>NC_084936.1:28412500-29012500 GCF_958298935.1 Phragmites australis
AATTTGAGATAGACAATATATGCAATGATATTCAAGATTCATTCACACATGCATAGATTGTGGGGGAGTTTACTATATACATATGTTGGTTTTTACTAATATCAAAACCCTTGTGGTGTTTGATGCTAGTAAAACTTGTTTTGGCAATCTCAAATATCTTTGTGATATTTGATATTTTCAAAACTTGTTCTTTGTATATATTCATCTTCGGATTATATGTATACTTAGAACTTTAAATTTTGTCAAATATAATCATCTAGTGAGATTGTCATCAATTACCAAAATGGGGGAGATTGAAAGTGCATCTAGCCCCTATGTGTGGTTTTGGTAATTAATGACAATACCTATGAACTAACAATGGTGTTGAGATTGTTAGTAGGTTGTTCAATAGGTGATGCATGGAGAAGAGACATACATGAACTCTAGGTGAATGGGAAGATTGAAAGTACATCAAGATGAATGAGCTCTAGGTGATGCTCGGATGTGATGCATGGAGGAGAAATATGCATCTAAATAAATGAGTTTTTAGTGATGCTCATAAGAAGAAAAAGAAGCTCAATAAGATTAGCAATAAGCTTGAATCCTAAGTTACTTGTGGAGATCAAGTAACTAAAGGTATGACTTGTTAATAGAGTTTTATGGACTAACCCGTGTGCTATGTGTTTAAGAATGAGTGGGGTTAGGTTCTATATGAAGATTGACAATATGCATGAAGGCTAATAAGTTACTTATGGAGATCAAGTAACTTAAGGTATAAAAGTTTCATTTAGATTTTATGGACTAACCCATATGCTTTGTGCTTAAGAGTGAGTTGGGGTTAGGATCCATAAGAAGGCATGAGTTGAATTGAAATCATATATGCCAAGAGTGAAGAACAAGAGTGGACTCCATATATGAAAAAGTGAATTCCTTGAAGATGTCGAATACAAAGTAGTTTTCTATGGCAAGACGGTGAAGGACAAGCAAGACTCAGCTGCGATGGACCATCCGTGGTGAAGGGCAAGCAAATGGCTTGGCGCCGAAGGACCAAGGCGGTGGTGAAGAGCGAGTGAAGGCTTTGCGTCGATGGACCGTGCGAGGCTATGGGAAGCTATGGATGATTCACATCAATCATATGAAGAATCAAGAAGAGATGGAGTGAAGAATATATGGAAGTTGGCAACCCTCAAGGTTTGAAAGAAAAAGAAGCGGTACTTGAAAGTTTTCAAATGCTCAAAGTGGTTCAAACGAGTTTTATCTTTGAATTTGAGTATAGGTATGCCGCACTATTGAGAGGGATGCAACGTGAGCTAATTGTCGCGTCTCAGTGCTCAAGAGTTCCCAACCAAACCCAAAGTGAGAGTTTGTTGTTAAGAGTCCGGAGCGGAAAGTGCGGAAGTGTCCAAAATAGGTTTTGGAGTGTTCCTAATTTGATCCTTTGTGTTTTAGGTCATGAATTTAGTTGGGATGTGTAGCCCTCTAAATAAGCTTTCCATAGAGTCCAAAATCGTCGAAATCGGACTCCGGGATCAATAGTTATCGTCGTTTTTCGGAGGTCAGCTGTGCTGTACTCGGAGACTCCGGTGAAGACCGGATTCTCCGGTACCTGGAGTGGCCGGAGACTCCGGTGTAGGCCGGATATTCCGGTAAGTTCCAGAAAAGAGCCCAACGGCTAGTTTTTTGAAGTGGACTATTTATACCCCACTCACCCCATCCTTTGGGGCTGCTGCAAGGGCACGAAAGAAACACTTTTTAGAGCCAAAAGAACTCCATCCCACTCTATTCTAGTGTGTGATTTGAGAAGAAAAGTGAGTTGGGTTGAGAGATTGGAAGATTGAGTGCAAGTGAGCTAAAATCCAATCTTGAGCACTTGAGTTCTTGACAAGAAGTTCTCGAAGCGTTTGTTACTCTTGGAGGTGAAGCCTCCTAGCCGGCTAGGTGTTGCCCGGTGAGCTCCCGCGCGTGTGGTGAGCCGCGGGAAAGTTTGTGAAGGTCGATCTCGCCTCCGAAAGGGAAGAGATAAAGCTAGTGGATCGAGGAAAGCGGTTGAAAGAGACCCGGCTCGTTGGAGCTTCCTCAACGGAGACGTAGGATTCACGGTGGTGAATCCGAACTTCGGGAAACAAATCTTTGTGTCTCCTCTCTTGTTTCCTTACTTTTATGTTCTTGCTCAAATCTTTGTGCATATTGCTCAATCTACTTGTTTGTGTGTATTTGAGTGTATGTTCTTCGTGAATCTACTTGGAATCATCTCCGGGAACACACGACATCACTTGGTTTGAGCTAGAACTCTCTACTCATTAATTTTATTCAGTTTCGGGCTCAGTTCTGTACAGAACCCGGAGAATCCGGTATTTACCGGAGTTTCCGGACCTGTACACACCGGAGTATCCGGACTACACCGGAGTCTCCGGTGAACAGTAATTCCAGGCATATGAACAGTATTTTCAGCCTTTTTCAATTTAAGTTTTATTGCATATCTCTAGCTAGAATTGAGTAATTTTTGTCACCTTAGGATTGTAATTTCCACAATTATTTAGGGTGTTTGTGCACTAGTTGAGCCTAGCATATTTAGGTTTTTCTCTTGTAAAAAACTCGTTAATTTATATTCCGCTGCAAGTTTAGGCCAACGGTAGAGAGGGTTGAATTTTTGTAAAAATGCCTATTCACCCCCCCCCCCTCTAGGCGACATCATTGTCCTTTCAATTATGTCTTGCAATTACCTTAATACTCACATTGCTCTTTCATATGCTACCGATGTGGAGAAGGTAGTGTTCAGCTATTTTGCGTCGACCGAGGTAGGTGGCGGGGTTGAGTAGTGCAAACTACCTTTGTGCGGTTATTTTGGGCTGAATCCTAAGGGCATATGACTTCATCTATCTTTGCTGTTAATATATTTTGTCTTCCGCTACGTAGTTTCTCTTTTAGCTTGGGGGGTCTGTTTTATTGTCCTCCTACTTCAATCTTTTGTTGTAAATTATCAGAAATTGTTAATACTTAAAGACTTGTAATATAATTTTATTAGTCGCTCTTTATTAAGCTTTGTT
The DNA here is from genome assembly GCF_958298935.1 of Phragmites australis. Lineage (NCBI taxonomy): Eukaryota > Viridiplantae > Streptophyta > Magnoliopsida > Poales > Poaceae > Phragmites > Phragmites australis. Next base: position 28,415,527 of record NC_084936.1, read on the forward strand.
GTGATGATATATGTTGGAAAAGTATGTGTTCCAATCTTGGACACAAAATACATACCAGAACTATCAGAATAGTATTCTGGTTAATCATTGCAGTCGTGATTATGAAAATGATAAACTTAATGATCAATTAGAATACTATTTGGACGGTTCCTCACACCCACGCCACAGGATTTGGGGAGATCCCGCCGTAGCCCCCTTCAGTGACGCATTGTAGTGGACAACAGGGCGTCGCTCGCCCTCGACTCGCTTTGGGAGATGCTCGACTCGATCCAATCGAGTCCATTGATCCAACCAAACAGAGGAGGGGCAAAAGAGTCAGTTTAGGTGACAAATAAAAAAGAAATAATGTAAAAAAATAAATTGGAGAGAAGGGCATGGATTGGAACAATTTGCTCTTCGAGTAGCAAATTCTGTGAAGCATGCAGATTGAGGGGCAAATGTTGTGAGGCATACGTATTGAGGGGCTAAAGCTGAAATCTCTTCTTTGGATGCAGCGAGAGGGGTAATATCGGAAAGTGAGAATGTGTCGGTTTCCTTGGCTTTTATTATCTCCGTTTTCGAATATCTTACAAATTTGATTTCAAATTTGACTTGGCTGATCAGTTTCTGATCATGAATCTGGAGAAAATGCCCTCTCTTCTCCCCCTCTTGTACTACGCTGGTATGCAGTGCTTGTTCTTTGTACGGGTGGACACACTCCGCCCGTTAGTTTTTTTCCTATTGGGAACACCCACGCACCAAGGAGGAGTGTTGCTCGATTGGCAAGCGACACTGTTGAGCTCATTGTTGATTATTTGGATCTGTGTGCCTCACTTTTCCTCCGAGATTAAATTTTATGTAGGATTTGGGCATATATACATATACATATTTAATGGTACATAGGGTACATACATGTATGCACATTTAATGGTATTGTATGTTTCCGCACTCCGGAGGCTTAAGGACGTGCAAGAGTGTGTTTGCATGCGGTGTTGTGAGTGTGGCGTGTGAGGGTCACATTGAAGCCCCGATAGAGAATGTTGAACGAGCATGGGGGGCAATTTCAAAGATTGCAGTGGTAGGAGAGGAATTATTCCAAGGAGAATTGTGTCTGATGTTTATAACTTTTAACTCTTGTCTGGAGCTTGAGCTGATCATGAGCTCGGGTACAGGCAATGGCAATCTGCTGCTCCCTTGCAGCAATGATGGTCAGTATTATTAGAATCAATCAAGCATCTGAACCGCAGCATGCCATGCGTATCACGACACCAGGGTGCAGGATTTGACAGTTGACACCGGTCTATCTCTGCCATGCTTATGCATTCACCATGGCAACATCATCAGGTTTGCAGCAAGCTATCAACGACCAGTCACAATCCGGTCGGGTAATCCGTCTCTGACTGAATGGAATCTTGTTGGCAGTCTAAGAACCAGGTGGCTGCTGGATCTCCAAACCCTGATCACAAGTTCAGAATTGTCGGTCCATTTGATGTTCCGTGTAGCATGTTCCGTGGCGCTACACGGACAGAGATCAAAAGATGGAAGCTGAATACATCATACAATGCCATTCCAGGAAAGGTGATTCAGAGAACACCCTATTTTATTTGTAATCAATCTAAAGTGACTACAAATTACAGTGGTTTCTACAATGCAATGCTCTAGCTGGAGATAGTGCGGTAGCTTTGCACCAAATGAAATATCAAGAATGGTTTTCGATGTTTTACATTGAAGCGGCTTCCTCACATCCTTCTGTGTTTGCAGGAGCCGCCACCTCTTCGTCGCCAAAGCTTGGAGCCTTGGGAATCAGACCAAGGATCTTGAACATCGTCTGGTCAGCATCAAAGTTGTTATTCGCAGTCGTCAGAAGTTTCTCACCAGCAAAGATGGAGTTGGCCCCAGCAAGGAAGCACAGCGCTTGTTCTGGTATGGAAAACCGTACTCGGCCTGCTGAAAGCCTCACCATTGCCTTTGGCATCACAATTCGAGCAGTCGCAATCATACGGATCATTTCCCAGATCTCTACAGGCTGATGTTGAACATTTGTTAACACAAACAAACACAAAAAATCAGCATGTATAATCTTAAACTTGGTTATATAGTCTGCACATTGTAGTTGACAATATGCTATCAAAGTCTTGTATTATATAGGATCCATGCATCTTTTCCATGTGTGAAACGCAGGCTCACACACTACCTGCAAGAATCTAAACTACAGAAAAAAATCAACAGTACAGAATACCTTCTGATCCTCAAGAGGTGTGCCTTTTACAGCAACCAATGCATTAATAGGAACACTCTCTGGGTGTGCAGGCAAGGTGGCTAGTGTATGCAACAACCCTACACGGTCCTCCTCTGCTTCCCCAAGACCAATTATTCCACCTGCAAAGAAATGGTGTACCAAATTATCCAACGAAGACATATATTTACCAGATTCTTTTAAGCTAGACGAGGAATGCTTATTATGCCGGATAGCCCTGACAAAATAAAAGCTAGAAATTTCAGTGACTTCCAAAAATTACCTGAGCAGATGCTTATTCCAGCTTCACGGACATGCTGAAGAGTCTGCAGTCTATTATCGTATGATCTTGTGGTAATAATGTTGGGATAATACTCTCTTGATGTATCTAGGTTATGATTATATGCTGTAAGACCAGCCTTCTTGAGTTCTTTGGCTTGTTGTTTCTCTATCATGCCCAGCGTGCAACATACCTCCATCCCCATACCCCTGCATAGATAATTATCCAATGCACACTAAAACGTTAAAAATAAATGTTGAATGAATATGTTATCATATTTTGCGCATTAAGGTCTTAAGTCAGTGACCTAAACATTGTAAGTAAATAGACAAAGTTAATTTAAAAAATATATAAGTTAGACGAATAAAGGCGAGAACAGGACATCGACCTAGAAGAGAACTTCTAGAACTTGTGTATGGTTATCCAGAGCTTGTACCATATACCATAGTTCTATTGTATAAAATTTACCAATGAATACCTTATTTCCTTGACATATTCAAGAATCTGGCTGAAATTTGTTTTCCTGCCGATGGTTTCTCTCCATGCGGCTCCCATGCAAAATCGGGTGCTCCCAGCATCTTTTGCCTGTGAGAAAATAGTTTACAAGGAACAATATATAAAGAGGTGTACTGTGAAATAACACTAACACAACACAGGGTACCATGAACCATAAAGTTCAGTCAACAAATAAAAGTTATATCATCAGTTTGCAAGAGTAAAAGGTCAACTGAAGTGAAGTTGTTCATCTCCCAGACAATTGTTACACAAAGAGTACCTTTCTTGCTGCTTCTAAGACAGCATCTTTGTTCATTAATTTTTGGGCCTTCAATCCAGTATTGTATCTTGAGGACTGAGGGCAGTATGAACAATCTTCACTGCATCCACCAGTTTTTATTGAAAGAAGCGTGCATTGCTGCACTTCTCTAAATTTGTGAACACTCCTATGAACCTGAGCCTGAAAAATGCAAGTAGTTGCCAGATAAATGAGAAGAACAAATGGTCGTTCAGAATTGTTGCTACATTCTTAAGTATTAACTGACATGATCACACAGATGCTAAATACCCCATTGATGTTAACATGATATATAAAAGAACATTTCTTTATAAGGCAGTATGCATCATTTGGAATCTTTTTGGCACGGGCATACACATTAAGCTCAAAAACCTTTACACAATGAAAAGGTTGTCATCTGCTTAAGGCAACACTAAATCATTAAAAAGTCTCCAAAACCTAAACATCATAAAATGCTAGTTATTATGATACTTTGTGTCAATTACCAATTTTTAGAGTCCATAGAATGTGAGTGAAAAATCTTGGACGCTAAGTACAGAAGAACCGACTCAACATGACATCACTATCAACAATTGGGACTTTCCACTGCTAAAAGGCCCTAAAGCCTAAAGTGACAGAGCTGGTGCTTGTTATCACCATATAAACAAAGTAAAAAACTAAGGCAGCAGATCGGTATTATTTAGCTACTAATTCCAAGAGACGTTAGCTGGACATGGACGTGAATGTTGAACGCATCCACGGGCAGATGCTAGCATAATGCTATAATCTTAAGATATCTGAGAAAATAAACAGAAAAAATCCACTGTCCTCGTCCCAAAGCCCCACAGAGCTGAAATGCCCATCGCTATCTCTAAGTGCATCCACGAGAACAAGAAATCCCCAAAAGTGAAACCCTTGGCATTAACCCCCAGCTGCCACTACAGCAATCTCCATCCAATTTCACTAGGCACTAGCAAAAAACGACCTTATTCATTTTCCTTTTGAACGGAATAGTAGGAGGTCCTACTGTGTTATGCATCTAGGAAGAAATTAAAAATAAGTATCTAGGCAGTCCTTTTATGTCTGAACATTTCTTTGCTTTGCAAACTGGATAACCAGCAAAACGAGCTGTAGCCAGCACTTCTAGGAATAAAGGCTTCACCTCCGGCATTGCCAATCCATCCCCCAAAGTCCAAAGCCCCTAAAGGTGCAACCTTGCCAGCAAATCTACGGCCGGCACCATTCATTCAGAAGCTTAAAGGCGAAACATTTCAACAAAATTCAGCCATTACCAGCACCAGACACGAACAAAACCGAAAGATTAACGGGGGGTTTGGGATCGCGAGGTGTCCAGTACAGGCGGGAGGAGGCAGGCGGGCGTACGTACCCCGTGGAAGAGGAGGTCGAGGAGAGGGGAGTCGTAGATGGCCTGGATCTCGGGCCGGCTCCAGTCGTTCCGGGGCCCGTCTCGTACCGCCCGCTCCGCCTCCGCCGCGGCCGCCGACGCCGACGCGAGCGGCGGGCGGGGGCGGGAGCGGAGGCTGCGCGCGAGCAGCATCGCGGGCAGGCAGGCTACCTAGGTAGCCGAAAAGGGATAGGAGCAGTGGCGATACAGCCGAGGGAGGGAGGGAGGGAGTTCGTTGCAGCTTGGAAGTTGGAACGCGAGCGTGCGATGACGCTAGCTGGCTGGCAGCTTCCAGTGAGTTGCGAGTAGTGCGGGACGAAAAACCTCCAAGCTTGTGAGCTGGTTTGAGTTAGCTCGCCAGCTGGCTCGTAAGCGAAATAAGTTAGGAGACCATTTATATAATATTGTGCAGCCAAGACTCAGTAGTTTATTTATATAACTAAATATATATCTATTCTTAGAAATCCTAATGCAACATCTTATTTTTATTCTTCCAAATCCGGTGACTCGATGAGCGATGAATCGGCACCGTTATCCTCCATCCACAACGGTCCTCAGTTCCCGTCGATCGTTCACGACATTCGTGCTATCGATCACTTAGATTCTTATCCACCTCGGCTACTTGACGTTATCATAGATCTCTATTCACGTCACCGATAATCCTCCGATAGCTAAATGAGCCGGCTCACGAGTATAACAAGTTGAGCTAGGTTGAAATTTTTTTCTCGTTTCGTTAACGAGCCAAACCAAACCAGTTTATTATCGAGCGAGCCATAACAAATTAAGTTGACTCGTTATCCCGCCCTAGTTGCGAGTTGCTACTGGAACCGAATACTCTCACGCCTCAACGTCAGAGACGCTCAGTGCAACGAGTCTAGAGCTACAGCGATTTATAGTTGCTACAGCAACAAATTATACTAAACAGTGTTTTGAAGTTACCGTTTCATAAAATACTATACCGATTTCACCGTTCACTCTGTTACTGTAGCACTAATCCGCGCGGTAGCTCTGAAGTCAGAGGAGGCACTGTAGCACCGTCATAAAAATCCAAGCCCATCTCCAGTAGCTGCCGTACCTCTAAAACGTATCCTATATTTCTATAAAGTGGTTTTTTTAAAGATTTTTTCTATATCTTTTCACTTTCTAACGGATTCTCTAAATCTCATTCTCTATTTCTCACTCTCATATATTATATTGAAATCTTATAAAACATTTGAATTGTAATAGTTATATTTCGAACGACTAATTTTATAACGTATATTTTTTCAACGGTTATTTTTATAATAAATATTTTTAACGACTATTTTTTAATAGATATTTTCTCAACGGCTATTTTTTCAATCACTAAATTTTTAACGATATTTCGAACCTCTATATATTAGCTCTTACTGATGTTTCTCCTTCACCACATCATAATAAGTCACCGTAGTTTCTTGCAATAGTAATAATCTATTATGTGTTGTTTTAATAATGTAGTCAAGCATCTATGATCATATATTTGGTATTTTTTAAGTAATTGTTATGACAATATAAAAGTTCAAAAAATATAATTGTGACGACAATATTAGTGGAAAAATGCCATTAAGTGCAGCATTACAAAGCAACTCAGATTTTCATCATATGATCTAGGGTTAGAATTAATTTTAGAAATTAGTACACCACATGAAACGAATATTAGTGATTGTTTCTAGATTTTTAAGAATTTATTTGAGGTCTTAAAATTATTAGAATTTATAAAAGTAGTATTCATTAGAGAATTTTAATTAAATATTGGCTTAACATTTTTAGGTCAAATCAATTAGAAAGGATTTCTAGTTAGCTCTATTTTACTCATGAAATTTTTTAGAATTTTTAGATAACTATTATGCCACCAGAAATATTTGAGAATTAAATAAAAAATAAAGACACATGCACACACAACATCACAGCACATCAAACATCTAGCTAGCTTTAAACCTCTCGACCAAGGTTCGAAAATTTGTTTGGGACCCGAAAACCATCCCTAGCGACCCACCGATATTTGCAAAAACAGAAAAAATTGGTTAAAATTTGACGAGAATTCGAATAAATTCACTCGACCAAATTTATAAATCGGTTTAAAATTTGGGCAAACCAACCATTTGTTAACTACTCAAATTCCAAAAACTGACCATATTTCCTGCATTTCATTCGTGATCGAAAACCGCTCAAATTACATCAAAAACCGTTTGGTTTTATCGAATTTTAGTGAACTTAAAAAATAAAAAATAGCTCAACTTTGTAAATTTGATAACTAATTCATCTAAGATTCAAATAAAGTGAAATAATTTTTTTTGGTTTCCTTATAACATGATCTACATGATAAAAGTATTTATACTCATGAAAAAGTTGTATATTTTGTGTGAGAAAATATATTTGCTAAACCTAGTTAAATGCATAGTTAAGTTTTTGCTAATCCAAAAATCATGAAACCAATTTTTTTAGTCTTCTTACATGATCATATATCTTTAAAAATATATGATCTCATAAAATAGTTATTATAACATGCAGGATTGTGTAAATATGTTACAAATATATTAATTTATAACTAACTCATCACACCTCCAGAATTAGTGAAACCACTTTTATTAGTTTACTTATACTATGTTTTATGTAGAAAAAATAATGGTAGATATGAAAAGGTTAATTACAGTAATATTTCTTAACAGGTTCACTTTATGCTTGTGATCTTTAAAAAAAAATATGAAAAAATTAATAGAACTATGAATGAAGTGAAACAAATTTTAAAGATCCTCCTAAGACATAGCCTACATAAGAAAAATATGTATTTACATGTTAAGTATTTCCTTAACGTGATCGATCAAATCATTATGTTCATATAACCCATTTCACTATTTTTTTTTCAAACTTCCTCCATATAAATATGATGCAAACAACATTATTTTGTTTAAGGTCTTGTCTCTAATATTTTAAATTTTTTATGATTTTTATTTTTTATTTTTTTAATTTAAATTCAAAAACCGATCTAATTCAGAATTCAGTGCGGACCGAATTGATCGGTTTTCGCGAATATCGAGTAGTTTTCGATGATTTTTTGAACCCTACCCCCGACCTCATGCAGAAGAACCTGGCCACACGGGCATCGACCACTGTTGAGCTTGAAAGCAACAACAACTCCTTGCTCTCCCTCTCGACTGCAAGCAATAGCAGCTCCCTCTGCTCTCTCTCTCACTCGCACTCTACCATTTTCCCCTCCCTGCTTGAGCATAGCAACAGTATACCAATGGTTCGTCCAACCGGAGGGCCACAAACGCCAGCTGCCTGCTCTTGGGGCAGCGCGGACCGCTTGCTCCTGAGCTGCGCCACACGGGAGAGGGGGCGCACAGAGAGGGGCTCACTGCATGGGGGTCACACATATAGGGGATGACTTCGGTCTCCTACATTTGGGTGATGAGGAATTGAGTTTAGGGGCTTCTAAAGATAGAAGATGAGATAGGGCATCTGCTGGACAAACATTTTTATTCTAAATTCTCTAAATTTAGCTATAGGGCTTCAAATAGGAGTATTGTTGGAGATGCTTTAAGACCATCTCTAAGGGAGTCTCTTCACGGACGAAAATTTTTTCATGAAGGGATTTTCATTCCCTTCAGCATTCCAACGATTTCCATTACGAACAGATTTCTAAGGACATTCCGTATAAGACGAGATTTTCTCTTCTTTCTCTTCACGAATCTTTTCGAATGAAAACTGTTAAAGATGAGAGAAAATAAAGGGAACGAGAATCAGTAAGAAAATCAGAAAGAGAACGAAAAAAAAGAGAATATGGCGAGGTATGATCTAAGGTCAGAGGATCTAGTTCCATTGCTGCTGCCTTTCTTTTTTCGGGAGTTGCTGTTGCATTCAACTCCCTAGACCCTACATTTATGTTTCACAAAAAAAAGGGCCCAGTGCCTACATACTTGCTAACACATGATTGATTACGTTTGGCAAATGATTTTGTCCAACTCGTCTAAATTGTGGCGGATAAAATTGACGCCAGAACTTAGAATTGGCGAAGGGAATTTTACCGTAACTCATGTGGTTATAAAGCATGGATCACGATTGGGAAAAAAAGTTTGGCATACTTCAACTGTGGTCAAAATTTTCTATCAAAATTACAACAAATTATGTTGAAGTTTGATACCAACCAAATAGATTTCCAATATTATTATTTTAAAAAAATTAGACCCGAGAAAAGAAATATCCCGAAGATATTACATTAAGATCTAAAAAAACCTTGAAAGCCAGTTACTACCCATATACTATCACTAAACGACCACATCAACACCATAGGGAACACACAACCAGAGATTTTTTTTTGCGAAAACCAGAATTCAAACCCTAGTTAATAGCTTCACATCCGAAGATCTCTCCACTGTGCGAATAGCACGTTCTCATTTCCAATGTTATTATTACAACACACAAGAGAGGGAATGTAAAAGATGCGACGTTGTATGGATTGTCCAAGCCAATGGGCTGAAAGCCTGCGACTTGAACAAAGACCAAAACGCAAACATAAAGAATCAAGGCACCAATACCGGTTAACAGCTTGGAACCTTCAAAGTTCAGTTTAAGTTATGAGAGAACCCGGTAATAAGCTGATTACAACGGCCACAACTAAACGTACGCATTAGGCCCAGCCTGAAGAATACAAACATTAAACACACAACACGGAGATAAAGGATGAAACAGGGAAAGGGACGAGTAATGCACAAACATATAAATTTACTGCAGCAGTTCTCAAGCATATAAACGAAGGAATCGGCAAACAATGCTTGCAATAGCAAGCTACATGAGTTCACAAATAGTTGTATTATTCCTTTTCTTTCCCTTCCTCTCCGGCAAACACAATTCAGATTTATGAAAGATATGTAATTCATAAAAACGGCATACCGAGAAAATAAATGGTATTTCTTTACATGGGTGTTGAGCTGTGCATGTTGTCAGGCATCTGAAGATGTATCAGGAGCAGCAGGCGGCTGATATGGTGCATTTACAAGAAGGGGAGATAATGCTTTGACAACAATGCTCATGCTCGGTCTGAACTCAGATTCATATTGAACGCAGAGAGCCGCCACTGCCGCAAGCTGCACCGATAGGAAAGTAAACAACCGCTGATGGATTTGTATTTCACAAATTTGGTGTAAGTAATGAATGCAGATTTTGTTTAGCTACTCATAATGACTTAAACGATTAGTAGCCAACTTGAGAAATATGGATCTTTGGATATCTTAAGCTGTTTTGTGTGCACATAAGGAGGGAGGGAGGGGCACATACCTTGGCAACTCCTTTTGGAGGGTACTCTCCATTCAATCTTGGATCAATGCATTGTTTCACCTTGTCCTCACCGAGCCTTGGTGTTGCCTGAGTTGAAGATGGAATAACAAGCATGACATATCAGATTGCTGACAATAACCTCGTAAAGTTGTACTAGAACTTTTTGTGCTGTCTTTGAACCGCGTAAAGTTTGCACAGGGCCATTGACACAATTTGAAAGAAATATTCTTGGTTATCTCATACATTTTGGTCTGCTTAAAACAAATTAACTCTGTAAGTATGTCATAATAGGCCGTTGCTAATTTTATCAGTGAACATTGCAAAAAAAATAAAAATCGTAATGTGCTAAAAGGGAAAAAAAAAAGGTAATTCAGATATGCAAAACCTGCTTATTTACAGCCTACAAGAAGTATGATATGTCGAACTATGAAAGCATGCATGTCTGCATCTAGTGCTGAAAAACACAATGGTATATATCTGGAGAGATTTGAATTTGAACTTAAATATGTTACAACTTAATTATAATCCAGTTCCCAGTGGAATGAGTTTTTGTTTTTCTATTTCTGGATCTCGAGCCCATTACAGCTCTAGTAAATAATGGTTGGCCCCTGGCAGCACAAACAGAAAAAGGAAAGACTTCCACTTTGAGGACAGCACATTGTTTAATATAGTGTCAAAAGGTTGATGCATACCCAAGTAACTAGACTCTGCTGGCCCCGTGGCATTGTATGATCCACAGGTTTCCTTCCGGTTAGAAGCTCTAAAAGAACAACCCCAAAGCTATAGACATCACTTTTTTGAGTCAGCTGGCCAGTCATAGCATACCTGCATTGATTAAGACATTGTATGACAGAATCAGGTGGAGACCAAAAACAAAATTCAAAATATTCATCTGGTGCCACCCATATTACATCCAAGTATCTAAAAACTCAAAATTTTAACTTTAATTTATCTGTTCAACTGAAGGTTTAGTTTCATACATGTCAGTCTTGTTGCAAAACAGACAAAAGACCATTAGCATGCTTCATTATGATATGATTAGGCAAAATACCAAAGGATAATTACTTAGGAGCATAATCCAGAACACGCGACACAAAATCTGAGCAATATGCAGATGTCTGAGTAAGATAATTACTCGGGAGCATGATATCCGAAGGTTCCAAGGACACGAGTAGAATGTAGACGAGCAGCCATATCTGGAGATTGGTTTGAAAGATTGAAGTCTGCAATCTTCGCTTTGTAGTCCTCAAATAAAAGAACATTGCTAGACCGTATATCTCGATGGACTAAGGAAGGTTGGACCTTCTCATGAAGATACTCGAGACCTTTTGCAGCATCAACAGCAATTTTGACCCTTTGCATCCAGTCAAGTGCAGGACCAGGTTGTGCACCTGCAACACCCTTTCTTCCTGTTGAAAAACAAAAGTGCAAAAAGGATTTGCACGTGAATATTTCCGAGCACTGTGCATGGCAAGAAAATTATTAAAAGCCAGAGTTAGCTATATGCTAACTCGGTATTGCATTTATTAGACGCATACCATGCAAAATATCATGTAGGGAGCCCATTGTAGCAAATTCATAAGCCAATAGACGCTGATCTCCTTCAATACAGTAACCAAGCATTTCCACAAAATTTTCATGTTTTAATCTTGAGACAATGGAGATCTATATCCAAAGAATAGGAAAACCGTCAATGATATGCATAAATAAATTGTAAAATCACTTTCGCAGCTATTAAGAGCAAAAGATTTGCAGCAGTTAAATATTGCAGTACTGGGAAATGATACCTGTGCTAGAAATTCATTGTCAGGCTCAGGGTCTGCTGACGTATCAAGCTTTTTCACAGCCGTATGTTTTCCATTCTCTAGAACAGCATAATACACTCTTCCATATGACCCCTCGCCAACCAAAGCCTTTGAACCAAAATCATCTGTCTTTTCTTTCAGTTCATCAAATGCTAATTTAGGTACTTCAATGGAAGGAGGTGCCTTTGCAGGATCACTGTTTGAAGTAAAACCATTCCCTGAAAGGATATGTTCAAAAATAAGCTTATGATCAGAGAAATAATATGTGCGGAGTAATCTTTGGAATGCCACCTAATCTTTTTTTCATTAAATATCATGAGGCATCAGATACAATAAGAAACAACTAATTAGAGGGTGACTTAACCGTGGAAGAGTTCAATCAGCAAAAGCCATTAACTAATTGGTGTGCTCATCGGTACCAAATATGCTACTTCGAAGACCTTGCATAAACCCAGATTTAGCTGGATTTGCATCGAGAATATGCTTTATTACATTTATAACTGTCTATACTTGTTTTTATTTTCAGACTGTTCGGTCCACTCAAAACGTCAGTGTAAGTAGTAACTAAATACTACTCTCTCCATTCAAGAATACAGGGTGCATTTTAGTGTGGCATGGTCTTCAAAATTAGACTTTGATAAAAAAATTCTCACAAAATAGATCATTTATATCTACAAAACCAATATAGTGCGAAAGCATTTTAAAATATGAGTCTAGTTGTATAATTTTTGTACACTAAGCATACTTATAATTTAACTAATTGTTGGTAAAAGTTTGACTTTTTCAAAAATAAAACACGCCCATTATTTTTGAATGGAGGGAGTACTGCGCAGTTCAATTTCTACATGGCTATGCTGTTCTTGATTGAACATCCGCACACAGATACTGATGGTAGCCTGACAATAAACTTGAATCATTAGTTGCAGTAGGCCTCAAAGTTACCCGTGTTTCTTAAACAAACTATTGAAACTGCTGAAGATAATCCAGAGGGTTCAAACGGTAAAGTCAACTTGTATAGGGAATTAAATTTCGTGTTGATCAATAACCAAATATTACTTCACAAGTTATACAAGCATGCCCATGGTATACAAGTTCAGTCAACCACCAGGGCGCAATAATGTCTTGTGCCTTACATTAATCAAACAGTACAAACTATGATTTGCATTCTAATCTGTTAAAATGATAACATAATGTGGATAAATATTAGAAACAGATCATAAACAGCAGACATACCGCTTGTTCTGTCCGGACTGTTCATAAATTCATTTCCATGTTCGTGATATGATGTGTCAACATGAGTGCAGCAAAACCACCGGCGCATAATGACCTATTCGCTTCTCCTCTTGTGTACTTCTTCTCGCTCTTTCTTACGGCTTCCTCTGTTCCTTCAGTAAAAAAAGAAGCAAGCATTTGATATAAATGTTATTGAGCTTCATGCACCACGCACCAGCCAGTTCACGCAATAGCTCATGCTGTTAAGGAAATGTGAGCAATTCAATTACAATACTCAGAAGCCACAAACAAGAAGTAGAAAATATAATTGGAGATTGCATGCTGTGGACTTTGTACATAGATTTATTACTGAAAAAAGATTTGGCTTCTTAACTAGCCTAACAGTCCACATTGTACTGTTTAATTAGAAAAAAAAAAGGAAAGTCACCTAGTTCATATTGATGTTGATTACGCACAGGATATCTTGGATAGCATGAAACATCACCCTAAGTTGTTCATCCTATCAAGAGCTTACAGGACATTTTTCTTTTCAACAAAAAAAAAAAAAACAGCAAGCTGCACAAGACCACGGCATATCCTCTGGTCAGGAAAAGAACCGAGCTCAATGACCACGCCAATTGCAAGTTGGAGCCGAAACAAGACAAATTCAAGCTTCACAAATAACAAGGCAGCGCAGAGAAATGGATCAGGGCGTCAATCCCCAATCGCCGAGGTCGACAAGGAGCGAGAAACCTCACCTTCCGGGACGCACGCGCGCGCGCGAGCGAGCAATGGAGACAGGCTTGGGCCGGAGGGGTTTTGGAGCAGCGGCGAGAAGGGAGGCAGGAGCAGACTGCAGACAAGGTGGCGATGAGCTGGGGCGCTGATGAATGAATGATTCAGCTCCGTTTCTTTAACACTCTGGACCCTGGAGTCCAGACTGCACAGCACAGCGCACACCTTCCCTTCCCTTCCCTTTCCCTTTTCCTCTGCTCTGTAGCCTGCCTGTCGGTCGCCGGCTTCGTTTTTGGAAAAAATTCTATCCAGCGGCATGAGGAGGCGGGTTTACAAATTCGCTTTATAGTAAAATACCGAGACTCACCGAATTGTCGAAATTCATGAGTGTCGGAAAAATCGCTTAAAATCCGTGAGAATTCGGCTAAATTCACTCAGTCAAATTTGTAAAATTCAGTAAGAATTCGACCGAATCAATCATTTGGTAACCGCTCGAATTCAATCGAAAACAATCGCATTACACTGAAAACCAACCATATTTTCCATATTTTAATGAATTCTTCGAAAACCGTTCGGTATTCCCGATTTACCGAGCGCATTTCCCGATTTGTAGTGAATTAAAAAAAAACAAAAAATGGTTCAACCTTGTAAAATCGATAACTAATTTATCTGACCTTCAAATCAAATGAAACAAATTTTATTGGTTTTTTTTAATATGGTCTACATGATAAAATTATTTATACTCATAACAAAGTTGAAATTTTCTGTGAGAGAATGTATTTGCTAAACCTAGTTAAATGTATAGTTAATTTTTTGCTAATCTAAAAATCATGAAACCAATTTTATTAGTCTTTTTACATGACCATATACCTTTAAAAATATATAAACTCATAAAATAGTTATTGTAACATACATAATTGTGTAAATATTTTGCAACTAGATTAATTCTTAACTCACTCATCACATCTCCAAAATTAGTGAAACCACTTCTATTAATTTGCTTATACTATGCTTTATGTAGAAAAATAATGGTAGACATGAAAATATTAATTACAATGTTGTTTTCTAACATATTCATTTTATGCTTGGGAACTTTGTAAAAATCATGGGAAAATTAATAAAACTCTAAATGAAATGGAACTAATTTTAAAGATCCTCTTAAGCTACCCTTAAAAAATATATGTTTGCATGTGAAGTTTTTCCTTAATGTGATGGGGCAAATTATCCTGTTCATACTGCCTATTTCAATATTTTTTTCAAACTTTCTCTCCATGAATTATATACAAACAACATTATTTTTGAAAAAAACCCACAGAAGGTCTTAGAATTGTTTCTAGTATTTTTAGCTTTGTTTTTTTATTTTTTAATTCAAATTCAAAAACTGGGTCGAGTTTAGAATACGGTGCAGACCGAATTGGCCGAATATCGCAAATACCGAGCGGTTTCAACGAATTTTCAAACCCTGTCTGCAGCACGATTTGAACGGTTGTCACTTATCTCTAATGTGGGTCTCAAAATAGTATATGAGATTCACTCACCGTTAATCATATATGTTAAGTAATAAATATATACTATAATTTTTAACGAGATCCACCATTTTAAAATCTACATTAAAGATACGTGGCAATTATCCAGTGGTGTTGCAGAAGAAGACGCCGCATAGAATTTTTTTTCCTTCGCTTTGGCGGCTTTCCAGCTCGCCCGAATGGATTTTCTAACGTGTTTGGTGACCATTATTGTCGATTGATTGTGGCACCTGTTCTCGATTTGGTTGCGTGGGAGTTGGTTCTTAGCAGTTTCGCCGGCTACGTCGTGGAGCAAGCTTAAAATATTGTAAAGCATCTGTTCGGGTGACGCTCACGGCGCGATGGTCGTACTGCGGTCCGGGTGCTGCGGTGGCAGCTTGCAACAGATGTGTGCGGAAGCTTCAGCCACGGCAGCTCGTGGGGCGTGGCGCCGGCCTGAGCTGCGGGAGTTCGATCGGCGCGTGTCCGAGACGGCCTGGAGCGACGGTGGCGCAAGGCGAGATGGCAGAGCGGGCGTGTGGCTGGTTCGGACTCGGAGGTAGCTCGGGATGGCGCAGTTGACGGCAGGCTCGCACGTCTGTCGACTTGGCTCTGCGGGACGGCAGATCCAGACAGGGAATCGGTCTGCAGGGACGCGGGTATGTGGGCCAAGCGGCGGGCTGGAGCTGGGAAAGTCCAGGCGTGCGTGGAGTCAGGCTAATGGTGCACCGCGTGGGTTGCCGGAGCGTGCATGGTGGCCTAGAGCAGGTAGCACACATGCAGCAAGACAATTGTTAGAATTTGAAGGGGGTTTTCTTTTAAAATTCGAATTTGAGTTGAAGTCAAATTTAAATTGAGCAAAATTCTTTAAAAGAAAAGAAAAAAAAAGAGAGGAATAGGCCTGACCGAATGGGCCGCTTCTAGGCCCAAAAGCCGAGCAGCCCACCCGGCCGTCTGCCTAACCTAAAGGGGTGCCCGTGCTGTGGAGTTGGCGGCGGCCGCCAGAGGGGCGTGTTGGGGGGCTCCGCCCTTCTCGGTTCTCCGTTCGTTGCCCGGCGATTTCAGCGCGCCGTTGAGGCGTCGTGGGGTGGATGCCGGGCCTCTTCCTCTCCCTACAAAGGCAGGTGGACTCACCTGATCTTCCCCCCGGATTTTTCCTTCTGCGAGCTATTCTCCACTTGCTCTGATCCACGGTTCTCTCTCTCTGTTTCTTTCTCGCGCGAGGCTGTACCGGCTTCCTCCGGTGGGGCGTCGACCGACACAGTTGAGCTCACCTTTGGTTGAGTTCCCGTCGGCTCTCTCTCGCCGGCCTCGTGCGGGATTTTGGCGCTGCGCCTTCTGCCTGTTCGGTGTTCGGCTGATTCGGTGGCTGGCTGCGTGTATGCGCGAGGAGATCTGTGGTGTGGTGGCTTGGTGTTTTCTAGGCTGTGCCTTCGAGCACGCCATTGCTTGCAGTGTTTGGCTTCTCCACCTTGGCCCGGTGTTGGACTCTTGCTGTTGTGGTTTCTCTGCTTCTCGCGAGTTGGATGTGGTGTGCCTCGCAGCCGGCTCTGTGGCATTGTATCTCCGAAAGCAGTTCCCAGTTGTCCTCGGCATAGAGGGGGAATCTTAGTTTTCTGGGTCAGCGTATTCACGTGCCTTGCCATCTTCATCCTCCTGGACAGTAAGCTCGTTCCAATCCCTTCTTTACATTCTAGCGTGCAATTTTGATTCTCATCTAAGTACTTTGTATATGCATGCTAGAATTGGCAATATTCTGCTCTGTGATGAATGCGAGCTAAGTGCGTTTAGTGTATCAATTGAGCTCTTAAGCTGGGCCGTAGTTGCCGGTTATTGATCTAGCTGAATTTATGATATTCTTCTGTGTGTCCACTGTAGTGTGCATTTGTCACCCTCTGTTCAGTGGCTCTGTGTTGGCACGGGAACTCTGGAAAGCATTAGGTGTTATCTGATTCTGTTGGCTTGGGCGCCCTTGTATGTTGCACTTGATCTGGTGTCACCTTGTGGCATTTTGCTCTGATCAGTTGCATTCGGCTGTCTTTGAGACTGCCTGATCCTGGTGGTTTGGGCACCCTGATGTGCTCTGTGTTCGGCATTCTTTCTCTGTTGTCTTTAGAAGCCAACTGATACTGTGCTTTTTAGAGGAGTTCTCTTGATCCTAGACTAGTGTAGCTCGGCCTAGCTTTAGAGGAGATTTGATACACTGATCGGTAACATCTTAGTATGTGTTGATGGCCGTTAAGTCGGCAACTCGCTCTGAGAGTCATGACTTTGTTTTAATAAATGTTCATATGTTATATTGCCTTACTTTGTCAACTGTCAATCTCCATTCATTTGTATTTATGAGTAGCTTATGTGCTTTCATATATGCCTTTGAAATGCTTATGTTTACCTATATGATATATATTGGCAATTATATTTTTATATACTCTTGTACATTTAGAATCATTTCAATCGGAAAGTTGCTAAAATGTAATTTGAAACAACAGTTTAGAGGTGGCACGCTGGGAAAATCGAAGATGACGGGCAGGATAAGTGACAGACTCGGATAAACAATTCGTGACGGAAGTGAATAGTTTGGTGTTCGGTGACGAGAGACCGTAGTTTCGGTCCAGCGTCGGATGCATCGGCATATATGTGATAAGACGTGTCGTGCGAGCTTATGCATGAGGTGCGCTGGTGTTGGAGTTCCACATCAGCCTAGAAAATTTCAGGCGCAAATGAATTCGGGAGACGGAGAAGTAAAAAAGATTGTAGCAAAAGCCACATGCAAATCATTGTCCGTACACTCCAACTTAGCACCAGAAAATATATAAAGATGCATCAAGGCAGGTGGTTGTCAGCACGACGGCAGGCTTGAATCCACAGGGGTAGGTGCGAGGTTGAGTCGATTCGAAGGAGCTTAGCTGGCTTGTGAGCCCGGTGGGTAGTGAGGTTGTGGTGGGGTATATAACCCAAATTGTAATTTGAATTGAGAGAAGAAGAAAGACAATATTCAAAACTAGCTCCTCTGCTCTCATCCCACTCCTCTGAATTCTTCTCGTTCTTCGGTTCCATTTCGTCTCTGAGAGTGATCCACATGCTCACGCCATTGGTGATCGAAGCCAGCGGCTGAGGGTGTTACAGTGGTGCAGTAACCCATCGTCCTGCAATTCTGCAAAGTTTCAAGCTCGGATAAAATCGGAAGAGCGAGCGGTAAAAAGGATAAAATGCTGACGGCGCGTTGCTGTTGTCTGAAACTCCGGCACTATTGGTTGCTCAATGCTCCTATGCATTCAGTTCGGTTCCACGAGAAGAAGGCGAAGCAGGCATATATGCAGGAATCTATTCGTAATGGAAAAGCTGCAAGCAACGTAGGCGTGTCTCATTCTGAGCAGCAGCAGCTTGGTATATTTGACTTGGATTTTACTAGTATGCTGCAGTGTTTTGCACGTCAGAGGCCGAAGCGCGCAGGACCCATGTGGAAGGACGCATGAAGCTACGGGAGTGCGCGAGATTTGGGTTGTAAGAGAATTTTAGACACAGGGTTACAGATGTTATTAGAGTTTAACTCTCATTGTATGAGTACATGTGTGAATTTATAGAGGGGATATGATATGACTGTGATATTGAGAGGAGATCATGTGTATTTATTTGTCGTGTATGCAGCAAATTGCTAAAAACGTTAGTTCTGAAGGTGAGAGTGTATTACCCATCCTATTAGTGTTTCTGTTTTCAGTTTGTATAAGTCAAATGTTTCGGTGTGACAAATTTAATATCACTTGGTAGTTTAAATAGGTTAGAGTCAGCTTATAAAACTTCGTGTTTCAAATATAGTATATTTGGATTAATCCTTTTACTCGAAACGAAAATATTTATATGAATTATATAGATCCGTTTATAGATAAACTGTGTGAGCGAATTTTAGATATAGAATGTTACAGACAGAACCCTAACCCACTTAGTATCACTAGTACTGGCGGTGATATCTAGCCTGCAACAAAGCTCGCAACCTGAGCCTCCACACACCTTATTCTGTGACTCGACGTACAGCAAGCTTGATCGGTCGGGACATCACCCGCGGGGACCGGTGAGGCGGTGATGAGGCTCAGGGGAAGCCCGCAGGCCTCCTTGACGAGGGGCGCGTAGAGCGCGCGGAACACAACGCTGAAGCACACGTCGCCGAACGCCTGGAGCGCACCACAACAGGCCACGCCAACGCGGACGACGTCGCCCGGTGGGGACGCAAGCGACCGGAGGACATCGCCGACGCAGCCCTCAGCTTGCTGCACCGCCTTCAGGCAGCTCGAGGCCGCCGCCGAACCGCCGGGGACAGGGAGCAGGGGCAAGCTGCAGGGGAACAAGAACAGGGGCGCGCCGCCGCTGGACTCAGGCTCGTTTGGAACGCAGGAATTTTATAGGAATCGTTTAATTCTCCAAGAGTTTTTTTTTCAGGGTTTTTTGTTCAGCCTTTATTTTCTGCCAAGTCACTCTGAACAGAATCTGAACTCACAAATCTGCCCTTATTTGTAGCCCATATGATGTTAAAGCAGTGCATATCTTAAGCCCAGTCGTTATCTGAGTCAAAATCAGAGTCGAAACTGTCATCAGATCTAAACCCCTTGTTCATAATCTGATGGTTAGAAAATCGGGTGTCAAATAGCTTAAAAATACCTGATTTTTATTCAGAACAAAATCAGGTGTCTTTAAATCCCTAAACACTCGAGTTGCCACAGTCCCACTATCATTGTTTGCTTCTTTTTCGAGTCCGGCTTTGAATCTACTTGCTTGAATTTACCTTTTTTTTTTGGTAATTTTGCGAAGTATTGCCTGATTGTTTGTTCTTTTTTGCATGAAACTAGGAGATTTGAAACATGCAAAAGATATATCTGGAATTTACTGAAACCTAAAACATGCCTGGAACCTTGACCTGAAATTTGAACCCTGAACCCATAAAACATGCCTGAAATTGGCGATCATACATACATGACGCGTTGACGTCTACTCTTGCTTTCAGAATGAGTTGATCCATTGCCATTGGAACTTGACCACGTGTTGTTACCTTGAACACTATCAATTTATACGAGACAAATCTTAACTAGTCAGTACTAAAAACAACACCATGTAATATGTCCAGAAAACAACATGCATATCAGCTTCAATATCTGTGCAACACCAAAAGTAAACTGAGGATACACAATTTCGATTGATCTTGTGAAAACAACTGAAATGAAGTCGGGGATACACAAACCACCGTAGACCATAACAGGGCAATTCGTACAGAACAAACAGATAAGATGCCGATATGAATGTTGACCATCCAAACGAAGCCAACCGATGTGAAACATGATCATATACTGGAACCAATAGTCCATGTGTCTATGCGAGCCATGAGATTTAAAGGAAGGCATCCTTCTCGAGCAATTTAAGAGCCTCGTCCTGGTTGTTGAGCTTGGCAACGTCGATGGGTGTCTTCCCATCCTGGTTTTGGAGCGTGCTGCAGTGCATTGGTGACAGTCAAAACAACATTGAAGGTATCACACTTGGGAAAAGAAAGAGCTGATTTAACTTACACTGCAGCACCATGCTTTAAAAGAAGATCGACACACTCCTTGCGGCCATAGCCAGCAGCATAATGCAGCGGGGTGTTCTTGTTCTTATCCAAAGCATCCACTGCAGCACCCGCCTCAAGAAGGATTTGGGCACACTTCAACTGAAATCCAAAGGTCCACCAAATTCTTTATTAGTACTATCAATAAAGATACCTAACAGAACAAACAAATAAGGTAAAAAAATATGGTTCCCACTTCCCGATAGCATTTCCCCCACATCACATTCTAGACTCTACAATGTATATGACACCACACAACAACAGTAAAAAGTGACCTGTCATTCAAAGATTTTTATATTCCAGCATGAATATAAAAAAACTCGACCCAAGGGGAGAGACATTCCTAAGTCATTGCATTAAGGTCTAGAAAATGCACCGAAAGCCGGTTACAACCCGCACGCTATCGCTAAGCGACCGCGCACACGACCACGGGGAACACACAGTGAGGGTTTTTTTTTTGCGAGAACCAGGATTCGAGCCCTGGTGGGTAGCCTCACACCTGAAGATCTTACCACCGTGCTATTCGCACGTTCTATATTCCAGCATGAATATAACCTTCAAAAGAGAAATGAATATAACCTAAACAGTACGGTTTTGAAAACCTGTAGCCTGGTACCAGACCAGATACATCTAGGTGAGGGGTAGGCCATTACCAGCCCAAGGCAGGTTACGGGGACAGTCAACAAATACAAGTGAGAATGCTCTAGCTTCACCCCTGGCATCATCCACCGGCTATTATCCAAAATAAGTGGTCCAAAACTATGTGCTTTCTGGCTAAAAAATAAAAATAATCTATTAAAAATGTGTTTAGAAACATTACGAAATAAGTGAAACCCCCAGTTAGTCAGACTTATCATAGCTAAAACATGAATACAACATCTTTTTAGCCCTGAAACAAGATGATTATTGAAGGCATGGCTGGTTACTAAAGACTATTTAGAAAACTGACACAAGTATTCAAAACACTCGTCACAAAAAAAAGTTGTGCAGTTTTGTGCATCGAAATAACACATGTAAAGCATAGAAATTTCTGAATACTACAGCGAGAAAAAACTTTGGATATCCAAAACGACTTGCAACTCAACATATCAAAAGTTTTTCCATAGCTTACCTACTCATGTGCAACAGTAATAAATAATGTAAAAGTGTTGGTACTAATCCAACAGTCATCAGTTGTACAAGCTCAATTACTGTTACATTTTAATAAAGCTGAAGAGACCTGCATACCTCGCCATATCCGCATGCAAAATGCAAGGCCCTTCTCCCCTCAGAGTCTTCTTCATCCTTGTCAGCTCCACCATCTAGAGCCTTCTTCAGACCCTATTGAATGACTAAACTTGTTAAAAGGCAACATCACAATCTAATAGGAACAGATGTAGCAACTGTATTTACAGTGACGATCTAGAAATACTGTTTAGAGCGAACACAGTAATACTGATGACTGTAACTGGATCAACCTGCATAAATCTTACTAAAACACACAACATATTTATGATAATGTGAACACACTATTGCAGGCTCAAATATGAGTTCAATGTCATAAAGGCAAATAATGGCAAACAATAACAGACAAATGAGCAGACAGATGCAATGGCTGGCGTGCAAATTGCATCTAGTGAATTTGTTGAACATAAGAATATGTATACACTACAGGTCAACCAGTCAGAGACTTTCTCCAGATACAATGTAAGCGAAATCATCTTATTTCAAAACATCAATATGATTATAATAGATACAAAATTTGTTCAAACAGATACATTAAACACCGCGAGGTAGTTATGGACTGCAATGAAGTAAATTTATAGAGTTCAGAACAGCTCATGACAAAAATGAAATTTGAATCCATAGCTCCATTACCTCGTCATCACCAACACTGGCAGTGTGATGGACGATTGATTCATCTTCCCCATCTTCCTCCTCAGTTTCTTCAGTACCAGAAGGTTCAACAGAGGGACCGGCTTCAAATGGGAAACTAGTTCCCATTGCCTGACCAATCTTTTGAAGAGTTTCAGGGTCGTTCCAATACCTAGAGGACGAAAACCAAAATGTCTCAAAACAAGTTTTGAAAACAGAACATATCTGTAGTAGATATGACCTACTTCATCATTGCAGCCGGACCGCCATTCTCTAACTCATCGAGAATTGGCTTCAAAGCTGGATCTTCCTTAATGCGAGACATGCGCTCTTCCAGCTGTTCCTTATGTGATGGACTAGAGAAGCTTTCCAGCATAGTGGACATAGCCGGGTCCTGAGCCAAATAAGTGGAGATATTTAGGGCACTGACAGCCAAATAAAGCAATGGAAACCAGGTGAAAACTTTGGGGTAAGTAGGAAATAAAACATGCTACCTGCATAAGAGCATTCCCAAGACGCTCTGCCATTGTCATAAACTGGGGGTTTTCCATGACCTTTTGCATTGTTTCCATGTATTGTTGAGGGTCCAAGGGAGGCATGCCCTGTTCTCCTGCACTCTGAGCACCTTTCTGTAGCTGTTCAGCCATCTGGTTGAATGCAGGATCCCTTGCAATTTGATCTGCCATCTCCTTTATAGATGGATCCTGCACATCACAAGGGTAAACTTGAAGCAACTCGTGACGAGTCCATTTCATGAAAGACGTTGCTGGTTCAGAAAAGCTGGTGTGAAAGCATACATTCAACTGGCAGAATCATGTACAAATAATACATTAATATACCCAATGAGTGCACATGTCTATGCTGAAAAAAAAAATCGCTAGGAAAGGCAACATATACTACAGATTTTTTTATGATTGTAGAGGCGCATACGTTGAGCAAACTTTGCATCGAAGCAAAATCAAAAGGATTCGAAAAGCCTGCTGGAGGAACCCCTTGACGTTCATTGGATAATCCTTCTGTTTTTGGACTTTTCTTCTCATCTGCAAAATAAGTGGATGAGGACAGAAACATCAAAATAAGTGGCTGAGAAGAGATGGTATTTGGTTATCCACGCGAAAATATGTTGCATGATGTAAAAGTGGACAAATAAGTATTACCACAATATTTATTTTGCGTAACTATACTTTTACAATCCTTAATTTATCTTATTAAGCCTCAATATTCTTCAAAATACATCAATATCACTTAATACACACTAATCACATAATTAGCAGGGCACCAGCATGCACCCATCGAGCTTGGCTTTGCAGAAATGCCCAAAATCTACGTATCTGCAAAGCCAGGCAAAGACCCCTTTTGCATCCCAGGAGCCAGGCTAAGGGGATATACAGGCAACCAAACACCTGATCCTTCTATCCCACGAGCCAGGCTAAGCCATATGCAGGCAACCAGGCCCGTACAGAGTCAACAAGCGTAACATTGAGTCGCTCGACAGGCCGTGCAACGGCGGCGGAGGCGGCGGGCTCAATCAGGCCAGTGGCGCCGTCCAGTGTCGAAGCCTACTCCACGTGACCAAGCATGCTACATGCACTACCACTGATGAGTGATGACCATGACCCAAAAACTCGAGTCGGACTGCAAGGAAGTGGCAAAGGAAGCAGAGACACAAAAACGGCACGCATGCATCCATGCATGTCTGGCCCCTACATGTTCATCTAGCTACTTGCCCTTTTATTTCCTCCCTCTACAGCTCTACCGATCGATCTCAGTTGAGTCTGAAACTTTGTACAGTGCGCATATTGATTTCTCGTTTAATTTTGTGGATTTTTTTTGGGTTTTTCTGCAGCCATTTGATTCATGAAAGAGGCAAGGATGGTCACTCGGCCAGGAAGCTCCGCGTGTGTCGAAAACCCGTTGACCGCTCAATTCCAAGGGCGTAGGATTGGCATCAAGCAGGAAGAAGGTAAAAAAGAAAGCTGTGGATAAATTCACCATAGTTGAGACAACAAGCTATGTTCGCGAAAAGAAACCAAAGTACTCTAGCTGAGACGCGCACAGACAAAAAAGCACCAAATCCCCATCCCTTGGATTGCATATAGAAATTGGCAAATGCTCATGAATTGGTTTGAAAGGATCATGTATTCTCAAATTTGATTTGCATTAACTCATCAGCAGACAGTAAAATAAACAAACTGTAAGCTACACGAAACATGTCCGCCAAAACAAGCTATAAACAAGCAAGGTTGAGTTTTTTGCACAAAAATCATAGCATGGTATCAAGCGCATTCATCTTTGATAACATTTACGACAAACTAGTCAAGGCCTACAACGAATAAAGAGAGCAAATGAGCAATGGAAGAGCAAGTCGAACAGAACCTACCCTTCTAATCAAACAGTTGCAGCAATATACTTCGTTCTATCAGTTAGCATAATTGACATCGATTGCGTGCAGGGGCGAACTTAACGAGGTAGTGACAAGGGTTCAACTGAACACCCCAAATTTGGGCAAACAAATTGCTAGCATCAATAGCTTAGCGTAATACACACCCTAACACTGAGATAGATCATGCAAGCGCGCGGTGCCGCTGAAGCAGCAGTAGCACGGCATCGAGCCATGGATGGGTGGATCAGATTACAAATTCCCGATGCAGCAAACAAATCCGGAGCTAACTGGACGAATTAAGTACCCGTGGCCGTCCCAGAAAGAAAATTTTGAATCCGAGGGCTCGCAGCAGAGCAAATATTGGAACGAATCAAAACAAATCCAAGCAAGCAAGCAAGCGCTCACCAGCAGATCCGGGTGGATCTCCACTCGACGCCATCCGGTGGTGGGAAGGACGATGAGGAAGACTACTGGGAGAGAAGAACTCGACGGTCGTGCTTCGCCGGAAGTAGGCCTGACGGCGTGCGCGGTGGGGCCGTCAGGCGAGTGGATGGTTCGGCGGCGCTGCCTGGTTGACGGCGGCGTGCGAGTACTGATGAGAAGGCGGCCGTCGCCTCATTGGGCCTACGTGGATGATTGTATTAAAAAGAGTAGCAAGGGGCATCAGAGATACTTACAAAACGGTTACATGCATGTAGGCCGACGGGGCATTTGATTTTTGCCGGGTAGAATAGCAAATTTGTCACTAGATTCATGTCATAGACTCAGGAGGTTTATTTGTCATCTTTAGTGAGTAATTTGTCATATTCAAATCGAAGCTGATGTAAAAAAGGGAGAAACATACAAAGCGCAGTCAATGATCATATTAAGATGTACTTTCTCGGTTATCTCTAAGACTTGATAATGTATGGGTGCCCGTCGGATCCTAAACTATAGCCTGCTCTTAGATCTTGTTTTACAATATGTCTTCAGTTAGTTTTTCGCTCTAAAAGATCTATATTTCAAGGCGTACAGATCAAGCTTGGTAGGGCGAAATGGTGAGGAGCCAGCGACAAGGTTTCAGCAGGCACAGGCAGAGGTACATCGAATCTCTAGTCTTACTCATAATTCATCCTCCTAACCGACCCGCTCCTTTGCTTTTATCATTAGCAATTTTTCGATACGAGGTAGCCTCTTTTATGTTCGCCGGACGGTTCGTCGATTATATTAGCCTACACCGTTTTCATCCGGGCAGAATAAAGCCCCACCACAATATAGCCTTCTATTTCACTCAACAACCACGTGTGGAATCCGAGTCGCCAGCCATCTTGATGGAAAAATCGCAGCAAAAATGAAAATATTGTTGAATCCCACCACTTGCAAATAAAAATAAAATGTAGTTGATACAAGAATAAGTAGATCTAAGTAAACGAGGCACATGCATGCAACAACAAATGAAAAGAAAACTCAACAACTCATACCCGGAAATTGAGTCAACAGAACCGATCGATCCTTAAGAGTGGAAATAGATCCTTTGGGTAAGTCTTTTTTAAGTGGGTGAACTTCATATACATCCTCCATTTGCCCGTGGCTTTCTTCACTATGATAGGATTAGCTAATCACTCAAGATAAGTAACTTCTCATATGAAGCTTGTCTTTAGGAGTTTGTTTATCTCTTTCTGAATCACTTCTCGGCGATCATACATCCTCCATTTGTCGGTGGCTTTCTTCACTATGATAGGATTAGCTAACCACTCGAGATAAGTAACTTCTCATATGAAGCTTGTCTTTAGGAGTTTGTTTATCTCTTTCTAAATCGCTTCTCGGCGATCACTAGCGAAAATGGCAGAGTTTCTGGCGGTTTTGATCTAGGCCGAATAGCTTAGGGATGGCAATAGGTCGGGTTCGGAGCGAGTTAAGCCAAAACCCACCCGCTATGAAACCCAAAATTAAAACCCGACCCGCACCCGAAATACTAGTCGGATTAAAAAGTGCCCCCGCACCAGAACCCGGTAGGCAGCCGAAACCCGGTGGGGACCCATCGGGTCTTACCAACCTTGCACAAGAGGTGTGCAGCGTGTTGCGTACGCTGGAGCAAAGGGCGGAGCCCCTCGGTGGATGTGGAGAGAACCTGGCGGAGCAGTGGGGAGGCCAAGGCGACGACGCTCGAGCACGAAGGGGCGGGTGGTTGGGGGCGACACCGGGTGTGGAGGGGCGGGGAGACCGACTGGCCAACGCGGCGATGCCGGGCGCGGAAGGGGCGGCAACGGCACGGATAGGCCAGACGCACTGTGGCTGCCTATTTCCTGTCGCGGTGTCGCCCAGCTGTGCTGGGCTGTTTAGTTTCGAGTGTCCACGGGTCACCCTAAAGGAAAAGATCAAACCCGCGCCCGTACCCGCTCCAAGTCGGGTACCCGATCCACCAAACCCGTGGGCGGGATTTAAAACTCGAACATGCACCCGTCGGGTGCAGAACCCATGGGGACCCGAACCCACGGGTCTGACTGCCATCTCTAGAATAGCTAGCCTGTGCTTGATCACATATTTAGATATCCCAGGCATATTAGATGGCTGCTGTGCAAACACAGATGTGTTTGCACGGAGAAAGGTGCCTAGTTCGAGTTCCTATTTAGGATCCAATACAGAGCCTATCCGAACATACTTGGATGGTTGTGCTGGTTCTAACATAACAATCTTGCTATCATAGTTAGGTTTAAGAGTTATCTTGAGCCTGGAGTGCTGATAATGCTTTTGTACGAAATTAACATCATACAATGGCAATTGCTCGACTAGCTCAAGATTTTTCTTGTTGCGATTTAGCTTATCTCCGCGTACCGTAATAACATCCTTTGGCCCTGACAACTTTACGCATTGGTACGCTCGTAAGTCCCTTGGAAGTTAGCATAAGTGTTCCCACGAGTAGACCAATTCTACCGGCAAATTGGTCAACCACTAATAGGCAGACCCTTCAAATGTTTTAGGGATGTAATTGGCCATAACCTTCTTATCTCGCCCAACTGTTTGGATAATGTTGTATAGACCTAACGAAATTGCAATGGATCATAACTCCCACCATATTTCTCTGATGCTCCTGGTTGGAATCTATTCGACCAACGTACTACTTGAAGGTTGGGTGTGAAAGCTCGACACTTGATAACTATCGCAACCCTCCACCAATAGTTGGGTTCACAACCCTGACTCTCAAGAATCGAATTAGCATGATTCCTAAAACTTGGCCATGTTCTAGCGGGATCTATCTCAATCTCTCGCTCTGTTCCAATGTTTATTAATCTCGTGATGTAGATCCACATCTGAACGGTTTTTGGGAGGTGTTGCACGACATATCCACTGACCACGAGTGTGTGCCCTCTAATAGTTAGGTCTATTATCTCGTCTCTGACTAGGGGTAGCCAAATTGAGATTGTGTCGACATGTGCTACTCGTCTAAGTAGTTGATCTTGCAGAGGTTGAGGCTTCTGCTCATTGTTGCGCATTAATAACAATCCCAATGATATCTTTCAACCATCATGCCCTTCTGGAGTATCTAATCTTTCCGAGGCATATTGGAGAGTAGAGAGTTCACACCCTACAGGTACTGAGCTATACCGGGGGCCAATTGTTCATCGTTCCCTTGTCAGCCTATTGAACGAATATTAAATGACTTGGCTCCTGTAATGTTGATCTCCATTGCGATCCTGAGCATAAAATAGGAGTTTATATGGACTTGAAACCCTTCGTAAAACATCATCATCATTTTTTGTGGCGAGAATTTCATGACTAGGGCTAGCATTTGCCCAATCTACTAGATGATTAGCAGAGAGCGCATTGACCTCGTAATCCTTCATGTCCTATTTGTGGATGCATTGAATTCCAAGAAGCGATGTTCGTCCTCTGGAATCTCGTTCTCTATACTAGCGACTACTTGGTAGCGAGAGCTACCGAAAGTTGAGGCCACAATCATGGTCGGGTTTTTTTGACTCACAAGCCATATGATTAGACGAGTAATCATCTTGACCAGCAAACCCTAAGATTTGTCGATTAAAAATTGCCATCGGAGATTGAGAAACATCCGCCAACTCATCAGGCTTCACATAAATGTTGGGTCTGAAGTAGTCGTAGAACCTGTTGTAGGAGTAGCCCATTGCCAAAGACTTGATACGATTAGTTGATGAAAACCCGTCTTATCATATCCCCATAGACAACGCTAGCTGTTGATAATTGGTAAAGTCGATTATGCAAATACTTCTATAAAGTAGGGATATATGGTATTCAACTGTGCATATCGATAAAAGAAACACGAGATTTTATACAGGTTTAGATCTCTCTTAGAATAATAGTCGTACGTCTTGTTTTACCTTCATCTTAGAGAAATATAATTACATTTGGGATGTGTATATATCTAATTCTAATGCTCTTGGCGAGTTCTCTCGTGTTCTAAGTTTTAAAGCCCCTGTTAGATCAATATCGTTGTGGTTTGACTAGGTTGTTGTCGGTGAATCAGGAACCAGGGGTCCCCGAATCCCGAGGCCAGGCCAGCAATCCGCCACGTGGCGCCATCCTGCGGGGTCACCTCCACAAGGTAAAAAAGACTAAGTCCCGGGAGAGGGCGCTCGGGGCCACAGTCAGTGGTCCCCGAGTACCCGGGTTCCCCGACGATCTGCGAAGACTAAGTGACGGAAAGAAAGTGCTCGGGGAGGTAAACGGTGACCCCTCGAGCACCCAAGTCCCCCGACGACCAGAAGAACCAAGTACCGGGAGGGGTGTGCCCGGGGCTGCGAGCAGTAGCCCCCCGGGCACACGAATACCCAAGGGCCCACTGAAGTAAGTTCCGGGAGAGAGTGCTCAGGGCTGCGAGCCGCGGCCCCTGAGCACTCGGTTCCCTGAGGATCCGTACAAACATGCCCGGGAGAGAGGGTTTGGGGAGGTGAACAGTAGCCCCCGAGCACTCGGTTCCCCGAGGATCAAGAAAGGGCGTTCTCGGGAGAGAGTGCTCGGGGAGGTGAATAGTGACCCCCGAGCACTCGATCCCCCGACGACCCAGGAAGCCCCTCCGTCAGTGGCCCCCACAGGGGTCCAGCGATGAGGTGTCAGCAGGTGAAAGGCCCGAGGCCGCATTTAAGAGCGCGCGTGGCCTGTCACCTCCAACTGCTCCCGCCACGCTCGGTGTCAGTTCCTGCCATATCCTGGCAGAAGGGCGTGGGGCCATTAAATGCACGGGTCCCATCCCGTGCCATCCGGCGCGCTTCGGGATAACATCGCAAGGGCCGAGGCGTTCCGTCTGCCGCGCTGCTGTGGCAGGAGAACAAAACAGGGCGGGCACGCCAGGCCGCTCTGTGGCTGCCCGGTGGGCCCTCTCCACGGCGCCTGTTGCCAGTGCCATTATGGTGACTGATGACCGGGCGCGAGGCGCATTTTCAACCCCCGTCACTTCGCACAGAGGCTATGATGACGCCCTTTCCATTTATGGTGCCTTGGAACTCGTGCCCTCCTATTCGGGGCACGCTACTGCCGGCGGGTATTTAAAGCGGCCGGCAGCACGGACAAAGACAAGTTGAATATCTCTCGACAAGCGAAACAAGTCTGGGAACTCTGCAAAGCTCGGCAAGCTCTACACGGTTGAAGAAGTTAAGGAAGTAGAGAAGATCGAGAAGTCCAAGAGCACCTAAAGCCAACAGATACACACAAACCGAAGAACAAGGAGCCCCAGGCTCTAGGATATACAGACATTCTTGTAACCAGCAACATCCTTGAGGGACATTCTCATAGCATTTATAGCATCCATACAGGAGTAGGGTGTTACGCGTCCGTGCGGCCCGAACATGTCTAAACCCCTAGTGCATTTACTTCATTCCGCACTAGATCATTCCACCCCGCCAGCCATCGCATTCATATCTATTTATTTCTCCGGTAAACATATTCAGGATCATCCCCCCGGCCGAATCTCTAAAAAGGGGTCCCTCAGGATCCCTGCGACAGGAGTTAACCCTTCGACAGTTGTGTATCTCAATGGGTTGTCTTCGCTCCTATCCAACTAGGCTTGCTTTGCATTACTTATTCGACACCTTGCTGGGAATCCGATTTGGCTCGAGATCTCTTTACTTCTGGGTAGAGAGTTCATATCACACTCGAAAACTCTAAGTGTAGCATTTGCATATTGTATTTCTTCCTTATGTATGGAAGATTTCTTCCTAATCTGAAGACAGTTTCTGTATAAAACATAATGAAGTGTTTGAAATATTGGCACATAACTTATTTACCTCATGACGGTTATAAAACATATTGTATTGAGTGAATGACATATGTATGGTAGATACCAATTACAAAAATATACTACATTTATAGTAAATATATAATTATTAATTACAAAAAAATCTTATGGATTCCTACTTCCAGATGTGGTGCTGTGCTTTTATTCCTACGCTACATATTGATACTGGTAGAGTAGGATTAACCAGTATTGCAGTACCTATCCTATAAGTGTAATCTTTATTTCTTATAAGTCTGAGA
The DNA here is from genome assembly GCF_958298935.1 of Phragmites australis. Classification (NCBI taxonomy): domain Eukaryota; kingdom Viridiplantae; phylum Streptophyta; class Magnoliopsida; order Poales; family Poaceae; genus Phragmites; species Phragmites australis. Next base: position 28,447,064 of record NC_084936.1, read on the forward strand.
TGTAGGTACAGCTAAAGAAAAAAAAAAGAGTCCAATCGCACCCTCTCTTTAATAAGTAAATGCTCTTTTTACCCTTGAGGTCATCAGAATTATTTGCATTAAAAAAATCCAAGTGCCACATGGTAGTCGCAAGGTTTTTGTTGCGTTTGGTTGCGAGGGTTGGTTTGCATCGAGGGGGTCGTCTGACCACACCCGTCCGGGTGAATTGCCTGCCCGCCTCGTGGCCGCACCGCCGTAGCTGCCTCTCATCTCTTCCCCAGGCTCTAATGGCGCTCTCCCCATCTCCGCCACGCCACCACAGCCCACAGGGATCTAGGGCCCAACATCGGCTGCAACGAGCCGCTCGCCTCGCCCCAATCACCGTTGCTCCTGCGTGCCGCTTGCTGTTCTGAATCTGCGAGAAGGGCTATAGTTGCTCCCACTGGCTCCAGCAACACCTCGCCTTCATCGATGAAAGCCTCATTTCGTTCCACGAATAAAAGTGCGATTTTTTCCATAATGCATAGAGAAAGTGCAATCTTCCTATACTCCAGAGAGAAAAATAATAATTTTGACCCTGCTTTGGTTTGTTTGGTTTTGTGTACAGACGAGGCTGTTCCAGACATTTTGGGGCCCTAGGGCGAGAAAAAAAGTTGGGGCCCTTATGCTTGTATGTACATGTAAAAATACAACTTATTTCAATTGTAAAGCTAAGAATACGATCAATAGACAACAAAAGAAAAAGAAAACACGAAGTATTCATTAGAAACAATATGATAGCACATTGTTATTACTAATAAGTGAGGCCTTAGCTTGCTGCTCTCTTGGTACCTGGGAACTGGGAGCAGCGACAAGTTTTCTGCGGCACAAGCAAATGTACGAGGAATCTCTCATTTTGCTCCTGATTCGGACCCGTTCCTTTGATTTAGCGTTAGTTTTTTTGAATACGAGATCGCCTCCTTTTCAATTTTATAGTACAAATGGAGAACATAATGCTTTAGCTTTAGTTAGGTAACTTTACTGAAAGCTGGGAACATAGTTAAGTAGCTTCCATGTTCTGTCTGCAGTACATAGAAGGGCGTTCTTGAACTCATTACTTGCGCTTGGATATTAACCTCACATGTTTGCTGGCTTGGATACATGTTTGCTCAACCATGGGAACTTATCCTGAATATGTTTGATCTCAAGTAACTCATTAATTAATACGTGGAGGATTGATCTAGAGTAAATAATATTTATTTAACATGGGCTCCGTTGAGTGTGCTAGCAACAAAAAGAAATGCTCCTCTTTAGCATCTATCCTTTGAGTGTGCTAGCAAGCTAGGATGACGATACATCTTTTTTCTTGTTGTCATCTCTAAGCAGAAGATAAGAACTGATTCGGCTCTCGCATGCAAACCAAGGTATCCTCTCTTGCCTGCCTTGATATACACGAAAACAGCAAGTCGGGTATCTTTGAAAGGCCATTTGCCTTCTACATAGTCATTCAAATGATCAATCTGTTCCTTGCACCTTGTGTTGCTACGTACGTCTTCCTCAACCAGTTTATCCACAGTTCACAAAGCACAGTGTGCGTGAGAGCCAAAGGCGTGGCGATGGAAGCGACGGCACTGAGCGTTGGCAAGTCCGTGCTGGATGGAGCGCTTGGCTACGCCCAATCCGCTCTTGCGGAGGAGGTGGCCTTGCAGCTCGGCATTCAGCGCGATCATGCGTTCATCAGGGATGAGCTCGAGATGATGCAGGCTTTCCTGATGACCGTGCACGAGGAGCGAGATAAGCACAAGGTCAAGGTGTTCATGACCTGGGTGAAGCAAGTTCGTGATGTGGCGTACGATGCGGAGGACTACCTCCAAGATTTTTCCATTCATCTCCAGAAGCCATCGTGGTGGCGCCTCCCTTGCATCCTGCGGGAGAGGCGCCGCATCGCCAAGCAGATGAAGGAGCTGAGAGCCAGAGTTGAAGACGTAAGCCAGAGAAACCTGCGCTACCAACTCATCAAGAGTGCCGACTCCAAGCCTGCAACCGCCGATGAGCTATCTAGCATTACAGCTGCAGACATATTCGGCATCGATGAAGCACGACGTGCGGCGAAGCATTACAAACCAAAAGAGGATCTTGTCAGCCTGATCAACATGGAAGGCGAGGATCTTCGAGTGATCTCAGTGTGGGGAACAAGTGGTGATCTTGGGCAGGCATCCATCATCAACGGGGCCTACGAGCATCCAGATATCAAAAATAAATTTTCATGCCGGGCATGGGTAAGGGTCTTGCATCCGTTCAATCCAAATCACATCATCCAAAGCTTAGTGAAACAGTTTCGATCAGCCGTGGGGGTTGACATTATGTTGGAGACAGAGAAGTCAGGGCAAGAGTTGGCGAAGGAGTTCACTGGATATGTAAACGAGAAGAGTTACCTGATTGTGCTTAATGACCTGTCCACATTTGAAGAGTGGAATGGGATTAAAACATGTTTCCCGAACAACAAGAAAGGGAGCCGTATCATAGTGTGCACACCGCAAGTTGAAGTTGCAAGCTTGTGTGCAGGGCAAGAAAGCCGAGTATTGGAGCTCAAACAATTGTCCGCTGATCAGACTATTTATGCTTTCTATGAGAAGGTACTATTCTTCCTTTAGAAATGATCTAATTGTCGCTAGATCGCATGGATGGTGCCATGGTGGTTGGCAGCCGCGAGGACGCCGCGCTTGGTGGCCTAAATTTGTTTATCCCAAAAGATATTCTTGGATTTTCTAGCGTTACTTGCTTCTTATTCGGATTTATTTTCGTCTTGAGGATTCTTTGCCGTAATCATCCCATACATAAAAAAGTTGTTCTGGTCTAGAGTTTGTCTATTCGATCTGCACCATTAATCCATTATAGTCTGGACCCACAAAATAGATGGCATGGATCTTTCTCTCTTTCTTACGATCAATCTAGTAATTTCTAGGTCTTTTACTTCTTCTAACTTTGTCTTAATAAGGTGATAGATTCTGTTAGTTAATTGAGTTTTGTTTTTTAATTACTCAATCAACTAATAGTTCTGTCCACAATGAGTTATATGTATTTTAAGCCAGAGACATCTTTTTCAGTGAAAATACTATTTAAACATGGACATGATTGAAATTGTGACAAATACTGTATTGTATATTTGTGTTCAGGATTCTCAGGATCAAACAAAATTACTTATGCCAATGTCTAACTCAAACGAAGCCACAACAAGTACCGACAACTCAATGGTACCCACCAATGAGATACCGGGGAATCAATCTAAAGGTGTGGATGAGAGGAAGGTGGCCACAAAGAGCCTTACTCGCATCAAAACTATGGCAGGTGCTTTTGAAGAATCTCAATTTATCGGTCGAGAGAGAGAGAAAAATCTGATGTGATCAAAATCATTTCAAATCAACCTACTCAAGAACTTCCAGTGATCTCGGTGTGGGGAATGGACGGTCTTGGAAAAACTACTCTAGTCAAAGATGTTTACCAATGCAAAGAGCTCATTGGCATGTTTGAGAAGAGTGCTTATGTCGCGGTGAGGCGTCCTTTCATTCTCAAGGAGTTCCTTAAGAGCTTAATTATGGAATTAAATGCAAAATCTTTTGAAGAGAAGGGGGCAATTGATTTTGGGCATAGCACAAGAAACACAATAGCAACTATGAGAGTTGAAGAATTAATTAAAGAACTAGCTCGGCTTCTAGAAGGAAAGAAGTGCTTGATTGTTCTCAATGATTTGTCATCGATGGCAGAATGGGACCATATAATACGGAGTTTACCTAAATTGGATTGTACTTGTCGAATTGTAGTCACCACAAGGGAAGAGAGTATTGCAAAACACTGTTCACAGAAACAAGAAAACATATACAAGCTCAAAGTTCTCGAATACAAGGATGCACTTGACCTCTTCACAAAAAAGGTATTGACACAATATAATCACGCTCCATATGTTTTAGTCTTTTTTTCCAATACAACACTACTTACATGTGTATGGATAAAGATATTTTGGAATAGGATGTGATTATTATCGCTCACTGGTCTGCCATGTGGTCCTGAGTGCATAACGTTAATCCACACACATGTACACGATAGATTTTCTTGGCCTACGGCCATCAACACTTCGCACTTAGTGTCTTACTCAACTCACTCAACTATTTAGAACGGGATGGATAAATGCCTCTTTTCAATATGTAGATCTCAATACAATATCATTAGCAACTACTCGTAGGGTTTTTTTTTTGCATTTTTATGAGTGCATGCTTTAAACTTTTTAAGCTTTCAACACTGATTTTTTTGGGACTATTGAGATTAGTTAAATGTAAATGAGATAGGTATATTCGTCATGAAAAATACTTATAAAATATTGCAATCCTAAATTTTGGAGTAGCTATGGTTGGAAAACCTCCTTAGTCCTTGGACCATAAAAAGGAATTTTCAAAAACTTTCCTTCCAGCCTTTTTCCCTCCCCACCTCATCCTTTTTTTTCTCCCTCTCATTCTTTCCCCTCACAAACTCCATCCCCTCACGTACTTCTTTCTTATAGAGATCGGCAGATCCAATGTTGCTAGTGTCACTCTGCTCCTCCCATCAACCACCTGTCCTATTGCAACTTGATCTCCATTGTTGTTTGCCACCACTGTCAGAAAAACGGATCGAAACGGGATGGAATTTATCCCGTCTGTTTTCATCCCTATGTGTACCCCATTGCTGGGCAAGAAGATGTAAGATTGAAGTCAAGCTACGATTCGTCCGTATCCAGATATTCCACTAAAAATCTTACAGGCAAAGAGCAGCAACATAGAGAAAATATTATTGAAATAATTCTAGCTACAAGCTATAGGTTAATGTCACCAACCGTTTCAGCTGCATATAACGGTGGGAGTCTAGGAATTATTACAAGCACATCCTCATTCTGTTCAAGGGTTTTCAATTTAAAATAGTTGTAATTCGAAAACATGTATCCAAGTTGCAGGTCAACCGATTGTAGAAGCGTATGTACAACACATCTTTTAGCCATAAGCCTTTGGTCTGTTTCGGAACTAGATGCTGTTAAAGTGATATATCCTTCTTTAGGTACTACAACCTTAAAAGAGATGGTGATCTTCATTTTATTGTTATCAGTCAATATGATCGTCACCGTAGGTGGTGTGGCACCAATATAAGTAATAATGTCATGTAGCCATTGTAGTTGAGGAAGCATCTACATCAATCGACATACCCGTTTTTTAATTTAATCGTGTCAAAATTTGTTAACTACAAACTGCAATATTAACTGACTTTCTTATAATTTCTAGGAAATGGATTTTCATCACTAAGCATGCAGATGTACCTAGGACAAGTCACATGTACATCTACATGCCCAGAGACAAGATAACAATACCAAATTAATCGACTCATTTAAAGTTTTAGTCAAAATTGGTCTCAGATAATGACTACCATAGAGGTTTAGATTTTAGTAACTCAAATTTGATAAAAATGGTGCAACAACATGTGGATAATGACTCAATGATGGCCTTCAACATCTTTGATTACCATTAGCCATATGCTATTGCACCATCTTTAAGAACCCAAAATCCTAGAAAACATCTCACAAATTATCATCATTGGCCTAAGAACAAGGCATCACAACTTTGAATTGCCATTAGCCACATGTTATTGCACCATCTTTAAGAACCCAAAGCCCTAGGAAACATTTCTAAGAACAAGGCAACACAACTAAATTGCTAATACAAAATTCAGGACCTAAATTGATTAATTAAAATTGCTAACTGTAATTGAAACTAGAATTTAAGAACTAAACTAGGTGTTTCGTCGCCCTTCCGGATAGGGCATGGATACGCCATCGAGGATTTGGAGGCCGGGAGTACGCGGGAGGTCACCCGGACCCGGACGACTGTATAGGATGCAACGGACGCCTCGATGTTGCCTAAATCTATGCCCTCCACCTCCACGGCTGCTGTTGCTCGCCATGGGGACGTCGAGGAGGCGACGAGGAGGAGAAGGAGGCAGTGGTCCAGCGTGCAAAGAGGAGGAGGAGGCAGCGGCCCAACTTGCGACGAGGAGGAGGCAGCAAGCCAACGCGCGAAGAGGACGAGGAGGCGGCGGGCTGGCACGTGATGAGGAGGAGGCGACAAACTGGGGCACGATAAGGAGGCGGCGGGCTAGTGCGCGAAGAAGACGAGGAGGCGATGGTCCAGTGGGCGACGAGGAGGAGGGGACGGGCGGGGCGCGACAAGGAAGAGGAGGGGACGGGCGGGGCGCGACAAGGAAGAGGCGGTGGGCCGGGGCACGCGACGAGGAGGAGGCAGCGGGCATGGGCGTGATGGGGAGAGAAAGAGAGTGGAGGCGTGGAGACGGCTAAGGGGTAGTGGTATGTAGGAAGTAATATCAGTGCCAGCTGATAACTACAACCGACACTGATAAAAAGTATCAGTGCCGGCTCATGATTACGAGCCGATATTGAAGTATCAGTGCCAGTTTTTTTTAAGTATTAGTGTCAGTTTGACCCCGGCTCAATCATTGAACGAGCACGGAAAGTTACAAACCGGCACTGATACTTCATCAGCTGGCATGTTCCGGCTCGGATGACTAGTTCTGTTGTAGTGTATATGGATTTGGGAGCATAACTTTCAAGTTTTTGGAGCACATACGCTCTTTGTATTTGTAGACTTTATTATATCTAACTCCTTAACAAATTTGTTAGTCCCATAATTTCACTCTATTGGTCCCGTAATGGAGATATTGTTTCAAAATGTATGCCCATTGATTAAATTGATGGTACATTAATTGTCACTTTCAATGTTTCTTACCTTCGCAATTATGAATGGTTAAATATTTCACTAATAGAGGTAATCATATATACATATGATGGCAATGGTTCAATTAACTAGGAACTACCGAACCAGGCTAGATGTTTTTGTTCATTTAAGAGTTCCTAAGTATATTGGGACATTTGTATCATACACCACCTGTTAGCAGTATACAACAAATCAAATAAAGCTAACATATGAGAACTAAGCATAGCTCAATGGTGGATCATGCCCACCCGGGTTCGAGTCTAAGACTATTAGATTCGGCACGGTGCTCATTCCATCCCCCCCCCCCCCCCATTAAAGCGTGTGCCTGCACGTCGTGAAGTTAGGCCTCAAATTAGATTTAGACGTGTGCTAGGACACACTTGCACATGAATGCGTGTGTGCGTCTAACTTGTACTCGAAAAAAAATAAAGCTAACAAATATTGAGCGAAATCTTGTTTTCTGTTTATAATCAATAGATGAATGAAACCATTAACCATCTTCCACGTCTAATTCCCATAAGACTTATAATTGTATCATAGTCATTCCAATAAATAAGTAAACTGCAAAGTCCATTCATACATATTTAAATTTCAAAGAAATTAAACTCTACCAATTTCAGGTATTTAAGGAGGCCATAGATTTGGACAAGCATCCTGAATTGATTGAAGAAGCAAAACTGATCTTGAAGAAGTGCAATGGACTTCCCCTTGCAATAGTCACCATCGGTGGCTTCTTGGCAAACCAACCAAAAACAGTTGTAGAGTGGAGGAAATTGAATAAGCATATTAGTGCTGAATTGGAGATGAACCCGGAGCTTGAGGCCATAAGATCAATCATTAGAAAAAGTTATGACGGTTTACCCTATCATCTCAAGTCTTGTTTCTTGTATCTGTCCATATTTCCTGAAGACCACAAGGTTAGCCGGAGACGTTTGGTGCGGCGTTGGACTGCAGAAGGTTACTCAAAGGAGATTCGTGACAAGTCTGCAGAGGAAATAGCTGGCAACTATTTCATGGAACTAATAGATAGGAGCATAATACTACCATCTCAACAATCAGTTTACAGCAGAAAAGGAATTGACTCTTGTCATGTACATGATCTCATGCGTGAAATCGGCATCTCAAAGTCATCGGAGGAAAATCTTATTTTTAGACTGGAAGAAGGTTGCAGCTCAAACACCCAGGGCACAGTTCGCCATCTTGCCATAAGCAGCAATTGGAAGGGAGATAAGAGTGAGTTTGAGAGCATAGTGGACCTATCCCGTGTACGATCATTAACGGTATTTGGAATGGTTAAGCCCTTTTTCATTTCTGAAAAGATGAGGCTGTTACGAGTGCTGGACTTGGAAGGCACGGAAGGTCTAGTTGATCATCACCTTCAACAAATTGGGGAGCTTTATCACCTAAAGTATCTTTCTCTAAGAAGATGTGATGATATCTATTACCTGCCAGATTCGTTGGGTAACCTGAGGCAACTCCAAACATTAGATATTGCATTCACAAACGTAATGAAGCTGCCAAAGACAATCACCAGACTTACAAAGCTACAATATCTCTGTGCTGGGAGTGTAGGAAGGAATGATGTTGAACCATACGAAGAAACTGTAGAAGATCTGCCAAAGCTAGTGGGGAACCGGCTGTGCCTTTTGACCCTATGGTCACTGACATGTTGTGTGGCATGGTGTGCACCTCAGCTTTTGAAAAGGAGATTTGATATCGATGGCGAGCCAAACAGGCACGATGTTTGCACCGTGTATTGTTGCTCCCTGATCCCTCTTCTGGTGACACACGAAAGTGTACGTGGCATTCAAGTGCCAAAAGGGATCCGGAAACTGAAAGCCCTGCAGACAATGGGTCTTGTGAACCTCGCTCAGGGGAAGAAGATCCTACATGACATAAAGAGGCTCACCCGGCTGCGAAAGTTAGCAGTGACAGGCATCAGCAGGAAGAACGCTCAAGAGTTATGTTCCGCTATTTCCAATCTCAGCTGCTTGGAATCATTGTTACTACGGGCAGAGGGGCTCATGGGCTTACTTGGCTGTTTAAATGGCATATCTTCCCCTCTGGAAAACCTGCAGAGCCTCAAGTTGTTCGGCACACTGGGTGTATTGCCGGAATGGATCCAAGGGCTCCGGAATCTTGTGAAATTAACGCTAAGGAGCACTAGGATATTAGAGGTGCACGTGGATGCCACCATAGAAGCCCTCGGGAAGCTACCAAACCTGACTATTCTGCGTCTGAGGCTGGAGTCGTTCATGGGTCATGAGCTCCATTTCAGTTTCCGTGGGGAGGCATTCCCAAGTCTGATGGTGATGGAGTTTGATCGGCCTATCGTGCTCAAATCGGTGGAGTTTCAAGAAGGAGCAATGCCTAAGCTTGAGTTGCTGAATTTTTGTGCTTGGCACGATGAAGCACGCGTTGGGCTGCTGACCGGGCTCCCATTTCTCACAAGCATCAAGGAATTTACGCTTAATGGTAGTACTTATGAGGATGACTTCGTGGAAGACTTGCGAGCCCAGCTTGCCAGGAACCCAAATCGACCCGTTTTTAAGAGGGCCGACTTAAAGGACCAAAAAAAGATACCACTGGGGCTAAATGATTGGCGCAGAGCTGAACAAATAATTGGCGCAGAGCTAAACAAAAAAACTAACACCCGTTTTTAATTGCTTCTAGTGTTTATGTGTGAAAATAATTGGCGTATCACAATTGTGTTTCCGCATTTTCAGATGGAAGTAGAATATGTTAAGTTGATCAACTCAGTAACTGTACAACGTTCTTGTATTTTGTTTTCCTATATTGTATAGTCCCGTGATCGGCTAAGGGGCAGTAGCTGATCATGGTTGCTGGTTGTCTGCCCCATGATCTTCTTAATACAATGTCACTCACGTTCTTGGAAGAGAGGGGATGAGACGGAGACAGGTTGGAGCAGAGCTGCAGGTATTGATGGCTGTGAGTTCTCAGGATTGCTGTGGTTCTTGTCGTCGACTCGTCGTGTTGCCGAGACTCACTGCGCCGCCGCCGATGACATGACATCCGGAGGGGTTCGTCTTCGATGCTGGATCATCGGCTTATCAGGCGCACACTGCGCACAACCTTTTTTTGAAATGGTAATTAATGTGCTTGTAGCCTGTAATGCAGTAAAGAGTGTATGCTTTTTGCATCGTCAGATCATACATATTTGTAAATGAATGATTTGCTTGTAGCCTTTGGAGTTGGCCTCAGGAGTTCTTCTTGCTAACTTGGTGGTGTTCAGAATTTCAGATCAAATCTTGCTTGCAGCGCTTTTACTGAAATAGAAGTTAGTGTTTTTTAGCATGTAATACAGTAAAGTCATCTCTAGTAGGTTCCCTAAAAATTTATTCTCCATAACACTATTATAGCACTTCTACTACTATTACAATACTCTTTATTTCTTCTATCTTCTGCAGCTAATCTATTTTCTACTTTCTATTATTTTTCATCTTTCTTCGGAACCATAATCATCTTCTATGGATAGTGATGCTAACATGAGAGTACCTAAATTTAGACTAACTAAGCCCCTCGGCATCACTGTAGCACTTACCGATCCTCAAATCTGTCGGCACAGTACCGAACAGGGATGTCCATCGGTTTTGCTACCTGTGCTTGTTGACCTAAGAATGAGGAGTATGTTTCATGCATGATCAAATATAGTAGTAAATTAATCTTTTGCCGCCGATGACATGACATCCGGAGGGGTTCGTCTTCGATGCTGGATCATCGGCTTATCAGGCGCACACTGCACGCACAACCTTTTTTTGAAATGGTAATTAATGTGCTTGTAGCCTGTAATGCAGTAAAGAGTGTATGCTTTTTGCATGGTCAGATCATACATAGTTGTACATGAATGATTTGCTTGTAGCCTTGGAGTTGGCCTCAGGAGTTGTTCTTGCTAACTTGGTGGTGTTCAGAACTTCAGATCAAATCTTGCTTGCAGCGTTTTTACTGAAATAGAAGTAGTGTTCTTTCAGCAGGTAATACAGTAAGATTATCTCCAGTAGATATTTTAAAAATTTATTCACTATAACACTATTATAGCACTTCTACCACTATTATAATACTCTCTATTTTTTCTATCTTCAGCATCTACTCTATTTTCTACTTTTAATTATTTTTCATCTTTCTTGAGACCCACAATCATCTTCTATAAACAGTGATGCTAACAGAAGAGTACCAAATTTAGAATAACTAAAGTCATCTCTAGCAGCTACCTCAAATTTTCATCTTAAAAACACTATTACAGCATCCATTATTTTTTCATCTCCAGCAGCTACCCTATTTTCTACCTTCTACTCCTCTTTTTCTGTCTCCGGACCCGCTGTCATCCTCTATAAACAGTACACCTACAGTGTTGCTACAGTAACAGACGGTGTTTCCTTCCTCCGGGCCCAGTCTCTATGAACCGTGTTTGCTTACAGTGTGCTACAGTGTTCCGTGTGCTGCAGTAGTGCCGCAGATTTGCAGCTCATTCTCTCCCCTCAAAACTGTAACGCACTGTAGCGCCGGATACCGTGGAATTGCTACAGTACGTAAAACAGTACCCGCAACACTGTAGCAGCCGAATCTGAAAAATGCTTCCTCCGACGGAGATGGCCTAAGTCCCTGCGCATCACCGTAGCACTTACCGATCCTCAAATCTGTCGGCACAGTACCCGAACAGGGATGCCCATCGGTTTTGCTATCTCTGCTCGAGTTGACCTAAGAATGAGGAGTATGTTTTATGCATGATCAAATATAGTAGTAAATAAATCTTTTGCTTGTAGCCTGTAGAGCTGGCATCAGTAGTTTTGTCTTGCTGCCTTGTGGTGGTTTTCAGAACAAATCCTGCGCAGGTGGAAGGCGCACGGGCAGAGGCCGGAAAGAAGCCGAGAGCATCTCCGGAACAGAACCGCGGCTGTTCATGCTGAGGATTGTTGCAAGTTCCTCGTGGCGGCGGCAATTGCCCAAGGTGATTTCCGGGAGATGTTCGTCTTCTGCACCGGTTCATCCGCTTATCAGGTACACACAAATTGTTCAATTTTTTCTGCTGCAATAGTGGTGCTCGCCTGTAGTGTAGCATGAATGTATTATCATAGTGCTACGTTCAGTTTAATGTCACTATAACTCATAAATTAATTCCTTCCTAACCACGCTACATTAGAATAGTGAATTCCTTCCTCTACACTGATTGAAGCCTGTAACGTTGGCCTCGGAAGTCAGGAGTAGTAAGCTAGTAGCACCAAGGTATTCCCTCCGTCCAAAACTACAGGATGTATTTTATTTTGAAAAGTCAAATTTTATATATTTTGATCAATAATTAGTCAAATTATAAGTATGATAGTGTATAAATATTATATAAATATATTCATATTTTAAAATACTTTCATACTATATTAGTTTTGTAACTATAAATGATATATTTTGTAAGGAAATAATGGTAAAAACCTAATTTTGAAGACCAGGCCATAATAAATATGGCTTATATTCTTGACCAAAAGGAGTAATAAATAGTGGATGCGGAGTTATAACGGATTGGCATCAAGGTAGGAGATAGGAGATAGCGGGCAATAAGTTCCAATAACGGTATTTGAAAAACACCTAATTTTTTGTGTAATAATTGTATATATTATGACTTTATCCCATCATAAAAATTATGCAAAGTAGACTAATTAATTAAAACTTCGAGTCTAGAAGCACAATTTGTACATACAACAAGATAATAGTGTTTCGCATGAGAGAGATGGGCCCTCGACAGCGTTTCACTTAATGTAAAGTATGCATCGCGGTCGTGCCAGTATACTCAATGTATACAAGTAAACAATCACATATGTAAAAAAAAAAACATGATCTTTATTCATTCATTTGAACTCATAAAGTACACATTTTCTATTACAATGCATTATCACATACGCCACATAACACATGCACACACATGTGTCTCTGACCATCTGACGATCATATCGTTCTTTTGGTTCTCAGGGCTTCGTGAAGCTCGCCGGTTATTACGTACGTCTTCACGGACAACCTCCAATTAAGCTGTTGTGATGGTTGCAATACTAACGGTCTCCTAAGCCCTGCATAGAGGTAGTCACAAGCATCAAAGACTAAGCAAAGTGAGATTTAGATAATAAAGAAAGACTGGCCTCATATCATTGACCATATGCAATCCGAGGGCATCATTGGCTTATCAGCCTCAGCTTGTATATGTGTATGATCGCCCATCATCGGCCCCATCCTCAGGTGATATATATAAGATGGGAGGGAAAGGTTAGAGGCACGACATCGCGTATAGCTACAACCGGCTTTACCCGGGAGCCCAGCAATCGGCTTAGCCACACTAAGCCTCTCTCGACCTCAGCTCTAGCACCCTCGGTCTCAACAACATGGGCAACAATATTCTTCGAGGCAACAATATTATCCGAGGCAACGTCCCCTAAGCCCTGCATAGAGGTTATTACGTACGTCTTCACGGACAACCTCCAATTAAGCTGTTGTGATGGTTGCAATACTAACGGTCTCCTAAGCCCTGCATAGAGGTAGTCACAAGCATCAAAGACTAAGCAAAGTGAGATTTAGATAATAAAGAAAGACTGGCCTCATATCATTGACCATATGCAATCCGAGGGCATCATTGGCTTATCAGCCTCAGCTTGTATATGTGTATGATCGCCCATCATCGGCCCCATCCTCAGGTGATATATATAAGATGGGAGGGAAAGGTTAGAGGCACGATATCGCGTATAGCTACAACCGGCTTTACCCGGGAGCCCAGCAATCGGCTTAGCCACACTAAGCCTCTCTCGACCTCAGCTCTAGCACCCTCGGTCTCAACAACATGGGCAACAATATTATCCGAGGCAACAATATTATCCAAGGCATTTGGTTGGAGGGCGAGGTTGGATGGGATAGTGTCATCCCTGTTTTTGGATGTGATGAGCTAGTTTTCTGTTTCGTTGGATGGATGAGATGAACCAGTTTTCTGTTTGGTTGGTGGGATTAGACTGGATAGAATGAGCTAATTTTCTGTTTGGTTGGAAGGATAAGATGAGCTAGTTTTCTGTTTATATCCATTCTATAAGCATTTGTATGAATTTGTGCATATTTGAATTTGTTTAATTCAAATTGAATTAAAAAGAGAATATCATATGAAATGATAAAAATACATATAAATGGAGCATTATAAAGGAAGTAACTTTTTCACCTAATAATATAGGGTTGAAAATATTTTTATAAATTAGTACATCACATGAGAAGAATATTAGTAAATTTTTTGGAATTTATTTGAGGCATTAAAAATTGCCTGAAGTTATAAAAGTAGGCTTCTTTGGATAATTTTAGTTAAATATTGGCTCATGATTTTTGGATCAAACTAATTAAAACGGGTTACTGATGAGCTCTAGTTTGCTTATAAAAATATTTAGAATTCTTAGACCTCTCTTGTATTCCCAGATTTAATCAAGAGTTAAATAAAAATCACGAACACACTTAGGGTCCGTTTGGTTGAGAGACAAAGTGGTATGGGATAGGACCGTCCCTGTTTTTAGGGATGTGATGATCCTCTTTTTAATTTGGTTGGTTGGATGGGATGAGTCTCTTTTTTGTTTGGTTGGAGGGACGAGAACGAATGAAGATAAAAATCATCAACTAATTATATTTTTTAATCGTCCCATCCCATCCCATCTCATCTCACCTCATTGCTCGAACCAAACGGAGCCTTAGTGACCTTGTCCGGAGCGAGTAGACAAACAGGCGGCCTGGTATGGACTTTTTTCCGGATGGGGTCATCTAGGATTTGGAGGAATATTCGGATGAACCTGTCCACCTGAGCCATGAACCAAACACAGGACAAGACCAAAAACTTGGATGAGGCGATCTCATCCAAACCTGGTACGATGAACCAAACGTTACCTAAGACTCGGCCATTCATCATTGGCTATATTCCCAAAGCGACAGGCAACAAAGCCATCATCTCTTATTGTTGGCCACAATAATGAATTCGCTATCAGGCAACCAGCAAAACCCTCATCTGAACATCATTACCAAGCCATCAACTCAACAGGGGACATACCATAGCCATAAAGATGAACCCATCAGTGAGGAAAGGGCCTCACCTGCAACAGATTAGAGAAGAACCATGCCACAGGCCAGACCGCAACAGCACATGAGTCATCCGGCAACAGGAGATGGCAACAGCCGAACCAAGGCATCAGTCAGCCGTAGAGATAGCATCAAACAGCAGTACTACGCTCAAGAGGGAGACAACCATACACATATGACAGCCGAATCCAACAAGCAAGTCGGTGATCACACAGGCGGTAGCGTGACAAACCATAGGACCAACCTGAACATACCAGGGCCCTACAGAGCTTCAATGGTGGCGCACACCAATCCGGAGCGCAACCAAATAGAAACACTCCTTATGGCGGCATCACAGATCGACACGACGGACTATACTACTCTCCGGACAACCTCATCAGCAGTAGATCAACAACACATATGGCCGGACACACAAACATGGGTGGAAACAGAGAAAAACGGCAACTCACCATGTCGACGGACACTCACAGAACGGCAGTGCTTAGACGCCCAACCGACAATCCAGCAGCACTCTGACTCCCAGCCGGTGGCGCATCAGCACAACAGTATTCAACTTACCCAACTGGCGGCACTCAGATCACCCAGCCGCTGGTCCGAAACATGGCCAAATGCAAACGACAACATGCCGGCCGGATAAACACGCTAGCACATGGCACTCTGACTCCCTCGGCGGAGATCGTCGGCTCGAGACACACAAGAGACACGCACGGCGGCAAACATATCAGCAGAAGACAGCATGGCGGGAAAAGCACACTGGCACACCTCGACGGGGCTCATCAACTTGCAGTACAAGACACGCACGTGGCGGCCAACTCAGAAACAAAACCGGTAGCACATGGACTTCGACGGCGGCGAACACACAAGCACGCACACTCCAGAGCACAAAGAAACACCTCAACGGCGGCGGGCACACGTGTCTGTGCCGGAGCATACTCGCTCCCACGGCCATGACGCAAGCGCCGACCGGAGCTCAATCTGAAACACAATCGACCACGGCAAAAAAAAGATCAAAATGGAAGCGAGGATGATCATCATCATCAACAAAAGAGGAGTTGATGACGAGCCTTGAAGAGCTATGAGAAGCATCACACCTTGGATAATGTGTTCATCAAGCTTGACGGGATTGCTCAAGACAAAGATATAACTAGAATAGGTTTTGTAGTTTGCCGGTCTCAAGGAGTTTAGTGAGAGGCCGGGTTATAGGATCGATAGCCATACTATTAAGAGGGACTTTCGAAAGCGTTGCTCGATGCTCAAACTATGTACTTAATGCGGGATGGGTTTGTGTTGAGAGTTTGCTTTAGGAGTCCAGAGTATCTAAAATGTGTTTTATATCTAACCCTTTGTGTTGTCGGTCTTAGTGGTGAAAAAAGGTTGTAGCAAGCCTTAGTGATGTTTGGTATATTTCATGAGGTTCCTAGTTTAATCTTGGGGGATTAAGCTTTGGACAATGGGTGAAAGTATCTGAATCGGTCTTTAAGTGCATCTAGCCCTTAAGTGTGGTTTTGATAATTAATGATAATATCTATAGGCTAATAATGTTGTTGAGAATTGTTAGTAAGTTGTTCTATAGGTGATGCATAGAGGAGAGATATGCATCAATATGAATAAGCTCTAAGTGATAATCGGGTAAGTGATGACAATATCTATAGACTAAAAATTATGTTGAGAATTGTTATTAGAATTATTCTATAGGAGATGCATAAAAAATGAAACATGGATTTATTGAAAATGCTATGAGATCAAAAGAAATGCATCGTTGTCATTGAGCTCTTAGTGATGCTCATGAGATGAACGAGAAGCTCAAAGATTGACAATAAGCAAAAAGGCTAGGTTATTAGTGGAGATCAAGTAACTAAAGGTATGACATTATCAATTAGGTTTTATGGACTAACCCATATACTTTGTGCTTGAAGATGAGTTAGGGTTAGATTTTATAAGAAAGCATGAGTTGAATTGAGATATTTAATATGCCAAGTCGGAAAAGCAAGATCAAGACAAACTTAATGGACAACTTGTGTGCTTGATGCTTACGGTTTATGCAAAAGTAGTAAACCGGATGAAGATGATGTTAAAAGAGAAATCTTGCATGCTTGGTGCATGGGAAGCAATCAAGTGAACTTCATCAAACTTTTGGAAAATCAAGTAAAGATCAAAATAGAAGTGAGGATGATTATCGTCATCAAGAAAAGAGAAGTTGATGACGAGCCTTGAAGAGCTATGAGAAGCATCACGGCTTGGATAATATGTTCGTCAAGTTCGACGGGATTGCTCAAGGCAAATGTGTAACTAGAATATATTTTCTAGTTTTGCCCGTCTTAAGGAGTTTGGTGGGAGACCAGGTTATAGGATAGATAGTTGTACTATCAAGATGGACTGTCGAAAGTGTTGTTCGATTGTTGTATCGAGTGCTCAAATAATGTGCTTAGTGCGTGATGGGTTTATGTTGAGAGTTCGCTTTAGAAGTCCAGAGTATCTAAAAGTTATTTTAGATCTAACACTTTGTGTTATTGACCTTAGTGGTGAAAAGTGGTTATAGCCAAGCTTTAGTGGTATTTGACATGTTCCATGTGGTTCCTAGTTTAATCTTAGGGGATTAAGCTTGGACAATATGTTGAAGTGTCTGAATCGGTTTTCGGAGTGTTTCTAGCTTTAATCAAATGTGTTCTAGATCATGAATTTAGTAGGAATATGTAGCCCTCTGAATAAGATTTCATCGAGTCTAAAATAGTCAAAATCAGACTTCGGAATCAAAAGTTATCGCCGTTTTTAAAGTGTTAGTTGTGCTAAAATCGGAAGTTCGATGTGTAAGTTCGGAAATTCTGATGTTTTAGGAATCCAGTGCTCTCGGTTTGCCAAGTTTATAATTGGAAGTTCTGATCTAAATCGGACTGTCCGATATCTTCAAAGCCTTAGATTCTCGGTTTGGGTTGTTGCTAATCGGAAGTTCCGATCTAAGCATTAAAAGTTTCGATGTGTGCTGGAAAAAGGCTATAACGGCTAGTTTTCGACCGTTGGGATTCTTGGGATCAGAAGTTCCAATCGGGGGATCAAAAGTTCCGATCAGTACAGAATCTGCCCAACGGCTAGTTTTTTGAGTGAGTTATAAATACCCCCTTAGCCTCATTTTGTGGGGCTAATTGCTTAGAGAGCTTTGTGCTGCTCTTGTGAAGTGTTTTGAACTTGGTGTTCCACCTTGAATGCTCACCTTTCCTCTCTAATAAGATTTGGCAAAAATAAAGCCTTGGTGACTTAGTGAGTAGAGAGAGGTGTGTAAGGGGTGTGTTGCTTTGGTAGCCCACGGATTACCGCATAGGTTGCGTGTGTTTGAGCACTCGGTGTTGATTGTGCGCGAGTTTAGGAGTTTGTTACTCTTGGAGACCACCGTCTCCTAAACGGCTCGGTGGTGGATTGCCGACGATCTCCTCAAGTGAAGATTGTGAGGATGTCTAAAAGTGGTTTCGGAACTCACCATCTCCAGAGTGAAGGAAGAGTTGGCCATAGTGGAGGCGAGGAGTGCATATGTGCAACCTCGTGAAAAAAAGGGTTGAAGAAGACTCGACTCAAGTGTAACCGAGCTTTCTCAATGGAGATGTAAGATATCGGTGGATATCCAAACTTCGATAACAAATCATTTGCTTTCGTATTTACTTAATCTTGTACTTTACTTTGATATCCATACTTGTATATTTATTTATATGTGCATAGAGTTAATTTTATAATTCTAAAATCTGTTGTTTTGAATTGATCGGAACTTCCGATTTGAAAAATCGGAATTTTTGATGAACAGTAAAATTGGAACTTTCGATAAACAGTACCGAAACTTTCGATGAACAATAATTTTAAAATTTCATATTAGAGTTATCTTGCTTTATTTGAATAATCTTTGTTTCACATTAGGATTGTAAGCTTCGTATTGGTTTAGGGTGTTTGTGCACTAGTTGAGTCTAGTATCTTTAGGTTTTTCATTTGTGAAAAAACTGTTAGTTTATTTTCGCTACAAGTTTAGGACAAATAGTAAAATGGACGAAGTTTTGTTAAAATGTCTATTCACCCTCTCTATATGGTATCATTGTCCTGTCAAGAACATAACATTTCCCGTGCTAAATTTACAGATTGCATTATTGAAACATCAATACCATCAAATAACACACACACACAAAAAGAATATTTTTACAGCAACACAAAAGGATACCATCAAATAACATAAAAAATATATTTTTTTAAGGCAACACAAAAGGATGCCATCAAATAACAAAAAGAGAGAGTGTTTTTAAGGCAACACAAAAGGAAGTATTTTATAGGTAATTACATGCTAATAGTGAATTAGACGTAACTCTCCAGCTAATAGTATGTTGTTTACACCATGTGTTATCACCAAACCTATTCTTCTTTCTTCTTATTTATATGTCGTCTCCTTTATCATCATCGGTGTGTCCATCCTACTAAACCTCTTGTCTTCCCTTCTACTTCTAGTGCCCTCCGCTGGCTCCGCCTAGCCACCACCATCTTTTCTCGCATGTCCCTAACTACTCCCACGTGATACCCCTCCCTCGTCCCTACACTGTCCCACCATCTGTATCAACTTTTATAGCCAATGGAGAGGAAAACTCCGTCACCCCAAATCCTAAACCCTAAATGACAGTTTGTGCTATCACCATTCATCATTTATCGATATAGGAGTAGAAGCTGGTAGCCAACTTATACAAAGTAAATGAGCTATTGAAAGAAATATTCTAGTAAATCACATTTTTGTCTCCGAAGAACATGAAAACCGATCATATTTTAAAACTCGGATTGAAAAGAACAGTACTAGAGTTTAGTCTAGATCAAACCGTATATCACATGGATCGTGCGCAAGCCCAACTCTAACTCTGGTGGTGCCCGCACCAGGGTTAACCGCGTCCGTTTTGGAATCGTCTCCTCTCCCCTGTCTTCCACTTCCTCACGAAGCCTGAGAGCAAATCAGACGAAACCCTTCTCGCTTCTCGGCTTCGCCTCTCCCATCTCCATGGCGCAAGACGAGACCACGGAGTCTTCATCCTCCTCCGGCTCCTCCTCCTCCGCGGCCGGTCGCCTCAACGCTGCCGCGCCGGAGTTCACCCCCCGATCCGCCGCCCAGCACCACAGCAACAACCCCCATCGCCGCGGCCCTCACCATCAGCAGCACCAGCACTACCAGCCGCGGCACCACCAAGGAGAGGACGAGGGGGATGCCGCGGCGGCGACGGCGGAGGATAAGGGGGAGGGGCCTGCGGGCCACGCGCAGCGCGGGCTTCCCGACGATCTGGCTCGCAAAGTCGTTAAGCAGGTAGCTTTCTTTGCCCCCCGCTCGATTACTGTGGTATCTGCTGTGCTTCTGTATCTCTGTGCCGATTGTGAGCAATGGTTGGTGTGAATCTGGAGTGTCACGCGATAAAGTTTGAACCTTTGGGGCTGGTCCTCGGGCGTTTTAAGATCTTGTGTTTGTAAACTAGTCGTAAGGAGGAGTAAACTGATGTGTTTTGGCTTTGATTTCTTGCTTGATCGCTGCTCCATAACTTCATTGCAATCTACCATGTGTTGGAAAACTTTGATTTTGGGTTTCAGATGTATTCTCTACTGAGATGACTACATGATGTGGCATCTCTCAATTTTGATGTATGGCTTATTAGCAGTATGGTATCTTGTTATATTTCTTAACTACCGCTAGGAAGATAAGATGGTGGTGCAATTGTACCGTAGCACTGTATTCATTAGTGAGGAGTGATCTCGGAGAGGGAAAAGTGGAACATAATATCTGTTGGACGATTCTATTTTTAACTCACAATTATGAAATATTCATGCACATATGTTCTATGGCGGGAAGGGAGCAAACTGGCTGCATTTGCATTTGAGTGGGTTAGGGTCGAGCGACAAGAGGGGGAGGCGAGGAGGGAACACAGAGCAATAATATAAGCGTGCATGCCAATGCTTGGGAAACATGTGGGTTTCAGTTGGATTCATCAGTCGCCACTAGGGTATAGCAAATACGACAAATTACAGATTGTCAAATTTTGGAAATTAATTTAGCTTGTAACTGGTGCACGAGTAATAGGTAGAAGTGTCAGCTTACTCATTGTTTTTCTATTTCGGGAAAATACTTCAGAAAATGGAAAGAATGTAAAATCTCGACGATTTCATTAGTTTTCCCCCTTTGCATCTTTCTGAAGCGGTAACAGAAGGGTGGGACTTATAAATACATGTAAAAAACTCATAAACAAGAGAAAATAATCTCTTATTTATTATCTTTAAATTTTTCTTTAATTTTTATTTTATCTCCTCTCAAGTTACTGAAAACAAGTCCGCTGTACTAACTTCACTTTTTCGGCTTTTACCATTTCCCTTTAGTTTCTTATTAGTCTAATCAAACTGTCATTGGATGCTTTATTTCCATCTGTGTTACTGTGTGTCCCTTGGATAAAACATATTTGGCAATGTGACAGGTGGAATTTTACTTCAGTGATATCAATTTGGCAACAACTGAACATCTGATGAAGTTTATCACTAAGGATCCAGATGGATTTGGTGAGTTCAATTGGTTAATTTCAAATTATCCAGTCGATCACCCTTTCTGCTGCTATATGCATATTTCCATTAGATGGTTGGTAGTCAAGATCATTTGAAATTTGATGCAGTAGAAGTAGCATGTATATGATGATGCTAAAAAGAGCTATTTTTTACGCCACGCTTCTGGTATAGGTTCCCATCATCCTACTTTTATTTTTTAAATGAATAGTTTCATGTGTTACTAATAAGTTGTGAATCTGGGGAACTATCATTTGTCAATAATCATGTTATGCTGAACTTTTTTTAGAACTGGGCAAATGTTATGCTGAAGTGTTTCTAATCTGCTTGCATTATTTGCTGTACATTATTGGGAGCTGCACACCCTTCGTGGAGGTTAAGATGTAGTGTTTTTCGTAGAGAATTATTTAATGCCTTTCCTGCATTTTTGATCATCAAACGATACTTTATAATTCTGCAATGTTAGCAAGCAATGAACATGAATTAAGCAAATGCTCACCTTGACATCTTCATGTGATGTTTTGTTTACTTATATTTTCTGCTGAGTGGTGATATTGACATTTCATTTTGTGTTTTACAGTGCCAATATCTGTAGTTGCATCTTTTAGGAAGATCCGGGAGATAGTTTATGACAGATCCTTGTTGGCTGCTGCATTACGCACGTCATCAGAGCTGGTAAATATCTTAATCAAATATCATATTTATCACTCTTACTTTCTGATATTCATGTTCTTCTTGACAAATACCAGCCCCCTTGGTTCTTAATACTTAGCTTGTTCGCATATAATTTTACATATTTGCTACTCAAATGAGGTTTCATCAATCAAAGCTAGGGATGGCTGCCTCAATACAGGGATAAAGCAGAAAATAAATCTCTTTTTTAAACTTAATACCATCCCATCCCATAACAAAAAATATCTTGTCATGGTCTTATTCTATCGTCCCCACATCCAAACGTAAGGGATGCTTTGATGTTTACTGTAACACAGATTTTTATCATTTATAGGTTGTTTCGGATGATGGGAAAAAGGTTGGACGCCTACAGCCATTCGACGCTGAAGAAGTTCAGGTTAGCGTTGAATTAGTCAAATGAACTAATCACTATGTATAGGCTGCTGAAATTTGTCCTTTGTGCACCCAGTCACGCATTATTGTTGCTGAAAATTTACCTGAAGATCAAAAGCATCAGACTCTTATGAAGATTTTCTCAGCTGTTGGGAGGTATGCATGTCTGTTTCACAAACAGTTACCAAATGCAATGCTGAGCTCATGAGTCATGATGTTATCTACATTGCAGTGTGAAATCGATACGTACTTGCTATCCACAAGATGGTGCTGGACCTGCTGCTAGCAAAACATCAAGGATTGAGATGCTTTTTGCTAATAAGGTCTGTGCCATGATATATCTACCTTCTATATGAATGCTAAAAGTTGATCAGCTAGTGCATAGCTTTGTGATATGAAACAATGTATATACTATTTTTACAAAAAAAAAATTGTTGTACTTGTAGCTGCATGCTTTTGTGGAGTATGGGACTGTTGAAGATGCTGAAAAGGCGGTATGCCAGCTTGATTTTTCTACCCAGTTCTGCCGTCCCACTTTTGCTTCACTAATAGAAGGAATACTCTGTTGTGTATAGGTTGCTGAATTCAGCAGTGGGAGAAACTGGAGAGATGGGATTAGAGTTCGCTCACTGCTTGGTTGCCTGGTACTTACAACGAATCCTAGCAGTGTGCTGTGTCTTTTGTTGTCCATTCTGTGTTCTTTGCAAAAATCGGATGTAGTAATGGAATGCTACAATGCTAGTGAACAAAATGATTATGCAACTATCCTCTGTTTACTCCTTGTTATTTTCATTCTCTGTAGAAACATGGGTTGGGTCAAGGAAGGAAAGGCGGAGATGAGGAGTATGCTGCAGATGAAGATGGTCCTGACACTACTGGCCATCCACAAGACTATGAAACAGGTGATACTGCCCAGATTTTGGAAGCGCATCTTGATCATCAGGTATTGCCATGTTCCTCGGTTTCTTGTTGCTCTTAGTGGCTCAAACTTCTTAACGATGGATATTCTAATGACAAATTTCCTAGGCTGACGATGGCTTCCATGACAAGGGTGGAATGAGGCAGGGTAGAGGGCGAGGACGTGGAGGCAGAGGTCGCGGCAGGGGCCAGTATTACGGCAACAGCCGAGATGCCCATCATCCGATAGGCACTCCTCCATCGAGTCACGGTGAGCATCCAGCTGTGCCAAAGCCGCCCCCAGGTCCCCGCATGCCGGATGGCACAAGAGGATTTACCCTGGGCCGAGGGAAGCCACTCAATCCTAGCAATGCTGCCTAGTAGCAGCGTCTATGCCGGTGGCGGCCTGTTGCCCTGCTCATCAATCTCTTGCAAACCGATTGCAGTGATCTTTTGCTCAGGTTCTAAACTGATGACATTGGGGATGCTTCGTGGTGCGTTGGTTCATTTTGATGTCAGATTCTGAAAAGAAAAAAATGATGTGGCTGGTACTGTGGTACATGCATGTATACTGACACCGGAAGTCTTGAACATGTGAACCTTTCCTATGATATATGTAGGTCTTATAGTAGAAAAATCATACTTGACCAAAGGGGTTTAATCATTAAAGCATGTTTGGTTCACAACAATGCGCAAGCTACAATTCTAGTGGCGATCTTGAATCGGCAAAGCTAGCGTCCGATATATCGGACGTTAGCAATTGCAACCTCGAATACTAACGTCTATAACATTTGAACTGGTAACATAAAAAAATGCATAAAAAAAGCACGGATTTGTATTCGAAAAAATTATCTTTTGAGTTAATTCTTATATTTTAAGATGTAATATACCAAAATAACTTCTGTAATAAAATTCTATAACGTCTAAAACATTAGAGATACGAAAATATAGGAATTAACTCGAATGGATAATTTTTTCGAGTTCAGATTTGTACACAAGAGATTTTGGGATACGACGTTCTTGAAGAATTTCTGGAACAAATTTTCATAATATCTGAAATATTAAATTTAAACGTCTGAAACATTAGAGATATATAGAAATTAACTCAAATAGATAATTTTTTGGGGTCCGAATCTGTACGCAAGATATTCCTGAGATGCAATATATGAAAATAACTATAGCAATAAATTTTTATAATGTCTGAAATATTAGAGATACGAAAATATTTAGCCTGACTCAGTGATACTGTGGACTGAGTGGGCCGTCCGTCTGATACATCGGACGCGTGAATGGAGCATTTCCGATCTTGAATTGTTTGCCACCGGTCAGCAACTTTTGGCAACTAATTGTATGACAGGAATGAAGAAAAACTGTGCGCCAAAACTGTAGCAACAACTGTACGATTGACATAAATCTGCCAAATTTTGTTGTAGCAAAGTTTGGCAATACAAGGGAAGATACCATATTAAATTTCAAAGCTCTGGAAATGGCATTTGAAAACTTAAAACAAATTACACGATATGCTCACTTCGACGCCTGGCTCCCAAGCTCCGATCTCTGCACTCTCTTGCCATCTGTTCTTGTTCCCTTCGTCGATATTGCCTTCCCTGCACAGCCACTAATGTTGGAGGCAGAGACACACCCACTGCCACTACCAGTTACAGTCTTCCCTCTCGGCGGCAGCACATTCTGCCTGCCCTCTAACCGCAGCTCCTTCACGCCCCTTGTTGCAGCCGGTGGACATGACTGTCTTCTCGCCTTGCCATTTTCCTTTTTGGCATCTAAGCCAGACCCAGGATCCTTAGCCCGAGCTTTCTCCGCCGATGGAGCATGGCGCCGGAACATCGATCCAGTTGTGATCAGATTCTTCGGTGCCTTGTAAAGGAATTCTTGGTTCGTCACTCCCTTGGCCGCACTTGTGTTGCTGGCTTGGCTTGCATGACACCTCTCCGAGTGCTTCTTCGTTGCACCACTACTTCGGGTAGCCGAAACAGCTGCCTTCTGCAGCCCATTCATCGGAACCTTATGGTTTGAACTCTTTTGTACGGTGTGAGTTTGTTTCCTCTCTTTGGATATGGCTGGAACGCCTTTGACGAAGGTTCTTTTAGATGAAGAGTTAGCTGTAGGTGATGCTGATCTTGCCGGTGTTTTGGTTGCCTCTGGCTTGCCTGAGACCTGTCATAGATAAAGAGATCAAGAGAAAGGTTTACACTAGATTTCCTGGAAACAAATGATGAGAGACAGTTTTGAAATGAGATGTAAAATAGACATGAGTTTTAGCATTCAGTATACCCTTGAAGCTGATGGTTTAACTTGTCGAGGAGGGACTTGTAGCTCCTTTTGGAATGCCATTTGAGAGGAGTTAGCTTCCATCTCAAGGGAAGGAAACAGTGGTGTAGTTGGAGTAGTTTTTAGCCTGAAATGAACTGTTCTTCTGAGAAACAATTCCAGCCATGCAAGAATATGGTGTAGAGAGTCTACACTCGAGTATAAACCTGCTTACCAGTCATAGTCATGTTTCTCGTCCACTGGTATGAGGAAGTCTCTCTTTCCTGACGGAACTTTGCACATATGACCACCTAATACATTCACAGCAACACAAACACTGAGTAAGTGGATTAACTTTCAAAGCAGCTGAACAGGATTTGTAAAAAAATGGTAAGAAATCCATATTTGGGTTGAAAAGCGAGTTGAGGTCTGAAATATAGACTTTTTCCTAAAAACATTACATATGTTTTCCTAAATCACACCTAGCTAGTCGGTTGAAAAAGATTAGGGATATTTTGATGAACATTTCTGACAACATGCATAGGAGAAATGATTGCCCCAGCCAAGTATTTCACCTTGGATAGCGTCAAACTCGACGGAGTACATTGGTTCCAGGAGGTTCACATCCCTATCTTTCTCGCGCTTGTACAGCTCCCTGAAGAAAACGATGCTCTCATCTTTGTCTTTCTGAACCACGGATGGAACCTTAGCTTTGCCCATCCCAGCAATTCTCCTCAGGCTGTTCATCTTCAAGTAAAGAACCAATGTTCGCTACAACGACCGAAAAGATCACAGGATTGTAGACTGGCCAAGGTTACATGAATAGCAATCATTAGATTACAAATTTGGCGGCAATTCCAAGGCTTGCTGGAATCAGCTGCAGACAGGCTACATATATATAGTTAATTAATTTGTGAAAGGGATGGATGGATGCAACCAAATGGTAAAGGATTGA
Source organism: Phragmites australis (assembly GCF_958298935.1). Taxonomy (NCBI): domain Eukaryota; kingdom Viridiplantae; phylum Streptophyta; class Magnoliopsida; order Poales; family Poaceae; genus Phragmites; species Phragmites australis. Next base: position 28,473,656 of record NC_084936.1, read on the forward strand.
TTGTTTCAATGGGTGGTGGTGTTTTCTCTTGTCCTTTTAACGGCACAATGTCTTTTTGTGTTTCCGTCTCTCCTGCTTGTTGTTTCTAGTAATTTTCTGGCACTGTACTTATCCTTTTATCCTAATAATGCTACTTCTAAAAAGAAATGTTCAAGAATCTTGATGCAATTCATAGATTACTGAGGACCGACTTGCACAGATAAATACACAAAGGTGATTGGAGATACATGGATTTTCTTTTCATAAAATAAACCAATGGAGCAGAGCGGACATGACGAATGATATGGTTGGGTAGAATTGTTACCTTTAGATTCCTTATTTAGGATCATCGATGAGATCTTTTATGTGGATTTCAGCTTTCTCATGTTTCTGCGATTGCAAGCAATGGAAATACTGTATGTCTGGTGTCTGCGCGATCCCTGATATGAGAAAGGGAAAACCTGAAAAGCCAAAGCAAAAATTTGTGATCTGACAAGGCAATGGAAAATCATATTCATCTTGCAGTCAGGTCAAACAAAAACTAAAGTGCAATGCAACATGCCACACACATTGAGTTGAGGGTCAGGGAAATCTCTTTACAAACTCTTTCACGGATCATTTATTGTATCACGTTCTATTAGAGAGGAACTCCCAATACACCCTTCTTTTCTGCACTGCCTTTCCAGCTTCTCATGTCATTAGCTTCCAAAGAGATTCTAGAGTATTCTGGAAGTTCCGACATGGGGGCTGCACAAAGACAGACAAACAAATCAAATTGAAATAACAGCAAAGCAGCATGGGGGTGTACCATTCGTAAATTCCTGACAAAGTCCATAAGCACAACACACAAAAATATATGGCCCCAATGCTGGAAACAGGTAAGAATGTAAAAGCAACCTTATTTTATCACAATGCCAATTTACAGGTGCTGAGTGTGCCATGAAATGTATTTGCATGGTTACGAGTTTGACAATGCAGTTGGGAAGAAGTATAGAAGGTATCGGATCAGAAGTTTACCTCTCGATGCTTTTAGGTTGATCAGCAAGTCAAGATCCAGTTTCTGTAGCCCAGAACAGAACGAGAATACTTTGCTCTGATATCAGTCGTGCTGAGAAAAGGTATAGGCTTGCGATCCAAAAGAAAAAAGTTTAGGCAGCCATCCTAACGAGAAGCCATGGAGGGGGTAGTGTGGCGTGCTGCTTCCCATCAAACTCACCTTAAATCTCAGAGTCTGATAAACAGAAAAGAAGGGAGAGAAAATGCATTCAGATAGTCACAAATTGGTCTGTACTGTATACATGTAAAGCATAAAAAATAATGAATAAAACGATGCTGGATTGATAATGGAAGAGAGGTTATGCAGGAGCCATGCACCTCAGTTTAGAGTCAGCAGGAGGGAAGGAGCTTCTTCACAAACTTCTTTGCATTGAACTCTGTTGATGGAAATGGAATGTTTCTTTCTGGAATAGAAGAGACCAAGCGGAAATACTTCCCACCTTCTCTGCAACGTCCCTGCAAGTCAGGGCATGCATATATTTTCAGGAATCTGAGGGTTGGGAGCCGCTGGAGCAGACCCTGCGGAAATTTCTTTATCCCTGGGCACCAAGCAATCGTCAACCTCTCAAGGGAAGTGAGGCCGTCCATCCCATGAGGAAGCGCTTTCAGCCCATCACAGCCCCACAAAATGATATCCCTCAGCTTGGCCAGATTTCCAAGGTTTGAAGGCAGAGCCACCAAACATTTGCTGCCCACAATTTGCAATTCTTCAAGGGATGCGGGCAACTTCGGAATCTCCAGCAACCTGGAACAAACAATCCTCAACCACTCAAGGGAAGTGAGTCCATCCATCCCATCAGGCAGCGCTTTCAGCCCATTGCAGTTAAACAAATCGAGATTCCTCAGCTTGGGCAGATTTCCGAGGTTTGAAGGCAGCGCCACCAAACTGCTGCAGTCGAAAATCCCCATTTGCTCAAGGGATGCGGGCAACATTGGAATCTCCAGCAACCTGGAACAAGATAATATTTGTAACCTCTCCAGCTGGGGCAGCGGAAGGATTTCCTCTTCCTCGGATGATGAGCCCTTCCCCTCCAGGTTCCCACAATCCTCAATACTCAGAAATCGGAGGCGAGGCAAGTATCGGAGCTCCTCCACAGGCCAGTGAACAATATTGCAGCAATTTGAGATATGCAAATTTTCCACGAAGGCCAAGCTGTCCCCAAGCCCGAGTTGCAGTTTGGGCAAGTAGAATATTGATAAGAAGCCGTCCTCGCTCATGATACCCAAACTTCGCAAGGTGTCCAGAGGTCTTCGGCTTCGGCTTTGAGGGACCTCCAGAGCAGGCACCACGTCTGCCAGCACCCCAATGTGTAAGTAAACGAGAGATGGCCAAGAGCCCAAGGGCATGCTCACAGGAAGAAGACCACGTCCAGAGTTGTAGGAACAATGTAGAGCTTTGAGAACTGGGCTCTCTGGAAAATTTCCAAGTTTATAGCAACAGTAGACGCTTAGCTCTTCAAGAAGGGGAAACATCACCGAGCAAATAGGATCTCCTGCACTGTTTTCTGCCCATCTCTCTAACTCAGGCAATTGCTCTAACTCCATCCTCTTCAACTTTGGGAAAATTGGCAGAGGGGTATTGTATCCTGCCACTGCCACATCGATCTTACATAATGTGGCAAGGCTTTTCATGTTGTTTAAGCACAACTTCTCAAGAGAGGATGACAACCATACTATTGGCAGATCCTTACATTTCGGACAGTAGAAAATGGCGAGTTCTCTTAAGCACTGGAACATTTGTGGGTCCCTCATCCATTGCGAGATTGCGAGGCCACCATACCCATGGACCTCCAAAACTTTGAGTTTACCATGAGGTACAAGAGATTCCAGTACTTGTTCATCATTATTATTGACCTCATCATCTAAAGGATTGTACCGTCCATTACTGCCCCAAGACAACAACAATTCACTTAGATTATGCTTCTCACGAAGATTTGCCTTTGATCCACACTTTACTTCCCTCAAATTGCACAGTTCCAACCTGTTGCCAAGATGTTGCAGGTCTTTGAGCTCCTCAATTCCACATCCATCTTCAGCGCTCACAACAAACTTTGTCAGTGTGTGTAGGTTGTGCAGTAGACTAAGCTTTGGAGGCATCTGTTTCAAATTATGACATCCCAAAAGATAAATATGTCTGAGTTTCCTCAAACTAGTTGCCGTACCTTCAGGTAGATAACGTAGCTTGGTGCAATAATGGAGCCTCAATGATTGCAAGTTATACAATATACATATTGAATTCGGCAATCTAACAATGTCTGACCGAGAAAGATCAAGATATCGTAAATGTTTTGAATACATGAACATGCTCTTAGAAGGTTTTGAACAACGCAATGCTCTTAACGTCATCAGTTTTAACTCCTCAAGATCCTTGTCTCTTCCTCCAGTTAATAAAGTATGGAGAGATGATGTGCTTTTCAGTACACTGATTTTTTCCAATTCATCACTTGACATGTGCATGTGACGTACATCTTTTTTCGATGCTTTTTCCTGAATCAACTCTTCTGCATAAGCACATTCGTCTGTGACATCTTTTGCTAGGTCATGCATTAAATCATGCATTTTGCATCCAATCGTCTCACCACCAAATATTGAATAATTTTTGTTTGCCTTCACATCTTGAAGAAAGGACCTCCAGACCAACTCGTTGAAAATAAATTCACCTTTTTGTTCTAAATCCATCATTCCCTCTTCGTGAATAAAACCGTTTGCCATCCATAGTTGGATCAACGTATCCTTGTCCATCTCATAGTCCTTAATGAAAATTGCACAGAAGGCAAAACATTGCTTCATTTCAGATGACAAGTGTTTGTAGCTCAATTTTAGTATGGACAATATTTCATCGTTGCCACACCTATTGCTTTCTGCAATGGCCTCCCATTCCAAGACTTGTTGTTTTGAACTCATCAACCCACCCATTGTCTTGAGAGCAAGTGGCAGTCCCTTGCACTTGTTGACGATACGCCTACCGATCATGACGAACTCTTCTTGCTCTTGTACTCCTTTACTAAATGCCTTCTTCGAGAATAATTCCCATGAATCATCTTCACTCAGGCATGCTAGCTCGTGGGGTGGAAGGGTGCCCATTATAGACGCTACTTTTTGGCTTCGACTTGTGACAACTATCATACTTCCTGATGCACCAATACAAGTACACAATAGTGGCTTAAGGTCATCCTCCCACTTGAGCTTGTCTTCATTCCACACATCGTCAAGAACCAGTAGGAACCTTTTCCGGCCAATGTCTTCCTGCAGTTCTCTTCGCAACAACTCGATGGTGTCAGGCAGGTTACATTTTCTATTTGTAGCCAACTCAATGACAGATCTCACAAGAGCAATAGCTTCAAAGTTTTCTGACACACAGTGCCACATCTTCAATTCAAAGTGCTTCTGAACCCTGCGGTCGTTGTACACCATCTTCGCTAGCGTGGTCTTCCCCAAACCCCCCATTCCAATGATGGGAAGCACCTGCACATTGTGCTGATCTTGCTGGTCGAGCAACAGCTTCACCACCACCTCCTTGTCATCGTCTCTGCCACAGATCTCCACAGACTCGTCTAGTGCTGAGTGTGTCTGCCGATAAAGAACTTGTGGTGCTTCCGCGCGCTCCACCAGGCCAAACGCGTTCATCTCCTCAACAAGATCCTTGATCTTGTCTAGGACATTCTTGAGCTCCCTGCTCACTTTAAGGCGGAACAGAAGCGAGTTGTGGTGGGTGAAGTGGCTCAGTACCTTGCTGGTCATGGACTGTCGGCTCTGGGCCTCGCGGCGCAGCGCCTCGTACTGGAATTGGTCGAGGACATCGTCAGCCTGGTATGCGACGGCCTTGAGATCCTTCATCCACCTCCTGACGGCGGGGTTGGTCTCGCTCTTCACCTCAGCGTCGGCCAGCAAGCACTGCACAGCCAGCAGCCGGCGCTCCAGCATGTCGCGGTCGGCGTCGATGCCCCACATGCGAGTGATGCTCTGCACGAGCACGTCGGTGGCCTTGCCTGCCACGCCGCGCACCACGGGGAGAAGCAGCGAGTCAGCCATCTTAGGTTAACGTTGCTCGCAGGCCTTTCTTGCACTGGCTCCTAACTCCAACCTACTAGCTTGAGCTTAGCTATACGCCAGAGAGGCAGAGAAGCAACAGCTGATGGAAAGAACCAACTGGGAGAAAGAACAGGTGACTGATATTTTTGGTCGTCAACGTCGAGCATCAATTGAAGCTGGACTAATTCGAGTGGGTGGGACCGACAAGGAAGACATTTGAGGACGCTACGCGCTAACGCGCACGACAAATTCGAGTGGGTGGGACCGACAAGGAAGACATTTGAGGACGCTACGCGCTAACGCGCACGACAAATTCGAGTGGGTGACACTGACTTATGTGCGTGCCAGTAGACCAATAGTGGTTGAGTGACGGCAACGGTGTATACTGCTCGAACGATTGAACAGTGTATACCAATAATTGGTGGTCACGATCAACACCGGAACGACGCAGACCACGCAACTACGGCGAAAGGTCACGCTCTCGGTGTGGAACATCCGTTCAGGCATTTCTACGAGCGCCATGCGTGCGTAGCTGCAGGAGAAGGCGGCAAGCGGAAGTACGAGTGGGCAGAGGATGTGAGCAGCAGGCGTGATCGGATGCATCGGTTCGGTTCGGCAGCAAGCGGAAGGCTTTTTATCCTTCGCTAACCTCTTTCGGTCCTAATTTCGCTTTGTATGTACGGATGCTGATTACTCAGATACAGCGTTTATTGTTATATAGTATATACTACCTGTTAGAACTAGTTCTAACATGCACTGCCTTTACCAAAGACTGAAAGCGATCAGACAACTACTATAGCTTTGGACGGTCGAGAAAGCTCAACTTGAGCCTTCATTTCTCAAAGGTAAACGTTACGGAATACTATCATGCCAAACGGGTATATGACACTATCACATCATTCGAGTGCACCACAATACAAGCACAGGCAAGTTACATAGTTGCAAAACTTCCACGGCCTTCTTCTGATTTTTGGGCTATGGGATTTCAGTACAGCTTGCCACAAACAAGGCCCCGTACAGGCACTGTGACGAGCAATGGTGCAAAAATAAATCTAGAATAATTAATTCAGGTCATCTTCAACATCGACCGTTTCAAGCCAAAACATTGCCACTTAATGGGTTCCGACCAGTTCACCACCCTTAAAACCAATCGGATCCTACACAATCAAAACAGTGAAGTATTTCAGCTTGATGGACGGTTCCTAATCCATAGAATCAGTATTGCATCTATTATAGCAACCATGATAACAAGTCTGATGCAAGACATGATAATAGGATAAAAGTAAGGCGCATAAAGACCAATTGATCTTGCAAAAGTGCAAAGGAAAACGTTAAACTGGAATTTAACACTTTTTCGTAAATATAACTACGCAATATTCTAATGTCATAGTATATTTAGCTAATTCTAAACATTCGTTGAGCTTAGACCATCATTTAAATAAAAGACCGATGATAGCACCACTGGAGGCTAAAGCTTTGGACCAAAAACTAGCAGGTCGGTGAACAAGAGAAGGCAGTGAATAATTTTGGAGATCATGCACAAAAGGGTCTAGATGACTCTCAACAAAATATATTTCACATACCCAGTGAAAGCCACTTCATCTTCTGGAAATGTATGCCGCCCCTGTAGATCTGGAATGTAAAAGAAATTTACACCCGGTCAGCATTTGATAGACATGTATAGCCTTGACATCACATCAGAGATAGACCATACCTCCCCTGTTGCTTTCCTCCGTAACCATGTCTGATATTACTAACACTTTTGTAATGTGCAGGTGGACCAGCTCGTTCATGCCTCACTCCATTTGCAGCAGCTGTGTGCATAGATGACTGCCCAGTTCGGATTTCATCTGAGAAACCATTATCTTGGCTGTGTTTTACTTTGACTGAAATTGTTACATCACCTACCCCCTGGCTGATGTTAAACTGATCTGTGAAGTTGGTTGTGATAGAACCGTTTCCAGAGGGAATCGTATTTGAAGATCTGGAATCAACTACAGGCCCTCTCTTTTGCCGAGTGCTTTGTGCCACAGGTGTAACAGCAACAGAAGGCAATAAAGATGAGTAAGGGGCAGAAGATGCCGTAGCAGCAGCAATTTTTGCAGCAGCAGTAGTAGCAGAAATGATCTGCTGTGCTCCTTCACGAAGGTGAATGAAGTCTCCCTCAATCACAAAGAGCTGCAGAAGCAATTAACATATATTAACACAAACTATATACAGATTGGCTAAATCTGCTACATGAAAGCAAACCTCTGGATGACTAGCCACAAAATCGTCTAGCTTCCCATATTGCTTCTTATAGTCGTGCCAATGAAGAGGAGCCAACATTTTCCCAAGCCTATTTGGCAGCTGAGGAAAAACATGAAGTATTGAACATGAATTGCAAAATATCCGAACAGCGGCACGACAAAGAAAACATATAACTCACACGTGTCAACGTAGCAACATAATGAGGATGGAGAAATAACTCACAGTTGTACTAATCCTGATTCCACCCTCAGGCCCAGCAGGAACTGCACGTACAATGCAAGCCAGAAGAGATCTCTCATCTAGAAGAGAAGGTTCCTTTGGTACACGAGGTAATGATGAACCAAAACCACACCCAGCTGATTTCACCGTGTCAACCTGATTTACAACACTAGGATTGAACTCTGCCGCACTATTTTTTAAGTGAATCTGGGTAGTTGACGCGGCAAAGTTAGAAGATGTATGCTGCTGACTAGGTACCTGCTCAGATTGCTTGTCAGATGCAACTCTTTCATCCTGGTTTTACATAGAGCATGCTCGATGTGAGGTCCTCAAGTGTAGAATGAAAAATATAAAAGAAACAAATACTAAAATAAGAACCTTCAATTCAGTCATTTGCTCTTGATATTCAGCAATTCCAGTATGGTTGTCCACATTTGAAGGTGAATCCTGTTCTTTGAAGGCTTTTTGCTGTTCATCATAAACTACATGTTCGGCTGTATTTGATTCCATAACCTGCAATGGTAATTAAAAGATGAGTGAATTGCACAAAACTACAAGTATTGTGTCATTTGTAACACAAAACTACAAGTATTGTGCCTAGTTACACAAAACTACAAGTATTGTGCCTAGTTACACAAAACTACAAGTATTGTGCACTAATTTCACACAAAACCCGATTTTCATTACTCACCAAAAAAATAGTCTTATATTTCTCCAAAAATCCTAGAACTTTTTGTACGTGTTCCATAATCCATGTGCAGCCCATTTTAATTAGATTCACCCAAAAATCCTGTGTAGAATTTAAACTAAAATTCTCCAAAAAAACCTACTTTTATAACTCCTAACAATCGTTACGGCCTCAAATAAAATCCGAAAAATATAAGAAGAACATATAACCTAGGTCTAGAAATAATATTATAAATTAGTTTATCATATAAGAAAAATATTAGTTAATTTTCCTATATTTTTCGGATTTTATTTGAGACCCTAACAATTGTTATGAGTTATAAAAGTAACCTTCTTAGAGAATTTTAGTTTAAATTCTATACAGGCTTTTTGGGTGAATCCTATTAAAATGGGTTGCACATGGATTATGGAACACATACAAAAAGTTCTAGGATTTTTGGAAAATCATAAGGCTATTTTTTGGGTGAATATAATTAAAATCGGGTTTTGTATCAAATTAGTACACAATACTTGTAGTTTTATGCAACTCACTCTTAAAATATAGGTTAACAGGGACAAATTGCAGAAAAAGCAAACAATAAGCAAAAAGACTAACCATAAGTTCATGAGTTGATTCCACATGTGCACCTGTGGGACTCTGTTGTTCCCCACGGGCTTTAAGATGATCTGGATGGCTAACCTGACTTGGCTTAGAGGACAGTCTATCATCATTAATAGCACCTGGTTGTAATGCAGTCTGATCTGATTGGGATGGCTGATAGTTTGTTTCAGCTTGTGTTTGTGAGACATTTTGTGCTTCCTAAATGAGAACAAATTCATTCCCAAATTAGAATAGGCACACTATGAGTGATAAATGTTATGATATGCAAAGTGCCTCAAGAATGTAATTACCTGCTGACTAGGCCAGTGTAGGTTTGGTTGACTAGTAGACTGTGACTGAAAACTGCCAAATTGAGGAGCACCAGAGTTGGGTGATGTTAAAGGTTGAGGAATACCTTGAGGATGCATCATATAAGAATGCATCCCAGAAATATACGCAGACGGAACATAACCACCTATTCCCACTAGAGAAGATGGCACAACAGGTACGGCAGAGGTGTTATTCCCCTGAAAGCAATAAGAGGCACCTCATAAGTACTTTCTAAAAACAAAGGTATGTGTTATATATTACTATATTTATAAAAATCTAGAAGTTACAACAATAATATTAACTGAAATCATAGGGGTTTAGAAAACAGGCAGGGCAAGAAAACACAGAAGGTAATTGAAAACAGAATGGACTCATAAAATAGGTTGGCAAAGCCACACTAACGCAAAACAAATAGACATACAGAGATTTGCGGTGAATCGCAATTAAGCCAGACAAACAACAGTGACTGTACTTCGCCTTTCCCTGTTTCCATAGACAGACATCTAAACTGCTTGCTGAAATTACTAGAAATCAGCAATACCTTTTCAGAGACATCCACACTTCCATTATTTTTCACTGTCTGGTTGCCATCTGCTGTTGCACTACCATTTGAAGCCACACTGTTCGCTATGCTTTGAACAAATGATGATTCAGCTGAACCCTCCCGAGAAACTTGCGGACCATCTTTTTGTGCACCAGACCGTTCTCTTGCCTCAGTTAGTTCTAGCTGAAGTTGTTGTATTGTATGCACAAAGCCCCGCTGCATTTCAGCATACTGTGGGAAAACACAAGTAAGAAGTGAAAAACTCTGGTCTAACAAAGGGGCTATAACAATTAGCAAAAAAAGTCAAAGCATACTTGAATAGTGGAATTTTTTATATGAGCTAAAGAACTTACCTGTTGCTGGGAACTGATCCAATATTGATTAAATTGCTCCATACGCTCACGTAACTCAACTTGCAGGGACTGAGATTGCAAAGCATCCATTTCTTGAACTCGCGCAACCCAAGCATGGGCTTCCCTCAACTGTTCATCTTTGTAAAGAATGTTCTCTTGAGCAACCCTATGCTATAAAAATGAAATGGTCATTGATGAGTGGATGATTGTAGAATGCTAATGTTCTTTACAAGCGTTTTCATTTGAGGAAGAAACACCGAGCATTCAAGAAGAAACCTCCTATAACTAAATAACATTTTCATTGCTCAGGTATCGGTACAAAGAGCTAAACCAACAACACTATAGCATGAGGATTTTTCTCTTGAGACAAGATAGTAAATACACCAACAAAGTAGTTTAGAAAAGATGTGCCATTAGAAAGGAAGTTGAAATGTTGGATGCTGTTAAAAGTCTCCTCGGCACATTTTATTTGGATGCTACTGCAGTACAGCCCTTTCAAGAGACTAACATGTTAGTGATTTGAAAGCTGGAACACCATAAGACTTTTGATGTAGAGATCATGCAGAATAGGTCTATCAGAGATAAAATGTTGAGTTTTAGAAAAAAATGGTAATGTAGTGGCAGGATAACTAGAGAAGTAACAGACTATAAAATGTAATGAAAATGTAGAAGGCTAGAGGAGAATACTTGTTCCTCTAATGCAATAAATTGGTTTTCTTTTTCTCGCAGATGCTCCTGGAGGTCATGAATTTGTTTAAGATGTTGGGCTCTTTCAGCTTCAGAGTTGTCTCGTTCTCTTCTGCAGAAAATTAGAAAACATCAAGCATACAATTTAATTTTCGCAATGAAACTGTGGTCAAGCTAGCAAAGTAGCTTTACATTACAGATTGTCGATAACTATGAATAACTAAAAGAACAGTTTCTGGATTTTGTGTGAATAGGTTAGGAGAAGTAATGATTCATTTGGATAAAAAAAAGGAATAGACCCAGTGAGGTGGCTAGCCATAGAAGCAGACCATCAGAGCAATTTTAAAGATTTGCAACTCTATGACGATACTATTCCAACTTGTGAAATCCGGTTCCATACCAAGCGATACTAAAAGTTAGTAGCAGTACCTGACAGTAGCTAGCTCTTTGGTCTGTTCTCTAAGAAGATCTTGATTTGCCCACACCTGACAAATCAAACAAAAATGTCAGAAGTTATTATCACCTCTCCTGTGAAGAGTGTGAAACAAGTGAAGACCACCAACCGTTTGATGGTCTATCTTCAAAGAGTTCAATTCCCTATCCTTGTCATTGAGTTTCATTTCTAGCTCGAGAATGTACTGTTCCCGTTCATGCAGTTGATCCTGTTCAATTCGGATGTCAAATTAGTTTTCAGACAAGGGCAAGAGAACCCCAAAGTAACAGTATGAGCATATTATATGTGTAACTGAAACAAACAAAGGTAAGAATCAAGAAAATGTGAAGATGAAATCAAACCATAAGGCTAGATACCTTCACTAAAAGCGACCATAGATATGAATATTATAGAAACAAAAATCAACCAATAACATTGTATCATGCAGTTGTCTTTGAGCATCAACCAACATTCAAAATTGTTCATCAGCATACAACAGCAGGTGGGACAGATTAACCAATGCACGAATTTAAGGAAGAAAAAGGACTCCTACCAATCTACACTCTCCACCAGGAACCAGTATCACATACATTTTTTTTTGCATGTAAATACTATAATGCAACCAGCAAATGTAATAACTATTTCCTGCCCGTCACACCTCTCAGGATGTCAGAATCATGGAAAACAATTAGAACTGCCTCCCTAGCAGCCACTAGCCAGTACTGACCAAGTCATCACCAGTCAATAAGTTAGCATGTGCTTCTTTCAGCGTCAATAGAGAAATATCAAGCTCGCGAACGCAAAAGCAAAAAGACTCAACCTTGAGCTTCGCCGCAGCTGCAGCATGCTCCTTGGCAACCGCCTGGAAGCTGCGCTGCGCCTCAATGATCTGCGGGTGTGCGAGGGCCTGCGCGCGCAGCTCGATCTCGACCTGCTGCAGCTCCTCCCTCTGGCGCACGACGCTCTGCAGGCGCTGCTGCAGGATGTCCACGCTGAGCCCCCCGCTCCCGTCGATCGTGATGGAGCAGAAGTCCTCCAGTCCCCCCGCCCCTTCCTGCGCCAAAACCCAGTCATTCCCTGCAGAAAGCAGTCGGCATTTTGAGTGTAGCGCAAGCAAGCACGCACCTCATACATGGCCCTGTCCTCCGACTGCCCCAGCTTCGCGTGCTCCGTGGCATCCTAAACGAGACAGCAACAGGGAGTAAGCGCGACGGTGAAAGTGGACGGTGGCGTGGGGAAGGGTTTTCGTCGAGGGGAGCGAGGATACCTCGGCGCCATTGGAGCGGGGCGGGGCGTCGGGGACGGCGCGCCACTCCTTGCGCGTCGCCGCGGACTCCATCTGCGGCGCGGCGCGCGCGGGGGGGCGCCCTCCCTCCCCGCCTCCTCGCGGGATAGGGATCCGACTGGAGGCGGCTAGGGTTTTCGCTCCACGCGCCTCAAACCGCGAGGATGCAGCGAGCGCGCGAGGGCGCAGGGGCGTCGCCGGCGGGGGACGGGGGTGGAACTGGCCGGCCTAGGGTTTTGCGCGCGCGGAGGAGGCGATCGAGGGGCCGGGAATTTGGGGGATTTCTGCCGGAAGCCGCGTGCAATTGGTATTTGGGAGCGAGGCGAGGAGCGCCGAGACGGGCCCGGAGTACGGCGGATGTGTCCGGGCGCAGTCGTTTTGTAGGGGAGGGAGATGGCCTCCAAGTTTGGGTTGGGCGCGGGTGTTGAGCCTCAGCTCAGGTGAGGTCGGCCCGTCCTCCGTGGGGCCATGACCACGGCCCGTTGAACCTTGACGGGGTTGCAGGGAGGGACAACTGCTGTACTGGTTCCTTGAAATTCGATAAAATTGATTTTTTTTACGCTTCAAACAAGTGGTCGTAGGATTTACTGTTGTAAGTTCTGTTTGGTAGAATTTTTATGATTCAAATTTTCTGTGAGAAGAGATTTGGCAAGGAAAAGTAATTTTATAGCTGAAAATGATTCTTTAGTTATAGATTTTTCTTTAAATAATTTCGGCAGGAGACAGGACCTATCGACAGGTCTTCGGGCTCACCGTAGGATGTCAGAATGTGGAGTGCCGATAGGTTCTGTCGGTATTTCGTGTATCCACATGTACATATTTTTGTAATTTTATCAATTTAGCTATTATTTTTATAATTTTCTAATAAAATAATATTATTTAGAAAAAGCTCGTCGCTTTAGGGTGGATCAGTCCAGCTTATCTACTCCAAAGAGAGAATAGCAGCCTGGAGTGCCTCAGCTAGCATGTATAGCAAGATGTTCTTTCAGGTAGCCAAATTATGGAAAGAAAATGAAATGGATTTATATGGCCAAAATGTCATAATATCAAAGTGCCATCCTTCTAGTGGCATTTAGCGTGATCAACCTTCAAAGTGGAGAATCGTCAAAGCCACTTGTTTTGGATGTCCAAAGATCAAATTCATCAACCTTGCAATTCGCAATTGCATCGAGAAAATGTGATGTCATTTCTTTCTTGCAAGCAAGCAAAGGCCACTGATGCCATGGTTGGTGGTGGTAGAGGACCGGAAGCAGTAGCGGTATCACCAAAACATAGGAGCGGACGAGTGCTTTTTGAGAGACATTTTCCTGTACCAGGGAACATGCACAACTTGATAGGATAGGTTTGTGATAAAGATGTTTAAATGGACCATGTTTATTGGGTCGGTTTGAGGTACGACACTGTAAGTATGGTACATTCAAGTCGAAACAAGTTGGGTCGGTGGCCACATGTCATATTTTTTAGCTATTTTTTCATTTTTTCGGGTGGGCTGAGTCAACGGGCGGCCTATGCGTCGTCGTGTCACCCGTGGCACCGTGTTCGCCATGTCTGTTGTGTCCATCGGGTTGTCTGTGCCGCCGGATCGCAATTATGCCCGACTCGACACGATACGGTACGATGACTAACGGACAATGCCGTGAGCCAAAGAGAGGCACACGGTACGGCACGGCATGGTACGTTAAAGTGGCTTTACAGTTCGGACTATACCATAGTCAGACCGTGTTTAAACAGGTTTATACCGGGCCGATCTGATAGGGCTATTTAGCTATCTCTGGTTTGTGATGTTAGAGTATGTTTGCAGCCAAAACATTGCTCCTGATCTCCGGGATCACAATGCATACATCGAAACAAGAAATATCCGAATGTGCAGTGAAGCCCAAAGCAAGGCATGAACCGGTGATGTACTTTCGCTTCTACAGATAGTTTTTTCTCGCATGGGCTCGTAACCAAGATTGGCTCGGGCTCATGCATTTCTTTCGTCCTTTCCTGGACAACAGAACAGCCCACGAAGGCCCACAGTGCGAATGAAGCATCACCAGTAGGAAATCTCTTCCGTCGGCCGAAGAGGTTTTCAAAATCCCTCGCTGGCAGGTATGGGCCGATCCTCCTTCAAATTTTCACTATGGGCCTGGCCTCAATTAATTAGGATTTTTCTATTTCTTAAATGAAAAACTGTAAAAGTAGATGTTCATTTTGAAAAATCACACATACAGACTCATGTCGCCAGTTGAAAGAGTGATATATTTAAAAATAAAAAAGTGCTACGTTCAATTGCTCTCAAAATTCAAGACGCTATTAAAATTATCATGAAAAATTCTAAAAAACGTTTGTGGTGTATAGGATACTACGATCTAGCTTAAAAACATTTTGACAGAAATATGGCATATATAATGAGAGACAAAAAAAAGACAATTTTAGACAGAAGTATGATATGTACAATGAGAGATAAATATTTGTTTCAGTTGAAGTTTTTTTAGAGCTAGATTATAGCATATTCTATGGTGTTTAGAATTTTTCATGACCATTTCGATAGTGTTTTGAATTTTGAGAGTATTAGAATGTTGTATTTTTATTTTTTAACATGCCTCCTATTGGATGAGCGCACCTACCGTTCCCACGACCTGTTTTGTTAATTAATGACAATACATATGAACTAATAATTGTGTTGAGAATTATTAATATGTTGTTCAATAAATGATGCATGAAGGATTGAGCATGTATTCATTGAGCAATGTCATGAGATCAAAAGATGTGCATTGATGTCATTTAGCTCTAAGTGATGCTCATGTGATGATGAAGAAGCTAGAGAGGAAGCGATCTTAGAGTTTTAGGATGGTCTCAAGAATATTGACAATAAGAGTGAAGACTAAAGTTACTTATGGAGATCAAGTAACTACAGGTATGGAATTATCAATTGAGTTTTATAGACTAACCTATGTGCTATGTGATTGAGAGTAAGTTACGGTTAGATACTATACGAAGGCAAGTATTGAATCGAAATATTCAATGTGCCGAATTAGAAGAGCAAGATCAAGACAAGTAGTTGTGGAAAACTTGTGTGTTTGATGTTTGCGGTTCATACCTTAACAGTGAACCGGATGAAGTTGATGTGAAAAGAAAAGTCTTTCATGCTTGGTGTATAGGAAGCAATCAAGTGAACTTCATCAACATTCCAGAAGATCATTAGAGGATTAAGATAGAAAATGAGGATGAACATCATTATTACGCTCAGGTGAAGAGTTGATAACAAGCCTAGAAGAAACATCGGGACTCGGATGATGTGTTCGTCAAGTCCAATGGGATGGCTAGCTCAAGGCAAAGGTATAAAATATAAGGTATTTTTTTAACTAGTAAATGACGATTAGAGAAGAGAAATGACCAGATTGATAGGATAAATGATGTACTATTAAGAGGCGTTCAGATGATTGCTCGAGTTTTTACCATGTGTTGATAAGTTTAATCTTGTATGTGCATATTCTCTTTTGTAGGATACTATAGTTTGCAAATAGCTCAAGTCCATGCTCCTACTCCATGTGACATGTCACTAAGTTTGTAAAGGTATTTTGTAAGTTTTCATAGTGAATGCTTTAACCCACTATAAGAAATTCTTTTATCTATAATGAAAGTTCTCGTGACGAAACATGAAAATGTCTCAAAATAGGTATTATTTGATGATGATTTAAGGGATTTTGTCATTAGAAAGGGGTACATTGGTATCGTCATGTAAGTCTGTGCGAAGAAAATTATTTGTCACAAAAGAGTGAACAATTAATGACGATATGATGCATTCGTCATAGAACATGATATGATTTGTGATGTTATAGAACATTATCATCATAAAAATTTGTGTGACAACCCTACTACAAATCAATGACGAATGTAGGCTGGTCACAAAATGGTTATTTGATATTTTGCAGAGTCCATTTTATTTAATTTTAATTTACCAAAACAGAAGTTATTTTAATTTCTGAAATAAAGACAAGCCATGGCCCGTTATTGGAGGCTGAAAGGCCATTCGAATGTAAAACTTCATAAAAACAAACTTTGCATAAACTTGTTCATGTGCTTAATTGGTTGCTTATGTAGTTTTATTCTATTTTTATTTGGGAATTTAAACTTGTACTTGAGTTCATAGTTTAATTTAAAAATAGTTTTACAAAAGACAGTTTCCCTACATTTTTTTTCCTAGCTGCTTGTGTAGGGAAAGTTTGCTATATTTTTTATAGCATAGTCATTCCAATGTATTTAGACCCATATAAATAAATTAAATAGTCAAATCATCTAGATACCACAAACATGCTAGAAACACAAATATTTTGCAATCAAATTAGACCAAAGTCAAAATACTTGTTTGAATGTAGGATCACACCAATGTCTATATCTTCACTAAGGCATGGTAGTTCTTTACATCAACTTACTTCACATGTAAAATTTATATATTTAAATGGTCACAACATGTTGTGTGTTCCCCAAACATACAATTAACAGTACGTTGCAACTCAAAACATGCTAACCGGTATTTTCCTTAGATGAGTTAGACCTTAAGAAGATGCTTAGAAGTGGTTTTATCAATTATGGGTGCCTATTCAATTTATTGTGAATTAATGAAGCTTACAAAATATATTTAATTCTAGGCATGAAATTAACCCAGACATGATGTTTCATATTTTTAGATTGAAAATCTTGACATAGCAAGGCAATATCATAATTTTTGGATCTACTAACCTTTTGCTATGAATTTTACGAACTTCAGAATGCATTAGTTCAAATGTGAATCTCATTAGCAAGATTTCTCCGTGTTCCTTTTTGCACTTGAGTAAACCTAGCCACGGTGTACAAATGTGGAAACCTCGGGCGCTACGACTCAAGTCAAAAGATTGAGAGGGCCACTGCACAGAGGGAGAGGAGTCTGGGGAACACTCCAGTGGCTCGGCAATGTCTCGCTGGCGACAAAGATGAAATTTTTGGTAGCCAAACTCCAATTCATGAAAGCCAAACTCCCTCCGGACCCTTTCCCTTTTAGCCCTTTATCCCTCCGCTTTCCTTCCACGCTCTTTCACCTCCATAGCACCACTGCATCACTGATCGTCACATCCACGGTGTGGCGCTAGGCGAGATGAAGCGGTGTGTGGATCTCCTGTTGTCCTCAAACTGCAGAGCAATCACACCTCCTATGCTGCACCTGGCACCTCACCACAGTCGTCACACCATCCCTCACGCACCAGGTCATCAGCGATCTCGCGCCCATGCTTGTGCACCATCACGTTGATGGCTTCTACCCCCGCTACAGGCTTCTTCGTAATCATACACGGCGTAGCACCAGCTCCCAGGCCATGTCTTCACTGCAGGGCCTGACGGCCATCCGGATCTGGCGGCTCCACTGTGATGCGCATCTCCCCATCCCCTATCCCTACTATCTTGCACCTCTCCAGTGAGCATCAGCCTGCTTGAGGTATTATCTCCTTATTCTGACTGCCATGTAGATTCCAATAGGTGAATGGATTTTGATAGATTAATGTATTTTGGTTCATCATGTATGTTGCCACGAATTCTATGTGATATATGACGAGTTTTTTCTTTTTCTGAATGGTGGGACTCGATCTACAAATCTGATGGATTGGTGCAGGAAGGCACAAACCAACACACAAATCATGGCTCCTGCCATCAACATCACTCCCCATGCTGCTCCAAGTTCAATTCTGGTTAGAGTAACAATTTCCCATCACGTCTCAAGCTCTCAACTAGTTTCACTTTGTTTCTGTCGATTCTGAATTTGTCATGATGCAGCTTGGTTCATGGTTTGTCCGTATGAAAGCACATCTTTTTAGGGAAGTTTGATTGAAAGAATTTGTCCAAACATTGCGACAAAGCTTCTTGGTCTATCCGTATGGATTCAAATGTGAAAAGTTATTACCAACCTTCAGAGCTCTGAACAAACACTAGATGTAGATTTGTAAGAGATGGATTCACGCTTTGGTCATTTAGTAGATAGCAGCTTAGCATATGTAAGACTTCATTTTGATTGTAGCTCGTGTTATCTATGCTAAATACCTCTGGGCATGTGAGATGTATTGGATCTATTAATGTTGAGATACATTATTGGATTATGAATATGATGATGCTAGATGAGATGTGTGATGATATACAGATAGAACTCCATGATGATGTTTTCATCACAAACAATCTCTTGGTGGCGATATAGACAATTCTATGACCAAATATACTATCACAAAATATCGTATTTTGCATGATAGATATATTATTCATCACCAAATAATAGTCATGGGGGTGTTTTTAGTGAGGAAACATGAGTTATTTATGACGAAAATTTTAACATTTAGTGATAGAAAAAAAGTCATTGAATGTGCAAAATTTAATGATGGTGGAAAAATCATCATCAAATTTGAGGTTTTCCATGAAGAAAAAAATAATCATCATCACTAAGTACAATTTGTGACATAGGTCCTATGACGGTTAAGTTTTTGTCACTAAATGCATTCAATTACATCACTAAAAGTAATTTATGACAAAATTGGCATAATTCAGTGACAATACTAGATCATCATAGATAGTCAATTTTCTTGTAGTGACTCTTGGTCGTATGGAACCTTTAAGTTGCAAATTTGTTTTGCAAAAGATTAATGTTCTTGTAGTTTTTATTATGTTGGATCTTTAGACTATATTTTAGATTTGATCTAATATGTTTAAGATCAAGCAATCAGTTGAGATGTGATGGTTTCTAGACTTAAAGAATGAGACTCATGAGGTTGAAGTACCTTCTCCTCTCTCTTCAAAAGAATTAATAGTATGTTGTGTTCTAAGTAAATATATGAGTACGTGTTTCTTAAAGAAAACGAAATGTATTAAGCATTTGTAATAAGAATTTATCGCATACATGTGATTACTAGTGTCCGGTTAATAAATTAATGCATGGTCTCGTGCATGCTTGCTACTAATATATGTGTATGTGAGCTTTCATGTATTAGAAAGGTTGACTAGTAAATGCTTTGATCTGGTCTCATGCATGCTTGAATGTTGTAACTTGTGAATGAGTTTAATGGCCATTTGAATGGTCTAATCACTTCTACTTGAAACGCTGTGAAGGTTTGGCTAAAGGGCAGTGAATAGATGCGCTCCACACACACACACATATTATATATATATATATATATATATATATATATATATATATATATATATATATATATATATATATATATATATATATATATAACTGTCTCTTGCAAACGCAGATTACAGAGACAAGAAAGAAAAATGCTCATAGCACATAAAAGAGTAACACGAAATGAAGAAGGAAGAGAGAAGAAAAATACTTTCAAAATGCAAGACGCTAATTTGCATGCAAGTAAGTTTGTGCGGTATATTATATGAATAATTGAGTTATACGATGCACACATAATATTATTTTATTTTATTTGATTAAATCATTTTATGCTAATACAATCTTATATAGCTTCCGCGAATTTTACTTATACCTCTTCCCTCGCTCCAGCTCACATCTTCGAGAGTTGTCGTCCACCGCAAGCTCTCCTGCTCTGTGCCCGCCTCCACCAAGAGCGCCGCCGCCGGCGTGCCTCGTCCGTCACAGGCTCCGTCGCCCATGTACCGCCACCGGTCCTGAGCCCCACCGCCCGCGCGCCGTGCATGGCCGGTCGTGAGCTCCTCCGAAAGAGCATTATCACCCTTGCCATCCTCCGCAAAGAGTGCCACCGTGCCAACTCCACAAGAAGCTCCGCCGCCCATGCCTCCACTGATGCGAGCGTCACTGCCATGTGACCCCTGCCACATCGAGCTCTCACGTTCTTATAGATCCCTGCAGCAAGCACCGACCCTTGTCCGATTTGGCGTTCTTTAATTTGTTCTTGATTTTCTGTAGTGTGAGATTCGTTATATCCCCACCTCTCCCAAATGGTGACATGGATTATTGCTTCACGGAGAAAAAGAATCAGGTATTCATATGGCCAAATAAAATGCACCAGGGCTAATCTGCATAGGGATTAGCATCTCTTGCAGCCAAACAAAGCCTTAAAGGTGTATTTCCCCCCTTAAAAAACGGCTTAAGGGTGTATTTTGCTGTGGCCTGACCAAGACCACGGTATGGACGTTAGGCAAGTCCGGTTATGGTAGCGTATGAGATGACATTAAGCCAAATAAAGAAAATGTGCTAACATTTTTTACCTTCACTATATGTCACACAGCAACTGACTAAAGAATAAAATATTGCTTCCTCACAACCTAATCAAAAGATACTCAACAATCTCTTACAAGATGACATTGTGGTCCTCCCACAGGTGTAGCGGTGGGGGAGCAAATAACTCACATAGCCCACGGTGGCAATATCTTAATAATACTCCTATTGAAAAGGGTCATCTCTGTCCTATTTTTACTGTTGGTCTAAAAATAACAGACAGTGATGAAATATCACTATCGATTTAAAAAACAGTACTAATAGCCCATTCAATAAAAATCAGCACTGATAATCAAGTATCACTACTAGCTATGAACCAACAGTGATAATAGATGCATTATGATAGTGACAATAAAATGCAATCCATCTTCAAAAATTAATATATATTTTTCATATGGAGTCGGATGGAAACAAATTTTATATAAAAATTGTAGCTCTCAATGATATCTAACTTTGTAGTTGATAAATTTTTATATTTGAAGCCATATAAGTACCCAAATCATTGTATAAAGATTTATGCAGAATTTCTTTTTTAAAAAATTATCCCATAGCCATCAACTAAAATTGTGAGGTGAGATGGTAAGAAGCTTCACACGATGGGTGAGAGTGCGGTGCCATAGTCAAAAACTCCTTTTTTTAACCTAAAAAACTAACTCTACAAAACTGTTGAGAAAAACCACGCATTGGAGGTCTTGTCGACAGTCTCTAGAGCCTTTTTGGGATCAAGAAAGGAACAGGTGTAAACACATTGTTTTCTCAGATGCGTCTCTTTGTTAGCTTTGAAAGTAGAGGTTGAAATCAGTTTTGTGTGTAAAAGTTATGGTTGTTTTACCGAATAGTGAATGGATTGATCTTTAGAAATTCATAACTTTTTTATACGAATTATGATGGAGACAAACTTTATATAAAAATTATAGCTATATTTCGACGATATCTATAACTTTGTAGTTGCTTTTTTTTTTATTTGAAGCAATATATATGCCCAAATAATCATATAAAAATTTGTATAGAAAAGTGAAAAGAATAAATCACTCCATAGCCATTAACTAAAACTGTGATGTAAGATGGTAAGGACCTTCGCGCGAGGGGTGAGGTTGTAGGTTCAACACCCACACATTGCTCATACACGTAATTTGTTTTATTCGATGAATTGACTCCCACAGAAGTCACGTTGGATTCGTCACAAGTCACAAAAGCTGTTAGGGTTCGTTCGTCGAGTGAAAAAAATAGTCTTAAAAATATCGAATTTGTGACCGACTCTCATTACCGGTTCATAACACAAATACCGGTTCTAAAACCAATAGTGATAATATTTTCTGTAGTAATACGAAGAGCCGGGGGGGCGATTTCCATATAGTGATATCATTCATTTTTTAAGATGTATTATCATTAGCAAAGTACTACTTCCTCCGGTCTCAGATACTTAATATTTTGGACATCTGCGCAGTCTACAAATATAGCTTTAATCAAAACATAATTGATGGGACAGCATCAAACTACTTGGACAGTAACTAGAGAACTGTTTCTACATTAATAAACTATACTATAGTAATGCAGAACATTATGATACCACACTCATTTTATTATATAGCAACATAGTAACCTCTATTTTACTAATATATTATTAATGCAGAGGATCTGAGTCCGTTTGGGACGGGCCGGCATGTCCCCCCATCGGGCACGAGACATCACGGGAGCGTACGGCCCCGGACGGCGCAGCGGGAGGACAGGGAGCGGATATAAAGTTGCTCTCCTTCCACCCTTCCTTCTGCATACTCCTGCATGTGAGGCCATCAGAGCTGAGGCTGAGCTGCATGCTGCCCCCCACTTGCCCCACATGCATGCCTTGGGAGAAGAGTAAGCCTGAACACTACAAGAGCGGTGCATGTGCAAGAGTGCGCCTCACGAGGTGGGCATCCATGCCTTGGGAAAAGAGTAAGTTCTTCTAAGTCTTAAAAAAAACCTAAGGGTACGGCATGTCGCGTGTGAACAGGTGTGAATCAAGAGTCAATAAAGTATAATTTTTTACCGTTGTAGTAGTTAATCAAATATATTTTTTCGTTTCGAAATGTTCGCGCTCATCATTATGTACAAACTAAAAAAATATTAAAATCAAGTAAAAATATAGTAAAATGACCATACTATTCTTAATTAATACGAGGATGAGAACAAGTAACTCATCAGCGTTAGAATAAATATATGCGTGCACTCAAGAGCATAATAATAAAATAGACCATAAAACATCATTAGTTACCGCAATAGACAAACAATTTAAGACATATACTTCCGATGCCATGGAAAAATATTGCAAAATGGAGGGAGTAGTTATTTAAAAGTATATGGCGTGATTAAATATAGATATGATAAACTTAGTGGTAACCAAACAGGTCCTCATGACCATGTTATATATAGTTATAAATATTTTACATTTTGTACCCTGTGCATATTTGATCGCTATTTATGTTATAATATGCTTATAAAATTTATTATATCATGAAAATATTTTTAACAGAAATTTATACGTATGATTTTAGTATTTTCAAACTAAATATTTTAAAATTTGTAATAGTCAAAGTTTTAAAAATTTATCCAACAAAACATCAATTTTGTGACAGGAGAGTTAGTAAGGAAGCAGGATTAGATAGCTTGATTGCGTCCTTGTCCTGAATGCGCCATGGTGTTAATGGTATATCTCAAAAGTAGAGACTTAAACCACACAAATCGACCCGAGTGAGCCTTAAACCACAGAAATCGAATAATATATATAGTATATATTTGGTAGAGTTCTAGATTTTTGAAGCTAAGTATTTCAAACTCTAGAAATTTATGAAGTTGAAGCCGTGGGTATACCAAGACTATTTGAGTAAGTCATATTATTTTTATTTTAGATTAAAAATAGAGATTTAAATTATTTTATTTTAACATATGATTTTAAAATTTAACGTGAAGTTAGAAGTTAAAGCTCGGTCAAACAAGATGATATATGTGAAAAAGACTTTCGAATGTCTGCGCTACTTTTGAAGTTATCGATTTCTTACCACTCTTTTACTTATCTTTACCATATATGACCAGCCTGCCCTCTATTTTCTTTTTGTGTCACATCTGATTTATTTTCCTCTACCCATCCACATCCCATCACTTTCACCCTTCCATGGTCTCAGGACGGCAACTATGGAGACCATCATCATAGATATTTTCGTCAAGCATCAATAGAGACCGCGATCATACAGATTTTCATCAAGCATTAGTAGACGTTTGTTAATAGATTTTGTGCTTGACATTCTTTCAGTCATGTTAAAACTTGTGCTATTTGTTGGTATCTTTTTTCTTAGCATATGACTAAACCTTTTGTAACATGGATAGCTGAGTGCATGTCTTATAAAGAGGCCCGGAATAAAGCTACACCTTCATTAAAAAACCAATTAAGGGCACCTACAGTGTTTAGAGCCAGCTCTGTTTCTAATTAGACGATAGAGCGAACTCTGTTATCAAGTTAGGACCTAGCTATGACATTATCAATGTTCCAAACTAATTTATCATTTGAAACTTGTTAATGAAAAAGTTAAAGAGCAGCGCACCTCAGGAAAGTATTTTTCATTTCCATGGCTGCAGCCTCGTGCTCTGGAGGCGCTTCCAGTTGAAAAGTCGTTTGGGGGCTGAGGGCACTGGTTGCAGAGAGGCAGACTTCAAGCCCTCTCTCTCCTCCGTCGAGCCCAAAGATGACCACAGTGTGGCTACTCGAAGCCGTTTCCTATTGATCAATTCTCTTAATTTGACCTTGGTTAGAGTGGCAAAATCCACAAATCCACAAGATATTTTGTAACCAATGGCAAATACATGGCATCATAGCCAATTATAGGGAAAAAACAGTGCAAAATCGCAAAGCATTTAACAGTTGATGTGTCGTATCATAGAACCAAAACTCCTTTTCATAAACTATTAAGTTAAGCTCATTTATTTTATTCCACTTATGAATAAGGTAGCTAGTTAGTTCGAAAAAAGAAAAGAAAAGAGAATGAAGTAGCTAGTTGAAACTACATTTTTTTTCCATAACAGTTTAATCTAACTACGATTAGCAAGGCTTGTGAAGTTTATAGAATGCATGAACCAATCCAAACAAACGCTATCAAATGATAAATTGATATTGTTATCCCATTGCCAACGTCTGGTTAAATTGATCCAGATGGATATGTTGATCGAATAAAACTTTGTTTTGAACTGATTCATCATAAAATTAAACTCCGGTCACATAATAGCTAATGTTTTGAACTGATTCAGCATAAAATTAAACACCAGCCACAGAACAGCTTATGTTTTGAACTGATTCAGCATAAAATTAAACATCGGCCACAGAATAGCTTATGCAAATATACAATACCAACTAGCAAGTCCTCAAAAGAAGAATAGAAGATTGCCAACAAAACAAGAAACCAAGTGCACATATAGTTCATAATTTATTTCACAACCGCACAAGCCTGTCGGCCACGAGCTAGTCGCTCTCCTGAAGCCTGTGGAGCAACGCTGCGCGGAGGCAGCCCTCGTCCCGCAGCGCGGTGGTGACGTCCACGACGGCGTCCTGCACGGTCACGCCGCCGTAGCGGCAGACGCACGCGTGCTGCACCGGCAGGTCCAGCGAGCGGAGCGCGTCCATGAGGCGCGCGGGGGCGTGCCGAGCAGCGGTCGTCAGGCGCAGCGCTGCCGCCTCCTGCCCGACCATGCGCACCTCCAGCTTCTCCTGGAGGCAGAAAGAGTCGTGGGAGGACGCAGCGGCGTCGACGTTTGCGGGGTGCGCCTTCCGTGCCGCGGCCTGAACGACCTCGGCCTCGAGCTGCTCCACACGGCCGCGCAGCTCGGCGATGTAGGCGGTGGCGTCGGCGAGGATGGACGCCTTGTCCATCCGGGACACGGTGGGCACGGCGGCCCGGAGGTCGCAGAACCGGCGGTGGAGCTTGTCCCGCCGCTGCCGCTCGGCCTCCACGTGGCTGACTGCGGAGCCGTCGGTGCGGGGCAAGGGCTTCCGCCCCCGCCTCTTCGGCGCAGCTGCAGGCGGCAGGTTCCCCGACAGGTCGTCGGAGCCCGCCGAGCGCGAGCTCCCGTCGCCCCACGCGGCGCCATGTTCCCGGGGCTGGTCCTGCACGTCGTCGTCATCCAGCAGCCATTGCTCCAGGACCTCGCTGGAGAGGAAGTCGAGCACCGGTACGTGGTGACCGGCGGCGGAGAAGGAGCCCGGGGAGGGAGGGCTGCAGGAGGAGGTGAGACGGACAAGCTCATCCATGGCACGCTGCGGCATTATGGGTTAGTGTCACTTGCCTCTTCAACATGCATATATCATTGCTTTTAGTGTAACATCCATTAAACAGGTATATTTAATGGTAGTACGATACATTTACGGTAAAAAACCTCTCAGTTACATATGTCAGAAAATGTGTACAGATGAGCTGAGGGTTGATAGTCATGATAGGTGATCGTGCCTGGTCCAGAGCATGGTGACTGCGTCCTCTAGAGCCTGGTGACCACGTCCTACACGTTCTACGTCTGAGTTGGGTTGTTAGTTTGTTACTGCATGATTCCTATATTCCAGGATCATAGATCTGCTACATGTAGAACACGTTTACATTTTGAGCATCAGTATCTTTCGGAATCTGTCAATTGCATTTTTGAGAATGCTATAGCTAGGTCGGTCTGAAAATTAACTTCATAAATATCGTAACTTGATTACATTCTTATATTATATACTAGTAACTAATGATCAAATTAATATGTTAGCGACCGTATCCATATGCAATATGATAGTATAGACGACCATATATAACTACCGGTATTACGACGTACAGTACGTTAATTGAAACGAGAGGTCGACGATCGGCGCACAGGGTGAGAGAGCTAGCTCTGAAACTACGCAATCAAGCTGAGCTAGCTATAGGCGAGTTGCGGGAATAATTGATCGAATCAAATAGATGGAGACGCCTCTTGTGTACGTGCATCAGCTACACAGGAATGACAGGCGTGAATCTTGTCGTGCTATGCCAGCTAGCTTCTCTCTCTCTCTCTGTGTCTCTACGTACCAAGCATGAAAGCAAAACAGGTGATGCACTGGATCCATCGGGAATTCTAACGACGGAGTCCACCGGAGAGGCCCACGGCCACGGGGACCTAGACCAAGCACAGACGATTACTAGACGAAGTCTGCCGGCAAAATTTCTACACCATAAATTCTGTGAAGCGCGGGATGATCGTAGGAGGCGCATGGTACGGGCGCCAAAATGCCAACTTTAAACAAGCCAGGGCCCAATGGCGACTGTCGCTTATGGGGCCCGTGAGGCCACGCGTGCCAGAAACATGACACATGGCAGGCTGTAGGCTACTACACATAGTACAACTCTGGTAACAATCGATAGTGGACTGGTAACACCTCTTGTTAGAGTTAGGGCAAGAAATTTGTAGAAGTTTCAAGAAACTAAACGTCGCGGTATTGTTCCTTCTTTTGCTCACAGTACAATTCATAATCTCTGACTGTTTCTTCCAATGAGAACAGATTTTTTCAATGCATGATAATGTGCCTGTTCCTATTGGACCATCAACCAGGCTATCTACTTGGACTGTTTGGGGATGGTCACCGCCCTCTCTACCGAAAGCTGTTAGGAACCTGGTGATCAAAGCACCTATCTGTTGCAAAGAGATGCCTCCCAAAAGATATAATGTCCATTCATTTTATATAAATATGTACATCAGTTTAATGAATAGAATCACAAGTTCATTCTCTACTTAACTCTCTACTGTTTATTACATTTATTTTACAACACGTTATCAGCCACGTATGCTCTGCAGAAGGCGTAGCCACAAGAAGAAAGCGCCACTCGACGTAGCGTACATCTATGACGATGCATGGCGGTAGCTGCCAGCGACGCGAAGGACAAAAGCAAAACAGGTGCTGCACTAGATCCATTCGGAATTCTGACGATGGAGTCCTCCGGAGAGGACCACGGGGACCTAGCTAGACCAAGCAAAGACGATTATTAGACGAAGTCTACCGGCAAAATTTCTACACCACAAAATTTGCCGAGCGCTAAATGATAACATTCTTTACACCATTTTTTTTAAAAAAATTCATGACTATTTAGGTAGTGTTTTGAAGGTTTGACAATATTGGAACATGGCATTTTTATAATTTTTAAATAAATCGCCGAATGTATGATGATCCATATAGATCGCCCGATGAAAAGACAATCTATATATTTATCGCCCAACGTACGGGTGAGAAATGCCTATTTTTATTAATTTTAAAAATGAACATGTATTTCTATTATTTTTTAAAAATAAAAAATCATAACTGAAAGATAAATCACCACTACGCCCAAAACCTGACAACTCCCTCTCAAACTGTCCATCCAATGCTTAGCTCACTATAGCAGCACTGTATATCTTTTTCATACCTTTTTATCTATTGAATAGATCATAACAAAATATAGTATTTTTAAAATCTACGGAATGAAAGCTACAAATTTCATAAAGATAATATAATTTTATTCTATCATTAAAAAGACGTACATCACAATATAAAACTGAGGACACAATTTGTCTTTGAGTTCTAAACAGCGAACTTCTACATACCACCACCATCAATACACTGTTATAAATTTTACCATCAGCTAAATTCCAAAATTATCTAAACTTTAATTATTATAAGAAAAATAATAAAAAACATTAAAGCATCCTAATAAATCGATGAACAAAAACTAAATTCTGAAACTACCTCTACAACACAGCAGACTTCCATCAACTATTGCGCACAATGTAAATGGCCCAAAATTATAAAAAAAACATAAGCTAGTCTGTCGAGTCCTCTACAACTTTCTTATTCACATGTTCTATAGAAAAAATGGTTTTGGTCAATGAAACTGACAACATAGCTGCGCTGTCTGATCTGACTATGCGCAGAACACAGATTACATGCAAATCGATAGTTTCCCTAGATAATATACCCCTAATGACACGCTATGAACTAAAACTCATCTAAAATAGGGGAAAAAAGCCACCGATTTGTTACCTAGGTCATCTACATAAAGAATCCCTACTTCCCTCTTATTCTTTCGTCTTCTTCTCCTTCCTTTTTTCCCATTTTCTCCTTCTGTTACAGAAAAAATAGATCAGTTTAGGCCTTATGCTTAAAATGGGTGACAACTTTGACCCAGGTTAGACCCGAGAGGGGAAAAGGGGTTAGCGGACTCCAAAGCTAGTCCAGATATTTTTCTCTCTATTTTAAATAATTTACTAATATATTTTCGCTTTCCGTGATTAGCTGGAGAAACAAAAACCAAAACGACAACCTAAAAACATCTTTTGGACTTTAGGACATTACACCATGAACTTACAAAACTCCTGGCATTAGAACCCTAGTCCACCGCAGACCTTGTAATAAGTAATAACGACCATTTTTCCAGGTCGACGCTTGTGTTTGCTTTGCGTGTTACATGCATGATGCGTCCGTACATGGAGCTGTATACATGCATTCATGGATTGATGCTTTGCGCTCTGCATGCATAGGAGGCCGCGCAAATTGACGGGCAAAAATTTGCCATTGTGTGGTTCTGCGTAACTAATTAATCGCTACTGATGTGCACTGTACATGGAATAAAACTTCACAAATCCCGATTAAAAAAACTTCACAAAATCGAAGCACCATCTCTAGCATGAATGATTGGTGATAAAGAAAAAACAAGGGAAACCCGCACAGAAAAGAAAGGAAAGGAAAGGAAAAAAAATGTACTGTTTTGCAGTGTACAACGTAGTCCGTTGCCTGCCAACTTTATTGATATATATATATATATATATATATATATATATATATATATATATATATATATATATATATATATATATATATATATATATATATATATATATATATATATATATATATATATATATATATATATATATATATAGGAAAACTAGTATGTACTCCTGGGTGTATGTACTCCCACTTCTCATATACCACTTTTACACGTGTGTTATACTTCTTTATCACTTTAAATATACTTCATTAGTAATTATAAGATACTACAATACAAATCCCACGAAAAATTTTATGAAATTCCATGATTTTTATCTTAATTTGCGTATATACTTCTTTTATGTATAAAAAAGAGTATATAGCAAAAATGAAAGGCTAACATTGAATTTTTTTTCATACAACTCATATTGGAGTATCTTAGAATTAGTATTAGAGTATACTAAAAATGATAAAAGAGTATAAAGTGTTTGTTTAGGTGGTATATTGCATGTGGGAGTACATACTCCTAGGAGTATAGAATAGGTGTATATATAGAATAGGAGTATATATATATATATATATATATATATATATATATATATATATATGTTTGGATATAACCTTTTGTCCTAGTACCTAGTACAATTCTTTTTGTCTCAATTTTAGTTTTAGGTAAATAACCACAATATGTGTCTGCTTCTAATTGCGTGCTGTGTGAAATGAAGCACCATTTCAGTGAGCCATTCTTCATTGAGATCATAATTCTGGCACCATTTGCATTTGGGTATCTAGGAATTAGAAAATTTCCAATAAATTGAATCTTCCTTTTAGAGGGTTGGAGAAACCATTTTAAATGGGAGTTAAATTTGCTTTGGTTAATTATCCATAGAGCTAAGCATGCTTATTCTTTTTCCATAAAGAAGATTGCTAGATAGTCCTCAGCAATTTTTTCTCCTTGCAATTATTCATGTAAAATATTCCGTTATAATATATCCATTCTCATAGTAGGACTCTTTTTCTACTATTTTCTCTTTTTAAAAAAGGAATACCAAAAAACAAAACCAAGGTTTTATTTGAAACAAAACCAACGTTTAACGACCACAAATATCCTGCTCGAGTGTAAGAGTTCGAAGATCCAATGAAACCATCAGTGAACGTCTACATGTATGATGTGACCCCCTTTTCAAAATTAAAGCAAGGGTAGTTACAAAGTTAAACTCAAGTATCTACATGAATTCATCTAAGGCTAGTAAAATTCATATATATCTAGTGGAAGAAATCCAAACCACCCATATGAGTATATGAACGAGAATTGAGTTTTTATTTAAAATGGCGGTCTGGGAAGACCAAGTCAAAGGTTACAGTTTAATTTACAGCTTAGAGCCATAGCCAAAAAATGTTATTGAGGTATATATATGGATATGTTGAGAAATTAAAACTTCTTCTGAACTAACTCAGCAGAAAACTACACAGTACAACACTAAGCTACAGAACAGCTGATGCGATTAAACAATATCAACTAACAAGCCCTTAAATGAAGTGAGGAAGATTGTGAACCAAACAAGAAACCAAATGCACAGCTCATGCATATTCTAGACGGTATAAAAATAACCTTATGTAATGCATGGAGCATGAATATACATAGTGTTATCATTTAACGCATGAAGGGATGCCGGGAACCAAACCATCCATGCGAGACACAAGACACCAAGAGAGGATCGAACACGAGAACACCGTTGATAGTATATCTCACTTCAGACAGATAAAATGTTTAAAGGTCTGCTCAATTGAGGGGGGGGGGGGGGGGGCTGTGAAAAATTTATTGTCCAAAAAAAATTGATAAACCCGATAATTCCATTTATCGGTGGGCCCCGTAAATTTACTTATCGGCCAAAAATTTCGGTAATTTTTGAATTTGGCGTCTTTTGATTTCCGGATCCAACACGTGAGCAACAAAATATCGGCGCATAGGCCGTAGGCCGCTAGACGACCCCCTCCAATACTAATTCATTTATGTGTTATTTTTTATGTAAAATGATTTGGATGCAATCTACGTGATTTTATAGATAAATTGGGCCCTTTTTTTCAAATTTTGTCCAAAATTTTTTATCTATCGCCGATAGAATTTCGATAAATCCAATAATTCTGTTTATCGCTAACATCCGATAATTTTTTTTATCGATAAATTTTTCCTTGGGGGGGGGGGCGTGTTTGTATGTGTCTTTTGGTTAGACTACTCAAAATCCCGTCGTGAATGGATCTTCGTTCCTTTCAGCGCTCTAACGGTTTTTCTTTACGGTTCCCATCACGAAGGGATTCCTAAGGTCATTCCCTTTAGGACGGGATTCTCTCTCCTTTACCTTCGCGATTCCGCTCGAAGGAAAGCTGTTGAAGATGAGAAAAAATAAAGGGAATGAAAACGGGGAAGAGAATCTGGAAGGGAACGAAATGAAAGGAATATGGTTAGAGATGGTCTTAGGACTTATCGGTAAAATGAACAAATTTTCCTGCCAATCCGAAAATGAACGTCTAGCTCTCCATCAAACAAGCCCTGAACTGTAGCAATTGTTTTCGAGCATGCATCATCACCTAAAATAAAGTGGACGCTAAAAAATAGATGTATGTTTTTTTTAAAAAAAAATCAGACGACGGCTGTGAGCTGTTCGATTGGCACCAATATGCTGCAGTACCTAGCCTTATTTTGGTAAATAGCTCAAGATGGTATGGAGCTAGACACTACCCTGCTAGGGATGGCAGTTTCTCCCGTCGGGTCAGGTCCCCGTGGGTTTCAGACCCAACGGGGGTGGGTTCGGATGGGGAATCTGCCCCATGGGGGCATCGGGTCGGGGCCCTGAATCCGGACAGGTTTAGGGCTGGAGTTGGTTTTACACCCGCGGGGTACCCCACGGGCCCCAAAATCCCACAATCCATTCACGTATTCTTCCCCACCAGCGCACATAAACCCCTGGCCCCATCCCTCTCATCCTCCCCCTCTCAGCTCACTCTTTGCTCTCCCTTGTTCTTCTCCATCACGAGTACAGACTGAGCTCCACCACACCGCAACACCGCAGCTCCATAGCGCCGACGCACCGCTGACCACCTGCCACCTCCCTGCCTTTTTTCCTCCATCGGAATCCGAAAGGGCAGGCCATGACGAGCTCAACCACGACCCTGCCAAGCCTCACCGACGACCATAGCTCCCCAGACCGCCACCTTCTTCCTCCTGGCCGGCAGCCGAGCTCATCCACCCCGCTATTGATCTCCCGCCCTTCTGCTCCTCTGGCCTAACCACCGCCAAGGTGAGCTTCATCGTGCTTCACTGAGCCACCCATGCCCCTTCCCTTCCCCTCTCCCTCGCCGTAGCACGCCACCATCAGAGCCCGACCACCGCCCGCCATGACCGCCGTCGTCGACCTAGCTTCGGCCACTGCATGTCGCCACCAACTAGTCAAACGGAATTCCCACGCAGTGTTGAGCCTCGTGGTGCCCTTATCCTTTCGACCCTCAAGCTGAGAGGAGTCGAGGAAGAATGGCGCGATCGAGCTGGAATCCGGCATGGATGTGGTTAATCAGAGGCGGGGGCCAAGTGCTGCTCATCGTCCGCTCGTGCTGCTTCGTCGCCCGTCCTTACCTCCGCCGCCGCCTGCCCTTACCTCTGCGGCCGCCCGTGCTGCTCCGCCGGTCGTGCTCCGTTGCCTAGCCCGCGCCCTTCGCCGCCCATGCTGTCTAGCACTCAGGTCTCTGTCAGG
This sequence comes from Phragmites australis, assembly GCF_958298935.1. Taxonomy (NCBI): domain Eukaryota; kingdom Viridiplantae; phylum Streptophyta; class Magnoliopsida; order Poales; family Poaceae; genus Phragmites; species Phragmites australis. Next base: position 28,506,822 of record NC_084936.1, read on the forward strand.
TCTCGAGTACCCGCCAGGGCTAGGACCAGGGCTGGGGCTGTTTTGCACCCGGTGTACATTTCGGGGCCAGATAGGATTCGAGGAATCATGTTTTAAATCAGGTATGGGCGAGTAAAACCCGACAGAGGCAGACCCATTGCCAACCTTATCCCCTGCAGCCTGTGGAGCAGCACGGCGCGGAGGCAGCCCTCATCCTGCAGCAGCGTGGCCGTGGGCACGTCCATGACGGCGTCCCGCACCGTCACGCCACCCACACACGCGTGCTGCACGGGCAGGTCCAGCAAGCGAAGCACGTCCATGAGGCGCGCGGGGGCATGGTGGGCCGCGGTCGTCAGGCGCAGCGCCGCCGCCTCCCGCCCGATCATTTGTTCTGACTCGTGGGATGCCGCCACGGCCACGGCGGAAGGCGCGCCCTTCCACGCCACGGCCTGCGTGACCTCGGCCTCGAGATGCTTCACTTGGCCACACAGCTCGACGATGTAGGCAGTGGCGTCGACGAGGAGGGACGCCTTGTCCATCCGGGACACGGTGGGCACAGCTGCTCGGAGCTCACATAACCGACTGTTGAGCTTGTCCCGGCGCTGCCGCTCCGCCTCCACGTGGTTGATACCCGGGGCGTTGGTCTGGTGCCCGGGCTTCCGGCCTCACTTCTTCACTGCAGGTGCCGGCGCTCCGCCAGACAGGTCGTTGCCTGCCGAGCGCGAGCCCTCTCGTCTCCATAGCGAGGCGGGTATCCTGCAAGTTGTCGTCATTCAGCAACCATTGCTCCGGGACCTCGATGGAGAGGAACTCGAGCACCTGTTGGTGGCCGGACAAGGAAAAGGAGACTAGGAAGGGAGAGCTGCAGGAAGAGGTGGGGTAGACAAGCTCATCCATTGCACTGCGCAGCAGTGCTGCTTCAGATTAGGGGTTACTGCTCAAAATGGCAGATCCGTTTGTGGTGGGTATACCGGGAGGAACGGTTAGGGATCGAGGTGGTGGTTGAACTTGCAAGATCATAATATTTGATGGTATCACGACCATAGAACTAGTCATAAGTGTGAGTTTATCAATGTCGGTTCGATTAAAATCAACACTGAGAGGGTATCAATGTTGATTCGTAGAAAAATCAGGTAGCCAATAATCTATTCAGACAAAAACTGACACTGATAAGTAGTATCAGTGCCGGTTAGTATTAAAAACCGGCACTAATATTCTCTCCATTCTCTCTCTCGGTCTCCACCGGTGAGGAAGGCGGTAGTGCTTGCGGCGATGGCAAAGACCGCTCAAGTTCAGCCTCTCATCCCCACGGTCAACGAGGGAGCTCGCCGACATCACACCGTCTAGATCTGGCCGATCACGAGCTCGTGGTCGCCGGATCTAGCGACGGCGAGCTCCTGGCCACTGGATCTGGCGGTAGTGGCTTCGAGGGGCTTTGGCCACCGCAATCCTCCCATGGGTTGGTCGTTGTCACTGGCATAAGACCAAGCGGCCGGCCGAGGTGTGACACAAGGCAAAGAGCGATGGAGAAGCCGGATTTGGTAGGTCACCATGCTAGATCTGTTGGAATCGGAATCCTGATGTGCGAACGTCGGAGGAAGGTAAGTCATATTACATTATGCTTACCTTCAGTGCGTACTTCGTCTGCTCTTCTCCATTTCGCTAGCTGATGAGCAACTGTTGTTGATGGATGTCGCGTGCTCTTGGAGGAACGAGATGAAGGATGACGGCCCTTCTGTTGTGTTGTTCTTTTCGGCGCTGAAATTGGAAGATGAACGCGTTGTTGAGGATGGCTGATTAGCAAAGTCAGATTGTAATGGATAATACATGTTGAATCGTTTCTTTTGTGTGATGTTGAATCGAGTTCTTTTTTGATGTCGAGCGACGGGAATCAGCGGCAGCCGCAACGGGAGCCAATTTTCTTTTTATTTATTCACTGAAAATGGCATCAGTGTCGGGTGGTTAACCAGCACTGATACTAGTTGAGAATCAGTGCCGACTAAAAAGTGCTGGTTAAAAAATCGACAGTAAAACCGTTTTTTAACCAGTACTGATATGTTTTTTTCAGTAATGTATGGTACACATATTTACGTTAAGAACTAAAAAAGTAATACGCTAATTTGGGCAGCGTTAGTGAGCATTTGATAATACTGGATACTGAAGGTTTCCAGACAATTAATTTGTCCAACTAATGCAAAACTGAATTCATAAGCCTAACAACAAACGCGACTGGCTTATAGATGAACTAGACGGTGAGCACGTGGAATCCACGCCTCAAAAGTATATATTATTGCACTTCTTTTTATATCTCGATCATTGACTGGATTTCATATTATTTTGCTCTCTATATATTATTATCATGGGAATTGTATGTTCAAAGTAAAGGGGACAACATTCAGCTCACCTTTCGCAAAAAAAAAAGACACCCTACAACTCACCGTTTATCCATTTATTTTACATAGTTAACAAATTCTTGGAACGCAGACTATTTTTCATGATCATTGAAATCGACCAGCGTCAATATATGCAATTGTTTGACAGCCAATACCTTTTTTAGCGGTTTGAGACCAAAAGTAAAATCGTGCATCCTGTGCTAACAAGATGCGACATGTTTGAGCCTTTTCTCGTTTTCAAAAGAAAAGAATATACAAGAAAAAGGATACGACATCGATGCAAGTGAACAAATAACTCAATTTGCAGAAGATGTGACATGCTTGATTAGTTCCTAAGGACATAAGTGGCTGACGAGTAAGTATTGCCAACTACCAACCCCAGGAGTGTCTTTCTTCATGAAACCTTTCCAAAGCACTTTGTATCAACATTACTATACATATATATTATACACTTGAAAATGGTGTGGGGTAGATAAATACTATAATTTTACTAGGTTATATACAAATACATATTACAATAGAGTCAAAACTAAGTGATTATCACTATCAGTTTGAAAAATTATCAATGTTGACTTTAAAATTACCCGACAATGATAATCCATTTGAACCCGTTAGCAATACGATCATTGTCGGTATTTAAAATTATTAGTAATAATGCCACTATTACTATCTTTTATTAGAATTGACAGTGATAATGGAGGAAGTATTACAATCAATTCCATAAAAAACCAAAGTGTCGGATGGAGATAATCTTATATGAAATTTTTAGCTCTTGATGAGATCTAAAACTTTGTAATTGACATTTTTTTATTCGAAGTCATCTAGGTGCTCAAATATGGTTCAAGAGTCACAACCAATTTGGCATCTATAACTTATTAGGCTTGACTACTTTTGCCGTGATTCACTCATAGGAGATCCTAGCCCTCTTAAACTACATGAAAAATGACAAAATTAGTAATAATATGGTGAAATGATAATATATACAATTCTTAATCACGCAAAAAATGATTAACATGTTGTATATACGAAAGGCACTTATCGAAGCTCTTCTTCTGCTTTCATGCGGACTAACTTAGTTCCGAGTTAGATGAAACATGAAACAAACATTGGTTTGGGTGCAAGATTTTTTTTTGTTTTTTTCAACTTCGAAAAAGTCAGATTTTGGAACCGATTATCACTGTTAGTTCATATGATAATCACTGAATATCAATATTGCTCGTTCACTATTAGGTCGAAAACCGGCATTGATGACAATATCTTTAGTAGTAAGTAGTGGTCAAAACACACCAGTTTTTTTTTTAGCATAGTGAATACTTGAAAGAAAGCAAATGGTGTACACAGCTCAAGAGATAATTAAACTCAGAAAGTAACATGAGAAGCTCAAGAAAAACACGGCCAAGAAAATGGATATAATAGCATCTTAAAAAGAAAACGGTGTGCTAGCACTATAAAGGGGTGAAAATGATCAGTTGGATAGACATCTTGTCTTGCTCTTCAAGGTCCAGTTTGCTAGTTAGGAGCACAGAAACAAAAAAAAAGAAAAGAAGAAAAGGTCTCTATCTAGATATAGGAAAAGGCGAATATGCGCGCCTCTGCTTTCCAACAGCTCTTCAAGGACTCGGTTTGCAAACCCTATGCATGCATCAATGCCTGTTGAGCTCTGTCCGAGGCAATCATGGCCCACAAGTCAGCACACGGCCTTCAATCTAACTGGTGATAGGTAGGATCTGGTAGCATGACTTTTTCTATTTTTGTGCTGCATGCGGTTGTGATCTTTAAAAATCTTGGAAGCACGTGTTACTTTTAAAAAATAAGTTAAAATATATCTTAGTTTATATGTGATGAGTTGGGAATAATATTGAATTTGAAATAATTTTAGTTGGCATAAGCTTGTTTATGTATGATCTTATTTATAGATAATAAAAGTTTAAATTGAAGCAGACTTTTTTAGAGTTCAGAAAATTATGTCTTACTGGAACATTCGTTGCATAGATTTTTGACCACACTGGATAGTCCGGTGTTACGGTGATGTAAATACCGAAGCATTTTCAGTGCTGAAGTAGAAATAGAAGCAAATACCGGATGGTGTGGCGATGGATTTAGAGTGACAGAGTATTTTCTGCAAAGAGAAGATTTTTGGCATCGAGTTTGAATATGTACGTCTGATGGTTCGGTGCTGAGTTTGTGAACACCGGAGAATGTGCCGGACCCTTTGTTGCAGAGAGGTTGCAGAACGGTGGTTCGGTTGATTGACACACACCAGATTATCCGGTGATGGATATGAGATCACCGAAAACTTTCACCAGGCCTTTTCTTACAGAGAGAATTTTTTTTCTGGAACAAATAATGCTACATTCACCGGATGGTTCGGTGTTCAGAGCAGAACATATCGAAACATCCGGTGTCAAGTTTTCTGCAGGGTGTGCTCTGAGTTGAAGTTTTTAATTGTGTACTAACCTGGAGATATTTTGGAATGCGAAGAAATATGTTTGCTTGTTTCATTGTGTGCAGATGACGGATGCAACTTGACGATCGATGACGGGTGATCGGGCTAAGCGGGTGCTTAGTGTTGGACGATCAAAGAGGGTCAGACGGAGTCAAGGATGATCCTAACTGTACATATAGAGGTCAAGCAAAGCATAAAACAGAGGATGTTGATGACGTGTTGACAAAGTCAAGCGAGGGAGATGTCGGTGCAAGTGACAAGGCAGCTCGAGGGATCGGGAGCGGAAGAAACTTGCCAGCGATCAAGATCGCAAGATGTAGGACACACGTTATCATCAGAGCGCTTGCTTCAGGTAGAAGCAAGTGACGGCTAGTCACGCTTTGAGAAGCGTGCTAGGATTTCGCGGTTTGGTCTTAAAACTGTAGGAGGACTGGAGGAGTATGTAACACCATTGTAAAGCTTGCGTCAAGGCAAAGCTAAGTTTTGAAGACGTCGAGACCGTTCGATGAATGAAGAAGAAAATAGACCAAAATACCCTGGTGGTAGGTATGAGTATACTACAAGAGAGGAGTATTTTGGAAAAAAGTTAGAAAACTTAGGGGTCAAATTTTCTAGGCCTATAAATAGAAGGGTAGGGATATAAGAGAGATTTAACCAGTCATTTGAGTCCATCGTGCCACCCATATGAGAGTATTGTGCTAGAGTTTTAGAGGAGATGAGAATTAGTGTTTAGCTTATGTAATAAGTGAGAGTTTTGACAGAAAAATATTTGCGTCGATGTAAAGAATATAGGGGTCTCCCACCGAGATGGCCCGCAACGGTCAGTTTTAGACAGTATTTACTTTCGTTCTTTGGCCCATGACCCCCGTGCGACCAGTCGACGCCAGCGCGACCACAGCCAAGGCCTTCATAGGATTCTCCGCAACCAGTCCTTACTGGTCGGGGGGCAGTACTCGTTTAGGCCAGTCAAACCTCATTTAATACCGCTACTCAAGTCGTTTTCCTTCCTCACATAGTTCACTCCATCTGAGGCGGTATGATCGGCGCAGAGTTCTCGTATCCCATCCCCCAAACATTAATTGTTGCGGGACGGGCTCGTAGACGTGACAAGAGGCGCAGCAGGCGCACATGGGAAGCCTGCGACAGGACAGGGCAGGTCGGGCCCTTTGGGCGTGACAAACTGGGGTGCGACCGATGGATGGGACGTGCGCCGCAGGAACGCAGGGCAGGCACAACACATGTATACTTGTAATGATTATTTATATCATTTCTCTAGACAGACATAGGTCTTTTCGTTGGACCCACATGTAAGGGAGAGAATGGAGAAGAATACACATGATGTATGACTATTACCCCACGGGGGGTCTGAACCTGGATAACTCTGGTATTCCTGAGCAACAAATATACACATATTCCACAAGCACACCCAGAACGTCAATCACTCACCCACTATCCAGCATACTCCGGAATCATTGTCAGTGATTTACCCTCGATAATTTGTAATTCCCATAAAATAGAGCTCATATCTTTGAGTAATGAAGTTTATTTTGTTACATATACTTGAATTCCACTCCTCCTAGTTTCCCTTGACTTATGTGCAAGTTTTTTTTTCTTTTTTGATGTTGATTTTTATTTTTTTTAGCTAAATTTTTAACATATTGGGAGTTTGTTCTTATTGATGCTTAAAATTCACATACATATACATATGTGAAAGGATTTTGAATTCTCTTGTCTTTAAACTATCATCTTAGAGATCTTGTTCACCCGTTGTTTATCTTTTAATTCTTGAGTGATCTTTTGTCTAGATTCAACCTTTATATGAGGATAATTCATGGATTAGGTTATTGTGGAATCTAGTGTTCGATTCTAACCATAAGACCTATAGTTTTTTGAATCTTCAAGTTTTGTTTTTGATTTTTTTCTCGGAAAATCCGAATTCTCCGGTCTCATCTCCGGAGTTTTCAGACTTTCTGGATAGATGTAGTTTTTCTGCTGCGTGTTTGTGTTGCGTTCTGCTATGATTCTCTTTTAGAGGCGTGTTAGGTGATAAATATGAAATAATCATTAATTTTATAAAAAATTTATTAAGAGGTATATTTATCCCTCTCTGATCATCACTCTTCATGCTACAGCTGCATATATCATTGGTTGCAGCTACTGCTGTTGAACGATTACTGCATGCAGGCAGGCGAGTGCCCAGTGACTACCCCTCGAGATCTTGTTCCTCCAGAAATCTTTTGGCTGTCGTGGAATCCTACAGACTACGTTCTCTGCCAAAAATAAAATTAAAATCATGGCCAGGAGGAAAGGTCAGACCAATTTGACTCTTCTCGCTGCGTACGAGCTGCTCGGGCTCGGCGAGAGCGCGCTTCAGACACTCACTTATAGCCGACCAATCAAAGCAGCAGCATGCTCCCGATTTTCAGACAGCCTCACGGGAAAGTAAACCTCAACCAACCAGAGCTGAGGATCCACATCCGTATCCAGAGTTTCCAGACACCGCTTCGATCGAGCAGCAGCATCTCCCCAACGATATACGCATCCGATGCGCAGAATGGAAAATTTCAGCCGCGCTACCTATCTTCTCTCTCAGCTCGTCTGCTCTGGCATCCGGCAGCCCCGACTTCGATTCTTGAATAGATCGACTGGTGAAGGTGGACGATGAGGTCTCGGATGAAATAACTCCAGCTACCGGAGGCTGGCCGCCATGTCCATGCCCACGTAGAACCGCCGCTCCCGCTCGCCGTGATCGCCTCTTGGTTGGAGAATTGGAGGTGTCCAATATGATGGTCGACCGATCCTGAGGCAGAAGTCGGTCAGTGGTCAGTTCACCATGGCCTAGATTCGATCGACGCCTTCTTCCTTGGCTCAGGTTTCCACCCGCACCCATCCATCCTGATGGGCGCTGGCCGTAGCGGCGGCCATGACAAGGATGACGAGGACACGAGCAGCACGAGCTCAGGCGCTAGCAGGCGTCATCGAGAAAGGTGCTTCAACTGCGGCGAGCGCGGGCACATCGCGAGGGATTGCCCCAAGTCGAGGAGGGAGAGGGCGCTACTCGCCGATGCCGACGACGAGCCGACGCTGCTGTGATGGCGGTGTACGCCATGTCATGTTTAGGGGGAGTTTGTTGGAATAATCACGCCATGTGTCTAGCGCGTGTGCGCGTGAGTTTGTTCTTGTCAAGTTGGAAGTCCAGGATAGGTCCTAGGATTGTGCGTGAGAATAGGCAGGAGAAGGGCATGCATGGTGCCGGTTAGCACGGGAGGAGGCCGAGTCGTCCGTGAACGAGCGTGTGGTGCTCGGGACGTTGAAGACCGAATCATGCGAATCATGGCGAGCTTGCCGGGCAGGGAGTTCGTGGCTCCGAGGTGTGCGTCCCCTGGCTGTTAAATAGCCCTTGTACTCCACCGTTCTTTGTCGTCAAGTCCAGTGAATAAGATAGCCAAGATACAGGCGAGTTCGTCGCCGCGGCGTTCGTCGCCGGAAAATCACTGTTCATCTTCTTCCTCGCGCTGCCGTCGTGAGTGAGAGAGAGAGCAAGCTATCCTAGCATTCCTGCGCGCCAACAATTGGTACCAGAGCTTGGTTTGGAGAGCATGTCGTCGCCGTCGAGCCCACCGAAGATCGGAGACAGCGGCAAGGCTGTCGTCGCCGTGGAGCGCGTCGTCAGCAACTCCGGCGCCGTCGAGCTACCGCTGCTGACCAAGGCCAATTACCACGAGTGGGCCTTGGTCATGCAGGTGTCGCTGGAGGCCATGGAGCTGTGGGACGCGGTGGTGGCCGTGTCCAAGGAGCGCGCCAAGGATCGGCGGGCGTTGGCCGCCATCTTGCGCGCGGTGCCGCCGGAGATGAAGGCCGGGCTCGCCGTGAAGAAGACGGCGAAGGAGGCGTGGGATGCGGTGAAGTCCATGAGGGTTGGTGACGATCGTGTGAAGGCCGCGAGCGTGCAGCGCCTCTGGAAGGAGTACGAGAACGTCGTGTTCCGCGACGGTGAGTCCGTCGGAGACTTCACCATGCGCATCAGTGGCCTCGTCGGCAGCCTGCGCGAGATGGGGGAGACGCTGGAGGACGGTCGCGTGGTGAAAAAGATCCTGCGCGTGGTCCCGAAGAAGTTCAAGCAGGTGGCGGTGGCGATCGAGATGCTCACGGACCTCAACACCACGTCTGTGGAGGAGCTCGTCGGCCGGCTGCGTGTGGCGGAGGATGCTGACGTCGAAGAAGCTACGGACGGCGTCGAGCGGCTGTTGCTCACTAAGGAGCAGTGGGAGACGCGTCGGCGTCAACGCGGCGACAAGGAGCGGGCGCACGGCCATAGCGGCAAGATGGGCGCTGGCCGTAGCGGCGGCCATGACAAGGATGACGAGGACACGAGCAGCATGAGCTCAGGCGCTAGCAGGCGTCATCGAGGAAGGTGCTTCAACTGCGGCGAGCGCGGGCACATCGCGAGGGATTGCCCCAAGTCGAGGAGGGAGAGGGCGCTACTCGCCGATGCCGACGACGAGCCGACGCTGCTGTGATGGCGGTGTACGCCATGTCATGTTTAGGGGGAGTTTGTTGGAATAACCACGCCATGTGTCTAGCGCGTGTGCGCGTGAGTTTGTTCTTGTCAAGTTGGAAGTCCAGGATAGGTCCTAGGATTGTGCGTGAGAATAGGCAGGAGAAGGGCATGCATGGTGCCGGTTAGCACGGGAGGAGGCCGAGTCGTCCGTGAACGAGCGTGTGGTGCTCGGGACGTTGAAGACCGAATCATGCGAATCATGGCGAGCTTGCCGGGCAGGGAGTTCGTGGCTCCGAGGTGTGCGTCCCCTGGCTGTTAAATAGCCCTTGTACTCCACCGTTCTTTGTCGTCAAGTCCAGTGAATAAGATAGCCAAGATACAGGCGAGTTCGTCACCGGAAAATCACTGTTCATCTTCTTCCTCGCGCTGCCGTCGTGAGTGAGAGAGAGAGCAAGCTATCCTAGCATTCCTGTGCGCCAACACATCCCACCGGGCCAACCACATAGAGACACATATCCATCCACCTCAATAGCAAAATCACATGCATGCATGCGTTCATTTCACTCCCACTAGCCACACCAACCTCCTAGGCAAGGACTCAACGGGCTCTAGTATGCACATACGCTTCCGCTATTCGGTGTTCAACTACATGAGCTAGGTTTAGAGGTGAATTAGCTAAAGGTTAGAGCTAACAATCGGCATTAGAGCCAACCTTAGCTCAGATTGAACCCATTATTCATGTGTAAGTCCAATTAAGGTTCTGTTGATGGTATTTAGATGTCATCAAGCCCAATTTGGTTTCGGTTAATGGTAATTAGACTCGGGTTAGGTTAATTAAGCCTCAATTGCGCATGTTTTAATCCGCAATTACCCTAGATCAACTCATGTTTGGGTTCGGTTGAGTGAAATTAGAACACGTATATGCGCAATTGCTCGTATTTAGGGTTAATTGGTCCGGTTTAGATGGTTTGCAGGTCGGATTAATTAATTTGGGATGTTTTCAAGCACACATGTTCATGATTTATGAGTATGAGGCTCGGATTACTTGCAAATTGTGCATGTTTGTGTGTTCTTGTGTGCTATTTGGCTCAAATTGAGGGCCTTAGGGCATGTAAGGAGGGGATTGGGGGAATCCAAGAAACCCTAATGCATCCTAAAGAAAATCCCCAATTCTCAATCTGAAACCCTAATCCCCAATCTGAACCCAAACTCCCAAATCAAAGCCCTAGATAAGAAGGAGAAGAGGGTTCTTACATGTTTGCGCTCTCATGTCGCCTTCTCCTCCTCAGGATCTTCCTAAGCCACCGGTGTCTCTATCTTGTTGTCCTCGCCGTTTATTGCGTGTGCACACTAGAGCTCTACCTCCAGGCACTCCTTCTCGCAGTGCGGACCATCCACACGGGCGACACCATAGCTCCAACCGAGGTCCCACGCCCTCTCCGGCAGGTAGGCCCGTATCGCCGTCCTCTTCTCGTTCCTTCTCTCTCTCCCTCTTTACCGGCGGTTAGCATCTCCCAGTCGCCATCGTCGATCTCTCGAAGGAGTTGACAGAGACAGAGAGGGGGAAGGGGGTAAAATGAGCTTAGGGTTTGGGGGGTAGGCGCTCAGCGCTGTATTAGATCCGGCGAAAATGTCAGCGTGCCGTCAGATTCTAATGAGCGGCTAAGATGTGTCCATATGGCTCGTGCTCAGGCATTGCTTTTGCTGCTTTCCTGGACAACAGAACAACACATGAAAGCCTACGGTGTGAATGCAGCATCACATGAAGGAAAATGATTTTTTATATATTTTCTAAATAAAATAATTACAAAATATACCTCGGATGAGTGCAGTTACCCAAGGTGCCACCGTGGCGCCAAGAGGCTATGGTAGCGGGCTCGTAGGTCTTACCGCCCTCTAAGGGAGCGGGTAGCCCTGCCGCCCTCTGAGGGGACGGTTAGACCCCCACCCCTCCTCCACTATAAAAGATTAAAATTCAGTCTAAATGATCATTTAAATCCAAAAAAATCAAGCTAGATGATGCTATGTTGGTAGCTGGTGCTGTTACTCTATTGTTATGTTGAGGCCTTGATTCTGCTTTACTATTACCATGTCGATCGATGATAGGACTGTCTCCCCCTTCTGTTGGATGTGTTGCTTCAGATTCTTGGCCGATGACATTCATTGATGACCGATGACACTCGTACTGAGGTCGTAGTAGCTAGTGAGCTAAGCGTGGTGCTGGGCTCCCTGTTGCAGCATAATTGCTGCACCAGCTGAAGCTACGCATCACGTTGTGCTCCTAGTACGCTACAATCACTTTTACTATGTTGAGGTCAATGATATGAGACCGGTGATGCCCCAGTTTTGCCTACAGTTGATGTGCACCGCTGAGACCAATACTTTATTTTCCTCACTAATGTTACCACTATGCTACTATTTGTCTCTGCTATACCCTTGCAGACTCGGAGACAACCTCAAGAAGACAACCGTCAGCGCAACCTACTCGGAGGTAGCCTAATGAGAAGGGCAGAATTAACCGGAGAGCTCTGTGAAGCTCCAGGAACCAAGAAGACGCAATCGCTGGATGATCGAGTTAGTCAGATAGGTGTGGGTGTGGAGTAACGTATTGTAATGAGAAAAACTTATACTTTATGAATTCGATATTGAATTAATAAAACTTAATGTTTCATACAACATTTTTCTTTACTTTGTATACTTTGTGTATAGTGGCACGCCCCATAGATGTTATTTTCAAGTTCTACACTATTCAACGCAAGTTTCTCATGTCGTAAAATACACATATCTAGATTATTGTCGCCCATTGAAATAGCGATAGGTACCTTCCCAATGGGCCCCAGATTAAAAAGAATACAACATTTCAATGCTCTCAAAATTCCAAACACTATCAAATAGTCATGAAAAATTCTAAAAACAATGTATGGTGTAGATGATGTTATTATCTACTTTTCCTAAAAAAATCAACTCAAAGAGTTATATGTACAATGAGAAACAAAAAAGATATATTTTCAAAAAAGATAATTTTTTAATGAAATTTGTTTTTTTCTCATTGTAAATATCATATTTTTGTAATGTTTTTGAGAGCTCATAGTATCCTCTGCACCACCAATTTGTTAAGAATTTTTATGACTATTTTGATAGTATTTTAAATTTTGAGAGTAATGAAACACATCATTTTTTATTATTTTTAAACCTACCACCTATTGGAAGGGCGTATGATTTTTTTAAATGAATACCTATTTTTGCAATTTTTATTTAAAATATATATAAATAAAAAATCTCAATTTCCGTATTAATTTATTAATGAGTTTGTTTCGAACCGACACCACACATGCATGAATATATATGATGCGTCAGGGCCGTCGCGACAATTTTGGGGGCCTGTGTTAAAACCATGTTGCGTACATAGTACCTTAAAGGTGTGCTTTTCCCCTTAAAAACAGCTTAAAGGTGTATTTTGCTGTGGCCTGACCATGACCACGGTATGGACATTAGGTAAATTTGGTTAGGTCACTTTCAATGCCTTGTTTTTATGATATCTAAGAGGATAAAGAGACTGATGATGTGAAAATGTGGCACGTCAATATATCCAGCATCTTGTGTGCAATATCCGACGAGCAGCATCTGAGATGCCATAGTCGTGACGCTACGTCGTTGACCTTTGCCATCACCCACCCATAGGAGGGACTCCGTTGGAGTGCGAATAACCGACGACTTATCCTTGGTTGACGAGATCAAGAATATGAAGCAATATAGATGCGAAAAAGAATGAGACTATATGAGCTAGACAAAAGATGAAAGATAATGTAAATTATGTTTGATTGATTGGTTGATGTTCTCAATAGGTCATGACCCTCTCATATTTAAAGGGCAGCAGGTCTTAGTCGTAAGAAATCATGACTCCTAATTCAAATCGAACAAGATTTATAGATATGATTCGGCTATACCTAACTGATTTTCAAATTTTCTATAACAAACATATACTTTCTATTTGAACATGTAAAACTCCAATATATCTACTCGAATACGCTTTAATGTAGTTCAACCTTCTTAGATTCGACTAACTCTTTCATCTGTCCGGAGACTATCTGCAAGAACAAACCATAATCACTGATTACCTGGTCATTGGTCATGACTACTGATCGTGTTCACTGGTCTGAAATCACTATTCACTAGTCTTAAATTACTGTTCACTGGTTGAAAATCATTGTTCACTCGTCATGATCACTGATCTGAAATCACTATTCACTTGTCCGAATTCACTGTTCACTAGGCGGAGGTCACTATTGATCCTGCCACGTTACTGTCCATCTAGAGGTACTGTTCATCTAGCTGTGATAATGTGCATCTTAGTACTGTTTATCTAATCGTCCATTAAATTAATCGTCGTTGTAATAATCACTATAAATATCAAATCTTATTATCAATAGAGATTTGATATTACGAAACAAGCTTACAATATATACATATACTTTGCTAGTTTCTTGAGATATCACAAAGTAATTTATTGCCTCACAATTATTTAGGATTTCTCAAAGAACTAGTTTTTTACATAAAAAACAAGATTCTCTCATCTTTAAATTACTTGTTATATTATTTTTTTTATAGACATCTAATTAATGTCTAAGAAATTAGTATTTGTAGTGACCTTATGGTAATGTATGAGTTGACATTAAGCCAAATAAAAAAATGTGCTAACATTTTTTTTACCTTCATTGTATGTCACACAGCAACTGACTAAAGAATAAAATGTTGCTTCCTCACAACCTAATCAAAAGGTACTCAACAGCCTCTTACAAGATGTATTATTATTGTGGTCCTCTCGGTTGGGAGCAAACAACTCACCTAGCCCACGATCACAGTTAACTCTAATCATTATGTTTTATTATAAAATATTTCTAAGATTTTATAAAGTCATGCTAGTGTGAAAGTGTATTTCAAGATAAATCTAGGTATATGATTTTTTATATTTCTAATTTATATATTTTGGGAGACGTTGATTGTCAAAGTTTCAAATGCTTGACCAGAAGCATGACTAAAACATCATGATTTGGTGGCCAGGGAAATAGTACTACAAATGAAGGAAGGCATGAAATAAAGAAGTGCATTAAGACAACTTAAGGAAAATAGCCAGCATAGTAAAAAAAAAAACACTAGTAGTATCTGAAAATTGCTGTAGCCGATTTGACGCTGCTAACATTCATTTGGATCTTCGTCACTAAGTAATGTTTAATTCACGTAATCTCTGAAATACTCAAAGTTATCAAGTCGACACCTTCTAAACAATGCTTAATTGCTTATGTACTGATAAATATGGGATAATTATTCAGTTATCATAAAAAATGATAATTACTGTTAAGAATGACATATAAACAGCTAAATCTATACATATACAACATGATAGTAAATAAGTAATTGTTATGTAAAAAAAAGCGAATGCCCCAATAAATATCGGGCCCTAAACGGATGGGGCCAGCGCGGCCTTTCGGACACCGCTTGGGACGGGCCGGGTACGAGAACATCATGGGTGCGTACGGCACAGGACGGCGCAGGGAGAAGATATAAAGTTGCTTGCCTTCCTTCTGCATACTCCTGCATGTGAGGCCATCAGAGAGTGATCAGGCTGCGCTGCAGCCGCACTGCATGCTGGTCCCCCACTTGCCCCACTTGCATGCCTTGGAAAAGATCAAGAGTGTTCCTCACGACGTGAGCATCCGTGTTTTTTTAATTACTGTATCTAGTTATAAATATTTTATGTTTTGATAGCTATAGGTAACATAAGATAATTATTAATATCTTCGATTGTAAATATAGATCATTTTAAATTTATGCATAAAAATTAAAAAAAACAGATCAAATGACCTTGTTACCTTTTATTTATTCTGTATTACAATTTCAAGTTTTCATTAGAATAATAGCTCTATGTCTTATCTTATCTTGATTAATATCCGAAACAGATATTACAACTAAGAGGTATTTATATATAGTTCTGAGGATCTAGATGGATTTTCTCCATGTTCTAAGTCATGTAAGCCCTAATCGGACGATTTTATTCTTGTCATGGATCTTAGCGCAGGTGTCTTTGATTCCTATTCGACTAGGCTTGCTCTGCGGTTTCATGACTTCGGAGGTCTTGAATGCGCGAGTTGACTTGTGTTGGCATCTGATTCCGTTGTTGTGGACATACCCCTCCCTCTCTTTTTATAGTAAGGGTGAGGTCGTCATACCCTACTCGGACTCCACCCTTGTGTAATTTTCCCAAATCGTAGTACCTTTGGATATCTACGGAGGAACCTTACCAAACACGGGGTTAGTTTCCTTATCGGATACAATTATGTACCAAATTTTTTACCACACACCTTAATTTCTCCATGACAGTTACAAGCCATGCCAAAATGAGTAATGGACACGTGCACCATGGATACCATGTTCAGATATTTCGTATTTCTGATAATATATAATAAATAACTATATTTCCTCATCAGCTAGCCCCCAACCCTACTCAAAAGAGGGTCGTTGGTATATAGTCGGAGTTTGACCTCATCGGAACTCATAGAGTCAAGTAACTCTTTTGTTCTACCATGTGCTTCCTTGTCGGGAATGCATCCGACTGCATAGAACACGACAGACTCAAGGGAAGCTATTGACCGAAAAGAGTTTCGAAGCGACTAAGTCAAGAAATTACTTTGGCCACGGGAGCCAAAAGATCGTGACCTCTCTTGTCCTTGTCAATGCTACATTAAATGAGCGTGACTTCTAAGGGGAGTTGAAATTAATAGACACCCGACAGATCATCTTGAAAGCTAAAACGTGACGAGCGCCATTAAGTTAATGTGCTTTGATGAATACCGAGCTATCTTGGAAGTCGAGATGCCACAAATGTCGTTAAAGTCGAAGAACCACCATTCGACAGCGAATATTTGTGGGACTCCTTGTCTTTATAGACGGCAAGCCTTATGGCATATGCCCATGAACTCACATACTTACTTACATTGTACTCTGGCCAAAAACCATATTCTTCCACCTTCAATCCTTAACCACTTCACTCTGGATTCCCTTCATCCTCATCCTCTTGAGAACTTTGGTTCATCCTTCTCAGATCTCCTCCACCGTCTCCCTTAGGACCTCAACCTTCATCACCGGCTTCTCCACCTCGCGCTCCTCCTCCCTTGCCAGCCCCTCCAACAGAAGCCCCAGAGGTCATTGTCATATCCTTCAATGATGAGGAGGTGGCATAAGCACTGGAGGATATCGCCAGCAGTGAAGACCTGGCTCCGTACAAGGAAGAGATCGACTGGAACCTTCTCGAGATGAAGGCAAAAGAGGAAGAAAGAGAAGTGTGGAATATTAGGGAACTCTCTGACGCCGCATTGTCCTCCTCTTCCTCCGATCATGGTGACAACGGTGTGATCAACAACTACATTGTAATTAGTTGCGCTAGAGGGAATAAGAGGCATAGGTTAATCTAGATAAGGCGTAGTCAATCTGAGTCGCTTGACTCGCTAGGATTAGGACTCAAGATCCTTTTGTGGTGTAAAGAAACACAATTTTTGATGTAATATATCTATAGTATTAATGCAAATTTTTGTCTTAAAATTTCCGAGTCTTGCATTTAACTAGGATCCTTCTTCTCGATCAGATTCATCCACAAGGGAAATAATCTCGACTGCTTGGGATGTGGCAATGGACTTCCTTTAGCACCACATCAGCCCTTTGAAGGCACGAGACCATCGTGCCTGGGTGTACTTGGGGTCATTTGATACGATGAGGGGACAGCCCTGTGGTAAGACATCACCGATATTCTCCCTACCTATTATAATATTTTGTCTAACTTATTTTTCAAACAAATCACTACTCGTACATGTAGTCTTATTAGAGGATGTGGTCTTGAGGAGGGTGAAAAACCTCTAGACAAACCCACCCCCGGACAATCGTGAATATGTCCTAAAGGTGATATGCGACTTGCTTGAGCATGTTAGGGAGTCGATGATCCAAGTAGGAACATTCACAAATCTCTGTAATCGTAATTATCTGGTTTCTGAGTAAAAATTGCCTTTGTAGTCAAGGCAAATTCTTCCATAGCTAGAGTCACCATCCCGAGTCATTCCATCCAAAGTTGAAGGATAGGAAACACGTGGTGTCGTGCACCTCCACTCTTCATCTCGCTCTGAGGACTCACCCCGCTGAAAGGATCGAACGGTCCAAGAGGGGGGTGTATTGGGACC
Source organism: Phragmites australis (assembly GCF_958298935.1). Classification (NCBI taxonomy): domain Eukaryota; kingdom Viridiplantae; phylum Streptophyta; class Magnoliopsida; order Poales; family Poaceae; genus Phragmites; species Phragmites australis. The sequence goes on from NC_084936.1 coordinate 28,524,366, forward strand.
GAATAAAAAACTTTTTCAAATGAAATCTAGAACAAGTAAACAACCTTAGCCTAGATGGAAAGCAAAGCAACAACAAAGAACAAAATGGATGGAATTTTAACTTGCAAGAAAGTTAATGCTCAAAGTAAATACAGGAAAGTAAAGATATAGGTAAGAGTACACCAAATTTTTTTCCTGATGTTTCGAGGAGTTGGCACTCTCCTCTAATTCTCGTTGGAGCACACTAAGGTTATCGCTCCCCTTTAAGCCACCAAGACTTAAGTGCTCTCTAGTGATAGCCATTTCTACATCTCTGGATATGTGGGCTTCAAATCAAGCACAAAACTTCTTCATGGAGCTCACACAAGATTTCAAAAAGCTCACCGAGACAGCTCCAATCACCAAGACCAGTTAGGTGTTGCCAACCACCAAGAGTAACAAATCAATTGCTTCACTTCACCAAAATCAAGTGTAAAATATAGCTGGATGCATACTTGCTACTCTTCTTGCACTAATAATGTCTTTAATCTTCAATTAAGAACTTTGCAAATCACTCTAGTGTATTCACTTGCCACTTGACCTTACACTAAGTGTTTCAGCTCTTCTGAATGGCAAGGGTCACCTAAGAGATGAAATGGGGGTGTATATATAGGCTAGAGGTCCAAAACTAGTCGTTACCTAACCATCCACAGTTTTTATGAACACAACAATGTGAAGCTTGGCCATGCCGGAGTGTTTCTTAGAATATAGACTTCAAGTTTGTAGATGCTAGATAATTCGGCGTATACACCGAATGCTTCGACGTGTACAATGCTTCAACGCCGGACCATCCAACATATAAAGAATTTTCAGAACTTATCCAATTGAAACTTTTTTAAGTCCTATCTTCACTTCAACTCATTCATGTACTTCTCTGAGCTACATAGTGCTAGAATTTTATGAGTGTGCATCCAACCAAGTTACTATTCTTAGCTCTTCTTTATAGTATGATAAAAAATGAAAAAGAGAGCCTATGCTACTCTAAATGTACTTTATCTTCTTCTGATACTTAGAACTAGAAGGTTTTTAATCTTGATGTTTATATCCTTTGATCGCTCATCCAATCAATCAAGGGACTAAGATCGCCCAACATTGTAAACTATTTTTCTTATGTTCCCTTCAAAGTAAACTTGTTAGACACAATGATATAGTTATTATTAATTACTGAAATACTTACCACTTAACTAAAGGTCTATATGCTACAATTTCTTCTTTTTAAGCTATAATTAATCATTTAAGCTAGGCAAAATATAGTTTAATTGATCCTTGAGGCTACAACCTAGGGAGGGTGGTAGCGCACGTTTGCTTGCTTTTGGGATGTTAGAGGTGGGAACAGGTGGGCCTGCACGTGCTTGTGGGAAAATACTTCTCGATCTCCATATAAAAATTTTGAATGTAAATTGGAGATATGCAGCAGGTAATCCATTACCAACTAAATTGCTATGGCAGTCTATCACATAATAGCATGTCACCATTAACACTATGCCTGCTACATTTAGCGTTACTTCCCAATTTGAAATGAATCAGCATAAAATTAAACACCGGTCATAGAATAGCTTATGCAAATATACAATACCAACTAGCAAGTAGCAACTAGCAAGTCCTCAAAAGAAGAAAAGAAGATTGCCAACAAAACAAGAAACCAAGTGCACATATAGTTCATAATTTATTTCACAACCGCACAAGCCTGCCGGCCACGAGCGAGCCGCTCTCCTGAAGCCTGTGAAGCAACGCTCCTCGGAGGCAGCCCTCGTCCCGCAGCGCGGCTGGCACGTCCACGACGGCGTCCTGCACGGTCACGCCGCCGTGGCGGCAGACGCAGGCGTGCTGCACCGGCAGGTCCAGCGAGCGGAGCGCGTCCATGAAGCGCGCGGGGGCGTGCCGCGCCTCGGTCGTCAGGCGCAGCGCGGCCACCTCCTGCCCGAAGGCCCCGAACATGCGCACCTCCAGCTTCTCCTGGAGGCCGAACGAGTCGTGGGAGGACGCCGCGGCGTCGACGTCTGCGGGGTGCGCCTTCCGTGCCGCAGCCTGCGTGACCTCGGCCTCGAGCTGCTCCACACGGCCGCGCAGCTCGGCGATGTAGGCGGTGGCGTCGGCGAGGAGGGACGCCTTGTCCATCCGGGACACGGTGGGCACGGCGGCCCGGAGGTCGCAGAACCGGCGGTGGATCCTGTCCCGCCGCAGCTGCTCGGCCTCCACGTGGCTGACGGCGGAGCCGTCGGTGCGGGGCAAGGGCTTCCGCCCCCGCCTCTTCGGCGCAGCTGCAGGCGGCAGGTTCCCGGACAGGTCGTCGGAGCCCGCCGAGCGCGAGCTCCCGTCGCCGCACGCGGCGCCAAGTTCCAGGGGCTGGTACTGCACGTCGTCGTCATCCAGCAGCCATTGCTCCAGGACCTCGCTGGAGAGGAAGTCGAGCACTGGTACGTGGTGGCCGGCGGCGGAGGAGCCCGGGGAGGGAGGGCTACAGGAGGAGGTGAGACGGACGTGCTCATCCATGGCACGCAGCGGCACTATGCGTTAGTGTCAGTTTCCTAAATTTTATGAGACCGGGTCTTTCGGTAAAACCATGCAGTGTGTTGATACGTGTTCTTATATTGTGTAGTCGTATGTATATGGTACGGATAAGATCTCATCAGGATCTTATACGTGCGGTTCTCATAAAATTTCTCTCTCTCCAATAGATCTATCGTTATCAATATATTTTAAATAGTACATCAGTTAAATTTTTGTTTTTAGAAAACTATCGTATATGGTAGCTCATATAATATCTTCTAACTGAACCAATAGAACATCTGTATCTTTAGCAAACCAGATTTTTTATACATGCTCAAGTTTTTTTTATATAGTATCAAGTGTTTTTGGGCGCTGCAGCACCGATCCAACCTATGTAACATAAAGAACCTAACAACTCAATATCAGTGCAACACTAATCTAATCAGTCCAACACTAGCCTAATAGTCCACTAGCGTCAGCACCAGTCCAACAACCTCCCTCTATATCTCTTCTTGGCTCCATCTAGTTAGGATTGTCTGAAAAATAGTTTTATAATATTTTAACTTTATTATATTTTCTTATATTTCATAATAATAATTAATAACAAAATCTAATACTATAGCAAAGATGACCATAACAACCGGTATTACTACGTTAATTGAAAGGAGAGGACGACGATCGGCGCTCACAGTGAGAGAACTAGCTCTGAAATTACACAAGCAAGCTGAGCTATCTAGCTAGCCAGTAGAGTCGCCGGAATAATTAATCAAATAGATGGAGACGCCTCTTGTACTAACGTGTACGTGCACCAGCTACACAGAAATGATACCAGGTGTGAATCTTATCGTGTTCTACCAGCTAGCTTGTCCCTTTCTGCATACAAAAGCATACATGTTACCGGTGGTGGATCCGGAACTAAAATAATCGGATGTCATCCATAGCACTCTCTCATTTCTAAGTAATAATTCACTTGTAAAATAAGCTATATTGAAGAAGAAAATTGTGCTACTATCTCTGTAAGGTAATCCTCCGTTTGTAAGTAAGTTTTTTGGTTTTCGAAAGGGAAAATCATTTGTAAGCTATGCTTATGGAAATAAAATAGTGTTGTCTTTGAAAATTCCTTGGTCTTCTAGTTTGTCTATATGAGATGAGTTTTTATGCTATGTACCTTATAGGAGAAACCTCTTCGATAGTTCTCAGATAATCCCTGCATCTGGCATAGCCATAATAGGGGAAGGAGAACTCTGTGTTCGTAGAGAAGTGTTCCCTTCGGGTGAAACTATCTAGGGTGATGATATAAACTTATCACATATATACATGACTAGGATATCCAGGGAAAGCTTTGCTACTTCTGAAATAAGCTAGCAATAAGAATGGTGAGTACCGAGTAGGATTTTTACAACTATTGTGCAATCGGCTGATTTGTTGGTCTCACCAACCTGCAAATATTCTGATTAGCATCACTAAATACCACTGAATCAAAAGAGGTCATTTTCAATATTGAATATTCTATTATTGTTACTATTCAAAATAGTGTGTTAATATAAACTAATCAACTTTTTACTGTTTATGCAGTGTGCAAACAGTACTAAATAGTGCCTAAATAGTACTAAATAGTATCTAAATAGTACCTCTTGAATAAAGAATGGTACACGGAATAGTATCTGAATAATAATTCCAGAGGACGAGTTATTTCTATATCCTTAAACCGTTTTGCACTTAAGATAAATATTACGTGTCATTATCCTTTTGGTGAATAGTAACTCGAATTTGATTTAAATAGTAAAATACATTTTTTTTAAGCTATCGTAAAATATTGGTATCAGAGCCTGGTCATCATTGAAAAATTAAAATATCTAAATTTAGAAGTTAGTACAGAAAAAGTTATTAATACAAAGGATAACATTAATATTTGGTGCAGACTCAATTCCTTTGAAGAGCATAGTTGGTATTCTTCTCATAGTCAATTAAATCTAATTGTAGACTTATTGCAAAACTTTTATATAACTTGGGGTAAAAGACAAGACGACTTAGACTTAAAATTAGAAAGATTATATAAAGAACACAAGCAGTTAGAAGAAAAATAATCTCTTATACATAATAAAATAATTTTGGCCTTACAAATCTTAGGAGAAAATAAGACCGAGCAAAATAAATCTAGTCAAAATAGTAATTACATTAAAGAAGAAGCTACTTTGTTATACGAAAAACTAGACTCTTTGCTGTTGCTAGATAAGCTATCTGATAAAAAGGAAGTTATAAAGACTTTGGAAGAATCGAAATCTTTATATCAAGATTTAGTTAATATTAAAAAACTACTAGAAGAAGTAAAGATCTTGGTTCTCTCATAAGTATATGACAGAGTATAAACAAGCTTTAAGAGAAACAGAAAAATATTTAGCTGACCCTGTTGGTTTTTCTGATTACGAATCACCTATAGAAGACTCTAAGATTTTAATAAGACAGAATAATACCATTCTACAATTGCTGATCCAGATTTTAAATAGAATCAATATAGAAGAAAACAACAAAGAGATCGTTTTATCTTCGTCCGGAATAGTTGCATCCACTAAGGCTATAAACTCACAAAGATGGGCATATCTAAAAGCTTCGTTAGAAGAGGCAAAATACTCCAGCTAGTAAACCAAGATGCAAGACCCTTAACTCTAATGGATAGGCTAAAGGGTAAAACTGAGGATATAGATAACCTAGAAGAAGTCATAGATGTAGATAAGGACCTTGAAAGATATCAAAAGGATACTTTACGAAAAATAAACCCCCAACAATTTTATCAAAAGGGTATGTTTGAAAGTAAGAATGGGTTATACAGAATATCTAAAGAAGTAGAATTAAGTGTTTTGACACAACCAGTAGAATTAAGAGTTGTTAGTAAGCAGTTTGAAAATGATTTAAAATACTCATGTTACAAGTATATTCACCAAGGTATGTATATCATAGGAATTAAGGGCATGACAAGGAAGAAATTAGGAACAAAGGTGCTAATAACATTATTAGATAAAAGATGGGATACAATAAATAAAGCCGCATTAGGTTTCTTAGATGGAGATATGAATGAAAATAAATTAATAACTTATATAGCTCCAGACTTGATGATGCCTATAAAAGAATTTATAGAAAAAATGAGTTTTGGTTTCCAGACCAAAGGATACGAAGAGTTCAAGGGAACAAACTTATTAGTAAGTATAGAATTCATTGGAAGGTTAACTAATAGAAGTAGAACCAGATATAAAGTAAATGTCAATGATGTAATTGAAAGCATGCAGTCAAGGGGAATAAAGTTTATGAGCCCTTTAAAGATAGACTCCGAAGTAAGAGCAGGAGAAGAATGAAATATAAGTGAGTTAATAGAAAGTAAAACTTTGAAACAGCCTAAAAATTATATAAGTTACCAAAATTGCATAGGCAATACTAGTATTAGATTCATAAATTATAAGTCAAGAGCCTTAGATGATTTAGATTCGGTTACATCAGAACAAGATATCGAAGATAATAGGAGGCACAGTGTTTCTGAATTTATGGAAAAACTAGATTTAGATACCGAAATAAAATATTATGAAGAAAAACTAAAACAAATATCCGCAGAATATAATAGCGCTATGAAAAGTGAATGGCCTGCGCTAAGGGACAAAGAACTTTATTTCTATAGAGAACTGTCAAGGTTAAGAAAGCTAAAAAGAGATAAGGAATTAAGTCTAGAAAGCTCAGAAAGTAGCAAAGATATAAGCAAACTAAGTAAAGAAAGCGCAAAAGAGGTTGATAACAAAGATAAGCAAATAGCTAATAATAAACTTGCAAGTGAAGACGAGCAGTGGGATATAAATGATAAATTATTATTAGAAAGCTACGAAGAAGATGACGAGTCGAATAATGAATTATACGCTGAAGATGACGCTTATGATACGTCAGAGCAATATAAGAATTTTATAGACTCCTTAGATGATGTTGGGTTGCATAATTTAGAAAACGCAATGGAAGCCATGGAAGTAGACATAGGAAAAGGGAAAAGGAGAAGATATGGTGAAAGTTCGGTAAAGAATGAAGGGGAAATGGAGAGACCATCTAGAGTATCCGGAAGATGGCCCCCAGAAAAAGAAGATTATCCTTATAATTATATTCCAGGACAATATACATACATGGGTTCTAAGAGAAGAGAATTTGAAAAGACTGTAAAGTTTCAAAATCATAAGAGTGACGGTGCGATACTAAATCTAGCAGCACATGATCCTATTGATTGGCCTAATATCATAAGCATATGGAAAGGTTTGATAGTTCAGAAATACATACAAAATCAACATAACATAGGAAATAAAGTAGAAGATATGATAACCTATTTAGAAACATTTTTAGGAGAATCAGCGAAGGTTCTATGGGAACAATGGGTAGAAAATAACCATAACCTTTATGAAGAATTGAAAAGAGTAGGCAGCAACCTAAATAATTTTGCAAACATAATATCAAATATCATAATAGTAGAAGACCCAGAATTAGGTTATTCTACATTACAAAATGAAAGGCTAAGAGAAATAGAAAAGTTAACATTAACAAACTGGAAAGGTATAAAGGAATTTTCGCAACATTATTTATATAATGCTACTACCGTAAAGCAAGGTTATAACAAGGGAGTAGTTGAACGTTATTTTAATAAATTACCTGATCCCTTAGGGAGCATGATTTTTGAAGAGTATAAAAAAGAAATTGAATGGGCAGTTATCAATATATCTCAAGCCATAACTTTTGTTTTCAAACAACTGAAGAAAATATCCATGAAACACTCAGATTATAATTTTTGCAATAAAATAGTCCAAATACCATTAACGAAAGAATAATAATAATTACAAAACCAAGAAAAGATATTTTCTAAGACGATCAGATAATAAACCTCCATTTTTACATAAGAGGAACGTAAGACGTTATAATCCTAGGAAAAATTACGACAAGACATGTAGATGTTTCATATGCAATTCACCTGACCACCTAAGTAGGACTTGCCCTAATAAAGACCGAAAAAGATATTCTAGTAAATATGAAGAACAAGAAAGAGTTTTAAATAATAGATAGTGTAAATGAAAATATATTAGTTTACGATGATGAAATCAAAGATGATGAGTCAATATACTCAATCATAGAAACTGATGAGATTGAAAACAATGAGGCTGACTGCGAGTCAAGTAATGATGAAATAGATCTAATAGACGAATTAGCGGGTCTAACAATAGAATTGATGGATCAAGCAAGTTCTGGTCATGATTGGATTAGAGGAAAGGGGGATTACAATATAAAATGTGCTTTTTGTATATACTACCCAAGTCAAGAAAATAGAGCTACATGCAGCATATGTTTAAAACAAGCATGCTTTGAATGCTTGAAAGCAAAAATGGAGAAAAGAGCTAGAGCTAGAACCAGATGAAAGGATAATGTCCAGCAGAGTAAGAACAATAAAAAACAGAGTGAATAAATTAGAAGTAGAACTAGAAGATCTTAAATCCAAAATAGACAATACAGATTTGAAAGAAGATAAGTTCATAGAAAATACTGAATGCCAAGAGCAAACTATAGCTTTAAAAGATAGTAGAGGAGACAAGATAATCCAGTTAAAAGATGCTATAACAAACTTTGGAAATAAGTATATCGTTAAGTTACTATTTAAAGAAATATTAGGAATAAGAATTCCAGTAAAGGTAAAACTAAGACCAAATATTACCTATAAAATATTGGCATTAGTAGACACGGGATGCACAAAAAATATTATTCATGATAAATACTTTGTAAAATGTCCCGAAATAGTACATACGATAGATGCTAAAAAAGCAGAGATATCCACTAATATGTCAGGAATAAAGAAGATCCATAACCAGTTAGCATACAATATTGAGGTATTAATAAATGACACGAAATACATAATAGATGAAATTACAATACGAGACCTATCTATGATAAACGATGATATGATAATTGGATTAAGATTTTTACAACATTCTTTACAAACCACAATCATACATGAACAAGGTATCACATTTATCCCACACCATGACAATCTCCCATATATCTCAGAAGTGCGAAAGCGTGGTGGAACGCAACACCAAAAAATTATCAATCTTGATCACCAAAAAATTATCAAACTTGATCTTGAAAATGAAAATCTTGAAGATAGTAATATAGAAGAAAACAAGCCTGATACAATCTTAGAAGAATATTACATAACAAATTTTTGTGTAGAATGTATAGGATTACAATCTTTTGCTCCAAACTGGTACATAGACATAAAATCTAAAAAGGATATAGAGAAGATTGTACAAAGATTGGAAGATATCCAAATAATTGGAGAAAATACCAATGAAATATTGGGATAAGAACTCTATTGTATGTAAAATTAACATAATAAACCCAGATTATATAATCAAAACATGCCCTATAGAAGCCACTCCGAAAGATATAGAAGAATTTAAAATGCATGTTGAGGAGTTATTAAAATTAGGGGCAATAAGGGAAAGTAGAAGTCCACACAAATCAGCGGCTTTTATAGTAAGAAATCATTCTGAAATAGTAAGGGAAAAATCACGGATGGTAATAAATTACAAAAGGCTAAATGATAATACTGTGGATGATGCATATAATATTCCAAATAAACAAGAATGAATTAATAGGATTCAAGGTAGCAGATACTTTTCAAAGTTTGATTTAAAAGCCGGATTCTGGCAAGTCAAGATGGCAGAAGAATCTATAGAATGGACAGCATTCACATGTCCTCAAGGACATTTTGAATGGCTTGTTATGCCTCTAGGCTTAAAAAATGCTCCTGCATTATTTCAGAGAAAAATGCAAAATATTTTTAATGAAAATCAAGAGTTTATATTAGTCTATATAGATGATCTGTTAATATTCTCAAAAACTTATAAGGAACATATTGCTCATCTTGAAATATTTTTAGAAAAGGTTAACAAAACGGATTAATATTATCTAAAAAGAAAATGGAAATTTGTAAAGAAAAATAAATTTCCTTGGACATGAGATAGGAGAAGGTAAAATATATTTACAAGAGCATATTGCAAAGAAAATCTTACAATTCCCTGACCTCATGAATGAAAGAAAGGTTCTACAACAATTCTTAGGAATTGTAAACTATGCAAGAAACTATATAGATAATCTTGCTAAGCTTGCTGGGCCACTATATGCGAAGTTAAGAAAGAATGGTCAAAAGTATTTTAATTCTGAAGATATAAAATTAGTAAAATTGATAAAGGAAAAGGTTAAGGACTTAAAACCGTTAGAATTACCTTTAGATGATAATTATTTTATTATCGAAACTGATGCCTCTAAAGAAGGATGGGGCGCTATATTAAAACAGAAACCTAATAAATATTCACTAGAAACAGAAGAAAAAATATGTAGGTATGCTTCAGGAAGTTACAAGTTAAAGACTGTAAATAATACTGATAGAGAAATATTAGCAATAATATATGCAATAAATTCTTTCTGATTATATTTAAGATTCAGAGAATTTACAGTTAGAACAGACTGTGAAGCAATATGTAGATATTATAATCAAATCAATAGTAAGAAGAGTTCTACTAGAAGATGGGTTTTGTTTGAAGATATTATTACTAGAAATGGCTATAAAGTTATTTTTGAGCATATAAAAGGAAAGGATAATAAGTTGCCTGACCTATTTTCTCGATCATCTATTTTGCAAGTATAAAGAGATTCATAAATTTTAGCGGGTTTGAATCTTTCAGTTTTGGAGCTGAAAATAAGCTTAGAATATTTCCGCCAAGTTTATATAAATTTAAGCCCAAGGATCATATAATCCTAGATGAAGTCCAAGAATGCATACTAGATAATTTCTGGTATCAATATAATAATAAACGAGAAGAGAAGGGATATATGCTTTCAATATTAAACAGTCTTGCTGAATATTTTCATATGATAAATGAATTACTGCCTACATCAGAGAATCCCGAGGTAATAGAACAGAAGCCAATATATGTGGTATATGATGGCAAGGTACCGGGAATATATATATCATATGAAGAAATATTGACTCAAAAAATTGAAACAAAATTGACAGGAGGAATGTCATGGAAAAAAATATACAAATATTGATGAAGCTTTAAATCAAGCTCGAAAATTTTTGGAAGTAAATTATTATATAGAACCAGCTGCAAAGGATTATATTCAGAAATTTAAAAGAGCAAAGAATAAAAAAATGACAAGAACAGCACCTTGTAAAATTATAAAAGAAGAAGGATCTTCAAAAAAACCTACATATAAAGAATGTTTGTTGAAAGATGTAGATCCTTTGGATGGGTCATATATAGATAGGAAACTTGAAGAAAAATTTGAATCAATATCACCACAATGGAAGATAGAAATAAAAGAAGAAATTCTAAAAGAGTTAAGAAAAGAGATGAATGATAAATTCGAAGAAATGAAGAAAGCATGTGATGAAAGATTTGAAATTCCACTCTCGGATGAAGATATAATGGATATTGTCGGACATGAGCAAAATCCAAAATAAAAAGTATGTTTATAAATGTATTGATAAATAATATCAATAATTGAGGCATAGAAGACCCATGCATACAATACAAAAGACGATATACCTGAAGACACCAATAATCGAAGGCATTCAGATGAAGACGAAGACACCAATAAGTGATGGCACTCAGGCAGAAGCAAACGAAAGATATTTTCATGTGGGTTCACGTGGAAACAAACGAAAGACACCTTCACGTGGGTTCACGTGGTTTTCACGCTCTGGCAGACGGTAGACGAATAAATTCCAGGGCTATGTGATTCCTGGCTATGATCTAGGCAAATTTAAATAAGGAGGAAAGAGCCCTCTTGTGGCTATAAAAGGCAGCTTCAAGGACCAACACGACCACCAGCCTTCAAGCATCCTCCAGAGCAGAGCGAGAGCATCCATAGCACTCTCTCATTCCTAGTAATAGTCCACTTGTAAAATAGGCTATATTGAAGAAGGAAGTTGTGCTACTACCTCTATAAGGTAATCCTCCGTTTGTAAGTAAGTTTTTGGGGTTCCCGAAAGGGAAAACTATTTGTAAGCTATGCTTATGGAAATGAAGTAGTGTTGTCTTTGAAAATCCCTTGTCTTCTAGTTTGTCTATATGAGATGAGTTTTTATGCTATGTACCCTATAGGAGAAACCTCTTCGATAGTTTTCAGGTAATCCCTGCATCTGGCATAACCATAATAGGGGAAGGAGAACTCTGTGTTCGTAGAGAAGTGTTTCCTTCGGGTGAAACTACCTGGGGTGATGATATAAACTTATCACATATATACATGACTAGGATATCCAGGGAAAACTTTGCTACTTCTGAAATAAGCTAGCAATAAGAATGGTGAGTACCGAGTAGGATTTTTACAACTATTGTGCAACCGGCTGATTTGTTGATCTCGCCAACCTGTAAAGATCCTGATTAGCATCACTAAATACCACTGAATCAAAAGATGTCACTTTCAATATTGAATATTCTATTATTGTTACTATTCAAAATAGTGTGTTAATAAAAACTAATTAGCTCTTTACTGTTCATGAGGTGTTCAAACAGTACTAAATAGTGCCTAAATAGTATCTAAATAGTGCCTCTTGAATAAAGAATTGTACACGGAATAGTATCTAAATAGTAATTCCAGAGGACGAGTTATTTCTATATCCTTACACCGTTTTGCACTTAAGATATATATATGATTATGCATATTTGATTCGTTCGGTTGTCCTATTTATTTAAATATTAGATATTACATAAGTCTAATATGCTGTGCACTCCTGTGCCTCCACATGAGTCCGTCCTTGCATGAGTCCACACACGTGGTTTTGGTACATGGCGTGGGCCCGCGCGTCCTTATATTTTGTTGCCACGTGCTTATCGTGGTCCGATGGCGAGGCATTTTTCATCATTAATTGCCGTTGATGGGGGCCTATGAGGCCACTAGTACATGCAGTACATCTGGCACAATCGACCGTGGAACAGTGCACCTTTTGGTCTTTTTAGAGTCAGGCAAGATATTACGAGGAATTTGTAGAAATTCCAAGGGATTAAACGTCGCGGTATTGTTCATTCTTGAAATAATAGAAGTATAACTTCTGATCGCTGCTCATAAGTATACTTAGGGTCTATTTTTCTATTGTTTTTTTAAAAAGTTATTTTTAGATTTTAGCGGTTGAATTTTAAAATAATTTTTTACTTTTCGACATACTACTTCTCAGAAAAAGCTACTCTCAGCTAGCTTGTCAGCTTTTAATTTATTTTCTTAAAAACAGGTTTCTAGCTTATACAGAAAACACTTTTCAGTAAACCCGTTTATTTAGCTTCTAACTTTTAGACTTCTAACAGAAACAGAAGAAAAAAATAATTTAAAACAAACATGTCCTTCGTTCATAATCTCTTAAGCCATCTCCAACAGGATCTCCAAAATATTGTACTACCGTTCTCCAAAACACTGTACCACATATTTGCTTTATCTCGATGTCCGCAGCATACTCCAACAGCATTGGCTTCTAACGTTACAGGGTTGTCGACGGAAATAGCTAGCTGCAAAGTTGCGGATGGAAAATGGATACTGCACTATTATAGCTAGTGAATAACTATGGAGATGAAAAAATAGAGAATGCTATAATAGTTTTAGGGATATTGTAATAGTATTATATGGGATAAATTTTTAAAGTATAGGTTAGGGATAGTCTTAATACTATTTTTTCCTATGAGCACAGATCTTTTTAATGCATGATACTGTACATGGTTCTCTTAGGTAGTGTTTGGTTGGAGAGCGAGGTAGGATGGGATGATTCCATTCATGTATTTAAGAATGGAATGGGATGGTCCAGAATCAGATGTTTGCTTGATGGGTGGGATAGAACGAATCCATTTTAGATTTTGAGCCCACCGTCAGTGACCCATCCCAAGTGGAATGGCTGCGTTCAGCTTTTTTTTTTTTTGAACGGATCCATCTCGAATCTTTGAAAAATATTCTCTGATTCAGAACCATTCCATCCCACTAAACTTCAACCAAACAACTTAAAAATGAGATAGATCCACTCCATCCCACCTCATCCTGCGAACCAAACACTACCGGACAATCTACTTGGACGTCGGGGGAATGGTCCTCGCCCCCATCGACCAAACTTGAAAACAAAACAGGTGCTGCACTAGATCCATACGGGATTCTGACGACGGAGTCCTCCGGAGAGGCCCACGGGGACCTAGACCAAGCCAAGACGATTATTACATCAAGTTTATCGGCTAAATTTCTACGCCACAAAATTTGTGGAATTATAGGTGATAGTAGTAGTATTCTCTACATCGCAAAATTCTTTTAAGAATTTTTATAGCTATTTAGATAGTGTTATCAAGGTTCGACAACTTTGGAACGTGATATTTTTATAATTTTTAAATAAATTACCCAATGTACTGGTGATCCATATGGACCGCCCACTGAACAAACAATTTATATTTATCGTCCAATGTACTGACGTGAAACACCTATTTTTATTAATTTTGAAGATAGACACATATTTCTGTTATATGGTCCTTGTAAAATGTAGACCTTGGAGAAGATGGGTTTCTGGGCTCGGTTGTATTTTTATTCTTCTACAGGTAACTACATATCCCGGGATGTAACCACTGTTCATACAGTACTTTATGGAACGGCGCTTGTAAAATCTACGGAAATCAAGTAGATGGAGTCGGTTTTGGTAATTGGGCCTTTCCTAATATTTCATCTTGCCTTATGTCTTAAGTATTAATTAGATATTTATCTAAGCAAAAATATAATTTAGCAAGCAATTTAAGGGGAAAAAGAGCATATTTATTATAGAAGACACTAACTCTTTGAATAATCCTAAACAAATACTACATCAATTCTCTTTTAATATCATTATAACATTCAACACAGAGAACAAAGTTATAATGAATTCTTTCATACGATTTCTCTAATATTTAATCAATGACACATAAACCATTACTAATCCAATACACTCAATAACTTTTAAAATGAACACTATAGTAAAACACCACATTAAAAACTTAAAACGACATCTATTTAAGAATAAAATCAAATTCTTTAAACGACATATATTTAAGAATAAAAGTAGTATAAGATATATACATTGAAAACTTATTTTTTAACATTAATATCTTACTTTGTCCTAAAAACACCAGCTAAGGTATTGAGAGTGGTCTTTACGGCATGGAGCTCGTGTCCGTACGTGCATCAGCCAGACCTATAGCTAGCTTCTCCTGCGATGCACTAGCGCGCTACACGCAGTCGAGTATCTCTGCGCAGCAACGCATTTATTTATGGACACACTTGAGTGGCATGCAGTTGCGTTTGCGTCCCACGCCACCGCGTCCGTCTCGGACGCCCCATCGAAGGACGGGACCATTGCGTCGTCCTGTGCTTTTGGCCTCTCCCAAATCACTTTACACCGCGTATAGCTCAACCATTCCTCGCTCGCTCCGCGCACGTACGTGACTCCTGCTGGAAGCGACTTGTCCCTCCTATGCTTCTCGCTCTTCAAGAATGCCACAACGGGGAGCTCGTGAGGGAACCTCCCTTGCACTTTTTTATATATTAGACACTTATTTCCTATGATTATTAACTCACCCTCGTATTATTACTTGCAGTGCTATCTAAATGATATGTCGGTTTAGTAGACACGGTTTATATGCGGCACGATTTGTTTCTAATTGGCCTATGCAGCATAGCATGACGGCTTAGGTCGGGTCAGTACCATATAACCCATTTAATTTTTTTTCTATTTTTTCTAGAGTTTTATTTTTTATTTTTTGACGTATTAAAGGGCTTAATAAGCCAAAAAGACAATTAAGCTTTAAGTAAGTCGTCACAGCACATCCTGCTTAGCTAACAAATCTAATTAGATCATATCTAAATAGGTTGTACCTAGACAGATCAGGTTGGACCACCATTTAAACAGGTTTAACTACTTGTCTATATTGATTTTTTTGAGTTTTTTACAAGATGCATCAAACATAAAAACATAGTGCCTCTAAAGAGAGAAAAACCTCAACCAACGACTCTACAAGATTCGATCAAATATAAAATGTTGCAAAAATGTCTCCATGCTATTTTTTTTATTTAGAATTAAAAAATGCCTCGAAGAATGCATGTAATGTTCATTCTATACAATTTTTGTCCACAATGTCTCAAATTGTATCTTTCCGTTTAAGGCACATTCTAAATGCAAAAAAATGTATCTACGCTATAATATATCAATTTATATAATATAGTATCTTCCCGTTTAAGACACATTCTAAATGCCAAAAAATATCTCTACACTATAATATCAATTTATATAATATAGTATCTTTCCGTTTAAGACACATTCTAAATGCCAAAAAAATATCTCTACACTATAATATGTCAACTTATATAATATAGTATCTTTCCGTTTAAGACACATTCTAAATGCCAAAAAATGTCTCTACACTATAATATATCAATTTATATATGCAAATTAGAAAATGCATTTAGAAGAAATGCCTGAAGTTTTTTATTGTAGTGCGCCATAGCTAAAGCCACGACGGATCTGGTGTCGTCCCAACCGAGGTCCGCCGGATCTAGTGCTGCCATGGTCGATGTTCGCCTGCTTTCTCTCTCTACGGTGTGGCGCAATTGGCGGGGCACCTCTTCTACATCTCTGGCAACGTAGCGTCGCCGTGTTGTTCTCGGAGCTCTAGCCAATCACGGTATGTATCATTAGTATTTTTCCAAATTTTGTTGTAACATATTAATATGGATTAGCCACGGTTTATAACCAATATTATTACCGGTTATTAAATCGGTACTAAATAATTGATAGTGATAATCTAGATCGTCACTAAACATTGATGCGAGCTTCTTGGAGAGCTCGGGTCAGGCTAGTGCCGGCATTGTGGTAAATAATCATCCGGGAGAGGTCATTCTTCCGTCATGGCGCATTCTTTTTTACTGCACCTCGGCAGAAGAAGCGGAATTTGCAGCATGTCGAGAACGTTTACAGCTGGTGGATCAATGGTTCCATGGTCCGTTCATCCTTGAATCTGATTGTGCAGCTTGCGTCAAAGGCCTTTCCTTTGAAACCATGGATCGGTATAGTATATGGCTCCGTTAATTGCAGATGCAAAGTCTTTTTATGTCCTCGCTAGGAAATGTCAAAGGTATTAGAGGTAAAGAGAGTCCAGAACAAATTAGCTCATGCATTAGGTCAACATGCCCGTGGTGTTTACTGTTAACTCGATTCGGCTGTGTGGTTAGCTGGTAGTGTTCCAAAATGCATAGAGCATTTGGTGCTTAAAGATTGTAACGCTACCGGCCACGACTTGATCAATAGAGACCCTCTTTATTCGCCCAAAAAAAAAAGAATTTGAACCATGCATGGAGAATAGCTGAAATCAAGCAATCGTTGGGTTCTTCGGATGAAGAACCATGCAGAGGAGGGGCGCAAGGAAGAAGAAAAGGCGAGGTGCGGTGTACGTGTTTTTCTTGCGTCAGGAGGGTTTGTTCCAATCGATGTGATGTCCAGCGATTCGACAGTTCGCACGGGCTGCTGTCCTGTGCAAGTAGTTGCACAATAATTATGTACTCCGTTTATAAATAATTAACAATTTTAATTTTACTATTTAAAGTTTGATCTTTACTTTTTTGGTAATTAAACAAGCAGACCCTTATAAATATATGATGTTATGAAACTACTTTTGATAGTACATTAAATGATAGTTTTGTTATATCAATCAACTAAATATTTTATAAGTTAGTCGAAATGTGAATAGTAAAAGTTATGAGTAAAATTTTGAAATTAGGTTTTAGGCAAAATACCAGGATACCAACAGACGACAACTAACTTAAATAGATCATAATGTATAAGACTAAGGGTCTGTTTGTTTCAGCTGGAAATTCTGAAAAGCAACTTATAGAAGTTGTATTGTGAAAAACTGGATTGTAAACAGCTGGATTGTGAAAAACTTTTAAAGTGTAGATTCTAAAAAACTTTGATAGACAGTTTAGTAAAATGGACTTTCATAATCTAACAAAAACTGAGAAAAACCAGATTCTCAGATTCTCACAATCCAACCAGCAAATTTTAAAAAACTATAACTAAAAGCTGTCTGTTTATTTTAAATTCGGATTGTAAAAACTGAAAGTCACAATTCAAAATTACATCAACATTACAATGACCTCACCAGCCCTACATGTGAGCTACGGAGCGCGACGGATCCTCGTTCGGGACCAATGGCCTCACCAGCCCCTATCGAAATTACATGATGGAATCCGGTCCATCCAGTGCCGATGGGCACACACGAGGGCAACAGCTAGCTTGGCGCTGTTGACGGGCCCAGCAACGTACGTGTACACCACAACTCCTGCTCGCTGACTTCTCTGAACTTGGGAAACGAATCCTCCAGCGTGACAAAGAAACGTCATTGGTCAACAGTACCATGAACAGGATTTGTAAGGTGAGGAATAATAATTTGCAGTAATACTGTGCGTGAGAATAATGTGATAGCTTACTGTAGCATAGGTGCGGTAGTCACACTGTACCATTACTGTATCACTACATCTTCACTCCGAATTTCAATCAACCGTTCACAACAGGGTAAAGTTATGGCTGCTGTTCACCCATAACTTTGATTCGTTCAGTCAGAGGATCCATTTCCCTGAACTCTTCGTATGCATGCATGGCGCTTATTGGCTGTGATTCTTTGCCTCGAAAACCTCGGATTCCCAGAACACAAATACTGTAATTTGCTTAATTTTCACTCGACTGCATGCATGCCCACTCAACTGCGGTCCACAAACAAATGCTTCGCTGTGTAGATAGACTCGAGTGCAGGGCATATAGCTACGTCAGGCTGATGCACGTCCGTACACAGGTTCCATAATTTCCATTCTTAACCTTGTACGAGGTCCAAATTATGCTTATTATCACCGCGCTTGACACGTACGTTTCATTGCAGCCGTTCATGTATTACCGAGTGGTTGTCCCTCTGCCATCCTTAACGTACACCACCGATTTTAATAGCGACAATAGCCCGAATTGCATTTTTTAGGTGAACCTGCTACCAGTGGGCGTATTCTTTAAGGTAACTGCAGTGGGCTAGCTTTGCCCACCTGAATTTTACTCAAAACCAAACGACGAAAGTGTGAACAATTTACAAGTCTTGGAGAAACAAGACGAAAAGAAGAGGAACCTATTGGCAAGGTATCGACAGGAGCATAGCCTCCGGTAGCAGAGATACAATACAAGTGGATACTTAATGGGTATTTCTTTGGTCACTATTTTAGTTTATTTGTATCATTATTTAGTATAGTGGTAGTCACTAAGTACGCAGCACTGCTATACAGTGGGTGAAAATAATTTTTCACAGATGTTTAGTGCACCCGTCTGAAAACGAATGTCTGTGGAAATAAACGATTTTCACAGACGCAAAACTGACCGCCTGTGGAAATAGATTTCACAGGCGGTTGGCATAAGGAACCGCATGTGAAAATTTATTTCCACAGGCGGTTCTTTATGTCAACCGTCTGTGAAAATACATTTTCATAGGCGGTTGACTATATTTTCACAGGCGGTTTCTTAAGTCATCCGGTTGTGGAAATGTATTTCCACATGCGGTTTGTTAAGTCAATCGCTTGTGAAAATAAATTTCCACAGACGGTTCCTTAAGCCAACCACATGTGGTATGTATTTCTTTAAAAAAAATAATTAGAATATATTTTATTCCCTCTAGATTTCACATAGTTTCAATAACATCACAGATATCAATAACATCATATGGCATCACAGATTTCACAAATTTTAATATTTAACACAAGTACAATAATATTCACAACATCACAAGCCTATATTGCTAAAAGTCTTTTTTCTCCCACTCATAAAGTCTAAGATAGCTAGCTAATTCGCCTCTATGATCAAAGAATCTGCCGTCACAGCGAACCTTGGTAGGATTGTGTTTTTTGTTTGACAAGATCAGGTCACAGGATAATAGATAGTAGAATCATGATTCTATCATATTTTTAAAAGTACATATATTTGATATAAAACTGAAACACATTCTAAACATGTAACTCTATAATGTCCATTTCGAAACATTTAACTAAATTTTGTAAATTTAAGTGCTCTTATTCTCACCACCTTACATTAATTGTAAATACCATTTAATCATTTAAAATCGCATATGTGGTAATATTATACCCTCTCCGTTTACTTTTATTGGGTCTATTAGGATTTGAGAAAGTCTTTGATTGTATACTTTGATAATTAATTTTTCTTACAATATATTACCAATTATTATAAAATCCACATCGTACTAAAAGATTTGTGAAATATGAATCTATTGATACAACTTTATACACTAAACATACACATAATTTGACTAATCATTTGTCAATATATTTTGAAATAGAGGGAGTATAACATAGAAAAACTTATAAAAATTGAAAAAAAACAAAACTAAATTGATAAAACCTAAGTTAATGATATATATTATCACATTTTATATGTTCACAAATTAAATTTTGTTATCAGGTTACATGAATCTAGGTACGATCTTATTAATCCTATGCAACCCTATGTGATCCTACACTTAGGATCATGATTAAGATCCACATAACGATCCATGTCAGGTCAGTTCCGTGGTATTGTAGGATCATATGATACATATCATAATCTTGACGGCCTTGCATAGGATAGTACTCGTACCTCCTGATAGCGATGGTGAGATTTTTTTTTCCTAAACGTTTCTTCCAAAGCTGGTCTAGATAGTGACCTCAGCTTATTATACTGCTTTTAATTATGTTTGCACCTAATTAGTTGATTGTACAATTTTTTTAAAAAAATCAGTTTGTCTATTATAGTTTGTGAGGGACCTATATACTAATTTTCAAGATTGAAACTATTTACTTGTGTTCAGGGTTCTCAAGATGGATGTTACTCCACGTTGTCCACTAGTGAGATATCGAGAAATCAATCTGAAGGTGTCGATAGAAATAATGGAGCTACAGGGAGCCTTATTACTCGGATTCTTATCCTCTGACTTTGTTTCGAGCTACAGTAAATTGCAGTTAATATTTTCCCGTCCGTCGGATCGTGAATGAACCGTCAGGATTTTAGTGGTACAGTAGCTGCTACAGCGTTTGGCAACAGTAGCTGCTACAGTTCTTTTTGTTATAGTAATAAACTGCATGTCACTGTTTATACGCTCACGATTTACTGTATCTCCTTCGGCAAAATCAGAGGATGCGAATCCTTATTACTCGCACTATAACCATTACATATTCTTTGGAGGAATCTCAACTCATTGGTGGTGAGAAAGAAAAATCTGATATTATCGAACTAATTTTAAATCAATCAGGTTAAGAAGTTCCCGTGATTTCAGTTTGGGGAATGGGTGGTCTTAGAAAAACCACTCTAGTCAAAGATGCATACCAAAGCCAAAGTCTCAGTGGCATGTTTGAGAAACGTGCTTGTGTCACACTGATACGTTCTTTCATTCTCAAGGAGTTCCTTAACAGCTTAGTTATGCAACTAGATGCACTACTACACAACATTACTACACAAGCAGGTGGAAATATCTTTTCACATGCGTTTAGTGCACCTGCTGGGAACGAAGGCCTATGAAAATAAACGATTTTCACAAGCGCAAAACTGATCGCCTGTGGAAATGAATGTCACAGGCGGTTGGCATAATAAACCGCCTGTGAAAATATATTTGCACACACGGTTTCTTAAGTTGACTGCCTGTATTTCCACATGCGGTTCCTTAAGCCAACCGCCTATGGTATGTAATTCTTTAAAAAATAATTAGAATATATTTTACTCCCTCCAGATTTCACACAATTTCAATAACATCACAGATATCAATAGCATCACATGACATCATAGATTTCACAAATTTTAATATTTAACACAAGTACAATAATATTCACAACATCACAAGCCTATATTGCTAAGAGTCTTTCTTCTACCACTCACAAAGCCTAGGATGGCAAGCTAATTCTCCTCCGTGATCAAAAAATCTGTCGTTCTTGTGGATGACTTCGTGCATAATAAACCGGCACATGTCACGTTGGACGTTTTGGATATCTTTGTTTGTGAGAAATTGGTCAGTTTTATTTTGGACCATCCGTGCCTGGATTGAAAACACAACTAAAAGAGTTAAAACACAACTGACAATGAAAATATAACCTAATAAGCATGTGCATACGCAATGATAACTTACGTCCTCAGGGTTCGTTTTGTACCTCCCATTTACCCAAAAAAACTCGCAAACATAATATCCACAAAGAACGCTATTGAAACCTTGCTTGTGGCACTTCAAATAAAAACACAACGTATTCGTTAATTCAATAAGACTATTCGTCATAAATAGCGACATGCAAGCATTAGAAGTGTGTTATTACCGGAAAGTGTGTACGAACCACCATCGCATCCGGCTTGACCGTATCGTGTATCCCACCTTTCGTTACGTACCACTTGTAGGCCTTATTCAAATGCCAATAATTAATTATCAATTAATAAATGATTTATAAAAATTTTATATATGGAGATTTTTTTTACCTCTGTATAACGTCAATGAAATCTTGGTAGGATTTTTGTTGAAATCGGCTGAGTCAAGAACCACGAATCTGCTCGACTTCGGCATCTACATTATACAAATATAGTAGTTGCTACATGAATACTTATGTTAGATTCTTGATCGATCAACTAAGTTGAATACTTATGTTAGGTTCATAATGTATCACACTTACTTAAAGTTGTAGGGAGCTAAGATACAGTCCTTGTCCTATATTTTTAGCATAGTCCTTCCTATGTAAGCTAATATTTCGAGCCTTTTTGAATTGGTCAAGTCTTTTAGGACTCTTACTTTATCCTTTTTACTCTTTCCCTTAATCTGGGGGTTATCAGTCCTCAAGCTCATGACCATGTTGGGCTGAAAAATTCGTTGCAGATTAATGAATCCGACGGGCCTCTTCAACTTTTTCGCATCGTTATATTGCACCCTACAGAATAAGTCACTAGTCATTACCTTCTATAGCATACATTGGTAGATATATGAACATAGGGGTAGATTGTAGGCACTTACAGGCATCACACGCTTATGAGATTGATGTCGAGTTTTTCATGACGGAACAAAGCGCACATGTCCTTAAAATCCAACATGAGATAGGAGTCTCCGCTTAGATAAACATTAGCGGGGACAAAAGCAGTGATTACGGAGAACTCTACGCGACATACCCTTATGTACCATTCGTGGAATTTCCTCATCTCCCATGGACCTTCTTGGAGTTGAAACGATGTCAGAAATAGCTTGCCATGCTCATATTTCTCAGGAACATCCGGTGTAGGCAAGAAATTCATCTGAGGGGTACTTAATATTTTGCCGGTCTCTTTCGCAAGATCACCCTTCGCTTGAGATTCCTGAGCGGATGATGCTTTTTCTTTTGAGGACAGAAGCCACCTCTTCACCCGGACCCCCTCGTTCCACAGTTTTGCCATATCTTCCATCAATGGTTCCAGAAACACATCTATATCGTTGACAGGTTGTTTCGGTCATTGGATAAGAATGGACAGTATAAGGTACTTCCGTTTCATGCATAGCCATAGAGGAAGGTTGTAGATGAGCAGGACCACTGGGCAAGTGCTATGTGAAGTGCTCATATCACCGAAATGATTCATTCCGTCGGTACTCAACACAAACCTTATATTCCTTGGTTCTTCAGCGAACTCTGGATACATTGCATCGAACTTTCTCCATTGGCTAGCATCAGCGGGGTGTCGAAGCTTAGTTTCATCCTTCTTGCGCTTATCGAAATGCCAACGCATCAGTTCAGAGTCCCTAGGGTTCGAGTACAAACGCTGCAAGCGGGAGATCACTGGTAGGTACCACATCAACATCGCAGGACTTCTTCTCTTCATCTCCACGTTGGAAGAAGTGTATTCTTCGTCACGACCAGCATTACTCTTCTTCTTTTTCGCGTTGGCATTTCGATAAGCGCAAGAAGGATGGAACTAAGCGGTTTCTTATACCAACCGCTTGTAAAAATAGACTCTATTTTCACAGGCAGTTCACATAAGAAAACACCTGTAAAATGATGTATTTTCACAGGCGGTTGGCATAAGAGACCGTCTGTGGAAATTAGTTTTCACAGGCGATCCTCAGCCGCACGGGGCCGTAACCACTTTCTCAGGCTGTTGGTCCTATAAACCGTCTGTAGAAATGAAAATTAGATGTCAAAAATAACTTTTGTAGTAGTGAGTGCATCTTTAATTTAATTGAGTGAGTTTTAATTTAGTGATACAGTAACCAAAAAGCAAAAGTAGCATTCCTAATCGGTAGGCAACTACGTGTTGAGCACAAAGCAAACTGTTCTTTCGCATTTTATTAGACATATATTTGAAGCTTGCAATTCATTTTGGTTCCATCAAAAATCATTTCTAGTTGCGCTTGTTGTTAGGCTTGAGGAAACCTTCAACATCCTGTATTATTGAATGCTCACTATAAAAATCATTTCTAGTTGCGCTTGTTGTTAGGCTTGGAGGAAACCTTCAACATCCTGTATTATTGAATGCTCACTATCGCTGCATAAATTCGCTTATTACGAGGTTGTTAACGTAAGTATATATACCATACCATCAAATATTACGATGTTTTAAGTTCAACCACTACCTCGATCCCTACCAGTTCCTCCCGGACTTCCACCACAAGCGGATCTGCCATTTGAGCAGTAACCCTTAATCTGAAGTGGCACTGCATCCAGCGCAGTGCAATGGACGAGTTTGTCTATCCCACCTCTTCCTGCAGCTCTCCCTCCTCGGTTTCCTTCTCCGTCACCGGCCACCACCAGGTGCTCGAGTTCCTCTCCAGCGAGGTCCCGGAGCAATGGCTGCTGGATGACGCCGACTTGCAGGATAACCCACCCCACGATGGCGACGAGGGCTCACGCCCTGCGGGCAACGACCTGTCCGGCAACCCGCCGGTGCCCGCCCCCAAGAGGCGGGGCCGGAAGCCTGGACCCCGGGCCGACGGCCTCGCCATCAGCCACGTGGAGGCGGAGCGGCAGCGGCGGGACAAGCTCAACCGCCGGTTCTGTGAGCTCCGGGCAGTCGTCCCCACGGTGTCCCGGATGGACAAGGCGTCCCTCCTCTCCGACGCCACTGCCTACATCGCCGAGCTGCGTGGCCGCGTGAAGCAGCTCGAGAACCAGGTCACGCAGGCCGCGGCGCGGAATGGCGCGCCTTCCGCCCCCACCGCGGCGAACTCCCACTCGTCCGGGCTCAAGGAGAAGCTGGAGGTCCGAATGGTCGGGCCGGATGCTGCGGCGCTGCGCCTGACGACCGCGGCGCAGCACGCCCCCGTGCGCCTCATGGGCGTGCTCCGCTCTCTGGACCTGCCGGTGCAGCACGCGTGCGTGTGCCGCGTGGGCGGCGTGACCGTGCAGGACGCCGTCGTGGACGTGCTCGCCGCCGCGCTGCGGAACGAGGGCAGCCTCCGTGCCGCGTTGCTCCACAAGCTGCAGCAGAGCGGCTAGCCCTCGACCAGCTTACCCAATTTACTCCGTCGCCAGATCAAGCTAGCTACTGCAGGTTGATGGCCGCGTTCTCTGCTCGTGTTTGGACTTTGGTGGCCGGCCGGCCAGCTTCACTTGCCCCGGCGCCAAATCAAGGTAGCTAGCACGTTTGATGCATATTTCTTCTCACTATGTGTGTGTGTGGGCTTGCTCGCGCTATCGTCTGCGTTTGCACATACGATTCCATGGAGCTAGCCCATATTTCAGGGCTTGATTGATGGAGAAGGATTGGACAATGTATTTTCGAATTGGCTGCGAACTTAGTTCATTTACCATTTACCGCCATCAGGCCCAAGGTATTGTGTTTAATCCCCGCAGATCCAATCAAGCCCCCAAATGGGTGTTTGGACTAGAAGTACGCATTTCTCGGAAAGTTTTGGATTTAGATGCAATTCAAACTAATTCTAAAAAATTCCCAATAAAGTACCGTCAATCAGAACATGGTCTTTAAGCATTTTATTTGTTCGAACTGAGGTACAGCGGTGTTCTTGTGTTCCTCTCTTGGTGTGATGTGTCACATGTCCCTTCGCTTTGTTGAAGGATAACAATGTGTGTGTATATATATATATATATATATATATATATATAGGACACCTATTCTATACTCCTAGGAGTATGTACTCCCACATACAATATACCACCTAAACAAACACTTTATACTCTTTTATCATTTTTAGTATACTCTAATACTAATTCTAAGATACTCCAATATGAGTTGTATGAAAAAAAATTCAATGTTAGCCTTTCATTTTTGCTATATACTCTTTTTTATACATAAAAGAAGTATATACGCAAATTATGATAAAAATCATGGAATTTCATAAAAATTTTCGTAGGATTTGTATTGTAGTATCTAATAATTACTAATGAAGTATATTTAAAATGATAAAGAAGTATAAGACACGTGTAATATATATATATATATATATATATATATATATATATATTCATGATCCATGCATTACGCAACTTTTTCTATCCCATCCTGAATATGAACTTCGAATTTGGTTTCTTGTTTGGTTGACAATCTTCCTACACCGTCTTTTTAAGGACTTGCCACTCATATTGATATTATTTAATTGTGTCAGCTATTACATGACTTTTGCTTAATTTTCTGCTTATTTAGTTTGGAAGAATAAAGGTTTAATTTTCCTACAAATTCATACATATGAATTGATTCAATAACATGTTTGGCTACTTAAGAAAAATATGAATTTTCAGTGACATAACAATGTTGTCGTTCAGATTCGTTCCACTATGAATTTGGCAAGAGTTCTTACTAAGGGACAATTTTTTATACACCATTAAAAATTTGTCCAAACTCGAATATGCCATTGAAAACTAGTATTACTACTTCAGAATGTGTTATTATAGGTGGATTTTAAAATCAATTACAGATAGTTATGTGTATCATTTCTGCAAAAGCGTTTGGGATATCGATCTTGTTACATACGGTTTTAACTTCGTCTATAAAAGAGTTACACACAGACGATTTTTTTTTTAAACTGTCAATGAGTAGTACAGATCACATATGGGATTTGTTGAACCTCATCTGTGAGTAGATAGTTACAGACAATTTTTGTTTAATCTGTCTGTGTTAATTGTCACACGCAGAGTTTTTAAAAAACCCATTAGTGTGACCATTTCCACTATAAGCAATTTTATTTCTTGGCTGCCCTCATGATATGACATACACTTTATGATTCATAAATTAAAGAACATATTGACACATATTGGTTAGAACATCGATCACACATTATTCATAACATCGATGATATATTGTTCATAACACAAACACACAGGCATTTAAATACCATAAAGGTTAAGAACATCACACAAATACATATCACATATTGTTTAAAACACATAAATCTAGCTAGCTAAATAAAATCCCTAGCTATACATACTTGGCAACGCTGTCTTCCAAAAGGACGAGATTATAGACATCATGACGATGCTATCTTCCGGAAAGATGAAACCATCGACATTATTGGTCAATCAGACATTGTCTTCCAAAAAGACAAAATGATTGAAATCATCTCAGCCTCCTGCGTTATAGTACAATATCAATTCAAGCATCATCTTCAATGAGTAGCTCGTAGTTACTCGAGTTAGGCTCCATCTTAACTATCTCACACATGAGCCAAAATCAAACTGCGTTGCTACCAAAGCGTCAGCCATGGCTGAGCAAGAAAGGCGCGTTCAACCTAGTCTTGCAATTCACAAAAATATCTCCATCGTGACAAATAGAAATCTAGAAATTTTTATCTACAAGAACAGAATAGAGCATGCGATTCACAACAAAAAGAGTATCCATGGAGGTGCCCTTCACAACAGTAAAGAACAAAAACTCCGCACGACCGAAGTCGACACCAAGCATACGCACCGTGGAAGCAGCAATAGGGACAACTCCGTTTTGCCACCACCTAATCGCCGTGAACTGAGCCATTGTAGATCTACGACGAAAACAATACGTTGCCCTCAGTTACACATATCGAACAAAACCTAGCAAACCCTAACTAAACTACAATGGGAACCCTATGATACGACTCGTTGCTTTATATTGTGGGGAGACGAGCGGGGTGTAACACCCTGATTTTCAGAATTTACAACTTTTTTTAAAAAATTCAAGATTATTGAATAGCTTCACCAGTAGAATAGGTTTAAAACATATTTTCTTAATCAATCAATCAATATAGGTTATTATTTTGTGTGCATTACATGCTGAGTTTTGTTAGAAGCTAGGTAAATACATTGGAGTTTTTTTCCTGTTTTTTTTCTCTTTGGTGTTTCAAGTGAAAATGGTTTCAAGAAGGTTTTGTAAAACTCAATAGTGAATAAATTAAGGATCTTAATGGTTGGAATTCAATATTCTTTAATTCATCATCTATTCAATCATTAATCATATCTAATCCTTATATAGTTGAATTTAAATTTCTTTGCAAAAGTTTTTTTTTTTAAATCTAGATATATCTAAAGTGTCTTTAGGCTCAATCTTCAAGATTGGATCTTAGTGTACCTCTTCTTTAATCCAAATCGATGCTTGCATAATATGCCAAGTTAGCACCACATCATCCTTCTTAGTCTAGTCAGCCCTATAAGAAAAAATGAAATCTTGGTACAGATCATATTTTAGTCTTTTTTTTTTCATTGTACATATTTGTCTTTTTATTTCTCATTGTACATATCATATTTTTGTCAAAAACTTTTTTGAAAGCTAGATCATAGTATCCTCTATATCACCAAAAAATTTCATGATAATTTTGAAATTGTTTTGAATTTTGAGAGTACGAGAATGAAGTATTTTTTTATTTTCAAACATGTCACTTGTTGGATGCGCGACATGTTTACTTTTTTTAATCTAGGTGTTTCTCTCTTGATTGTTAGTCGTCGTATAGGACGCCGATCAAGGGTAGGGATGTGGTCGTCTGCCAGTTCCCACCCGACCCTACAGTGGCACGGGGGCACTGTCCACGTTTGCCGGCCTCACCATCTTCTTCCCCTACAGTGCCAGGCCCATCCCGAGGAAGGCCCTCCCTTCTATTTCTGTATATGTTATCTTTAGTATTTTACTAGTTTTGTGAGTTCACGGAGAGCTAAGTTTAAATATGTGTACTAAGTTTATGTGCTGTGTGAACTTGTACTCAGCATAATATGTGAGCTTATGAAGTTGTGATGAACCAAGTGTGTTACTTATTATCCAAGTGACTAAGTATATGAGCTATATTATCTTAGTTATTACGTAGTAACTTTCTAGTATGAATATGTCTTTACTTTCGTTATGATTTTACATACAATTTGAGTGGTCTTTCATATTTTGGTAAATATTCGCCGGTCATTTTCAATCCATATTCATTTTGTATTCGTTTTCAACGTTATCTACGATCATATTCGTATCCGAATTATCCATATTCGAATCTATTTTTCACATGGTCGTAAAAATAAAGTATTTTTCACAGCCGATGGCACAGAGCAGAAAATACTTTTCTGAAAACAGGAGCGCACGTGCATCATGTTGACGTTCGTTTTGGATTGGATTCACTAGCAGCTTAGAACTTTCAACCTCCATTGCTTTCTTTCTTTTTAATTTGTTCATACGTTATCCTGTCACAAATGCTAGTTAGGCAGTCGAGTGATAAAGCTCACCCGGTTTGATCTGTGTTATTTAAGGCTCTACTTCTGGGATCGATATACACATTCAGGATAACGACGCAATCAAATTAACCAATCCTGTTTCCTTGCTAACTCTCTTCTGTCATAAATAAATGGTGTTTTGTTAGATAAGGTCCGGATCAAAATTTTGAAATTTTAACTATTACAAAATGTAAAATATTTAGTTCAAAAATATTTGAATCATATGCATGGATTTATCATAATAAATTTAATAGATTTTATAAGTATATTACAATACAAATAGGTGAAATATGCACTTAAAATATTTGTAGCTAGATGCAGTAATTAAAAAAACACGCAACTCTTGCACAGGCACCGCTCTGTGATGAAACCATGCAAGGCATGCACGTGGGGCAGTGCAGCGCAGCCTTATCTCTCTAATGGACACGGATCCTCTGCCTTAATTACAATTAATGCAGAAAATCACTGAATCAACAACTTCAACAGTCTGTATTAATTAATCGATATTACTGTAATAAATACTGCAACAACAGTGATACGATCTACTGTAGCGCCATGATATACTGTAGCACACGATTCTGAGCTCTCAATTTTTATCAGACGGTGCGCGTTCATGTAGCCTCTCTGTATTGAGTTCTCCATTTTTATCAGACGGTGCGCGTTCATGTAGCCTCTCTGTATTGAGGTCTCCATTTTTATCAGACGGTGCGCGTTCATAATCTCTCTGTATTGGGTTCTCCAATACAGAGGATCTCAGTCCCTCTCTCTGATGGCCTCACATGCACTGATGCACTCAGAAGGAAGCCAAGCAACTTTACTGCTCCCTGCCTCCCTCTGTGCCGTACGGACCACGGTGTTCTCGTGCGCGATTGGGGGACATGCGTCAACCCAAACCTCCTACTGCTACGTACGGACGAATCATGCATGCATGGTGTCGAATCGAAACCAACTCATTAGTTAATGGAGGCTCGGCTCATAGGGAAAAATTCGATTAACTCATTAGTTAATCGAATCGAAACCAAATCTTTTGCTAGCTAGAAGCACACAAGCAAAAAAAACAAAGGCTGCTTTTCAACAGCTCATGCATCAATACCTGTTGAGCTCAGTCACCAGGCAGTCATGGCCCATAAGTCAGCACAAGGCCTTCGATCTGACTGGTGATAGGTAGGATCTGGTATCGTGACCCTTTTTTTTTTGTGCTGCATGCGGACATGCGGTTGCCTTTCTTGATTTAAAACCAACCTGATCGCTCGTGATCTGCAAGCACGTGCTGCACATACTAGCCGTCAGAAACCCTATGGCTGTCGTGGAATCCTACGGACTACGCATGGCCAGGAGACCAGGTCTGACCAATATGGCAGGTTTTGGATTGTTGACTCTTCTCGCTGCTTACTGTTAAGAAACTTCTGCTACCGATATAATCCAAAGATTTAAAAAATAATTACACAAAAAATAATATAGAAGAAACTGTGTATATATGAGAGGATCTACCTGTTTATAGTGTCAAAAATCATTAAAAGATGTAATTGAATCTTTCAAAAGATCGAAACGGATTCTCATTCGATTGAAAAAACTCTAGATTTTTTAACACTCCCCCTTGGACATTTCTCGCAAAATTCATATATCTCATCAAAACTCACCAAAAATTCAGTGAGAAAAATTAGGAGAAAGAGTAAATAGCTCGTGGTATGATCACACGAATTGCTTCATTAAAAACCTTATCATGAGAACTTCACAAAAACTCATCTAAGAGAAAAATAGTACAATTCACCCAAAATGCTTCGTATAAGGGCATGCCAATATGATTAAAAAGTTAATCATAATGAATCCACTACTTGATTGAGCGAATGGTCGAGCTACAATAAGGGTGGCACGTATCTCGCCTTGAGCTTGACTAGTATCGTGAGGTGAAGGGATTGGCGCATGTGTATATCAAGATTCAGCCGATATGATCTTTTATGTATACATGGGAGTCAACATGTCCTACTAAAGACCGCTATTGATTTCGATTTGGAAAGGGTTCCGAGTCGTAGCCATTTGTACATGAACCTAACGGGTCACATACTTAATGGGTTGGAACAAAACATGCGAATTGGATTCGTATATGAGTTTTGATTGGATTGTGATCCATGAGAAGTTAGAGTCCTAAAGGGCTTCCAACGTAGGAGTCCATTGGCGAGCTCTATATAAGGAGAGGCGTGAGTAGGGCGTGCCAAGGTTGAGACACTCCAAAACCCTAGCCGCAACCTTCCACACGATCTCCCCAAACCCTAGCCGTGTGTGCGGTGCTAGCATATCGGCGCTCAGCGTTTCTGCCTAGTACGTGTGGATACTGTAGAGGCGCTGCTGTTTGGAGTTGATCGAGGAGCACGACCACCTGCTCGGAGTTGGTAGAGGATCACGACCACCTGCTCGGAGTTGGTCGAGGAGCGCGACCACCTGCTCGGAGTTGGTCGAGGAGCGCGACCACCTTCTCGGAGTTGGTCGAGGAGCGTGACCACCTGCGCGGGGCTGCTTGCGGATCTGATCGAGAAGCTACTCGAGGAGTTTGACGTGCACGACGTTGGATCGGTCAACTCCAACTCTTCTTCCGCTGCACTGCGCGTCAAGCGGTAACGATCTATGATCTCCTACTAGCATGATTTCTTGGGTGAATATGGTAGAATTTTCTTTTTAGACTAACATAGCCTGCCTGTTCCCCTACAGACATCACCGATATTCTCCCTACTTTTTATAATATTTTGTCTAACTTATCTTTCAAACAAATCACTATCATACCTAAAGTCTTATCAGAGGATGTGGTCTTAAGGAGGGTGAAAAACATCAAGACAAACCTACCCCCCAGACAGTCGTGAATATGTCATGAAGGTGCTATACGACTTGCTTGAGCGTGTTAGGGAGTCGATGATCCAAGTAAGAACATTCCCAAATCCTTGTAGTCGTAATTATAAGGTTTCTGAGTAAAAAATGCCTTTGTAGTCGCGGTAAATTCTTCCATAGCTAGAGTCACCATCCCGAGTCATTCCATCCAAAGTTGAAGGATAGGGACACATGGTGTCGTGCACCTCCACTCTTCCTCTCGTTCTGAGGATTTACCCTGCTGAAAGGATCGAATGGTCCAAGAGGGGGGTGAATTGGGACCGAATAAAAAACTTTTTCAACTAGAACAAGTAAACAACATTAGCTTAGATGGAAAGTAAAGGAACTACAAAGAACGAAATAGATGGAATTTTAACTTGCAAGAAAGTTAATGCTCAAAGTAAATGTGGGAAAGTAAAGATATGGGTAAGAGGACACTGAATTTTTTCTTAAGGTTTCGACGAGTTGGTACTCCCCTCTAATTCTCGTTGGAGAACACACTAAGGTTATCGCTCCCCTTTGAGCCACCAAGACTCATGTGCTCTCTAGTGATAGCCACTTCTCCATCTCTAGATAGGTGGGCTTCAAATAAAGCACAAAACTTCTTCTTGGAGCCCACCAAGACACCTCCAATCACAAAGACCGGTTAGATGTAGCCAACCACCAAGAGTAACAAACCAATTGCTTCACTTGACCCAAATCAAGCCTAAACTACAACTGGATGCACACTTGCTACTCTTCTTGCACTAATGATGTCCTTAATCTTCAATTGAGAACTTTGCAAATCACTCTAGTGCATTCCCTTGCGTATTGACCTTACACTAAGTGTTTTAGCTCTTCTGAATGGCAAGGGTCACCTAGTAGATGAAATGGGGGTGTATATATAGGCTAAAGGTCCAAAACTAGTCGTTGCCTAACCCCCACACTTTTCATGAACGCGATGAAGTGAACCTTGGCCATCTCAGAGTGTTTTTTAGAATATAGAGTTCAAGTTTGTACATGCTGGATAATCCGGCATATACACCGAATGCTTTGACGTGTACAATGCTTCAACGCCGAACCATCCAACGTATAGAGAATTTTTAGAACTTTTCCAATTCAAACTTTTTAAGTCCTATCTTCACTTCAATTCATTCATGGGTTTCTTTGAGCTACCTAGTGCTAGAATTTTATAAGTATGCATCCAACCAAGTTACTACTCTTAACCCTTATTTATAGTATGATCAAAGAATGAAAAAGAGAGTCTATGCTACTCTAAGTGTCCTTCATCTCCTTATGACACTTAGAACTAGAAGTTCCTTAATCTTGACGTTCACATCCTTTGATCGCTCATCCAATCAATTAAGGGACCAAGATCGCCCAACGTTGTAAACTATTTTTCTTATGTTTCCTTCAAATCTAACTTGTTAGACACAATGATATAGTTGTTATTAATCACCGAAATACTTACCACTTAACTAGGGGTCTATATGCTATAATCTCTCCTTTTTGTGATGGGTGACAACACAAAAGAGTAGAGAAAAATATGAAAAAAATTCAACCTATCATACTAGGCATATAATGGCATATAACAATAAGCAAGAGAAAGCCTAGGACTAGAACAATATATCATGCTAGTTTGAAAGAGAATTAAGTCAAGCATGAAATAAATCACAATAATATGACAAGCGAAATACATCAAAAGAGAGAACCAAATAGCTTGTCATACATCAAAAAGCATAAAGATACACTACTAGAGAAATGATTTATATAGATAGTTCAGACACCCCGTGTGAGACACTTTTTCGAACTGTCTGTACTAAAGAGATTGTACAGATCATATTTGTACACAGGGGTTTTGAACCATCTGTACAAATAATTAGTACAGACGATTCTAAATTAGAACCGTATGTTCCAAATTAGAACCGTTTGTACAAATAATTAATACATATAGTTTCAAATTAGAGCCATATGTACACATTTGAACCGTATGTACAAATGATTAGTATAAGTGGTTCCAACTTAGAATCGTCTGTACAAATGATTAGTATAGACGGTTCCAAATTAGAACTGTATGTTCCAAATTAGAACCGTATGTACAAATGAAGTTTTCTAGAGCTAAAAAATCCAAAAAATAATTTTCCTACCCACATCAATCCCCTAATGTTATTATGTAGGCACGTTCATAAGTCACGCGAAATTACACGCGTGCGTTTTTCGGGAGTCAAAACCACAACCTCTAACCTCACGTGAGGCTTCCTTATCATCTCACATATAATTAAATGCTGATCATTATATGAGAATAATCTATATAATAGATATGCTCCAAACGAGTGGGATACTAATAGTACATACGGTTCCAAACTTAGAACCATCTATATTATTCCATTTGTACACTATTATTGCCTATAGTACAAACGGCTCTAAACTAGAACTGTCTGTACAAATAAAATAGTACAGACAATTCCAATTTGGAACCATCTGTACTATTAGTACTGACGATTGGACTTTGTAACCATCTGTACTATAGTGTCCCACTTTGTTACAACTACTCGTTGTCATTTGGTCAGACGGTTCTAGTTTGGAGCCGTCTACGGTATCTGCATAAGCTACTTGCTAGTTGGTATTGTATATTTGCATAAGCTATTCTATGACCGGTGTTTAATTTTATGCTGATTCATTTCAAATTGGGAAGTAACGCTAAATGTAGCAATGTAGCAGGCATAGAGCGTTAATGGTGGCATGCTATTATGTGATAAACTGCTAATGTGGCAATTTAGTTGGTAATGGATTACCTGCTGCATATCTCCAATTTACATTCAATTTTTTATATGGAAATCGAGAAGTATTTTCATGTGTCAATATAAGCAATATTATTTTGAAGAGGAAACAATATTTCATTAACTATAAAGCAACTTTTTGCTTGCCTAATTACAATAGTTCTAATAGGCAAATATTTTATCATTGTCAGGCAATTCTATTAATTGAACAAGCAACTTAATTCCGTTAAGAAGTAACAATTTAAAAAACTGCATAACAAAATAGAAAAATATTCTCCTATTACAATGCATTTAGAGTCATATTACTCTCCAACGGATTTCTTTTGGGTTTCATTTTTATAAGAGTGCCTGAGTTTTTACGTTGGTTTGCCAAGCCTATCACATCTCTCCTCTGTAACCAAGGCTTAGGACAAGCAACCTTTTATACAATTGCACTTTTTTGACATGTCAAGAATGTCATGTGTTGTTTTTAGATTGTGTTTTTATTATCACACGTGTTGTTCGCATAATAAGTTTGTTTGTAGTTTTTTTTCTACAAATTTACTTATATCTTTCATCTATTTTTGAGGTAAAATTGTTTTTTTCAAGGCCTTGCAAATTAGGGAACTAGTGTAGACCATGTGGACAAAGAAACTCGAAAGAACCCGACATACTTAGTGAATATCTGGTCGTGTTTTTTTATTTGTTAGTTTTCTAGGGAGATGTATGTGATATGTGTACCTAGTAGGTAGAAAAAATTCAGAAGGCAAGAATTTTATACAGACTCAAATGTTTTATTATTTTTTGTGGCATGCATGAAATGCTCCTAGGCAAATATGCTGGAATAAGTTGGTACTTTGCTGGAACACATGAATATGCTATAATTAATCATTTAAGCTAGACAAAATATAGTTTAATTGATCCTTGAGGCTACAACCTAGGGAGGGTGGTAGCGCACGTTTGGTTGCTCTTGCTGGCGGATGTTATAGGTGGGAACAGGTGGGCGTGCACGTGCTTGTGGGAAAATACTTCTCGATCTCCATATAAAAAATTTGAATGTAAATTGGAGATATGCAGCAGGTAATCCATTACCAACTAAATTGCTATGGCAGTCTATCACATAATAGCATGTCACCATTAACACTATGCCTGCTACATTGCTACATTTAGCGTTACTTCCCAATTTGAAATGAATCAGCATAAAATTAAACACCGGTCATAGAATAGCTTATGCAAATATACAATACCAACTAGCAAGTAGCAAGTCCTCACTACCGGAGACAGCTCCTTTGCCGAGTGCCTCAGGCACTCGGCAAATGACGATATACACTCGGCAAAGGCTTTGCCGAGTGCTACACTCGGCAAAGGGCGCTCGGTAAAAAATTTGTCGGCAAAGACCTCTTTGCCGAGTGCACTTTATCGGGCACTCGACAAAGGCTTTGCCGAGTGCAATGGCCATGACACTCGGCAAACAGGCCATCTTTGCCGAGTGCCAGTAAATCAAACACTCGGCAAAGGTGGCGTCTGTGCCGAGTGCCACCTGGAGGACACTCGGCAAACATGCCATCTTTGCCGAGTGCCTTACCGTGGCTCTCGGCAAAGCGGAGGCCTCTTTGCCGAGTGTCATGGCCATTGCACTCGGCAAAGTGACTGAAAACAGCCTTTTTTATTTGTTTTTGACATCCCATCCAAACAAACAGATATATATATATATATAACAAACATCACCAACATCACATATATATCATCAACAGCACATACATATCACCAACACCACATATATATCACAAACATCACATGTCTCACAATATATAACAAATAAGTTCACAAGTAATCCAAGTGCTCCATCATCTACAACCATAATTGCAAATAGAAGTACCATTAACAACTACAAGTATCATTATCAAGATGGTCAATGAAACTGATTTGGTGAATGATTCGCTGAAGCATGAGGATCGTTCGATGCCGCCGATTGATTCTGCACAAAGGAGAAGAGATTGCATGTGTGAGACAAGATAAATATATACCATACATGAATAAAATTTTCATACTCCACTAGGTTTGACCGTAAGCATGAACATACAAACTAAAACATTTATACTCACAGGAGTAGAATAGTGAGGAGGTGGAGGTGGAGGTGGAGCGAATAGCGAAGGTGGCGGAGTCACACCCGTAGCGGCGCCAATGTACTGAAGAATGTCCACCATCCTCCGCTGCTCGGCCTCCATCGTCGCCTGCATTTGCTCCCGTATCCTCCTCTCTTGTTCCAGCTGGGCCTACAATATATTCACCCTAATGTTACAATAATGCAAAGGAAAGGTATGAAAAAACCAATGAACGACGAATAAACCAGGAATAACCTCGAGTGCCTCCACCCGGTGGTGTGAAGTGTCCTTCCGAGGTCGTATGGCCGGGCTCGTGCTCGTGCTGCTTGTTCGAATCTGGGAGAGACTGGGAGTAGCGGCCGAGTCGATTGCGCCGTCGCCAATCCAGTATCGCCCATGCTTCTTGCCTCCTCCCACCCTCATGACGACTTCTCCATCAAGGTCCTCGGTGCTCGGATCGTACTCTGGCCCATGGACCTCCCTTGTCATCGATGTGTACTCACTAAGGCGGTTGTGGACGGTCGCATTGCTGTACGCCTCGGGCCCGTTCTCCGGGTTGTAGTCGACGTCGGACGTCGCCTTGCCCTTGTGGGCCATAGCAAATGCCTTGAATGGAGCAAGGCTGGCCACCATGTGACGCCGACTGCGAGAAAAACAGCAAGATGATTAGAAATCATGCAGAATTGAGCGTTAGAATAAATAAATGAATTCGCGTACCCATGTTTGTGCGTATCCGCTGAGGTTGCGGCTGCCTTGATGGTGTGCTACACCTGGCATCATCAAACGCCACTCCCGGCACAAGTTGTGCGTCTCCTCCCACTCGCGTGAGCACCACTTGTCCACCATCTGTTCCCAGCACTGGGGATGCGCGGCGCACCAATAAGGAATCATCTACAGGCCATCAAGTACATGACATATCAGAAGATGAAATTAAGCCTACTTAATCTCAAAAGGAATCAGTATTAATGTTCTGTATTTACCTGCAGGTACTGGTCCCGGGTCAGCGTCATGGTTCTTGCGTCCCTTTTGGTGACCTTCGTTCCAACGACGGTCCCGTGGTAAGTTACGACGGCCTGGATGCGCGCCTCGTAATGCATGTCCACGACGAGTTTTTTGCAGCATTTGGTAGCCACCGCATCCGCCCTGGCCTCATGTCCGTCCTGGCATCTAAAGAAATCCTGCATACAAACACGATGTATCCATTCATTATTTCAAGAATGTCCAATAAATACGATGTATTGAGCAATGTAGTGCGAGGAAGACTTACCCACAGCTCTTGCTTCACCCGCTCCGCCTTGTTGTTGAATACCCTGCGGGCCCGATCTGCAGCATCGGGGGCGGCGGCGTAGTGGTCAAACGAGTAGGCCGGCCCCGTCACTCCGGCGTACTCAACCAGGCCAGGGAAGTGCTCCTTGCACAGAAGACCGAGGATGCCATTGACTTGGCGTGTGTGAGCACCTCCACTCGCTACAATCGTCCAGTTCCTGCCCAAGTGATTAACAATCGTCCAATTTCTATTTTGATATTCAACATATCATATAAAGTAGTGATAACATCTAAAGTTACTTACTTTTCCCCCTCGGGTCGAATCACCGGGCGTCTCTCACGAGGTATCGGTCGCTGAGGGAGGCTCGCGGGACCTCGCAAGTAGACGCTGGACGAACTAGAGGAAGCGGAACCCCCTGCTGTCGCCTCCTCCAGCGCGTCCTCCTGCGCCTCCTCCTGCGCCTCCTCCTGCGCGTCCTCCTGCGCCTCCTCGGCGTCCTCCTGGGGCACCTGCTCCTCCTCCTCCTCCTCACGCGACGGGGCGGCAGGCGACGACTCCCTCCTGCGGCTGCTCCTCCTTGTCCTTCGGTACAAGGACGTAAGCTTCCTCATCCCACCGCCCACCATCTTTGTTCAATCACCTGCAATTAAAAAGAGTAAACCAATAAGCACAGATAAACAAGAAGTACTTAGAAAGAGATGCAAAATAAACAAAACGTAATTACAAAATAACATAGTATTACATGTATTAGAAATAATCTTCATGATCGGGATTAGCTGGATCATAAGTCTCATCATCACTATCAATCATGTCGAAATAATCAACACTATCCGAATGAGCAATGTTGCCATTGTCATTGTCTAAATGTAATCGCTCAAGCATTTGTAAGTCTTTCACATTTTGCACCTCATCTCCAACGTCCTCTTCAATAACCGTTTCATTGTCTACTTCCATTCCGATCGCTTCAGTTAAGTCTATCTCAAACCTCCCTTCTAGTCCCTCTTCTTGAAAGAACTCTCCGTCATATGTGTTTGGGTCTAAGTTGTAATCTTCATCGTTTGGGACAGGCACTTTACCGTGTGGCGATACCCTGTGCACAATATCCCAACCCTTAAGATGCCTTATGGTTTGACACGCATATGGGAGATAATAAACTTGCGTGGCCTGTTGGGCCACAATATAGACATCGTCTCCTGGTAAGACAGAATCCTGTCGAATTTCGACTAGCCCAAGATTACAATATGTCCGCCTCGTTACTTCAGGATCAAACCAATGGCATTTAAATATGACGGGATTAAAAGGTTTGGAACCATGAAACTTGAGTTCGTATATTTCTTCAATTCTTCCATAATACTCGACCTCATCAACGCCGGGCGTAAAAACTCCGGAACTTGTGGTTCTTCGATTGGGCCGACTCTGCTCGTAGCTTGTTGTGCGAAAGCGATATCCATTCACGTCATAACCAGAAAATGACCTGACCCTATAGGCAAAGCCATCGGCAACCTGTCTCAACTCGGCACACATAGACGCATCCCTCTGGCCCTGCAAGCTCAAGCAGGATACATCGTTATATTATTCGCACGTACGAGTAACTTGGAATGTCAAACTACGTACGAGCTAAATTAGACGGTACCTTCCGTTTGAACCAAGAAATGAAATCGGGCATTCCATTTCCCGCACCCTGTCTAAGAAGGGTATCTTCCTGCTGCGGGGTAGGATCCCTTGATTGACTCCAGAATTCATGAAGAAATTCCCTGTACCAACGAGAAACAAGGGGGTTGGATGCAGAATAGTGATGGCGTATTTAACAAGTTCGTTGAGAACTTACTGCATGTACGGTGCCACTTCGTCAAGGTTGGTCAACACGTATAGCATGATATGGCGCCACTCTTCATGATTCAAGGTCTTGGGGGTCGATGCACTTGCGCTTCCGAGTTGGCCTCGGAAAAGGCTGAGGTTCGATTCATTTTCGCCAGCATTGTAACGAGGGGGTGGATTATGCACGCTAGGGAGGTGGTCACCATAGTATGTTGTTGTGAAGTTCGCCACCTCCTCCAGAATGTATGCCTCTGCAATGGAAGCCTCGATTTTGCATTTATTTCTACATTTCTTTCGAAGAACCTTTAGACATCTCTCGATTGGATAGCACCAACGGCCCTGCACGGGCCCCCCCATTCGTGCCTCGTACGGGAGGTGCAAAATCAAATGCTGCATCGGATTGAAGAAGCCGGGTGGAAAGATCTTCTCCAACTTACAGAGCAACACAAGTGCCATTCTTTCCAAGTCAGCAATCACGGTCCGAGATAACTCCTTGGCACAAAGCTGGCGAAAGAAATAGCTCAACTCTGCTAGCACTAGCCAGACATGCTCAGGGACATAGCCCCGAACCATCGCCGGAAGAAGCCGCTCAATCCATATGTGGTAGTCATGACTCTTCATCCCTAAGACTCGCATAGTAGATAAGTTCACTCCCCTCCTCAGATTAGCTGCATACCCATCAGGGAACATTAACGTCTGGATCCATTCTAGTACTTCCCTCCTTTGAGGCTTGCTCAAGACAAAATCGGCCTTAGGCCTTCTCCATGTCTTGCCGCTACTAGGAGGCTTCATATGTTGGTTTGGTCTATCGCATATCGTTGCCAGATCCACTCTAGCCTTAACGTTGTCCTTTGACTTGTCAGGAATGTCCATGATTGTTGCCCAAAGTGCCTCGGCAACATTCTTTTCAGTGTGCATTACATCAATGTTGTGTGGAAGGAGAAGGTCATCAAAATAGGGGAGCCGAGTCAAGCCCGACTTATGAGTCCACATATGTTGCTCACCATATCCCACAAAACCACCTTCTGGATTGACCACGAGACCACCTATCTGTTCACGAACCGTGGCACCAGTCATTATCGGTGGTGCTGGGTCTGTCACTACGACACCTTTCGTAAAGTTCTTGATGTCTCGTCTGAATGCATGGTCAAGAGGGAGGAATTGCCGATGTTTGTCGAACGATGAATACTTGCCACCCTTCTGCAACCAAATGAACCTCAGACCTTCCTTGCATACTGGGCATGGGAACTTCCCGTGAACACACCAGGCGCAGAATATCCCATACGCCAGGAAGTCATGCAGGGAGTAGTGGTACCAAACATGCATTTTGAAGTTTTTCTTTGTAGCTCGGTCGTATGTCCATACCCCTTCCTCCCAAGCACGGACCAATTCATCAATCACAGGCTCCATGAACACACCCATATTATTCCCCGGGTGTCCAGGAATTATCAACGACAAGAATACGTTCTGTCGTTGAAAGCATATGCCGGGGGGGAGATTGAGGGGGATAACGAACACGGGCCAACATGTGTATGGGGCAGCCATCATTCCATAAGGATTGAACCCATCTGTTGCCAGCGCAACACGTACATTACGAGCCTCTTTAGCTTTCTCATGATGAATGCCATCGAAGTGGGTCCATGCTTCACCATCGGATGCATGTACCATCCTGTCAGGATTGTATCGTTTGCCATTTTTGTGCCATGTCATCTGTTTCACGGATTCCTCGGTCATGTATAGCCGTTGGATCCTCGGTATGAACGGTCATGTATAACATGCTATGGCAGTCTATCACATAATAGCATGTCACCATTAACACTATGCCTGCTACATTTAGCGTTACTTCCCAATTTGAAATGAATCAGCATAAAATTAAACACCGGTCATAGAATAGCTTATGCAAATATACAATACCAACTAGCAAGTAGCAACTAGCAAGTCCTCAAAAGAAGAAAAGAAGATTGCCAACAAAACAAGAAACCAAGGGCACATATAGTTCATAATTTATTTCACAACCGCACAAGCCTGCCGGCCACGAGCGAGCCGCTCTCCTGAAGCCTGTGAAGCAACGCTCCTCGGAGGCAGCCCTCGTCCCGCAGCACGGCTGGCACGTCCACGACGGCGTCCTGCACGGTCACGCCGCCGTGGCGGCACACGCAGGTGTGCTGCACCGGTAGGTCCAGCGAGCGGAGCGCGTCCATGAAGCGCGCGGGGGCGTGCCGCGCCTCGGTCGTCAGGCGCAGCGCGGCCGCCTCCTGCCCGAACATGCGCACCTCCAGCTTCTCCTGGAGGCCGAACGAGTCGTGGGAGGACGCCGCGGCGTCGACGTCTGCGGGGTGTGCCTTCCGTGCCGCAGCCTGCGTGACCTCGGCCTCGAGCTGCTCCACACGGCCGCGCAGCTCGGCGATGTAGGCGGTGGCGTCGGCGAGGAGGGACGCCTTGTCCATCCGGGACACGGTGGGCACGGCGGCCCGGAGGTCGCAGAACCGGCGGTGGAACCTGTCCCGCCGCAGCTGCTCGGCCTCCACGTGGCTGACGGCGGAGCCGTCGGTGCGGGGCAAGGGCTTCCGCCCCCGCCTCTTCGGCGCAGCTGCAGGCGGCAGGTTCCCGGACAGGTCGTCGGAGCCCGCCGAGCGCGAGCTTCCGTCGCCGCACGCGGCGCCAAGTTCCAGGGGCTGGTACTGCACGTCGTCGTCATCCAGCAGCCATTGCTCCAGGACCTCGCTGGAGAGGAAGTCGAGCACTGGTACGTGGTGGCCGGCGGCGGAGGAGCCCGGGGAGGGAGGGCTACAGGAGGAGGTGAGACGGACGTGCTCATCCATGGCACGCAGCGGCACTATGCGTTAGTGTCAGTTCCCAAAATTTTATGAGACCGGGTCTTTCGGTGAAACCCATACAGCTCGTTGACACGTGTTCTCATGTCGTGCAGTCGTATGTGTATGGTACAGATAAGATCTTATCAGGATCTTATACGTGCGATTCTCATAAAATTTCTCTCTCTCCAATAGATCTATCGTTACGACTATATTTTAAATAGTACATCAGTTAAATTTTTGTTTTTAGAAAATTATCGTGCATGGTAGCTCATATAATATCTTCTAACTGAACAAATAGAACATCTGTATCTTTAGCAAACCAGATTTTTTATACATGCTCAAGTTTTTTTTATATAGTATCAAGTGTTTTTGGGCGCTGCAGCACCGATCCAACCTATGTAACATAAAGAACCTAACAACTCAATATCAGTGCAACACTAATCTAATCAGTCCAACACTAGCCTAATAGTCCACTAGCGTCAGCACCAGTCCAACAACCTCCCTCTATATCTCTTCTTGGCTCCATCTAGTTAGGATTGTCTGAAAAATAGTTTTATAATATTTTAACTTTATTATATTTTCTTGTATTTCATAATAATAATTAATAACAAAATCTAATACTATAGCAAATATGACCATAACAACCGGTATTACTACGTTAATTGAAAGGAGAGGACGACGATCGGCGCTCACAGTGAGAGAACTAGCTCTGAAATTACACAAGCAAGCTGAGCTATCTAGCTAGCCAGTAGAGTCGCCGGAATAATTAATCAAATAGATGGAGACGCCTCTTGTACTAACGTGTACGTGCACCAGCTACACAGAAATGATACCAGGTGTGAATCTTATCGTGTTCTACCAGCTAGCTTGTCCCTTTCTGCATACAAAAGCATACATGTTACCGGTGGTGGATCCGGAACTAAAATAATCGGAGGTTATCCATAGCACTCTTTTATTTCTAGTAATAATTCACTTGTAAAATAAGCTATATTGAAGAAGGAAGTTGTGCAATTTTATCAAAAGGGTATGTTTGAAAGTAAGAATGGGTTATACAGAATATCTAAAGAAGTAGAATTAAGTGTTTTGACATAACCAGTAGAATTAAGAGTTGTTAGTAAGCAGTTTGAAAATGATTTAAAATACTCAGGTTACAAGTATATTCACCAAGGTATGTATATCATAGGAATTAAGGGCATGGCAAGGAAGAAATTAGGAACAAAGGTGCTAATAACATTATTAGATAAAAGATGGGATACAGTAAATAAAGCCGCATTAGGTTTCTTAGATGGAGATATGAATGAAAATAAATTAATAACTTATATAGCTCCAGACTTGATGATGCCTATAAAACAATTTATAGAAAAAATGAGTTTTGGTTTCCAGACCAAAGGATATGAAGAGTTCAAAGGAACAAACTTATTAGTAAGTATAGAATTCATTGGAAGGTTAACTAATAGAAGTAGAACCAGTTATAAAGTAAATGTCAATGATGTAATTGAAAGCATGCAGTCAAGGAGAATAAAGTTTATGAGCCCTTTAAAGATAGACTCCGAAGTAAGAGCAGGAGAAGAATGGAATATAAGTGAGTTAATAGAAAGTAGAACTTTGAAACAGCCTGAAAATTATATAAGTTACCAAAATTGCAAAGACAATACTAGTATTAGATTCATAAATTATAAGTCAAGAGCCTTAGATGATTTAGATTCGGTTACATCAGAACAAGATATCGAAGATAATAGGAGGCACAGTGTTTCTGAATTTATGGAAAAACTAGATTTAGATACCGAAATAAAATATTATGAAGAAAAACTAAAACAAATATCCGTAGAATATAATAGCGCTATGACAAGTGAATGGCCTGCGCTAAGGGACAAAGAACTT
Source organism: Phragmites australis (assembly GCF_958298935.1). Taxonomy (NCBI): domain Eukaryota; kingdom Viridiplantae; phylum Streptophyta; class Magnoliopsida; order Poales; family Poaceae; genus Phragmites; species Phragmites australis. Next base: position 28,569,100 of record NC_084936.1, read on the forward strand.
TATTTCTATAGAGAACTGTCAAAGTTAAGAAAGCTAAAAAGAGATAAGGAATTAAGTCCAGAAAGCTCAGAAAGTAGCAAAGATATAAGCAAACTAAGTAAAAAAAGCGCAAAAGAGGTCGATAACAAAGATAAGCAAATAGCTAATAATAAACTTGCAAGTGAAGACGAGCAGTGGGATATAAATGATAAATTATTATTAGAAAGCTATGAAGAAGATGACGAGTCGAATAATGAATTATATGCTGAAGATGACGCTTATGATACGTCAGAGCAATATAAGGATTTATAGACTCCTTAGATGATGTAGGGTTGCATAATTTAGAAAACGCAATGGAAGCCATGGAAGTAGATATGGGAAAAGGGAAAAGGAGAGGATATGGTGAAAGTTCGGTAAAGAATGAAGGGGAAATGGAGAGACCATCTAGAGTATCCGGAAGATGGCCCCCAGAAAAAGAAGATTATCCTTATAATTATATTCCAGGACAATATACATACGTGGGTTCTAAGAGAAGAGAATTTGAAAAGACTGTAAAGTTTCAAAATCATAAGAGTGACGGTGCGATACTAAATCTAGCAGCACATGATCCTATTGATTGGCCTAATATCATAAGCATATGGAAATGTTTGATAGTTCAGAAATACATACAAAATCAACATAACATAGGAAATAAAGTAGAAGATATGATAACCTATTTAGAAACATTTTTAGGAGAATCAGCGAAGGTTCTATGAGAACAATGGGTAGAAAATAACCATAACCTTTATGAAGAATTGAAAAGAGCAGGCAGCAACCCAAATAATTTTGCAAACATAATATCAAACATCATAATAGCAGAAGACCCAGAATTAGGTTATTCTACATTACAAATTGAAAGGCTAAGAGAAATAGAAAAGTTAACATTAACAAACTGGAAAGGTATAAAGGAATTTTCGCAACATTATTTATATAATGCTACTACCGCAAAGCAAGGTTATAACAAGGGAGTAGTTGAACGTTATTTTAATAAATTACCTGATCCCTTAGGGAGCATGATTTTTGAAGAGTATAAAAAAGAAACTGAATGGGCAGTTATCAATATATCTCAAGCCATAACTTTTGTTTTCAAACAACTGAAGAAAATATGCACGAATATAAAGCACAAAGATCCATGAAACACTCAGATTATAATTTATGCAATAAAATAGTCCAAATACCATTAACCTATGGGGAAGAAAGGCACAAGAATAGAAGATATTATAAACCTCAACGAAAGAATAATAATAATTACAAAACCAAGAAAAGATATTTTCTAAGACGATCAGATAATAAACCTCCATTTTTACATAAGAGGAACGTAAGACGTTATAATCCTAGGAAAAATTACGACAAGACATGTCGATGTTTCATATGCAATTCACCTGACCACCTAAGTAGGACTTGCCCTAATAAAGATCAGAAAAGATATTCTAGTAAATATGAAGAACAAGAAAGAGTTTTAATAATAGATAGTGTAAATGAAAATATATTAGTTTGTGATGATGAAATCAAAGATGATGAGTCAATATACTCAATCATAGAAACTGATGAGATTGAAAACAATGAGGCTGACTGCGAGTCAAGTAATGATGAAATAGAATAGACGAATTAGCGGGTCTAACAATAGAATTGATGGATCAAGCAAGTTGTGGTCATGATTGGATTAGAGGAAAGGGGGATTACAATATAAAATGTGCTTTTTGTATATACTACCCAAGTCAAGAAAATAGAGCTACATGCAGTATATGTTTAAAACAAGCATGCTTTGAATGCTTGAAAGCAAAAATGGAGAAAAGAGCTAGAGCTAGAACCAGCTGAAAGGATAATGTCCAGCATAGTAAGAACATTAGAAAACGGAGTGAATAAATTAGAAGTAGAACTAGAAGATCTTAAATCCAAAATAGACAATACAGATTTGAAAGAAGATAAGTTCATAGAAAATACTGAATACCAAGAGCAAACTATAGCGTTAAAAGATAGTAGAGGAGACAAGATAATCCAGTTAAAAGATGCTATAACAAACTTTGGAAATAAGTATATCGTTAAGTTACCATTTAAAGAAATATTAGGAATAAGAATTCCAGTAAAGGTAAAACTAAGACCAAATATTACCTATAAAATATTGGCATTAGTAGACACAGGATGCGCAAAAATATTATTCATGATAAATACTTTGTAAAATGTCCCAAAATAGTACATACGATAGATGCTAAAAAAGTAGAGACATCCACTGATATGTTAGGAATAAAGAAGATCCATAACCAGTTAGCATACAATATTGAGGTATTAATAAATGGCACGAAATACATAATTGATGAAATTACAATACGAGACCTATCTATGATAAACGATGATATGATAATTGGATTAAGGTTTTTACAACATTCTTTACAAACCACAATCATACATGAACAAGGTATCACATTTATCCCACACCATGACAATCTCCCATATATCTCAGAAGTGCGAAAGCGTGGTGGAACGCAACACCAAAAAATTATCAATCTTGATCACCAAAAAATTATCAATCTTGATCTTGAAAATGAAAATCTTGAAGATAGTAATATAGAAGAAAACAAGCCTGATACAATCTTAGAAGAATATTACATAAAACAATCTTAGAAGAATATTACATAACAAATTTTTGTGTCGAATGCATAGGATTACAATCTTTTGCGCCAAACTGGTACAGAGATATAAAATCTAAAAAGGATATAGAGAAGATTGTACAAAGATCGAAAGATATCCAAATAATTGGAGAAATACCAATGAAATATTGGGATAAGAACTCTATTGTATGTAAATTAACATAATAAACCCGGATTATATAATCAAAACATGCCCTATAGAAGCCACTCCGAAAGATATAGAAGAATTTAAAATGCATGTTGAGGAGTTATTAAAATTAGGGGCAATAAGGAAAAGTAGAAGTCCACACAGATCAGCGGCTTTTATAGTAAGAAATCATTCTGAAAAAGTAAGAGAAAAATCACAGATGGTAATAAATTGCAAAAGATTAAATGATAATACTGTGGATGATGCATATAATATTCCAAATAAACAAGAATGGATTAATAGGATTCAAGGTACCAGATACTTTTCAAAGTTTGATTTAAAAGCCGGATTCTGGCAAGTCAAGATGGCAGAAGAATCTATAGAATGGACAGCATTCACATGTCCTCAAGGACATTTTGAATGGCTTGTTATGCCTCTAGGCTTAAAAAATGCTCCTGCATTATTTTAGAGAAAAATGCAAAATATTTTTAATGAAAATCAAGAGTTTATATTAGTCTATATAGATGATCTGTTAATATTCTCAAAAACTTATAAGGAACATATTGCTCATCTTGTAATATTTTTTAGAAAAGTTGAACAAAACGGATTAATATTATCTAAAAAGAAAATGGAAATTTGTAAAGAAAAAATAAATTTCCTTGGACATGAGATAGGAGAAGGTAAAATATATTTACAAGAGCATATTGCAAAGAAAATCTTACAATTCCCTGACCTCATGAATGAAAGAAAGGTTCTACAACAATTCTTAGGAATTGTAAACTATGCAAGAAACTATATAGATAATCTTGCTAAGCTTGCTGGGCCACTATATGCGAAGTTAAGAAAGAATGGTCAAAAGTATTTTAATTCTGAAGATATAAAATTAGTGAAATTGATAAAGGAAAAGGTTAAGGACTTAAAACCGTTAGAATTACCTTTAGATGATAATTATTTTATTATCGAAACTGATGCCTCTAAAGAAGGATGGGGCGCTATATTAAAACAAAAACCTAATAAATATTCAATAAAAACAGAAGAAAAAATATGGAGGTATGCTTCAGGAAGTTACAAGTTAAAGACTGTAAATAATACTGATAGAGAAATATTGGCAATAATATATGCAATAAATTCTTTCCGATTATATTTAAGATTAAGAGAATTTACAGTTACAACAGACTGTGAAGCAATATGTAGATATTATAATCAAATCAATAGTAAGAAGAGTTCTACTAGAAGATGGGTTTTGTTTGAAGATATTATTACTGGAAATGGCTATAAAGTTCTTTTTTGAGCATATAAAAGGAAAGGATAATAAGTTTCCTGACCTATTTTCTCGATCATTTATTTTGCAGGTATGAAGAGATCCATGAAGTTTAGCGGGTTTGAATCTTTCAGTTTTGGAGCTGAAAATAAGCTTAGAATATTTTCGCCAAATTCATATAAATTTAAGCCCAAGGATCATATAATCCTAGATGAAGTCCAAGAATGCATACTAGATAATTTCTTGTATCAATATAATAATAAACGAGAAGAGAAGGGATATATGCTTTCAATATTAAACAGTCTTGCTGAATATTTTCATATGATAAATGAATTACTGCCTACATCAGAGAATCCCGAGGTAATAGAACAGAAGCCAATATATGTGGTATATGATGGCAAGCTACCGGGAATATATATATATCATTTGAAGAAATATTGACTCAAAAAATTGAAACAAAATTGACAGGAGGAATGTCATGGAACAAATATACAAATATTGATGAAGCTTTAAATCAAGCTCGAAAAATTTTAGAGTAAATTATTATATAGAACCAGATGCAAAGGATTATATTCAGAAATTTAAAAGAGCAAAGAATAAAAAAATGACAACAGCAGCACCTTGTAAAATTATAAAAGAAGAAGGATCTTAAAAAACCTACATGTAAAGAATGTTTGTTGAAAGATGTAGATCCTTTGGATGGGTCATATATAGATTGGAAACTTGAAGAAAAATTTGAATCAATATCACCACAATGGAAGATAGAAATGAAAGAAGAAATTCTAAAAGAGTTAAGAAAAGAGATGAATGATAAATTCATCTAAATGAAGAAAGCATATGATGAAAGATTTGAAATTCCACTCTCGGATGAAGATATAATGGATATTACCGGACATGGGAAAAATCCAAAATAAAAAGTATGTTTATAAATGTATTGATAAGTAATATCAATAATTGAGGCGTAGAAGACCCATGTATACAATACAGAAGACGATATACCTGAAGACACCAATAATCGAAGGCATTCAGATGAAGACGAAGACACCAATAAGTGAAGGCACTCAGGCAGAAGCAAACGAAAGACATTTTCATGTGGGTTCATGTGGAAACAAACGAAAGACACCTTCACGTGGGTTCACGTGGTTTTCACGCTCTGGCAGACGGCAGACGAATAAATTCCAGGGCTATGTGATTCCTGGCTATGATCTAGGCAAATTTAAATAAGGAAGAAAGAGCCCTCTTGTGGCTATAAAAGGCAGCTTCAAGGACCAGACACGACCACCAGCCTTCAAGCATCCTCCAGAGCAGAGCAAGAGCATCTATAGCACTCTCCCATTCCTAGTAATAGTCCACTTGTAAAATAGGCTATATTGAAGAAGGAAGTTGTGCTACTACCTCTGTAAGGTAATCCTCCGTTTGTAAGTAAGTTTTTGGGGTTCCCGAAAGGGAAAACCATTTGTAAGCTATGCTTATGGAAATGAAGTAGTGTTGTCTTTGAAAATCCCTTGTCTTCTAGTTTGTCTATATGAGATGAGTTTTTATGCTATGTACCCTATAGGAGAAACCTCTTCGATAGTTCTCAGGTAATCTCTGCATCTGGCATAACCATAATAGGGGAAGGATAACTCTGTGTTCGTAGAGAAGTGTTCCCTTCGGGTGGAACTACCTGGGGTGATGATATAAACTTATCACATATATACATGACTAGGATATCCAGGGAAAGCTTTGCTACTTCTGAAATAAGCTAGCAATAAGAATGGTGAGTACCGAGTAGGATTTTTACAACTATTGTGCAACCGACTGATTTGTTGATCTCGCCAACCTGCAAAGATCTTGATTAGCATCACTAAATACCACTGAATCAAAAGAGGTCACTTTCAATATTGAATATTCTATTATTGTTACTATTCGAAATAGTGTGTTAATAAAAACTAATTAACTCTTTACTGTTCATGAGGTGTCCAATCAGTACTAAATAGTGCCTAAATAGTATCTGAATAGTTCCTCTTGAATAAAGAATTGCACCCGGAATAGTATCTGAATAGTAATTCCAGAGGAGGAGTTGTTTCTATATCCTTACACCGTTTTGCACTTAAGATATATATATATGATTATGCATATTTGATTCGTTCGGTTGTCCTATTTATTTAGATATTATATATTACATAAGCCTAATATGCTGTGCACTCCTGTGCCTCCACATGAGTCCGTCCTTGCATGTTACTCCCTTCAGTATTGAATACATATCGTTTTAATTTATTTAAATATTTAAAATTTTGACTAATAATATCTTTCAAAATAGTTGGTTTGAAAACTTTAAAATCATATATATAGATTTGTGTTAAAAATATTTTTATTACATCACAAATTCAATAAATTTATAAATATATTCTAATATAAAATAATGATCAAAACTATACATTGAAAACTATCTTATCCAAACCAAAATATTTACTCCCCCACTTTAGTTTACTGGTCACTGACATACTGTAGCAAATTTGATCAAGCATTTTTCTAAAAAGGATCTATAGATACTTAAATATATATGATAAATCTAATAATATAAAAGTTTTCAATATTTATAAATTTTAAAAAACACACCATTCAAATTTACTCTAGTAAAAACACTGATAAATAAACTGTACAGGAGGTAACAGTATCGTCACTGTCGTGGAAGGAGTATATCAGAGCCGTACGGTACGGAGCGGTCCACGCACGTGGTTTTGGTACATGGCGTGGGCCCGCGCGTCCTTATATTTTGTTGCCACGTGCTTATCGTGGTCCGATGGCGAGGCATTTTTCATCATTAATTGCCGTTGATGGGGCCTATGAGGCCACTAGTACATGCAGTACATCTGGCACAATCGACCGTGGAACAGTGCACCTTTTGGTCTTTTTAGAGTCAGGCAAGATATTTACGAGGAATTTGTAGAAATTCCAAGGGATTAAATGTCGCGGTATTGTTCATTCTTGAAATAACAGAAGTATAACTTCTGATCGCTGTTCATAAGTATACTTTGGGTCTATTTTTCTATTGTTTTTTTAAAAAGTTATTTTTAGATTTTAGCTGTTAGATTTTAAAATAATTTTTTACTTTTCGGCACACTACTTCTTAGAAAAGCTACTCTCAACTAACTTGTCAGCTTTTAATTTATTTCCTTAAAAACAGATTTCTAGCTCCTACAGAAAACACTTTTCAGTAAACCCGTTTATTTAGCTTCTAACTTTTAGACTTCTAACAGAAACAGAAGACACAAATAATTTGAAACAAACATGTCCTTCGTTCATAATCTCTTAAGCCATCTCCAACAGGATCTCCAAAATATTGTACTACCGTTCTCCAAAACACTGTACCACATATTTGCTTTATCTCGACGTCCGCAGCATACTCCAACAGCATTGGCTTCTAACGTTACAGGGTTGTCGACAGAAATAGCTAGCTGCAAAGTTGCGGATGGAAAATGGATACTGCATTATTATAGCTAGTGAATAACTATGGAGATGAAAAAATAGAGAATGCTATAATAGTTTTAGGGATATTGTAATAGTATTATACGGGATAAATTTTTAAAGTATAGGTTAGGGATAGTCTTAATACTATTTTATCCTATGAGCACAGATCTTTTTAATGCATGATACTGTACATGGTTCTCTTGGGTAGTGTTTGGTTGGAGAGCGAGGTAGGATGGGATGATTCCATTCATGTATTTAGGGATGGAATGGGATGGTCCAGAATCAGATGTTTGTTTGATGGGTGGGATAGAACGAATCCATTTTAGATTTTGGGCCCACCGTCAGTGACCCATCCCAAGTGGAATGGCTGCGTTCAGCTTTTTTTTGGAACGGATCCATCTCGAATCTTTGAAAAATATTCTCTGATTCAGAACTATTCCATCCCACTAAACTTCAACCAAACAACTTAAAAATGAGATAGATCCACTCCGTCTCACCTCATCCTGCGAACCAAACACTACCGGACAATCTACTTGGACGTCGGGGGAATGGTCCTCGCCCCCATCGACCAAACTTGAAAACAAAACAGGTGCTGCACTAGATCCATACGGGATTATGACGACGGAGTCCTCCGGAGAGGCCCACGGGGACCTAGACCAAGCCAAGACGATTATTACACCAAGTTTATCGGCTAAATTTCTACGCCACAAAATTTGTGGAATTATAGGTGATAGTAGTAGTATTCTCTGCATCGCAAAATTCTTTTAAGAATTTTTATAGCTATTTAGATAGTGTTATCAAGGTTCGACAACTTTAGAACGTGATATTTTTATAATTTTTAAATAAATTACCCAATGTACTGGTGATCCATATGGACCGCCCACTGAACAAACAATTTATATTTATCGTCCAATGTACTGACGTGAAACACCTATTTTTATTAATTTTGAAGATAGATACATATTTCTGTTATATGGTCCTTGTAAAAGGTAGACCTTGGAGAAGATGGGTTTCTGGGCTCGGTTGTATTTTTATTCTTCTACAGGTAACTACATATCCCGGGATGTAACCACTGTTCATACAGTACTTTATGGAACGGCGCTTGTAAAATCTACGGAAATCAAGTAGATGGAGTCGGTTTTGGTAATTGGGCCTTTCCTAATATTTCATCTTGCCTTATGTCTTAAGTATTAATTAGATATTTATCTAAGCAAAAATATAATTTAGCAAGCAATTTAAGGGAAAAAAGAGCATATTTATTATAGAAGACACTAACTCTTTGAATAATCCTAAACAAATACTACATCAATTCTCTTTTAATATCATTATAACATTCAACACAGAGAACAAAGTTATAATAAATTCTTTCATACGATTTCTCTAATATTTAATCAATGACACATAAACCATTACTAATCCAATACACTCAATAACTTTTAAAATGAACACTATAGTAAAACACCACATTAAAAACTTAAAACGACATCTATTTAAAAATAAAATTAAATTCCTTAAACGACATATATTTAAGAATAAAAGTAGTATAAGATATATACATTGAAAACTTATTTTTTAACATTAATATCTTACTTTGTCCTAAAAACACCAGCTAAGGTATTGAGAGTGGTCTTTACGGCATGGAGCTCGTGTCCGTACGTGCATCAGCCTGACCTATAGCTAGCTTCTCCTGCGATGCACTAGCGCGCTACACGCAGTCGAGTATCTCTGCGCAGCAACGCATTTATTTATGGGATAAATGCAAAAACCCCCCCAAAAGTCACTTGGATTTTGACTTTCCCCCCCAAAAGTTGTTTTGTTGCAAAAAACCCCCCAAAGGTTTGATTTTGTTGCAAAAACACTCCTAAAAATTCAAAAAAATTTAAAACAAATCACAAAAAATTCTAAAAAAAACTAGAGACAATTATAAGACCTTTTGTGAAATTTGTTTTCAAAAATAATATCCTTTGCATCATATTTCATAGAGAGTAAGTTTGAAAAAAAAGAAAAACGTGCAACTCATTTATTAATTCGAGTTAAATGCATAGTTAATTATTTACTAATCCAAAAATCATGAAACAAATTTTTTTAGTCTTCTTACATGATCCTCTATCTTGTAAAAATACATGAAATCTTGAAATAGTTATTGTAACGTGCAGGATTCAGTAGATGGGTTGCAGATAGATTAATTCATAACTAATCCATAACACCCCCAAAATTAGTGAAACCACTTTTATTAATTTACTTAAATAATTATTTGTGTAGGAAAAATAATGGTAGACATGACAAATTTAAAATAACATGAGTTAATAAATGAGCTGCATATTTTTCTTTTTTTTCCAAACTTCCTCTCCATGAAATATGATGCAAAGGATATTATTTTTGAAAACAAATTTCACAGAAGGTCTTAGAATTGTCTCTAGTTTTTTTTAGAATTTTTTTAATGATTTTTTTATTTTTTTGAATTTTTAGAGGGTTTTTTGCAACAAAGTCAAACTTTTGGGGGGCTTTTTGCAACAAAACAACTTTTGGGGGGGAAAGTCAAAATCCAAGTGACTTTTGGGGGGGTTTTTGCAGTTTTCCCTTTATTTATGGACACACTTGAGTGGCATGCAGTTGCGTTTGCGTCCCACGCCACCGCGTCCGTCTCGGACGCCCCATCGAAGGACGGGACCATTGCGTCGTCCTGTGCTTTTGGCCTCTCCCAAATCACTTTACACCGCGTATAGCTCAACCATTCCTCGCTCGCTCCGCGCACGTACGTGACTCCTGCTGGAAGCGACTTGTCCCTCCTATGCTTCTCGCTCTTCAAGAATGCCACAACGGGGAGCTCGTGAGGGAACCTCCCTTGCACTTATTTATATATTAGACACTTATTTCCTATGATTATTAACTCACCCTCGTATCATTACTTGCAGTGCTATCTAAATGATATGTCGGTTTAGTAGACACGGTTTATATGCGGCACGATTTGTTTCTAATTGGCCTATGCAGCATAGCATGACGGCTTAGGTCGGGTCAGTACCATATAACCCATTTAATTTTTTTTTTCTATTTTTTCTAGAGTTTTATTTTTTATTTTTTGACGTATTAAAGGGCTTAATGAGCCAAAAAGACAATTAAGCTTTAAGTAAGTCGTCACAGCCCATCTGCTTAGCTAACAAATCTAATTAGATCATATCTAAATGGGTTGTACCTAGACAGATCAGGTTGGACCACCATTTAAACAGGTTTAACTACTTGTCTATATTGATTTTTTTTGAGTTTTTTACAAGATGCATCAAACATAAAAACATAGTGCCTCTAAAGAGAGAAAAACCTCAACCAACGACTCTACAAGATTCGATCAAATATAAAATGTTGCAAAAATGTCTCCATGCTATTTTTTTATTTAGAATTAAAAAATGCCTCGAAGAATGCATGTAATGTTCATTCTATACAATTTTTGTCCACAATGTCTCAAATTGTATCTTTCCGTTTAAGGCACATTCTAAATGCAAAAAAAATGTATCTACGCTATAATATATCAATTTATATAATATAGTATCTTCCCGTTTAAGACACATTCTAAATGCCAAAAAAATATATCAATTTTAATTTTACTATTTAAAGTTTGATCTTTACTTTTTTTTTAATTAAACAAGCAGACCCTTAGACTCTCCCCAACAATATTCTCTTCATTTCGTTTCCTTCCCGATTCTCTTCCCCATTTTCATTCCCTTTATTTCCTCTCATCTTCAACAGCTTCTCTTCGAGGGGAATTGCGAAAGGAAAGGAGAGAGAATCCCGAGCTAGAGGGAATGACCCTGGGAATCCCTTCGCGACGGGAACTGTAAAAGGAATCCGTTGGAGCGTCGAAGGGAACGAAAATCCCGTCGTGAAAGGATTTTAGCCTCTGAAGAAAAACCGTTGGACACAGTCTTAAATATATGATGTTATAAAACTACTTTTGATAGTACATTAAATGATAGTTTTGTTATATCAATCAACTAAATACTTTATAAGTTAGTCGAAATGTGAATAGTAGAAGTTATGAGTAAAATTTTGAAATTAGGTTTTAGACAAAATACAGGATGCAATCAGACGGCAACTAACTTAAATAGATTATAAAGTATGAGACTAATAGATCCGGATCCTTAACATCAATGTTACATTTACTTGGTCGCTGAGGCCGGCCCCACACGTGAGCTACGGAGCGCGACGTACGGATCCTCTCGTTCGGGACCAATGGCCTCACCAGCCCCTATCGAAATGACATGATGGAATCCGGTCCATCCAGCGCCCATAGGCACACACGAGGGCAACGGCTAGCTTGGCGCTGTTGACGGGCTCAGAAGTCATAGGTGAATAGTACCATGAACAGGATTTGTAAGGTGATGAATAATAATTTGTAGTAACACTGTGCGTGAGAATAATGTGATAGCTTACTATAGCATAGGTGCGGTAGTCATACTGTACCATTACTGTATCACTACATTTTCACTCCCAATTTCAATCAACCGTTCACAACAGGGTAAGGTTATGACTGGTGTTCACCCATGACTTTGATTCGTTCAGTCAGAGGATCCATTTCCCTGAACTCTTCGTATGCATGCATGGCGCTTATTGGCTGTGATTCTTTGCCTCGAAAACCTCGGATTCCCAGAACACAAATACTGTAATTTGCTTAATTTTCACTCGACTGCATGCATGCCCACTCAACTGCGGTCCACAAACAAATGCTTCGCTGTGTGGATAGACTCGAGTGCAGGGCATATAGCTACGTCAGGCTGATGCACGTCCGTACACAGGTTCCATAATTTCCATTCTTAACCTTGTACGAGGTCCAAATTATGCTTATTATCACCGCGCTTGACACGTACGTTTCATTGCAGCCGTTCATGTACTTTACCGAGTGGTTGTCCCTCTGCCATCCTTAACGTACACCACCGATTTTAATAGCGACAATAGCCCGAATTGCATTTTTTAGGTGAACCTGCTACCAGTGGGCGTATTCTTTAAGGTAAGGCCAACTCCAGCGGCATCAGTATCCAGTACTACAGTACTCCGTAAAGTACCGTAGCACCGGAAATTGCACTCCAACAGATACCTCATCCAGCGCTACAGTGCAAAACAGCGACGCTACAGTGTTGCGGAGGGAGAGTGAGGGGTTGTATTTTTTGGACTGCTGTAGCAGTACTGTAGCAACACTGCTCGCAGGTGTCTCAAAAATAACTTTTGTAGTAGTGAGTGCATCTTTAATTTAATTGAGTGAGTTTTAATTTAGTGATACAGTAACCAAAAAGCAAAAGTAGCATCCCTAATCGGTAGGCAACTACGTGTTGAGCACAAAGCAAACTGTTCTTTCGCATTTTATTAGACATATATTTGAAGCTTGCAATTCATTTTGGTTCCATCAAAAATCATTTCTAGTTGCGCTTGTTGTTAGGCTTGGAGGAAACCTTCAACATCCTGTATTATTGAATGCTCACTATAAAAATCACTTCTAGTTGCGCTTGTTGTTAGGCTTGGAGGAAACGTTCAACATCCTGTATTATTGAATGCTCACTTTCGCTGCATAAATTCGCTTATTACGAGGTTGTTAACGTAAGTATATATACCATACCATCAAATATTACGATGTTGAAAGTTCAACCACTACCTCGATCCCTACCAGTTCCTCCCGGACTTCCACCACAAACGGATCTGCCATTTGAGCAGTAACCCTTAATCTGAAGTGGCACTGCATCCAGCGCAGTACAATGGACGAGTTTGTCTATCCCACCTCTTCCTGCAGCTCTCCCTCCTCGGTTTCCTTCTCCGTCACCGGCCACCACCAGGTGCTCGAGTTCCTCTCCAGCGAGGTCCCGGAGCAATGGCTGCTGGATGACGCCGACTTGCAGGATAACCCACCCCACGATGGCGACGAGGGCTCACGCCCTGCGGGCAACGACCTGTCCGGCAACCCGCCGGTGCCCGCCCCCAAGAGGCGGGGCCGGAAGCCTGGACCCCGGGCCGACGGCCTCGCCATCAGCCACGTGGAGGCGGAGCGGCAGCGGCGGGACAAGCTCAACCGCCGGTTCTGTGAGCTCCGGGCAGTCGTCCCCACGGTGTCCCGGATGGACAAGGCGTCCCTCCTCTCCGACGCCACTGCCTACATCGCCGAGCTGCGTGGCCGCGTGAAGCAGCTCGAGAACCAGGTCACGCAGGCCGCGGCGCGGAATGGCGCGCCTTCCGCCCCCGCCGCGGCGAACTCCCACTCGTCCGGGCTCAAGGAGAAGCTGGAGGTCCGGATGGTCGGGCCGGATGCTGCGGCGCTGCGCCTGACGACCGCGGCGCAGCACGCCCCCGTGCGCCTCATGGGCGTGCTCCGCTCTCTGGACCTGCCGGTGCAGCACGCGTGCGTGTGCCGCGTGGGCGGCGTGACCGTGCAGGACGCCGTCGTGGACGTGCTCGCCGCCGCGCTGCGGAACGAGGGCAGCCTCCGTGCCGCGTTGCTCCACAAGCTGCAGCAGAGCGGCTAGCCCTCGACCAGCTTACCCAATTTACTCCGTCGCCAGATCAAGCTAGCTACTGCAGGTTGATGGCCGCGTTCTCTGCTCGTGTTTGGACTTTGGTGGCCGGCCGGCCAGCTTCACTTGCCCCGGCGCCAAATCAAGGTAGCTAGCACGTTTGATGCATATTTCTTCTCACTATGTGTGTGTGTGGGCTTGCTCGCGCTATCGTCTGCGTTTGCACATACGATTCCATGTAGCTAGCCCATATTTCAGGGCTTGATTGATGGAGAAGGATTGGACAATGTATTTTCGAATTGGCTGCGAACTTAGTTCATTTACCATTTACCGCCATCAGGCCCAAGGTATTGTGTTTAATCCCCGCAGATCCAATCAAGCCCCCAAATGGGTGTTTGGACTAGAAGTACGCATTTCTCGGAAAGTTTTGGATTTAGATGCAATTCAAACTAATTCTCAAAAATTCCCAATAAAGTACCGTCAATCAGAACATGGTCTTTAAGCATTTTATTTGTTCGAACTGAGGTACAGCGGTGTTCTTGTGTTCCTCTCTCTTGGTGTGATGTGTCACATGTCCCTTCGCTTTGTTGAAGGATAACAATGTGTATATATATATTCATGATCCATGCATTACGCAACTTTTTCTATCCCATCCTGAATATGAACTTCGAATTTGGTTTCTTGTTTGGTTGACAATCTTCCTACACCGTCTTTTTAAGGACTTGCCACTCATATTGATATTATTTAATTGTGTCAGCTATTATATGACTTTTGCTTAATTTTCTGCTTATTTAGTTTGGAAGAATAAAGGTTTAATTTTCCTACAAATTCATACATATGAATTGATTCAATAACATGTTTGGCTACTTAAGAAAAATATGAATTTTCAGTGACATAACAATGTTGTCGTTCAGATTCGTTCCACTATGAATTTGGCAAGAGTTCTTACTAAGGGACAATTTTTTATACACCATTAAAAATTTGTCCAAACTCGAATATGCCATTGAAAACTAGTATTACTACTTCAGAATGTGTTATTATAGGTGGATTTTAAAATCTATCACAAATAGTTATATGTATCGTTTCTGCAAAAGCGTTTGTGATATCGATTTTGTTACAGACGGTTTTAACTTCGTCTATAAAAGAGTTACACACAGACGATTTTTTTAAACCGTCAATGAGTAGTACAGATCACATATGGGATTTGTTGAAACTCATTTGTGAGTAGATAGTTACAGACAATTTTTGTTTAATCTATTTGTGTTAATTGTCACACGCGGAGTTTTTAAAAGAACCATTAGTGTGACCATTTTCACTATAAGCAATTTTATTTCTTGGCTGCCCTCATGATATGACATTCACTTCATGATTTATGAAGTAAAGAACATATTGACACATATTGGTTACAACATCGATCACACACTATTCATAACATCGATGATATATTGTTCATAACACAAACACACAGGCATTTAAATACCATAGAGGTTAAGAACATCACACAAATGCATATCACATATTGTTTAAAACACATAAACCTAGCTAGCTAAATAAAACCCCTAGCTATACATACTTGGCAACGATGTCTCCCAAAAACACGAGATTATAGACATCATGATGATGCTATCTTCCGGAAAGATGAAACCATCGACATTATTGGTCAATCAGACATTGTCTTCCAAAAAGAAAATGATTGAAATCATCTCAGCCTCTGCTTGATCTTCAATGAGTAGCTCGTAGTTACTCGAGTTAGGCTCCATCTTAACTATCTCACACATGAGCCAAAATCAGACTGCATTGCTGCCAAAGCGTCAGCCATGGCTGAGCAAGAAATGCGCGTTCAAACTAGTCTTGCAATTCACAAAAATGTTTCCATAGTGACAAATAGCAATCTAGAAATTTTTATCTACAAGAACAGAATAGAGCATGCGATTCACAACAAAAAGAGTATCCATGGAGGTGCCCTTCACAGTAGTAAAGAACAAAAACTCCGCACGACCGAAGTCGACACCAAGCATACGCACCGTGGAAGCAGCAATAGGGACAACTCCGTTTTGTCACCACCTAATTGCTGTGAACTGAGCCATTGTAGATCTACGACGAAAACAAGACGTTGCCTTCAGTTACACATATCGAACAAAACCTAACAAACCCTAACTAAACTATGATGGGAACCCTATGATACGACTCGTTGCTTTATATTATGGGGAGACGAGCGGGGTGTAACACCCTGATTTTCAGAATTTACAACTTTTTAAAAAAAAATCAAGATTATTGAATAGCTTCACCAGTAGAATAGGTTTAAAACAAAATTTTCTTAATCAATCAATCAATATAGGTTATTATTTTGTGTGTATTATATGCTGAGTTTTGTTAGAAGCTAGGTAAATGCATTGGAGTTTTTTTCTTGTTTTTTTTTCTCTTTGGTGTTTCAAGTGAAAATGGTTCAAAAAGGTTTTGTAAAACTCAATAGTAATGGTTGGAATTCAAAATTCTTTAATTCATCATCTATTCAATCATTAATCATGTCTAATCCTTATATAGTTGAATTTAAATTTCTTTGTAAAAGTTTTTTTAAAATCTAGATATATCTAAAGTGTCTTTAGGCTCAATCTTCAAGATTGGATCTCAGCGTACCTCTTCTTTAATCCAAATCGATGCTTGCATAATATGCCAAGTCAGCACCACATCATCTTTCTTAGTCTAGTCAGCCCTATAAGAAAAAATGAAATATTGGCACAGATCATATTTTTGTCTTTTTTGTTTTTCATTGTACATATTTGTCTTTTTATTTCTCATTGTACATATCATATTTTTGTCAAAAACTTTTTTGAAAGCTAGATCATAGTATCCTCTACATCACCAAAAAAATTTCATGATAATTTTGAAATTGTTTTGAATTTTGAGAGTAAGAGAATGAAGTTTTTTTTATTTCAAATATGTCACTTGTTGGATGCGCGACATGTTTACTTTTTTAATCTGGGTGTTTCTCTCTTGATTGTTAGTCGTCGTACAGGACGCCGATCAAGGGTAGGGATGTGGTCGTCAGCCAGTTCCCACCCGACCCAACAGTGGCACGGGGGCGCTGTCCACGTTTGCCGGCCTCACCATCTTCTTCCCCTATAGTGTCAGGCCCATCCCGAGGAAGGCCCTCCCTTCTATTTCTGTATATGTTATCTTTAGTATTTACTAGCTTTGTGAGTTCATGAAGAGCTAAGTTTAAATATGTGTACTAAGTTTATGTGCTGTGTAAACTTTTACTCAGCATAATATGTGAGCTTACGAGGTTATGATGAACTAAGTGTGTTACTTATTATTCAAGTGACTAAGTATATGGGCTATATTATCTCAGCTATTACGTAGTAACTTTCTAGTATGAATAATTTGAGTGGTCTTTCATGTTCCGGTAAATATTCGCCGGCAATTTTCAATTCATATTCATTTTGTATTCGTTTTCAACATTATCTGTGATCATATTCGTATCCGAATTATCCATATTCGAATCTATTTTTCACATGGTCGTAAAAATAAAGTATTTTTCACAGCTGATGGCACAGAGCAGAACATACTTTTCTAAAAACAGGAGCGCACGTGCATCATGTTGACGTTCGTTTTGGATTGGATTCACTTTCACTAGCAGCTTAGAACTTTCAACCTCCATTGCTTTCTTTCTTTTTAATTTGTTCATACGTTATCCTGTCACAAATGCTAGTTAGGCAGTCGAGTGATAAAGCTCACCCGGTTTGATCTGTGTGATTTAAGGCTCTACTTCTGGGATCGATATACACATTCAGGATAACGACGCAATCAAATTAACCAATCATGTTTCCTTGCTAACTCTCTTCTGTCATAAATAAATGGTGTTTTGTTAGATAAGGTCCGGATCAAAATTTTGAAATTTTAACTATTACAAAATGTAAAATATTTAGTTCAAAAATATTTGAATCATATGCATGGATTTATCATAATAAATTTAATAGATTTTATAAGTATATTACAATACAAATAGGTGAAATATGCACTTAAAATATTTGTAGCTAGATGCAGTAATTAAAAAAACACGCCACTCTTGCACAGGCACCGCTCTGTGATGAAACCATGCAAGGCATGCACGTGGGGCAGTGCAGCGCAGCCTTATCTCTCTAATGGACACGGATCCTCTGTTTTAATTGTGATTAATGTAAAAAATCACTATGTAAACAGTGTAATGAGTCAACAACTACAGTAGCATGCATTAATTAATCGTTATTACTGTAGTAAACATTGTAGCAAACGCTATAGCGCCATAATATACTGTTCACGTGTACTGTAGCGCCATAATATACTGTTCACGTGTACTGTGGCGCCATAATATACTGTTCACGTGTACTGTAGCGCCATAATATACTGTTCACGTAGTGCGTGATTCTGAGCTCTCCGTGTTACTGTTGAGTGGTCTTTCATGTTTTGGTAAATATTTGCCGATCATTTTCAATCCATATTCATTTTGTATTCGTTTTCAACATTATCTGTGATCATATTCGTATCCGAATTATCCATATTCGAATCTATTTTTCACATGGTCGTAAAAATAAAGTATTTTTCACAGCCGATGGCACAGAGCAGAAAATACTTTTCTAAAAACAGGAGCGCACGTGCATCATGTTGACTTTCGTTTTGGATTGGATTCACTTTCACTAGCAGCTTAGAACTTTCAACCTCCATTGCTTTCTTTCTTTTTAATTTGTTCATACGTTATCCTGTCACAAATGCTAGTTAGGCAGTCGAGTGATAAAGCTCACCCGGTTTGATCTGTGTGATTTAAGGCTCTACTTCTGGGATCGATATACACATTCAGGATAACGACGCAATCAAATTAACCAATCCTGTTTCCTTGCTAACTCTCTTCTGTCATAAATAAATGCGCGTTCATGTAGTCTCTCTGCATTGGGTTCTCCAATGCAGAGGATCTCTGTCCCTCTCTCTGATGGCCTCACATGCACTGATGCACGCAGAAGGAAGCCAAGCAACTTTACTGCTCCCTGCCTCCCTCTGTGCCGTACGGACCACGGTGTTCTCGTGCGCGATTGGGGGACATGCGTCAACCCAAACCTCCTGCTGCTACGTACGGACGAATCATGCATGCATGGTGTCGAATCGAAACCAACTCATTAGTTAATGGAGGCTCGGCTCATAGGGAAAAATTCGATTAACTCATTAGTTAATCGAATCGAAACCAAATCTTTTGCTAGCTAGGAGCACATAAGCAAAAAACAAAGGCTGCTTTTCAACAGCTCATGCATCAATACCTGTTGACCTCAGTCACCAGGCAGCCATAGCCCACAAGTCAGCACAAGGCCTTCGATCTGACTGGTGATAGGTAGGATCTGGTATCGTGACCTTTTTTTTTTATGCTGCATGCGGTTGCCTTTCTTGATTTAAAACCTGATCGCTCGTGATCTGCAAGCACGTGCTGCACATACTAGCCGTCAGAAACCCTATGGCTGTCGTGGAATCCTACGGACTACGCATGGCCAGGAGACCAGGTCTGACCAATATGGCAGGTTTTGGATTATTGACTCTTCTCGCTGCTTACTGGTAAGAAACTTGTGCTACCGATATAATTCAAAGATTCCTAAAAAGCTAATTAAAAAATATAATATAGAAAAAAAATTCTCTTCTTTATTCATCTGTGTATATATAATAGGTTCTGCCCTATATAATAGTATAAAAAATCACTAAGAGATATAATAGAATCTTTCAAGAGATCGAGATCGATCCACGTTCGGTTGAAAAACTCTACATTTCTTAACATTCCTTTTAGACATTTCTCGCGAAATACATATAACTCGTCAAAACTCACCAAAAACCTAGTGAAAAAAATTAGGATAAAGAGTACATAGCTAGTGGCATGGCCACACGAATTGCTTCATTAAAAATCTTATCATGAGAAACTTCATGAAAACTCATCCCAGAGAAAAAAAGTACAATCCACCCAAAATACTTCATATAATCTTCATAATTAACTTTGGACACTTAATCTTCTTGACTAAAATTTAATTCCTTATATTAGTATTATGTGAAAATTCTTCCCCTGAAATATGCAACTCTCTAAACCTCATTATCACAATACCACAAACACATCTTTCAAAACTAGATGCAGGGAGAGACTTAGTGAATAAATCTACAAGATTTTCACATGATTTGGTATGCATTACCTTTATTTCATTCATTTTATACAATTCATGAGCATAAAATAACTTGAGGTTAATATGCTTTGTTAAGTTACTTTTCACATATCTCAATTGCATTTATGCAACACATGCAACATTATCTTCATAGATAATGATGGGATGTTAGTAGTGTTCAAACCACATGGCTGCTGAAATACGATTGATCGCTCTTCTAAGCCATGCGCATTCTCGTGCGGCTTTATATAAAACTATTATTTCCGAGTGGTTTGTCGAAGTAGATACAAGACTTTGCTTTGACGATTTTCAGGATATTGCAGTTCCACCACATAAGAAAATATATCCAGTCTGTGATTTCAGTGTATGCTGGTCTGACAGATACCCAAATGTACGTATCCAACTAGACTTAGGTATTGATTCTTTCTGTAGAGCAGACACATATCTTTCCTACCTTGCAAGTAACGCAGAAAATCCTTCACGCCCTTCCAATGCCTTTCAGTGGGCTCTGCATTGTATTGTGCGAGTTGGTTTACTACAAATACTATATCTGATCTAGTGTAATTAGCCAGATACATCAGCACACCTATTGCACTTAAATATGAGAATTTTGATCCCGATACTTCCTCCCCCTCTTCTCTAGGTCTATAGGAATCTTTATCTGCTTGCAATGACCATCCGACCATGGGA
Source organism: Phragmites australis (assembly GCF_958298935.1). Lineage (NCBI taxonomy): Eukaryota > Viridiplantae > Streptophyta > Magnoliopsida > Poales > Poaceae > Phragmites > Phragmites australis. Next base: position 28,589,952 of record NC_084936.1, read on the forward strand.
GTTTTAGAGGGAAATGATTTTTCAAAACAAAACCACTCTAACACCTTTTGAGTGTAGTTTGACTGATGTACGGAAATTCCATTTGTCACATGCTCTAGCTGCAGGCCTAAGCAAAACTTGGTTTTACCGAAATTTTTCATTTCAAATTCAGACTTCAAGTACAAGCTTGCTTCTTCTATTTCTTCTTCTGTACCAATGATATTCAGATCATCTACATATGCAAAAATCCATCCTGGGATCTGACTATTTCAACCCATATAGTGATTTCTTCAATTATACGTTATAAATATTTCTATTTCTTCTACCCTGATTCAACAATAGTATTCCTTCAGCTACCTTCATATAAATGTTTTAATAAAGGCTCCCACAAAGATATACGATTACAACATCCATCAATTTCATTTTCAACTCTAGATTAACTGTCATTAATATTAAATATCTAAAGGTAATACCACCCATCACCGAGGAATAGGTTTCTTCATAATCAACGCAAGCTCGATGAGTGAAACCTTGTGCCACTAGTCATGCTTTGTACCTCACAATTTCATTCCTTTCATTACTCTTACGAACAAAAATCCACTTGTATCCTACTGGTTCGATGTGGGGAGGTGTGCGGCATACTAGCCCAAATACCTCTCTTTTGTTCAGGGACAACAGTTCAGCTGTTATTGCCTTCTGACAGTCTTCTCAATCTGATCTCATCTTACATTCAGTGAGCGATGCAGGCTTAGGGCCATGATCTATAATTGTAGCAATTTTATATGCGAAGTATATATAAACTATTGTGGTTGCTCTATTTCTTTGAATTCACATAGTTTATTGTTATTTCACCATGGGTTGCACTTTCAAGTGCTTCTTCATCTTACTCTTCATTATTTCTTTCAGGTGCACTATCAATTGCTTCTTCATAATTTCTAACTATGGGAGCAATGTCCTTTAGGTTACTATCAATTGCAAATTTTCAGTTATTGGTTCTAAATACCGAATTATAGATGCAGTCTCATAACCGACATATATTCCAACTTTTCTCAAAAAGGTCTCATAGCGGTTGAATAGGACCACAAGTATGCCTGATTTGGTCCAGGAATGCAGTGATTTCATCTTGTACTTTCAAGGTAGACGGTATTATTATTAATTTCCCAGTAGCACATGCAAGGCATACAAAATATTTATAATTCAAAAAATTCTTTACATTTATGCTATGACCTTGTGAGTTAGTAATTATGTTCCTCATAATTCTAAGACCAGGGTGACCTAATCTATCATGTTATAGGGAGAATAATTCTAAATTATAAAATACAGTCTTCAAGGTAGTGAACACTTTAGGTGCTCTAATGTGAGTGTAGTACAAGCTATTGTTTATGAAGGAAAGTTTTTCTAGTATTCTTACTTCACTATCACGCTTAGTGATGAGTAGGTGCTCCCTACCATCTTCTTCACCAGTTTCTCCACGAAAACTGTTAGCGCGAATATCTTTAAAATTTAAGAGATTTCTTGTAGATTCAAGGTATAACAATGCTTCTTCGATGTGCAAAGTAGTTACTATAGGCAGTATGACTATAGCTCTTTCAGAATCTACTATGCAATTATCACTACCAATAACAGTCATCATATTTCCAGAGCTATTTCTAATAGACTGAAAATACATATTTCTCTTAAGATGATGTTTGTATTTTCACTATCCATAATACACACTTCATCCATATAGGCGCCACACATATCTATAAATACCCAAAAATATTGCTTGCAGCTAAGCTTGCTCTTCTAGAGCTTTCATTTATTCATTCAAGCCTTCTAAATTCAGCAAGTGAGTAAATGACTAATTACTCTAATTTTAGATAGAGTCTGCGAAATATCCAGCCACTTTTTCTTTAATGACTTTCTTTTCCTCTTCATCCTTCATGGTATTGTGAGGAACCGTCTAAATAGTATTATAATTAATCACTAAGTCGGTTATCGACACGATCATGACTTCAGCGATTAAATAGAATGCCGCTCCGGTAGTCCCGGCATGTGTTTTGTGCCCATGGATCGGAACACATGCCTTCCAACATGTACATCACAACATAAATTAATAAAGAGCAAGTAATAAATATTTATATTACAAGTATTAAGCATGCAACTGATTTCAACAATTTACAACAAAAGCGAGCTAGGGGGAGACAAAACCCCTCAACTCATAACAAAAAAAACTACACAGCGGATAGTTAAACTTAGGAACAACAAAAGAGAACGGTGCCACATGCCCTTAGGCACCGTCTCAACACACCACCTTCAGAGTAGGATGCACTACTCTTGCCTGTCACCCTGATCGGCAGTCACGAAGTAGCCAAAAATAGCCTCTTCTCCAGCAACAGGAGTACATGAAAGCGCATGCATGAGTATGAAGGTATTCGCAAGACTTAGCAAGGATGAACCACATGTTAAGTAATACAAATGCACTAAGCATCCTAGACATATGTGTGAGCGACTGAAACTTAACTAAACCATATGAAAACTACCCTACAACCAACTACTGAACAAGTGTAACTGTAACCAACATGTGTATTAATAAGTAACAAGAACCAATATCACCATCTCCCACATACCGAACCACAAACTATACTTGAAACTCTACGACCGATGCAGATGGACGGAAGCATGCTCATGATCGAGAGCGCAGCAATTCGAACTGTTTATACACCCTGCAAGGGGATACTCTGGACCTACATTACACGAGGACCATACGGCTTGTGGCACCAACCAAAGTGCATGCAAGGGGGTACTCGTGACAACCTTTCGCAACCAGCCCCAACCATTTGGATCATGCATCTCACGGCGCGGCGGTACTAGAACTACTCCCGGAGCAAACTAGTACCACTATAAGCCTGTCCGCTCATATCGTCGATGTCCAAGCCCAAAAAACCATAGCTGCGAAGGTATTCGGCTCGCCTTACCATTAGATCGGCATGTGGTGAGTAAGGTAAGTGCTAAAGCAACAACACCGACGATCGGTGCTTAATCGACGCAAAGTGGTCCACGGTGCCCGGTTTCCTCTACCGACCTACTCAGGGGAACTCCACATCCGGGCAGGACAAAACACCTCTTAGCACCACCCACACCTCGTCTCATACACACCACTCATACAACCATCTCAACCTCAACAAGTGTATGTAATCATAAGAAGGTCCTATGCTCGCGAACAATGGGATGCGCCAACGTTCGATTTCTATCGAATGACCTAAGCATGGCTAAACATATAAGTCGAGCTCATACCTAGGTATTGACAACATCTCAAGGCTACAAGAAATGTAAATACACAAGTATTCAAGGTAGAAGAATGCAATCGGCATAGGTTCTACACATTGGTACCCGACACTGACTCACTAAACATGCATACATACATAAGCATATCTCATCAATTTCTAGACTTATCTAATTACACAAGATGGATCAGTATGCTTAGTTGTTTGTCTGGATGCACTGGCTCAAACAGGTGGGGCGCCTCGGGATCGCCCTCGGGCTCTGGAATCAACGGATTGGTGATCTCTAAAAAGGATCAACGCATGCAATGAAATGAAAATGAATGAAGTGCAAAAAGGTATGCCACAAAGCTTAAAACATTCTAGAAGTATAAGACATGCGAATCAAATGCAATACTAAATGATCTAAACGAAAACCGGGAAATAACAGCCATCCGGAGTAGCCGGATTGGTTCGGAGTATCCGGGCTTGAACCCTCCGGGTGAACTTCCGGAAGAGGTGCTTGGTTGTTGCTTTTTATTTGACTGGCCCAGAGTATTCAGGTGAATTCGGAATGTCCGAGTTCTGGAGTATCTGGGCCATCCTCTGGTGAAGGCTCTCGGTTAGCACTATTCTAACTTGACTCAGAACCTCCGGGTTGGTCCGGACTATCCTGGATATTCCGGACACTTCGAGTGAGGTTCCGAAAGAAGCTCTTGGCTACATGATCACATAACTACCCGAAGTCTCCGAGTTTGTCCGGATAATCCGAGTAATACAGACCGTGGTTCTTCACGATTTTTCCCTCACGTGATTTGACTCATTTTACAAATATGTGCTACACAAACGTGCATATACCTTATCCAAGAGATCCTAAACTAAACTCGCACCCTAAACCCTAACCAATGTTAAACACAATTCAACGGACAAACTATGCTGAACCCGGAGTATCCGGGTGAGGCTAGAGTATCCGAGCCAGCCTGGAAAAGCTATTCTCGAGTGGATTTTTGGTTGATTCGAGTTGTGATATTTTCTAAGCCTAAAGAGAACATGTTAGGGGTATTCTAAGAGTACTAGAACTTACTCATCAACTACCAACACGACTCTAGAGCTCATTTTCGACCAAAACCCCATTTTTGCTCAAAAAACTCAAGAACGCCAGAACTTCAAGAACTACTCGATTCTCCCACGAAACGAAAATGGATTGGATAGATAAGTAGCTCATGAGCTAGAGAATGCAATGGTACCATATGCATACCTTGAATCCTCCACTTAAGCTCGGATTTTGAAAGAAAAGAGAGAGTGGGATTAAGAGGGAGAGGGGGAGAGGGAGGGGAGCTGCTGGTGCTGCAGCTTGGGGGATGTGGGGAGTGAGGAGAGGAGAGAGAGAGAGAGGGCAGGTAGGGTGCTACCCACTTGGGTTAGATGCATGACACGCCGTATTGATTTCTTCCGCCCAAAACTTCTCCGGCGTACCATACTCATCAAACATTGCTCTTGCAAGCGTGATCAAGGTCTTGTTCTTCCTCTCCACCACGCTATTTTGTTGAGGAGTGTAGGTTGATGAAAACTCATGCTTGATGCCTCTATCATCACAAAAATCTTCAATTTGAGTGTTCTTGAACTCCGTGCCATTATCACTCCGGATCTTCACAAGTGTGGACTCAAACTCATTTTGAACCCTCTTTGCAAACCTTTTGAAGATCTCAACGGTCTTGCCCTTGTCATCTAAAAAGAAAGTCCAAGTGTATCTTATATAATCATCAACAATGACAAGACAATATAGATTACCACCAAAACTTTTGTAGGTAGTTGATCCGAAGTGGTCCATGTGTAGAAGTTCCAAGGGTCTTGATGTAGACATCATGGACTTGTATGGATGAGAACTTGCAACTTGTTTTCCCGTTTGTCAAGCACTACACAACTTGTCCTTCTCGAAAACCACATCCTTCAAACCAACCACCATTCTATTCTTGAATACCTTCTTGAGTTGGCTCATCCCAATGTGTGCAAGCCGATGATGCCAAAGCTAACCTATAGATATCTTGGTGAAGAGGCATGTAGTCAAGCTAGCTTCATTAGAGAAAAAATCCACAAGATAGATATGTCCATATCTAAATTTTTTGAATATTAGGTCATTACGCTTCTTACTAGTTATGACAACATCAACATCACTAAATAAGCATGTGAAGCCTAAATCACATAGTTGAGCTACGGAAAGCAAATTGAAGCTAAGTGACTCGACTAAAAGAACATTAGAAATAGAGAGATCTTTTGAGATAGCCACCTTACCCAAACCTACCACATTTGCCTTAGAGTTATCACCAAATGTTACTTTATCATGATCACCCACTTCATCTTCTAGAGAGGTGAACATCGTTACATTGCCGGTCATATGTTGTGTACATCTGCTATCAAGCACCAAATATTTTCCACCGGCTTTGTAGTTCACCAACACACATGTGATTAAGCTTTTTATTTAGGTACCCAACCAAGTTTGGTACCTTTCATGTGAGACACAAGAGATTTAGGCACCCAAAGTTGCCTATGAAGTTTGCCCTTAGCTTGAATTCCAATGAATTTTGCTATGATTTTACCATTTTTAAGCTTATGCAATAGAAAATGATGATCATTAAATGTGGACTTGTATTTAGAAGGTAAAATAGGAAGGGGTTTAGTAGGAATTGGACACTCCCTCGTGTGGTGTCCAGTGACTTGACAATGTTGACAATATGAACCAACTTCCTTGATGAAACAATTCTTGATCTCCGGTGTCTTCATTCCCCTTTTTACCGGGTTAGTGAAGCATCCAAGTCCTTTCTTGTTGTAGTATAAAGCATTCTTCATGAGAATTTTCTTGTGCTTGTACCCCCCCTTAGTCAGCCGGGCTACACAAGACTTGAGACTTGCAACCTCACTTTCAAGCTCTTGCTCCCTTGCATGGTTAGTCTTAGAGGATGATGTAACATCACATGGTATATCAAGAAGATCATCACAAGATGTAGATGCATTGACCTTAACTACATCAATATCAACCTATTCATTCAAGCTACGATCAATGGCATCATAGGCATACTCAAGTTCTTGGTGTTTGTACATCAAGCCATCATGCTCAAGTTTTAGCTTATAGTTACTAACCTTAAGAGACTTGCTAGATGCAGCTACTTCATCATGCTTCTCAAGCAAATTATTGTATTTAGCAAGCAACTCATCATGACTAGAACTAAGCATGGAATTAGCATTTTCAAGCGACTTAATTTTAGCCTTTTGCCTTTTGATAATAGTAGCATAGCCATTCATTAGCTTAGATAGATCATTCGGAGAAAGACCATCATCATCACTACTATCATCTTCCTCACTACTCACCTTGTTGTTACCTTTTGCCATGAGGCACATAGGTGGTGGAGGTAGAGGTGGATCATCATTGACGATAGCGAGACCCGCGAAATTGTTATCATCATTATCACTTGAATCATCACTTTAGCTTTCACCAGAGACCCATTCACCAACAATGTAGGCCTTACGTCCTCCATCCTTCTTGTTGAAGAGCTTCTTCTTCCTCTTGTCTTGATCCTTCTTCTTGTGCTTGTCCTCATCCTTACTTGCATCAAGCTTCTTGGACTTGTTCTTATTTCTCTTGTCGGGATGAGGGCAATCATATGAAATGTGACCAAGGTTACCACAATTGTAGCACTTCTTCTTGTCTCCGCCACCGAACTTATCAAATTTCTTTGAGCGAAATTTGTTCTTCTTGGGATCATAGTTGTAGCCCTTCTTTTGAAACTTAGAGATCATCCTTGTGGTTCTTCTCATGAGAAGAGCAAGCTCGGTGTTGGAGTTATCATCATCATCTTTATCATTATCATCATTTTCATCGCTTTCACTTGATGATGGAAGCTCCATCTTCTTCTTGTTGTTGTCAACCATCTTTGCTTTGAAAGCAAGGTTTTTCTTGGATGAAAACTCATGATCTCCAAACAAGAACATCTCATGAGCAATATCTTTCCCACGGCATCGGTGATGGTCATGTCATTGATGTCACTTTCATGAAGAAGATAGATGACAATATTGTATTGTGGCTTAGGAAGCACCATCAAGATCCTACGAATAATGTCTCCATCGGACAATTGGGTGAGTTCAAGAGAATTGATTTCTTCCACAAGCATGTTCATACGAGTATATATGTCATTGCATAATTCATTTGAAAACATCTTGAATTGATTAAGAGCATTCAAAAGCACATGATATCTTTCCTCACGAATTCTCCTAGACCCTTCATGAATTTCACAAAGAGTGACCCAAATGTCATGAGCGAATTCTTTGCTTCTAACTCTAGAGAAAACTTCTTCACTAATTCTCTCAAATATAGCATTCTTAGCTTTAGCATTCCACCTAACTTCTTGTTCGGTAAAAGATTGATCAAACCCAACAGAGGTTGCTTGCTAACACTCGGGGGAAATAGCCTCAAGATAGCTCGCCATGCGAACTTTCCAATAGGCAAAGTTCTTTTCCTCAAAACTTGGCATGCTACTTCCTCTCCCCGGGGCCATTTCTCTAGGATTTTAAGCCTATCAAGAGAACGAGACTCTGATACCAATTGAAAGGATCGAATGCCTCAAGAGGGGAGGGTGAATTGGGTGCTAATTAAAACTTCTACCGCTTAAACAAATAAAACCTTAGCCTAGATAAAAGAGAATGCAATTAAGTGATTTAAACTAGGACAAGGCAACTAAATAAGCAAGATAAACAAGAGAGAGAATTTTAAAGAAGGACTCGCAATAGTAAAGATACTCAAAGTAAAATACGGGAAAGTAAATAGTTGGAGAAGAGAACACCGATTTTTTCCCGAGGTTTCGAGAAGTTGGCACTTCCTCCTAGTCATCGTTGGAGCATCCACCAAGGATGTAGCTCCCCCTTGAGTCACCAAGACTCAAGTGCTCCCTCTTGATTGCCCCTTCTCCATCTCCGGATTGGTGGGCATCAAACCAAGTACATCATCTCTTCCCGGGGCTCCCACAAGTCCTCCAAGAGCTCACCGAGAAAACCTCCGATCACCAAGACCGTCTAGGTGTTGCCAACCACCAAGAGTAACAAGCATCAAGCTTCACTTGACAAAGACCAAGCCTAGACAACAGCTAGATGCACACTTGTTACTCTTCAAGCACTTAAAGAAGTCCTTAATCTTCAACTAATAACTTAAAATTGACACAAGTGCCCTCTCTCTCTTGCTTCTAAATGACACACCAAGTGTATGAGCTGCTATAGGGTCGCAAGAGATACTGAGAGGTCCAAATGGGTGGGTATTTATAGGCTAAGGATAAAAAAAATTAGCCGTTGCCTAATAACCCAGAACTTTTTTTTTTAACGCTGGAAGTTCCCGTGTGAATAACTCACTTCACAGCGGAATATCCGGTGCTAATACCTATGACAAAATAGCCGTTAACTGTTCCATTAGCCGTTAAACCTCCGGTGTTTAATCCGGACTTACGCCGGATCATCCGGCGCATTGAAACGGGCCAGATGATAGTTTGCAACCTCTCTGTGTAAATTCATTCGGTGATTACCCTATTCTACGCCGGACCATCCGGTGCATTGAAACCGGTCAGATGATAGTTTGCAACCTCTCTGTATAAAATCATCTGGTGATTACTCTTTGCTACGCCGGACCATCCGGTGTGTAGACTTAATCTGAGACTTCACTGCGAATATTTCTCCGGTGATCTCACCACTCGAACGCCGGACTATCCGGCGTGGTCTTCAACAAATTTTCAAGTCAGAACTCTTAGGAATTTGCTCCGGTGAGATCACTCTTTACACAGAGGATAATCTGATGAGTTGAATTTTCGCTGAATGTATCTATTTCAAAGCCGTCTTGAGTTCTAACTTCTTAGATACTGAACCAAAAGCTTTTATGGCCAACCTAGCAATAGAAAGTCACAAGTGTGCATCGACTATGTCTAGACTCACCTAGATCAAGCTACAACTCTTAACTCCTCTTTATAGTACGGTCAAAAGACTAAAAAGAAATAAAACCTATACTACTCCAAGTGTCCTTCATCTCCTTGTGACACTTAGAACTAGAAGATCCTTATCCTTCATGTACCGGTCATTTGATCGTCCATATAAGCTCTTTAACGGGCAAGAGTATCAAGACATCATTGTCAAATAAGTTTTTCCTTTTTTTTTATACTGTTCAAAGCACATACGTTAGTCACAATGATACGGTTGTCATTAATCACCAAAACTCTTACCTCTTACCTAGGCACCTTAGATGCTACACTCAGCTCAGCGAGAGCTTACACTCAGAAAACTTAAAGCAGCAGCATGCTCCCGATTTTCAGACACAGCCTCACGGGAAAGTAAACCTCAACCAACCAGAACTGAGGACCCATATGCATATCCAAAGTAATTAATGGCTATGTGCTAGGTTTACAATTTGATACATTTTAACATTTTAAAAACTTAGTTCAACATTTTTAAATTTTGTGAAACCTAGTTCAACATTTTAAAAAAATAGGTTCAATAGTTTTCATCACCATACATTAGGTTTACAATTCAGTGTCTTTTAACATTTTAAAATGCATGGTTAAACATTTTGTGAAAACAGTTCAATATTTTGGAAAAATAGCTTCAACATTTTCACACAAAATGTTGAACTAGTACTTTCAAAAGCTGGATTTTAAAGAAATAAAAAAAATCTATACTAAATCTCATTTTGTTATATTAATTCTAAACAAATGTGACTTAAACAGACTCGAAAACGGAGTTATGGTTTAGAGAAAATCTGACTTTAAGTTTGCATCTCAAATTATTTTCCATCCACCCATCCATCCCACTGGCCGTGTTTGGTACGGGGATTGTCGTTAGGATTCCCGTTAATCCTAGGTCAATCCGGCTAAAACTACCAAGTTTGGCATAAAAACCTGGTAATATTGAGGAGGAACATGAGATTACGGCTGTAACAAGATTCCAGTGGTTTTCAGGATTAAGATTACCTTTGAAACAGGTTGCTTTCTTCGAATGCGAGCGCGGCGGAATCGCCTCAAGTGGTGCGCGAACCGCCTCCAGCGAGAAAAACGGACGCGGCGGAATTGCCTCCAGCTATTGTTTCGCTCCAAAACGCCGCACACACACGATCCGTCTCCAGTGAAAGTTTCTCGTGCGCGTTATTCTATTCTTTCTCCTATATATAGGTCGCTGCCAAACCCTACTCCCGTATCAATCTTTGAGTCGCCTAATCCCCACACAATTACTGGCTCAACACGCTCCCTCCATCTCGCTCCTTCCATCCATCCAGATGCGTTAATCTTTCATGATTACATCAGTCACATCAATTTGATATGTATATATGTGCCTATACGGAAAGCTTCAACGTTGTTGAAATTGCATGTATGTTTTTCTCATTCCCTGCTATCAATTCTTTGCGCATGTGCAAGATTAAACTGCACGCATGCTTTCCTTTATTCCACATTTGCCTTTCAATTGTACACATATATCTGATTTGCACTTATCTTCTATAATTCGAAATTATATTTGTAGATGGACAATGTGGAGAATCCCAACCTGCCATTGGTGATATCTATTTTAGTTTCATACCTGGAAATGATGAGAAATTTAGACATCTTTATCTTTTATTTGGTCAATCTAAAAAAAAGAAATTTACATGCTGGACGGCGACGAGGGATGGTTGCTGAAACTCGACGTGCTTCGCACCGGGCGGAGTCCTCGCTGAACTTGACGTGCTTCCCGCCAGCGGGTCGCACAACTAATGATGGCATGGCGGCAATAATTTATGCTTAGTTGCACAGTCAAGCATACACGAGTTTGGTTAATTAAATTTCAGTGCATACAACCCAAACGTCGTAATCATCTATTCACCGTAAGTCGCTCGTAATATAACAAAATAAACCAAAGTAAAAAATATATTAATGGCTATCTCGTTCCTAGGGATAATATTTCTGGGATTGTTACGATTCCAACTAATCTAAATATCCACCAACCAAACGCAGCCACTGGACCAACCACATAGCTACACTTGTCCATCCACCTCAAATCTACCTACCCCTCTCTCCCGCCTGCTTGGATCACGTCCGTTGGCTTGTTCCAGGCACCAAATATCAAATCACTCTACCAGTAAGCTACTTCCGCATTGCATACCTGAATTCAGTAGGCTCATTCAGGCCGGCCCAGCATTGTGTGATGGTGATATTTAGGCACTGGGAAATCGGCTAGGCCACACATGCGCACTCTCAGCCGGCCTAGACGCTATTTGTCGTGGACGGCCGGACCTTTCGTGCGTGGATCCTATTTGACGCAAGTTAATCCAGTGGATCCTAAGACCAACTCAAGAGAGCCTCTAAACCCACGCCGTATCATTGTGCGCATGCATTTGCTGCCTCAAATAGCCCGCATCTCACTCCAATAGAGCCGATTTCACATGCTACATGATTACGAAGCTCCAAATTTGCTGCCCTATCTGCATCTCGTATCACTGTTTACAGAGTATGGTTGTGGATTCGAAAAGAGGAGTAGAGTAATAAACATTAGGAAATAGTGTAGCTGCTGGAGATGTTAAAAATAGATGATACTGTAATAGTATTAGAGGATACTATAATAATATTATAGAAGATAAATTTTTAAAATATCCACTAGAGATGACCTGACACATGGAAGATACTAGAATATAGCAAAATCACTCCCACTGGCCACACCAACAACCTCCTAGGCAAGGATTCGTTCAGGATATGCATGCTACTTTTGTGCTTGAATTGACCATGCATCATTTTGTTGCTCCCCTTTTTTCCTCCTTCCAACTCTTCTTCTCCCAAAGAGGCCATGGCAATCATGGCGGCCTACGTCGAGGCATGCAGCAGCAAGGATGTAGGTAGTGCGGAGGCAGGAAGTGAAAACTGAGGTTAATCCTTCAATTGGTGGCGGAAGTCGGCGTGTTGAGGACTACGACAACGAGGAAGAAGAACTAGGCCTTGATGAGGCAAGCAGACACCAATACATGCATCATGGCGTCAGCAGTAGTGCCAGTGCAACCAATACGGCGCGCGCCGCCATTTCTGCCATCGATCTGGCCCACGTGGAACATCTTTGCTTGATCTGTAGCCTAGAGATTCAAGGAAGAATTTAGATTTTTTTTTATCACATATATATGGTTGCAGGAGAGGGGAGGAGATGTAAGACTAACTTTAATTATAAATTGTTTGATTGTATAAAATGTACGGTTGTGATTATTTGGATCTAACCACTTTATTATTGCTCCTGCACTTGCTTTCCCAGGATTTCATCTAGAAGCACCATCAAATTCAAGAATACAAGAGAGCTGCAGAAAATCAAGTCTGCTGTTGAGAACAAGTCAACACATCATCGTAGTGAATATAAATCACAAATGTGCATGCTAATATCAAATTAAAACTACAAGAGCAAACCAAGAAACATGGCAGAAACATGCATAGTCTGCGCATTGCATCATTCATACTCACATGACTATCAGGTAATGGTTCGTGCTCAGCATTTTTGGGATGCTTCTTTCATGGACCAGTTTCCTTCAGAAAATGATTGTTGGTGTGAGTAAATGGATGTAGAGAACACATTAAGTCGTGTAGAGGACAATTTTCAATGGATCATATATTTACACTTATAAATTATAATGAAAAAGAAAATGATACTACAATCTCCGGTGACCTTTTCAATGTAGAGGATGCAATCCCATCAGGTTGCCAAAAGTTGCACAATCAACACTCTACCAGACATGTCATGGGCAAATGCAAGATCAAGTAGTAATGCAACCAGCCGAGGATATAAATGAAAGATGTGCTCAACGCTCAAGGTGTGAGCCTTGGGACTGTGTGTGAGAAAAAAACTGAGCTCTGAGAATTGGGGGCAGTTGTCAACGTTGAAGTGTATACTAGTGTATAGGAACCATTAAGCTATATTTTGGTGGTGACAGTGTATGGGCCTTCTAGTAAAATGAATACTTTGTCTAGAAATGACTGGACCAAGTTTAAACAGAGTATAATGAACTGACATAGCAATCTGGTCCAACTAGCAGAGAAGATGTGAGCATAATTAAGGAATTGGTAAGATCCAGTGCCATCACAAATTAGCAAGCAAAATTGGTGGACACGAACATAGGAGAATTAATAGAGTATAAGTAGAACGCAGAGCAAATTGATCATGGCATCCATAGAAGATAGTAAATCACATGAAATAGAAGATAGTTTGAACATTTTATTTAAATTGAATTAAAAAGAGAATATCACATGAAATAATAAAAATACATATAAATGGAGCATTATAAAGGAATTCACTTTTTCACTAAATAACTTAAGATTGGAAATATTTTTATAAATTAGTACATCACATGAGAAAAATATTAGTGAATTTTTCTAGATTTTATAAAAATTACTAGAATTTATAAAAGTAGGCTTATTTGGTTAATTTTAATTAAATATTGGCTAAGGCTTTTTAGATCAAACCAATTAAAACGAGTTGCTAGTGAGCTCTAATTTGCTCATGAAAACGTTTAAAAATTTTAGACTATTTTTTAATCCCAAATAAAATCAAGAGTTAAATAAAAAATTAAATGCACACGTACATACAACGGGCTTCTAGCTTCTCTTCGTGAGCGAGGGCGGCGGACAGCGGACGGGTGTATTTGGCACCTGAGTTGAGGCACCAAATATGATACTATGCATCGTATTCGGCATCTCATATGTCGAATATAACCGTTTTTGGCATATGAAGTGACGAATATAATGTACAATATCGTATTCGGCATCTCAGGTGCCGAAATCACATTTTCGATGAATAAGATGTCGAATACACATGCTAAATTTATAAATACAGCAATATATTTTTTTTTTGGTAAATACTGTTATGTTTGTTGCAGCAGAGAACACGATTACATGTTGCTGCATTGTCATATTTTGATTAATTGGTTTGTTTCAGCAAATAAAAAATTAGGTGTAGATTTTGATTAATTGAATGAGTTTGGTGTAAGATTACATGTTGGAATGCTTTACATGTTCTGTTGTTGTAAAATCATATGTTCAGCGTATGGTGTGTCTGAAAAATAATTGTTTTATGTAGAAATGGAACCATATCGTGTAAAATATGGGTTCCGTTGCAACGCACAAACACCTAACTAGTAATGAAAAAGAAAATGCTACTCACAATCTCCTGTGACTTTTTCAATGTAGAGGATGCAATCCCATCAGGTTGCCAAAAGTAGCACAATCAAACACTACCCGAAATGTCATGGGCAAATGCAAGATCAAGTAGTAATGCAACCAGCCAAGGATATAAGACTATCTTCAATTATATTCCTTTTATTTCGTTCTTTTCATAATTTTTTTCCCGTTTCTATATCTTTTACTTTTTCTTATCTCTAACAATTTCCCTTCGAAGGAATTTAGGAAGTGAAATGAGATAGAATCTCAGGGTGGAGGGAATAAGAGAAAGAATTTCTTCGTGAAGAAAACTGTGAAGAGAAACTGTTGAAGCGAGATAATCTAAATTAAAGATGTGCTCAACGCTCAAGGTGTGAGCCTTGGGACTGTGTGTGAGAAAAAAAACTAATGCCCTGAGAATTGGGGGCAGTTGACAATCAACGTCGAAGTGTATGCTGGTACATAGGAACCATGAAGCTATATTTTGGTGGTGATAGTGTATGGGCTTTCTAGTAAAATGAATACTTTGTCTAAAAATGACTGGACCAAGTTCAAACAGAGTATAATGAACTGACTTAGCAATATGGTCCAACTAGCAGAGAAGATGTGAGCATAATTAAGGAAGTGGTAAGATCAGTGCCATCACATATTAGCCAGCAAAATTGGTGGACACGAACACCGGAGAATTAATAGAGGAAGTAGAACGCAGAGCAAATTGATCATGGCATCCATAGAAGATAGGTAACGGGCAACATTGGCAAGTGATGCACATGGAAGATGGAACATGGCTGTGAAGCAACTGTAAGTTCCATGCACAGAGCATTGCTTGTTTACCTGGAAAGGGCAGGGAACGAGATCGCCGAAAAATTCATCTCTGGCATCTGCGGCGTCAATGGAGTAGAGAGTGTTCCCTAACCCGCATATAATAGTGACAGAAGGGTCGCATACCTAGCAGCAGCAGAATCCTCAGCGAGCAATCCATCCGTGGCTAGTAGCGATAAGGATAGAAAAAAAGGGAGGGTTGCGCGCATACCGAATTGCTGACTTGAGCTTGGCATTCGCTGAGTGTCTTGTAGATACCGATGACGTCCCCTTGCGGACGACGTAGAAGGGCTCCTCGGCAGCGGAGTCCATTGGCGGCTTTGCGGCGGATCCCTTGGTGGAGAGCCAACGGGAGGAGGAGGAGGAGGAGAAGCGGGTGGGCGGCGGTACGGCAGGCCTGAGAGCCAAGAGGGGGTAGTGCCTCCTTCACGCCACTTAGGAAATCAGAAATCCACATAGACAAGAAGAGCAACTCCGAATCACCATTAGAGCTGGATGAGGGGAGGATGGCGGCCACCAACTCTTGTTGGAAAGAGACGGGCCAGATAATGGGCCCATGGACACGGTCTCTGACATTTCTGACCTTGGCGGTGCAGTCGGTGGCTTTCCTCTCTCATTCCTTCCTTGGCTCAACTAGTCAACTTCTTCGGGGAACTCGCTCCTCCTCCTCTTCCTCCTCGGCTCGGATCCCATATCGCCATCGATTCCTCTTGTTGGTGGTGAGATCCAAGCCCTAGACTCAAATCGGAAATCAAATCGCAAGAGGAGACAGAGTAAGAGTGCCTAGAGGTTAGAGGGCGCCATGGACGGCGCCAACTGGCGGCCCACCCAGGGGGCCGACCCTACCGCCGTCGCAGCCGCCGCCGGCGTCGACCCTAACGCCCCCGCCCCCGCCGGCGTCGACCCTGGCGCGCCCAGCTCGATCCCGAGGCGCGGAGCAGGATCGTCAGTAAAGTGTAAGCGCACCTCTCCCTCCCCTTCTCTTCGATCCCAAATCAATTTTCTTTCTCAACAGGTTGTATTCTTTTTCATTTCTTGATGACCCCCTTTCCCCCTTCTAATTAGATACTACTAGGATTTATCGACCCATCCGTACACAAAGACCGATTTATGATTCTCTATCTGCCTCCCCCTCTACAAGCAATCTTCTTAGCTCAAAAGTTTTCAGCTTTTGAACGATGCCCCCGGTTATTAGCTACCTCAAGTACATCTTCTCTCTGTGTGCGTCCGTGCTGTGCATTAATTTTGTTTGCCCACAGATCTCTGACCCATTAATCCTCAACAGAGGGATGGATGCAATTATATTCGTGCCGTCCCATCCATGCCTAGTGTGATCTTATCTAGATTACATCATGTCTAGAATCCGCCCAGCTGCCTAATTGAATTATCAAAACTAACAGCCGATAGAAATCACAAGTTTATTTGCCGAAAGATACAAAAAAATTATCATAAGGCTGCGTGTGCACCATAAACACACATGAAATACTCGCAATCATGTTCCATCACATCGGGTAGACCATGGATTTTGCAAGTGTAGTCGGAACGAAGATCTAATCCATCTTCCGTGCACACGGTGACAACTCATGACTTGACCAAATACCAATGTTTTTCCTTCCCTCATCTATTTATTGGATCATGTATATGCCTGCCAATTAAACATGTCCATTTTAATTTGTGCTGCTCTCATAGCCAGTTTGACCACATGGATGTGCTCGATGTTAGTTGTCCACAAATTACATGCAACTTATGTCACTGGGAAGCTAATACAATATTTGTGTACATAAATCGGGCACCTGGCTTACTCGTTTGACCAGACATTAAATTGTAGACATAACACATTTCTCATAATAAGCAGCATATCTCTTACGATATCACATCTTGCCTTATATGTGTAGAATGGAGACTCTGCAGGAGCACCTTCCAGTAGCAGTGCCAGAGGGGCTGAGTGAGCTTCAAAAATTTGCTGAGCTATTTGAAGAGAAGATCTATACTGCAGCAACCAGCCAGGTACATTTAGCGTAAGTTTGCTACCTTCTACAGGCGGAAGCCAGAACTTTTAGCTTTGGGGGTTCCAAAGTGGGCGGGTCAATAATAGAAAAGAGTGATCTGTGAACAATCTGAAAGACTCTTTAGGTCACTTTTAAGTGCTTGTAAAAAAAATTCATATAAAACCATCCTTGTAATTAGTAACAAATATTTTCTTATATATACTTTTACCATGTTAGCATAAATGATAGAGCAATGCACGGGTGGATCGGTTTTCCCAATGGTCATGTTGAAGTTATGAGTGTTGAACCTTGAATTACATCAGCCCATTATTCAGCCATTCATGTTTGTATAAATCACATACACTGCCATGTACCTGAAATTGGTATATTTCTGAAGCAACCTTCTATTAGAAAGGGAGTAATTTGTTCAAGTGTTTTATGGGATATGCAATAGTATATAATCATATATCTTGTATCAAACATCTTAACTCCCTTAGTACCAAACGAAGAGAAGCAATTCCTTTTCAACTGTGGTAATCACTGTAGGATATACAGGTAGCAAGATGTTAGTAGTCGATACAACTTGCACTTATATATTCGTATCATTACAAAACAACAACTTAAAATTCTTTTCTTTTGTATTACTCAGTCGGATTATTTGCGGAAGATTTCTCTGAAAATGTTCTATTTGGTGAATGAGACAAAGTCACAACAAAACCCTGCAAATGCTCAAGTGATTCCAAATCCCAATCCCCTCGGCCCAGGTATCACACGCAGCAAATCCAATTTTACACTTTTTATTCTCTGTCTATGTATTTGCTTCTAAAAAGTTTGACTACCAGTAAGATATTTGGAGGCAATATGTTTTGTTCAACTCGGGTGTCACTACATTTGCTGTGGCAAATCTGGTGAAGAAGGCTAGGTGTTGAGACTCGTTATGTTTGTTCCACCACTTTCAACGGTCAGTGGCTGAGCATATCATGTGGGTAAATTATATACCTTTGCAAAGCGATAATCTATTCGAATAGTCATGTCTACGGTCATAGAAATACAAAGCTTGGTCACACCTTAGTTAGACTTGGAGTGTGAGTAATCCTTGATGTGTGAATATGTGAGTCATGAGCCCGTATTTAGGTGAATGGAGGTTGTGAACCATGGTCTCGTTGGTATTGTATATCCAGCAGCCTTAAAGATGGGAACTGTGGAGAATGGAATAGCTACTCCTAGGGTTAAAACCTTCAATTATAACTTAAAAGCTTAGGTTGATAGTTACCGTTTCAACTGGATATTACACTTAATCAACTGCATCAAAACCTACTTTATGCTTAAAGCTATGCCTTATAGCCTTGATCATTGTTGATCTCTTAAGCATCTATCAACATATTGCGTAGTATTAGGGATTGCTGAGTATCTTCTGTATCCACTCTTGTTTGCTGATCAGATGAGGAAGCAGAGTACAACTTCGCTAAAGATGGAGATGATGAGTAGTAGGGTGATGCTGTGTTCGCACTCAAGTTGAATGTGGCATTGGACCCTTATTTTAGTTTCCGTTGTTGTTTGCTTCGCCGGTTGGCCATGGATGTAATAAATCTTATGGATTAAGACCTTTGTATTGGCAGACATTTATGATGTGATATTAATCGAATGTGATGCTATTCTATTATAATACTCACTCGCACAAGTATTAAGGTGAACGATAAAATGATCATCTTACCCTCTTTTAATACCATTTATTGTGTGGGAAATGAGACTTGTATTGGGAAGGAAGTTACTTAATGGAGAGGGTAAGATTGGAAAACTTGGGTTAAAGTTATCTCAAAATCGTAGAACGTCATGTATTTTGAACATTGTAAAAGAGATTAAAATGTCATCTATTTTGAGACGGAGGGAGTATATGCGTATCGGCTACTAATATAGGATTAATAAACTAGGCATAGGAGAACCTAACAGTGATTAATAGGAGAACCTAATAGTGATTAATACATAAGGCATTAGAGAACCTAGACCAGGGTCCGGCAAAGGACCACTTTGCTAACTAGGAGCATATAAACAAAAGAGTTAATTTCATAAACCCACCACTTTATTGGCCTAATTGTCATGAAATCACCACAATCTTGTCCTGTATCACAGACCCACCAATAACTTGGGCTCTTTTCTCGCAAAACTACCGTTTCGTCGCACTCTCCATCCCTGACCTAGTGGGACCAACTTGTCAGCATCATGAAGAAGAAATCCTATATGTTCCTGTCACCATGTCATCCTAGGCGCGCGCCACGCAAGCAAGCCAACATGACTGTCTAGGCTGCTTGTGGATCAGACTGGATCGTAGAAGAAATGAAGGCCCACGCAGGACATCAATCATTTGCGTGGCGCGCGTCTAGGATGACATGGCAACAGGAACATCTACGATTTATTCTTCATACTGCTGACAAGTTGGTCCCGCCGGGTCAAGGACGGGGAGTGTAACGAAACAGTAGTTTTGTGATAATGGAGCCTAAGTTATTGGTGGGTCTGTGATACATGATAAGATTATGATGGTTTCGTGATAATTATAAAAAATGGTGGATTTATGAAATTAACTCTTTAAAAAAAGGTTTCTAGCTAGATATAGGAGAAGGCGAATACGCGCGCCTCTGCTTTTCAACAGCTGACTCGGCTTGCAATCCCTATACATGCATCAATGCCTGTTGAGCTCAATCACCAGGCAGTCATGGCCCATAAGTCAGCACAAGGCCTTCGATCTGACTGGTGATAGGTAGGATCTGGTATCGTGACCTTTTCTCTTCTTCTTTTTTTTTTTTCGCTGCATGCGGTTGCCTTTCTTGATTTAAAACCTGATCGTTCGTGATCTGCAAGCACGTGCTGCACATACTAGCCGTCAATATCGGGGCAAACTTGAATCCAGTGAAATAGGTTTGTGGTTCCCTTGCAGCACATTGTGCATATATCATTGGTTGCAGCTACTATATTGGAGCAATGACTGCAGGCAAGCAGGTGAGTGCCCAGTGACCACCCCTGGAGGTTTTGTTCCTGCAGAAACCCTACGGCTGTCGTGGAATCCTACGGACTACGGTCCCTGCCAAAAATAAAAACAAAATCATGGCCAGGAGACCAGGTCAGGCCAATATGGCAGGTTTTGGATTTTTGACTCTTCTCGCTGCGCACGAGCTGAGGCTCAGCGAGAGCTTCAGACACTCAGAAAACATAAAGCAGATCAATCAAAGCAGCAGCATGCTACCGATTTTCAGACACAGCCTCGCGGGAAAGTAAACCTCAACCAACCAGAACTGAGGACCCAAATGCATATCCAGAGTAATTAATCGCTATGCACTAGGTTTACAATTTGATAGTACATTTTAACATTATAAAAGACTTGGTTCAACATTTTTAAGTTTTGAGAAACCTAGTTCAATATTTTTAAGTTTTCATGCAAAAAAAATAGTTCAAAATTTAAAAATATAAATTCAAAATTTTTAATCACCATACATTAGGTTTACAATTAAGTGTCTTTTAACATTTTAAAATACTTGGTTAACATTTTGTGAAACAAGTTCAATATTTTTTTAAAAAAAAATAGCTTCAACATTTTCACACAAAATATTGAACTATTACATCCAAAATGTTGAACTAGTACCTTCAAAAGTTGGATTTTAAAAAATACAAAAAATATCTATAGTGGATCTCGTTTTGTTACAATAATTCTTAACAACACGGTGGCTTAAACAGTCTTGAAAATGGAGTTATGATTTAGAGAAAATCCAAGTTTAAGTTTGCATCTCAAATAATTTTCCATCGAACCATCTAAAGTTGGTTAAGTGGGCCGGGCCAAATGGGCCCGCACGAGACCTAGCCCGGCACGATAAGCTAGGACGTGCTTGGGCTGAGGTCTCGGCACGGTACAGGCATGGCCTGATCCTGACACGGCACGATTAGCCACATTTAGGCTCGGCACGGCTAAACTCCTTTTTTCTTCTAATAGAAAGGTTTCTAACTAGACAAACAATCAATAAACTTATTTCTATATATTTTTCTTGATTTTTTTGAATTTTTCAGCTATTGTTTTTGAATTTTTCTATTTTCAAGATAATTTTTTAAAAACGTGCCGCGTCGTGCCTTAGACATGCCCGGGTCAACCCGATCTGACACAGTGCCTCATGGGTCGTGTCATGGGCTGAGCCTTCAGCACACGGGTCAGCACAGCTTGGTCCAGTTATATAGTTGGGTCTGACAAACCGAATCCTAACCGGACCATGCCTAAGCGCACTCGTACTGGGCCAGCCCGTCAGGCTCACTTAGCCAGCACTGAATCATTCATCCCACAGGGCCAACCACAGAGCGACATGGGTCCATCCACCTCAGATCTATCCACCTCTCTCTCCCATCTGCTTGGATCACGTCCGCTGGCTTTTTCCAGGCACCAATCTCAAATCGCGCTACCCGTAAGCTAAAAACGGACACGCTACTTCCTTATTGCATGCCTGAATCCAGTAGGTTCATTCAGGCCGGCCCAGCATTGCGTGATGGTCATATTTGGGCTCTAAGAAATCGGGCTAGGCCGCACATGCGCACTCTCAGCCGGCCTAGACGCTATTTGTCGTGGACGGCCGGACCTTTCGTGCGTGGATCCTATTTGGCGCAAGTCAATCCAGTGAATCCTAGCACACCGACGACACGAGAGAACAGCAAAATCACATGCATGCATGCGTTCATTTCACTCCCACTGGCCACACCAACCTCCTAGGCAAGGATTCGTTCAGGATATGCATGCTACTTATGTGTGTTTGAATTGACCATGCATCATTTTGTTGCTCCCCTTTCTTCCTCCTTCCAACTCTTCTTCTCCCAAACAGGCCATGGCAATCATGGCGGCGTACGTCGAGAGGCATGCGGCGAGGACGATGTAGGTAGTGCGGAGGCGGGAAGTGAAAACTGAGATGGATCCTTTTCTTCAAATGGCGGCGGAAGTCGGTATGTTGAGGAGTACGACAACGAGGAAGAAGAACTAGGCCTTGAGGCAAGCAGACCCAATACAAGGTAGCAAGGTCGTTCATTGTTTTCCATCTAACGGAGTGATATCAATTCTCTACTGTAAAAAACAGGGGTTGATTTCTGTATCACATCTTCTTCCCACTCTCCTTCTATCTAATAAAATTTCATAAATTCAAACAATTTACTCATTTTTGTCATCCATTTTAGTCCTACAACATCCTCATCTCGTTACCGGCTACAGATATGAGATCCGTTTTACTAATAAAAATAAATACAGTATGAGAACTATTAAAAATAAAAAAAAAATATAAGAAAAATTAGCGAATCCTGAATGGATCTCTTTTGAAATTAAGTTACGACATCATTTCTGACGTATTCGCTCGGTGACGTTCTATGGCGTATCTACATCTATATATCTTAAATTTATTCTTAATATTATTATATTTAATATTTATATTTTTGTTGTAACACAACGGACAATTAGGCAATATTGCTTTTAATACCCTCCACGCTCCCCGCCGGATAATAGGGGTGCAATACTTTTAAGGGTAAATTAGTAACTTTTCACGAGTCTAATCACTCTCTGCCATCATCCCTGATCGTAAAGGAGCCCAGCGCCAGGTGCCGCCTCTCCACCCGCCGCCCGTGCGAATCGCTATTACGCCCTGCCGTCGTTCAATCCACGACATCATCTCGTGATGATGAGATTAAGCAGCCGGCCGATTGAACTGTTGTCGAGACGAAGTCCAGCCTACAATTTTTTCTTTATTTGTGTAGGCACTCATCAATATTTTACTTCATCGGCAGTTGCTAAATTGAAGAAATAAGGGTTTGCAAAAATCACAGAGATCGAGTAAGATAAATCTCTCCCTTTTTATCTATGCCCCCAACCAAGATAGTCCTGTTCAAATCGTACGTACGAGAGGTAGCCGTCGTCCTGCTGCAGCACGTAGAGAAGCGCGGTGCGGAGGCAGCCCTCGTCCTGCAGCGCGGAGGGCACGTCCACGATGGCGTCCTGCACGGTCCCGGCGTCGGCCACGCGGCCCATGCACGCGTGCTGCACCGGCAGGTCCAGCGACCGCAGCGCGGCCATGAGGCAAGCGGGGGCGTGGCGCCATGCGGTCGTCGTAAGGCGCACCGCCGCCGCCTCACGGCCGACCATCCGCATCTCCAGCTTCTCCTCCAGAACGCGGGGGGGGGGGGGGGGGGGGCGGGGGGGCGGGGGGGGCGGGGGGGCGACGCCGTTCCGTGACATGGCCTGCTTGGCCTCGGCCTCGAGCTGCTCCACGCGGCCGCGCAGCTCGGCGATGTACGCGGCAGCGTCGGCGAGCAGGGATGCCTTGTCCATACGGGAGACCGTGGGCACGGTGGCCTGGAGGTTGCAGAACCGGCGGTTGAGCTTCTCCCGCCGCTGCCGCTCGGCCACAGCGTGGCTGATGGTGCCCGGGCCTCCTGCCCCGCCTTCTCACGGCGGCCACCGCCGGTGCTCGGTGGTTTCCCGGACATGTCGGATCGGAGCCCGCCGAGTGCGAGCCCGAGACAGCCCACTCGGTGTCGTCCTGCGGGGACTTATCGAGCTCTTCGTCGCCCACCAGCCATTGCTCGGGAACCCCACAGGACCGAGTGCCCTGTGGCGGAGAAGACGGAGGCTGGTGAAGGAGGGGAGAAGGAACCTGGGAAGACGAGCTCATCAATGGCACTGATGTGCTGCATATTGTCACTTCCGTCGAGCGTTTTATTGGCTAAAAATGGCATATTGTACTAGCACAATGGCAATTGCAGGTTGTCCTGACACAATGGCAGATTGTACTAGCTCATCAAGGCAGATTGGCACTTTGAATGTCTGCGTCAAGCTTAGCACAAAACATGAACAGTTCATATGTAAGAAAGTTTCATCCTGTAGAAGAAAAGTTTCCTTAGTTGATAGAAGGAGTTACCGGGAGTAGATCGAAAAAGTTCCAACAGTGGAAGAAAGAAAGTTTCATCCTCTAGAAGGGAAGTTTTTCTAATAGGTCGAAAAAGTTTTAACAGTAATAAAAAGTTGCATGGACAGGATACTATAAAATTTATTTTAGTGTATCCATCCCTCTAGGAGAGCACAATCGCATGCGCATAGCTGATCGCGTCGCATTCCAATTTTAGTGTATCCATCCCTCTAGGAGAGCACAATCGCATGCGCATAGCTGATCACGTCGCATTCCATACGTACCATGGGTCGTGAGAAGCTAGGAATCAGCTGTCTGGGTCTCTAGACCTTGTCTGCCAAAAGGCACTCGAGGGAGATGCTGCCAGTGATGCCGCCATTTGCTGCCGTTCTTGGACCGTGGAGACAAAGGATGGTGATCATGGGATAGCGCACCGCGAGGCTGCTGCAGCAGGATGAGGTCCCGGGGGTGGGGCGGCGGGCGCAGGCCCATCGCGTCGGCGCGCTCCCACCGCCGCAGGCGCGTGACGCCGATGCACGGGCCGTACGCCACGTCCATTTCCAACCGCCGCAGCTCCTCCTCCTGCATGCGCGCTGTAGCCGCCGGCATCTGAGCATGCATGCAGCGCACTTGATCGGCACTTGCACGACGTCGATGGCACGCGATGGTTGGCTAGATAACTAAATCGAGTACGTACCTGCGGCGCCTTGGGTAGTGCAGGCGTCGGTGACATGTGAACCAGGGGTCTTCGAGTTTCGAGGTTAGGACAGTAGAGTGCTATGTGGTACTCTCCCTTGGCGATTATCTCCTTAAAGTCCGAGAAGATCAAGTTCTGAGAGAGGGTACTGAGAGCCATTAACAGTAGTCTCTGAGTACCCGAGTTCCCCGATGACCCGAGAAGGCCAGGTTCCGGGAGAGGGTGTTCGGGACCATGAACAGTGGTCCCCGAGCACCCGAGTTCTCCGATGACAAGAGAAGTCAGTCTCGGGAGATGGTGCTCGGGGCTATAAACAGTGGTCCCTGAGCACCCGAGTTCCCCGATTATCTGAGCAGTCAAGTTCTGGGAGAGTGTGCTTGGAGCCGTGAACAGTGGTTCCCGAGCACCCGAGCTTCTCGAGGATCAAGAGAGAGCATATACGGGAGAGAGTGCTCGGGGCTATGAACAGTAGTCACCGAGCACTCACAGTTCCCCGAGGACCTGATAAGTCCTTCATCGGTGGTCCCCACAAGAGCTCGGCGGTGAGGTGTCAATTGGTGATAGGCCTGATGCTGCATTTAAGAGGGCCCGTGGCCTGTCACTTCCAACCACTCCCCCCACGCTTGATGTCAGTCCCTGCCACGGTCTGGCAGGGAGGCGTGGGAACATTTAATGCGCGGGTCCCATCGCGCGTCATCCGGCGCACCTCGGGATAACGTCGCAGGGCTCGAGGCGCAACGCCTGCCGCCCTGCTGTGTCAGACTCGCTCTGACCGGGAGGGCACGCGGGGCTGCTCGGTGGCTGCCTGGCGGGCCCTCCCCGTTGCACTCGCTGAAAAGCGGAATGATGACGACGAAGACCGGACGGGGGCGCGTTTTCAACTCTTCCCGTCACCACAAGCTGCAGCCCATGATGGTTGCTTTCCATTTATAGTGCCTTGAAACTTGCGTCATCCTTTCTGGGCACGCCACCCGCCCCAACCGAGTATAAAAGAGGGGCGGGCTCCCTGGAGAAGAAGGACGAACACAAAGAAGAGACTTAGACGAAAACTGAGATCGAACAGAGCACATCGGACGAACTCCGGTCGACGACGACGGAAGAAGCACGAAGCTCTGGACTTAGACAAATATTCTTGTAACACAACAAATCCTCAGAGAGACATTCTCAGAGCATTTATAGCATACACACAGGAGTAGGGTATTACGCTCAGTGCGGCTCGAACCTGTCTAAAAATCCTCTGAGCATTTACTCCCTCCTACATCCGATCATCCACTCCACGTGCATCTCATTTACTCCCATTTATTTCACGTACGAGACGGGTTCAAAATCATCCACCGACCGAATATCAAAGGGATCCCTCCAGATTCCCACTTGAGGAGTTCACCCTCCAACAGCAGGACTGCTGCGTCTTGGCGTCCTTGAATCTTTTGCAGCGGCTTGGCGCGCGACGCCGGCACCGGCGCCTCTCTTCCTCTGCCTGTAGAAACCCTTCAGCCCGCCGCCCGCAGGCGCCATGCATGCATTCTCGATCTGTAGCTTCTCCGTCATATGTTGACCCCTCGTCGTCGTGACGATGCTACTTTTGCTTCCGCTGAGATACAAGTTCAACGCAGATTCCTTGCTGGAAAAAAGAAAAGGAAAGTAGAACACAAATTAGTCTGGGGAGACTCGAAGTCCAAGCACTCGCCGGCGATGTGCAACTGCAAGTCGAGTAGGATCCAAGTTCCTTTTGGTTCCGACGAAAGGGCCTTTTCTTCTATAAAGGTCCACCTTGTCATCCTAACTTGCCGGCGATGTGCAACTGCAAGTCGAGTAGGATCCGAGTTCCTTTTGGTTCCGACGAAAAGGGCCTTTTCTTCCATAAAGGTCCACCTTATCATCCTAACGTGTTTGGCGACGGTTGTTCTTTCTTTCACGGCCTTGGGAGCAAGAGCTTGGGCCGGCGAGCACCAGCAGAGCAAGCGCTTGTCATGACCAACCCAGTGCGATGCCTGAGCTGGAGGGCCCAATATGATGCATTGCCTGCTGGGATTTTTTTTTAATTTCTATATTTTTTATTTTCGAAATTTGAAGATATTTGTGCTCGTTTTCAAAATTTGCAAATCTATACTCTAAATGTGCAGATTTTCAAAATGGACGCATATATTTACAAATTCTGGATTTAAAATATATAGAAATAAAAAAATATTCGCTGGTGAGCGAGCAGGAATCGTGGTGGTGGTGGCCCAAAAGAAACGGTGTGGGCATTGGCAGTGTGGATGTCGCCGCGGTAAAGAGTGGATGGGAGGAGGCGTCCGGTGCAGGCAGCAGGGCGGGACAGCGACGCGGGAAAACGTCGCTTGTCGTGGACGAGGCTTAACCAACGCGACGACGATTAATTAACGTGCGCGCACGTCGGGCACACCACGTTGCATGGACACCGACGGCAACGGACGGCGGCCATCTCATCCGGCGCCGATCGCAACACGACGGCGACGAGTGGCGCCGGCGCCGACCGTCGGTTCGCTAATTATTCCGGGCGATCCTGTAGCTAATTAGTCGAGCCGTTTTGTCTAGCGGTAACTGCGACAGTAGTGACCAGATCGGACAGCGGATATTGATTCACCAAGAAAAATAATCCCAATGGCAACAACAAAATCCGCGACGAGGACTAGTACTCCAGTGACAGAAGAAGTGAAGGCCCATGTGGTCCGGTCCGGTCTAACCCCATGCACACGCACCCACTAATTGCGGCGCCATCAATCATTAACCAAGCCTAGCAATTATATTAAATTCCGACGAAAATGCACCCGGATATAGCACTGCTTCCGGTCCTCCTAGGAGCAGCAAGAGGTTTAGCAGATAAAAATATAGGAGGTTTAAAGTTTATAAGATAAAATATATAATTTAAATAATTATTTTTATTTAAAATAAAAATAATATAACTCAACTAAATAATATCAATTTACTCAAAGCTTTGGTTACAGAAATTTCTAAAACTAGAGATAGCAGACTTAAAAAAAAATTAAAACTGAGCTCTGCGAAAAGGCCCTAAAAGTTTAGCGGAAAGCAGGGGCTGATTTGACATTTCCTCCTACAGAATCACGCGTCACGCAGCCCTGCCTCGGGACACATGCACACGCGAACCCATCGATTAATAAACACCAAAAAAATCAATTGCTTGCGCGGAAAAAACTTTGCTTTTTTTAATTTGTTTTGAGCTACAGCTAGCTGCTCGTCGCCTCGCCTCGGCTGGACTGCGTGCGCGTCCATCCACTTCGCCATCTCCAGCTCCAAGTCGGCGCCTTGGGTTTGCCTCCCCCCTCGCCCTCGCCGTCGGCATTTCAGCACCTCCCCTTGCGGAGCCTTCGAGGTGTTCCCCGATGGACGACCCCGGCACCGCCGCGCGCAACCACCTCTCGCCGCAGGTCGCCGGCGGCGGGGGGCAGCAGCCGCCGGTGCCCCGCTCACCGACCCCGCTCGACCTCTCCTCGGTCTCGGCGTCCGCGTACCGGCGCCTCTCGCCGTCTCTCCGCCCGCCGGCGCACCCGCAGGTGCGTCTCCCGTCCCCCTACGGCCAGATCCTCGCGCCGCCGGGCCCCGGCGGCGGGAGCCACCACGCGCGCTCGCTGTCCCAGCCCCTCTTCTTTTCGCTCGAATCGCTCCCGCCGCCGCCGCCGTACGCCGATCTGGGTGCGGCGCCCGCTATACCGCCTTCCCCGCCGTTGTCGAGCTACGACCCGCCGCCGTTCGGGCTACCGCCGAGGAGGGCGGGGCACCGGCGGTCGCAGAGCGACATCCCCTTCGGCTTCGCCCAGCTCAGCCCGCCGCTGCCGCCGCCGGCGCCGGTGAAGCGCGAGGCGGCCACGGCGGCAGAGGGTTGCAGATCGGACGGCGACGACGCGGCCTTGTACGACCTCGTCAATGCCTACATGGACCTGGACGAGCTGGACCCGCTCAACTCCTCCGAGGAGCGCCACGACGACCGCGACAGCCGCGCGAGCGGCACGCGCGCTGGGAGCGCGGCGGAGAGCAGCGAGAACGAAGCGGAGAGCCAGTCCACGTCAGTAGAGAGGAAGGACGGGGGCAAGTCCCGGCATTGTCGCAGCCTGTCGATGGACAGCTTCATGGGGAAGCTCAACTTCGCCGCTGGTGATGAGTCACCAAAGCTGCCGCTGCCGTCTCTCAGCGGCGGCCTCACGAGGAGTGGGAGCGGCTCCCTGGAAGGTGGTGCTGTGGCACTGTTTGATATGGAATTTGCAAATGGAGAGTTCACTGAGGCTGAGAAGAAGAAGATCATGGCAAACGAGCGGCTTGCGGAGATAGCTTTGATGGACCCCAAGAGAGTCAAGAGGTGTGTATTTCTTTGATATTTGGGACATTGACCCCTTTCCGGAAATTGAGCATTGTATCTTGTGGATTTTTTTTCAGGATTCTGGCAAACCGACAGTCTGCAGCGAGGTCAAAGGAGCGCAAGATGAGGTACATTCAAGAGCTTGAGCATAAGGTACAGGTATTGCAGACGGAAGCTACTACGCTCTCAGCACAATTGACAATGCTGCAGGTTTGTTCTGTGGAGCTGATGGGGATTTTGTTTCGCTTTATGATTGTGATGATTTAAGTTACCCTTATTGTTCTTCTTTGTAGAGGGACTCCACTGGACTGTCCACTCAGAACAATGAGTTGAAAATCAGGCTGCAAGCAATGGAGCAGCAAGCGCAGCTGAGAGATGGTAAGCTCGTTGTGATTCTCAACTGCATTGGTCCTATGTTTTCTGGTAACAGTAAAAAATGAAGGTTGTCTTGCTTGAAAACCTAGCAGAACGACTAGTGTACCTTGGATTGTCACACGTTGCCCATTCGGTTGATTTCCCAAATCCAACTTTTTTCTTGGAAAACCGATTTCCAAAATCCAGTTGTTGACTTGCTCACAGAAGTTACTTATCCATTGATTCAATGCTTACTATTTTAGAATGTTGATCTCATGGCATGCTTTTGGTGGTTAATGCATTTCATGTTCTGACTTAACCTTGGTAGTGTCAGACATTTTCAAATATCCCATATGGGATTTATTGAACAACTGTTGTGTTTTGAGTTCGGCTATCATTGGAGTTGCATCATTAACAATGTTGTTTTACTTGACAAATAGGTGCATATGCTAACTTATGCAACCAATCTTAGCTGATTTAGAAAAGTTTGCCATTCCTAGTTTAGGTGGGAAAACCATGTCTTGGTTCTTTAAATTAGTCGATTGGAAATTTAAACTCACAATGGGCACTGATGTCATTGATTCTCTCAATGCTAGTGTGTAAAAATGGCCTGGTATAACTTCTCCCTGGCATATAGTTTGTTTGTTACTAGGTAAATAGATGGATTATCCTTTTGCCATAGGCTTATGATAGTAACCATGACATTGCTTTATTAGTCTAAATTGGCCAAACATTTAAAAGTTGATGGGAAGATCAGAAATTGCAAAACATAACCCTACTGAAGGGTGTGCAGGAATTACCCAACCCTACTAATATAAACATGATTATTTTTGCAAAAAAAAATAGTAGATAAAAATCCTCAAGGACCTTATCCATATATTGTTTAAAATTCTGTTGTATATC
Source organism: Phragmites australis (assembly GCF_958298935.1). Taxonomy (NCBI): domain Eukaryota; kingdom Viridiplantae; phylum Streptophyta; class Magnoliopsida; order Poales; family Poaceae; genus Phragmites; species Phragmites australis. The sequence goes on from NC_084936.1 coordinate 28,620,364, forward strand.
TGGTTGAACTAGATATACTACTCTTTCGACCTTGATTGAATGATGAAAGCATTATTTGCAGATTATCATTACCTTATTATATATCAGCCATATGCCTGCTTAGTTAGGTACACATGTATCCTTTGTTTCTTTGGCTGTCCATTGTTTACCTCAAGAATTTCTGCGCAAATGTATGCTAGCTTTTGCTAACTTGTAGGTTAGTAAAACACATTTGGTTTTTCTTTTCTGATTAATTAACAAAAAATATTGTAGTGAATCTCGAAATACATTTTGATAGCTAGATGAAGTCTTATTTTCAAATGATTTGTTTTTTTCAATTTGTGCAGATATTGTTTCTGAAACCTCACAGTAGTGGTGCTTTCCTTTCTTTTCCCTCTACACCCTTTGCCTTGTCTTTTGCGCTTAGTTTTTTTCTCTGGTGTATCACAATCGGTTTTAACAAATGATTTGCCGAGGGTAGGATTCAAGATCAGTAAATAACACTAGTGGTTTAGCTGGCATTAGGGCGTGCTATTGGTTGATATATGTATAGTTTATTGTAGGAACGGAAGCTCCGGTCTTCAAGTGGAAGATCCGGTCCTTAACGACTCCAATGACTCAACGAGTCTCTCGGCGTCTCTCCCTCTCATGATCCTGTAAACACAAGCACTAAGCTAGATTGTAGGCAGATCGGTTGCTCTCCAACCAACACATGTACATGTATAAAAGTCACTCGAGTTGATCAATGAAAGCTGTGCATTGCATCTTACTCCTTTATTTATAAATTAAGGTGTATGATCAGGCTGCAATGTAACTAGTTGTTGACGAATGCTAAACTTTGATATAGCATAGGCAGAAGTACTGTTTTGTCATCATAGAAGTGATTGTAGTTGGCATGATAACTGTCAGTGATGGTTTTGCTCCCACATCGCTCCTGAGGGCGGCTCGGGTGGCCCTCAACCCTAGCACCGCCGTCACTCCCTACCTCTCCTCCCGCCTTGCCGCCGCCCAAGCGTGTCGTCGGATGCCCACGCGGCCGCAAGGACAACGACGACAAGGAATTCCCTTCTGGGCCATCGGGCGTTGGTGTGGGGTCGATCGGGAGGCGGCTACGGCGGGGCCGTTGGGCGTCAGCGCGGGGTCGGTGGGGTGGATGTTTCGGCCGGTGGCCTTCATGCGGGTGGCGATGGAGGCTGGTGCAGCGGTTGTTGTCGGCGACGCTCAGGTGCACGCGCGAAGGGGATGGGTGGTGATGGTGTTTCGGCGTGGTGGCTTTTGGAGATGGCGTCGGGGACGACCTCTAGTATGGCGGGGGAGCTCGGGAGGAGCGGATCTGACGGGATCCGCTCGGATCCGGCGAGATCGAGCGTCGGTGTGGCTCGTGGTGGCGTGCTTCCGGTGTTGCCGGATCAGAGTGAAAGCTTTGCCCGGCAGTTCGCCGGTGCCGGCTACGATGACGTTCTTGGTGCCGCTCTTCCCAATGGGGGCATAGTCGTGGTGCCTCACCTCCTATGGGACTCTCCGGGTGAAAACCTTGTCCGATTCCTAGACAGTGATGTCGGCACCTCCAATGTCGCTGCCTTCTTGAAGCTGTCGTCTTGGAGGTCCTGCACCGTGTATGATGCCCGGTCTGTTGCAGGGGTAGGTCGTTCGGTGAGGCCTCTACCCCCTCGGAGCTGTCTTGTACTTCACAGTGGTCGGCTGGCATGTGTGGAGGGGTGTTTGCTGTGTGAAGTTAGAGCTGTTTCATCGTGGGGTGCGATGAAGCTTGGCAACAATGAGACGCGGCAGGCTCCTTCTCGCAGGTGCCTTGTTGGTTGATGTGTGTCTGGGTGCGACATCACAGAGTTAGAGGATGTGGTCGACTGTGGGAAGTCGGAGCTGCTTTGTCCCTTCGACAAGCTTGGCAACAATGGCTCATGTTGGCCTCTGCCATGGTGTGTCACCCTTGGTGGTCGTCCCGGCCATTTGGTTGCAAGGTTTTCAAGTCCGGTTTCTCTCATAAACTTGGTCAACTTTATTATTCTTTAGTGAATTACAGGAACTCTCTGCCCTTTTCAAAAAAAAAATGATAAATGTCAGTGGCTGTGCAGCAATTTGATCTTATTTTATGATGACACTATTTTAGTGACTGCTATACCTTTAGAACTTGCATGGGAAGCTAGTATCTGTATGATGTTGCATTATCTCCATGTTTGGTGCCACCCTACTGGTTAATGGTCATGCTGTGGTCTTTTTGTACTTGCTCACCCTTCATCTTATAGTGTATTTTTTGCAAGCTTTTAGAATGAAGTCAGTCAGGTTGCAATGTTATTTCAGTTACAAATATGTCATTTTCGCTTTCATGACATTGGGTGGCTTGCTTGCTTTTGAAATTCATATTCAAGGTTTCTCTGCCACAGGAGAACTATTACATTGATGTATTGGCGCCTACTGTATAATTTAGTTGTGTTAATTTGTTGTACTCTCTACATCCATTTAAGTTTTTTTTACTGATTCATGTGTATGCACTATGCAGCCCTGAATGAGGCATTGACTGCTGAGGTCCAGCGTCTGAAACTGGCAACTGGTGAGATAACCGATGGCCGTATGCCGAAGGGCCTACAGCAGCAGATGAACTCCCAGATGCTTCAGCTTCAGCAGCTGCAAATACAGCAGCAGCCATCACAGCCGCCGCAGCAGCAAGCTCAGCAACAGCAACAGCAGCCACAGAAATCAGCATAGATTTAATGGGGTCCGGAAAAGGTGGACGAGCACTTTGCAACGAAGCTAATTAAGTGTTACAAATTGAAGGCCGACGACGGTGGCATAGACATCTGCCGCTGGGGAAAGGAAAACCAATCTTTTGCGTATATCAGACAGGTTGTAGGATAGCAATTGTAGGGCGAGAGACGCTCTGTTCCAAGTTGTTTTTGTTTGTTTAATACCTAGCTGGAGCATGTTGTCGTCTCGTATCATACATACATGTGTGAGGCGTCGTGGGGGCGTTCCTGAAGGTTGTCTCCGAGGCGCTTCTGTACTTTGTGCAACAGGGTTAGCTTATTAAAAGTGTACTGTAACATTGTAATTATCTATAGCGTACCTTAGTGTCTGTCGAAGTGTTCGCATGTACGTTGGTAGCTGCTTTTTGGAGGCAGCACATGGTGGCTGATTGTTCTGCACCCTCAAGAGTTTGTGATGAAGTCTTGGTGCCCACGCTGTTCTCTGCACTGGTGAGGTCTTCGCTGTCGTCAAGAATGTGTCGCCGGTTCGTGCCGTGCTCGCAACTGCAGATCCGCACCGGCTCCCGTGCGGGTTGGCGCTGGCGCTGGCACTGGAGCTGGCGAGCGCAGCCCAACCCAGGTCGATGCGGTTGCTAGCTTCTTTTATATACATATTTTTATTTTTTAATATTTGCAAAAATATATGATCATTTTATAATATTACACATCTAAACTATTGGCTTTCCTTGGAAGTGCAATAATAAGTTGCCGTTTATTCAACAGGTGACGCCTTGTCAGACTTACAACATAACAAATTAAAAATTAAATACTCTAATTGATATGATATTCACGTCAACATGTTGTTTAACTAATGGGAGACACCTTTTCACACGCATATACATATATATTGAAGAAGCTAGCATCCAACACATCTTTTTCAGTGGACTCAGCACAGCCCTATCGTCGTTTCAACAGGTGACAACAAAAATATAGACTATTGGTTGGGCGAGAACAAGATCTCGTTCGTTCATCGAGTGAGACTTTGTGGGCGCCGTAGGTTTGAATATTAAAAAATACAACAAATATGGTCATACCACGTGTCACTCATTCGATGAGCGAGACTTTGCTCTCGCTTGATGAGCGGACGAGATCTTACGCCAGTGGACCCACCTAAAAGGTGTCATATGAATGGGCGACACCTTTTGGTATATAAATCGACAAGTTGTTTGTGTGCAGATGGTGTAGTGTGTATTTATTTTTTCATTTAACTCTCGATTTTATCTAGAGTACAAGAATAGTTCAAAAATTATAAATATTTTTATGAGAAAACTAGAGCTCCATAGCAACTTATTTTAATTGGTTTGATATAAAAGCCTAAGCCAATATTTAATTAAAATTCTCTAAAAAAACCCTATTGTTATAACTTCTAGCAATTTTTAATGTCTCAAATAAATTCTTAAAAATTAGGTAAATTCACTAATATTCTTCTCATATGATGTATAATTTATAAAAATGTTTTCAACCCTAAATTATTTGGTAAAAAAAGTGAGTTCATTTGTAGAGAATATCACATGAAATGATAAAAATAAATATAGATGGAGCATAACTAATGAACTCACTTTTTCATCAAATAACATAAGGTTGAAAATATTTTTATAAATTAGTAAATCACATGAAAAGAATATAGTGAATTTTCTCTGATTTTTAGAATTTATTTGAGGCATTAAAAATTGCTATAAGTTATAACAGTAGGTTTCTTTGAAGAATTTTAATTAAATATTAGCTTAGTCTTTTTAGATCAAACCAATTAAAATGATTGATAGGCTGTTCAAGTTTGTTCATAAAAATATTTACAATAATTTTTAGACCATTCTTATACTCACCGATAAAATCAAGAGTTAAATAAAAAAATACACACATTATACGATCTGCACACACGAACGAAGGTGTTGATTTATATACTAAAAGTATGGCCTACTGTTTGGGTGACACCTTTCAGTGGGCCTGTTGGTGTATGATGTCGCTCGTTGAGAGGACGAGAGGAAGATCTCGTCTGATGAACATGCGTTACGTGGTTTGATCGTGTTTTTTTTTTTGTCTTTTTTTAATTTTCTATTCGGCGACTATTGTTATAATATGTTGAAACGGATATGTTTTTTTGCAAATATTAAAACAGAAAATATATAAATAAAAAAATTCGTCCATCCGTCCATGCCAATACCCGTGTAGTGTTTGCCGCCATGCACGCGCGCAACAAGCCAAGAACAGTAGTGCCGCCGAACGAACGTACAGCGGCTGAGAATTGAACAAAGTAGTTAAGTTTGGCGCGAGTCCTTGCCTTGGTTTTGAATTTTATAAATATATATCCTTCAATTCTGTCTCGTTAGAGCATGTACGGTGCTTAGAGTAAATACTTATAAAAAACGATTTTTTTAACTGTACTGACATAGATATTTAGATGGAAAATAATATATTTACTTAAACATCACTATTTATATTATAATACTAATAAGATAGTTGACACTTTTTTCTTAAACACATAGAATTGTTCACGTCTTATAGCCTACAGGCGGCTTATGCATGCATCCAATATTCCATCCTTTAAAGTCCGATCAGAGCAGGGGCGGAGCCAGCCTTAGGCCAGCCGGGGCTCCGGCCCCCCCTTGGTCCAAGAAATTTTTTGAAGACCCGGGAAACTCGCTAGCTATTGGTGGCATCGATCGGCTGCGCTAGTGAGCTGGGAGCGGGAGAATGAGGAAGAGGGAGATAAAGCCCAGCGTAGAAGATGACGCTCTTGCCTGCATGCCCAATGCCTAGACGGCCTACACGGTTGCCTCTGCAGCCGCCTCGATTCCCAGGCTCCGATCACTGCCTGGCTTCTTGGTCTTGTATGCCCGGCCCCACACTGGATCAGAGGACGCCACCTGTTACGTTCGTTGCGGCTCTTTGCACGTCGCCACGTTCTCTTTGGATCCATCGGAGCTGGAATTTCGATCTCATGGCCGCCAAGAGCCCTCTCTTATATTGTACATCAGTGGTATATGAGCTTTGGTATGTGGTTATGATTAATTATTTTTATAAGTGGAGAAGACTTTTAAAGTTAATTGTTATTTTTTGTTATCGTTGATATGACAAACCCTTTATTGAAAAATAGATTTGAAGAACGCTAAGCGTTCAAAAGTATATTTTGGTTTGTACTGAGCTCGATAATTTTGAAGTCATTGGATGATATTGAATTGAAATATTGTTGCGCTAAATTTGCAAATACTTTCTCTTTAGATGATTCATATGATGTCAAGTTAAATAATCTAATGTTTGAGTTATGGGTTATATAATTGACTTTGCCAGATAGCACAATGTCTTCTATGTAGACTTTGAGTATGTCAGAGAAATATATTATTATTCTAATGTTTCTATTGCTTGTCGAATCTTATTTATTATACATGTAACTATGACGTCAGCTGAAAAAAGCTTTTCAAAGTTAAAATTGTTGAAGAACTATTTCAGATCCACAATGTCTCAAGAAAGATTAAATAGTTTGACAACTTTATGTATTGAGAAAAATTGTTGGATGAGATTGATGTTTATACCATCATTAATGTTTTCACATATAGAAATGTTAGAAAAAATTGTATAAGATGATATCTAGAAAGTGTTTTATGTGAGCGATAGTTTTCAATATACTTTAAGTATTTATCTAAAATAATTTTAATATACTAAATATTATCTTTATAATTTATATGTTAATTAATTTTTGATATGACAATTCAATGGATCTGTTTTTAGTTTCGCTCTGGACCATTAAAATCTTAGTACCGGCCCTGATGGCACCGCCCGGTGAGGTGTATGTACTCCATCGCACGACCTAATATAATTCCCCGTGGTCGACCTGCATGTGTACGCACATACGCTCGAGCTCTGGATTACGCTGTGGACTTGTGGATTATCTCTAGTGCCCTGCATTATTTGACCCGAATATGCAAGCATGACTACTTTGAATTGATTCCATCCAGATCCCGAATTATTTGACCTAATTATAACTAGGTCAAAAAATCACCATCACCATGATATTGTCATTGCTATCGCTATATATATATATCCAGTTGACGTATCGCCCATACACGCATCATCATTTATTTGGAGGTTGAGATGTTGCATTGGCAGATTTATGAATCAACGCATCAGTCAAACTAAGTGCATGACACGTGAAGCTGCCTAGACGCTGACGCAAATGCACTGATTAATTTCTTCATGACCAATATAATTGTCACTTTGTCAGTCGTAGTTAGGCGCAGACACTACCATGTAAGTATAGCTTCTGCAGCAATCAATCAGGGGACTAGAAGCGGTAGCATATATTGGCCTCATCGATCGTGCAAGGCCAATATATATAAAGTATTCTTCAACTGCCTCAGTTAACCCTAAACGTCAAGGGATAACGTACTGCGTCTATTATTCTTCTATTCATGCAAGAATCGAAATTGCAGATCCACGTCTCTAGCATGCATGCATGCATGGTGCAGCAACAGTACTGACATATCAATTGAGTTGTGCTGTGTGCACTACTGCTCGAAGTCAACACTAGCTAGTTATGTAGGAGTATCTCTGCATGTGCAGTTGTTGCAGTCTTGTATGAGACAGAACCCAGATTACGAATGCGTATGCATGGCGACGAGCGGTACAGCTGCAGAAGCATACATATATACATGTGCTGATGATGTGTATGCAATGCAAGCACAGTGCCATCAGTCGATCGATCGATGACTTTGTCATGCATATGCGGCTAAGCGCGCAGGTTCGTGTCTTTTATGAGGTGCGCGCGTGTCCATGCCTTGATGTTGCGGTGCATGCATGCTGGTACCGCGCCGGCCTAGCTACGGACCAACCACCACGAGTGACGCACGGTTTTTAATGCCAGCTGCTCGCTACCATCTTCCAACTCTCCTCTCCAAGGCCGGGCGGCAGCGACGACGTCATATCGCGCGACGGCGGCGGACGGCGGTGGCGCAGATCGACCGACGACTCGTACGTACTGCAATTAATCAGTACGTGCAGTAACGATCGACATCACGTAACATCAGTTGGGCGATTAGTTAGAACTACTACAGAAACTATTTTCAGAGACTAACAGTGACTGCCTCTTCGCTTCGCTTGGCATCAGTTGGGCGAGGGACTAACGATCGACATCACGTAGCGTAGCTAATAGACGTACAGTAACTGCCTTGCCGGTACCTACGTTGTTCGAGTGTTGTACGTATCATATGCACTGCACTGTCTATTAGTATTATTATTGTATTGCCTGATACGCCGCGCCATTGATTCATGTAGCTGCTTAGACTAAGTACAAGCAAGAAAACAATGTATCTCCATCAGACTACAATCTGTAGCAGTTATCGATCCATCTGTGTGTTCCTAGTTGGAATTTCTATATATGCTTTCCTTCCCAGCTACACAAGGAACGATCCAACCGAGAGCACAGATGTGAGCACACGCTATGTAGCTACTATCATTCCTGTATATATCTAGCAGCATGTATTCATCATACTACTACTACTACTTGGCAAGAAAACAAATATACAGGAGAATTCTGGAACTTGCAGGCGCGCAGGCGATCGATATATTGCTGGAGGACGGCTGACATCTATGCAGGGCCGTATCGTTCGAACAAGGTTGTAGCTAGTGCATGCCTGGAATCGTCATCGGTCTTGTTTGGCACGTAACCATCGACCGACCATCCGGAATTCATCAATTCTAGGAGTGTATACTTCTCCAAGTAATGTGGCACAGCTTCCAGACACCTGAATTGCACTCTTTAATGAAATAGTACGCACTAGTTATACAGTAGAATTCTAGATCGTTTTCTTTTTTTTAAAAAAAAAATACCATATGGCTATGAGAGCTATTAGTTATATACTCGATCCCCCCTTTTAAATATTTGTCCAGTACACGTACGTACCAAAAAGAATCCTGACATTTGATCTAGATTTTGCTAATAGCAAAGAAAGCATGGCCTAATTGAAAACTAGCAAATGGTACACATTCATCACTCATGCACCACCATGATGGTCCAAAAGTATGGGCGCAATCTCGCGTACTACAGTAGTGTGATGCATGCTGCTGTACTGTCTCGAAAACTACTACTCCCTCCGATCGTAAATGTAGGTCGTTTTAAATTTGTACATAAAGATTAAAAAAAATCAAATAACTTTGTTACCCTTTATTTATTCTGTATTAGAAAAGATAACCCATTCATTTGTGAGAGCGGTAACATTTATTAAACAAGAGAAAGGAGGGAATAAAAGATAAAAAAAGTACATAGAAGTTCGAGAATGACTTATATTTAGAGAATAGTTGATGAAACTAAAACGACCTATATTTGCAATCAGATGGAATTGTTTAGCCCTTAAATGATAGGATTAAGATAACACTATTTTCGCTGACGTACGCGGAGAGAAGACATTTATTTTCTTAAAAAAATAGTTATATCTATCTCTATATACTTACCCTTTTAAATATATGGCACCTATGGTTACAGATCCTTTTATCTCTTGCAAGTTAGTTAAAACTAAATGGCTGCCCTACGCATTATCTCTAGGTCGGACGGAGTGGCGTTAATAGTTGTTGGGAAATTGCATTTGCCTTAAAACTCAATCACCTAACACCTGTTAGTCTAAACACACACATATATGCCTCTTGCTCGCTCTGCCTCTGCTTATGTATATATATATATCAATCGATCTAGTGCACTACATGTGCCTGCATATACACGCGCATACAGGCATCGATCGATGCACGTACGTACGCGCTGTGCCGACCATTCGTGCGCTTGCCTAGGACAACAATTAAGCAGCTAGTTGAGCCGTCGTCGTGAGTCTCGACATACTTGTAGCTAGCTGGTCGTTGGAAGCTGGAGCTAGTTAGCATATCGATCGGCGCCGAGGATGGAGTACAGGGAAGGGCAGCCGGCGCCGGCGGCCGTGGAGCTCATCCGTACTGAAGATCAAGGGTCGTCGTACGTGAGCACGACGACGGGGAGGAGGGAGCTGGTGCCGCTCACCCACAACGACAACCGCGGCTTCCTCCGGATGCTCCGCGAGAAGAAGGAGAGGTGCGTGCGAACTGGCACGCATGCGTCTCGATCTGTGCATCATTCATGTATGTTGATTTGAGGCGCGCTGACGCATGCATGCATGGACTGATCGATCAGGCTGGGCGTGGAGGCGGCGAAGGTGGAGGTGCGGTTCGAGAGGCTCACCGTGGAGGCGGACGTCCGCGTCAGCCGCCGCGCCGTCCCGACGCTGCTCAACTGCGCCACCAACGCCGCCGAGGTATGCAGTAGCTATTTAAAAAGTCATTTTCTATAATATTATTACAGTATCCGCTAACACTATTATAGTACTTTTTATTTTTTTTTCATCTTTAGTAAATACTTTATTTTTCACCTTCTATTACTCTTATACTTCCTCGGATCTACAGTCATTCTCTAGCTACAGTAATTCGGCCCGTCCTGAGGAGCTCCCGCATCAATATATGGAGCGGGCAGATGGATCGACAAAAAGTATAAGCACAGTGATACAATTCGATTTTAAGGGTTCTGTTGGAGTTGTCCTTACTTTGTTGCCCCTCTCTCTCTGAGAGAGAGATGGATTTGGTGAGACACATAAAATGGATGGATGTCCTCCGGAAGCAATAGATCAGTTGAGGTCCGTGTAGGTTACGGTGTGGCCGATCGACGCACGAGCGAAGCCTGATCAGGACCTAGTGCTTCCGAATCTCATGGATCTTGAGGAAAATCAAGTTAGTTAGCACGTGCTTCTACTAGTTGGTACATGCATGCAGAGGGTGACTCCCATCTCCTGCATGTTTAGTTACAGATACTTTTTTGCACACGACCGTATATGTCCGACTGGTAAATCTGTAGCTTGTTATGGATAAAATAGCCAGTTCAATTCAATTGTCCAAGACATTGATCGAGGTAAGAAATCTAACCAACCTCTACTTTAAAAAATTTGCTTGTATCATAAGTATACTACATAGTATTTCTAAGATACTAGATTAATCAGGATTGGCTTATGACCTAAGTGGTCGTATTTTATAACATAAGAGTCCTATCAAGTGTCAGCTTAATCTGCTCTTGCTATAAATTCTTCACTTATCTCACTACAGAAGGGATGTAGAGGGCCATATCTCCATATCAATAGGGTTGCCCCCACCATGTCCTCCATCCTTGACTCAGCAATGCCATTATATTCATGGGCTCCATCTAGCTTGCGACAGATTCCATAGCCTGAGATATTCGACAAGGATAGTGTCTGATGCTCTGTGTATTATTAGCAAGGTACGGCTAGTGGAAACGGATCCTCTGACTTCAGATGAATTGAAGTCACAGTGATTTCAAAACGTCGTGAGCCATTCAATCTCAAATGGATAGACAAGATTTGACGCTACAAAATTTATATAAACAGTAAAATCAATACAGTATTTCCGTGAACAATTGACCTGCGTCCCACTGCATACTAATGTAGCACATCTCATTGTCATGTATTAGTAGCGCGTCTAATCATATGCTGGTCACTGATGAGGATCTCCAGTCCATCCTTACCAGACGGTGTCAACGACAGCAACAGTGGCGACAATTCCTTATTAAATGAGACCTTGTCCGATGCCCCGGGCCGTTGCTTGTTCGTTTTCCCAGTGAAGAAAGAGACCAGAACACGTTTCTCAGATTTCTCATCATGATTTAATTTCCCTTCAAAAAGATAAGCCATGATTAATTAGATTCACTGCCCAGATATTTGGATAATAGTACGAGCATCAACGTTGTTCATGCAACTACTAGAAAAAGGTAAGCTTTACAAAAAAAAGGAGAGAAAAGGTTGTTTCTCCTGACACCTTTTGAGCTTGAACTTGAAACCTTAAAGGTTGATGCAAAACTTCATAGGCCATGTCCACAAAGTATTTATAGAATTTCATGTCAGTTTGCTAGTTAAATCAAACTGGTTTGCATGATTGGATTTATCTCATGATTTATACTTATATGTCCCCAAATAAAAGATCAATAATCATTCATTAGGTATGGGCTGAACATAAATACTACGGACCTTAACCAGAAACGTTCATAGCTGTACTACTGCAATCGAGGGGTGATCTCAATGCAGTTACTGAAAGTGGATGGCAGATAGAAGTATCGCAAAATAACATATATTTATACATTTGGAAGCATGAATACTGATTACTATTGCCAACACTTTGCACTTCTTTTTACCTAAACTGTGGAAGAGACCAAACTAGTCGCCAACACTTTGTGACAAACTTTAGCTAGGAAGTCCACCAAGCATAAACTAGAGAACTAAGAATGTGCGACGCAGGGATTTCAATTTCGTTTTACAATTTTTTTCATTCACCGGTGAAAAGTCCGAAATTCGCAAAATTTCGCCAAAATTTCGGTCATTTTTCGTCCTCTACTCTGTCAATACCACGTGTCAGCAAAAGAAAACTCCTGAATTAGATATTTTGTCCCCCTCCGAAATTCCTGAAATTCGTGAAATTCCAGACATTTTAGGAAATTTTAATCCCTGGTGCGACGTGCCACAAACTATGGTATATATAACATACAAATGGTCAAACTTCCCTAACTTGGTTGTGGCAAAGTTTAGCATCGATCTAAATAGCCCCTATATGTACTATCTAATCATGTTCGTGGAGATCTGACAACTATGCCAATCCTGACTTTCCAAAACTCCATGTGTTCGATCTGGCAAAGTTTAGGCTTTTCAAAGCGCTTATTTATTTATATTTCTGGTGCAGTTGTTAGTTAGAAGCATGTTTTTGGGATATGTAACAGAAAAAATCACACTAGGAACGACAAATATTCCTCTAACTAACTATATTCCACAGCACAACGAAGGACAGCAACCGCAAACCAACCCTTAATCTAGAATCAAAAGTATACTGTCGGTTGTTATGCTGCTGTGTACTTTAGCAAGCCGCTAGGGTACAAGGAAAAGACCCATCAAAATCAATAGGCTGTATTTCTTTTGCCATGCAAAGCCAATAGGCTGTATTCAAAAACCATATTTTCGTAATGAACAGTTTATTTTGTTATGCAGGAATTAGCAACATCTTCACACATGTGTGTTACAAGGAAAAGACCCATCAAAATCATAAATGAAGTAAGCGGGATTATTCAACCATCAAGGTAAATGTCTCCATACCTTTCACTAACTTCCAAGTGCAGGCATAGATCCCGTTCTATGATGATTCTATCTAAAAATTGTGCTTGACCAAATTTAACAGAGAAGTTAATAAAATACACCTGTATGAGTTTGTTAGCCTTTCATTTAGTTAACAGTCTTTACTAAGATATTGAATTTTCTATCCCATTCTATTAGGATGACACTTCTTCTAGGAGCACCCGGTTCAGGGAAAACAACATTTTTAAAAGCATTAGCAGGAAAGTTGGATTCTTCTTTGAAGGTAGACTGACTTACCTACATGATGTCAAAAGTATTTGTCAACGAGAAAAGGAAAAAAAAAGGTAAAAATAATGTTCAGCATTGACTAACAAAAATGTGTTTTCTTAATGATGCAATGATTGTAATAGTTCAAAGGCAAGGTCATGTACAACGGAGAAGAAATGAATTCCTCAACACCTCAGTACCTGCGTGCTTATGTTAGCCAGTATGATCTTCACCATCCTGAGATGACAGTAAGGGAGACGATCGACTTCTCTTCCAAGATGCTGGGAACTAATAATGAATTTGGTAAGACATGCTCTTGCAAATAGTGAGCTATTCATTTCGAAGATTATTGGAATGTGTTGCAATTTATAACAATGCATACACTGTAACTCAAGAAAGAAGTATCTATAGAATATTCAAGATATATCAAATTTTCCATGGCAAATATACTGACACAAAGTTCATGTTTGCTTGGAATGAAAACCTCAGAGATGCTAGGAGAAGCGATAAGAAGAAAAAAGGGTGTCATCAATAAAGTGGACCAAGATCTTGATTCATTAATTAAGGTAGTTCGTTCTGTACTCCTTTATTTCTGCTAAAACTGGATTATACTTGGTTTAATTACTCAAACAGGTGTTCTCTGCAGGCCACCACCTTTGGAGAAGGAAGAAACCTTGCAACAAACTATATTATCAAGGTAACTTGGTTACTTTTTCAATTTGTTATATATCTTAACATATAATAGTAAAAGTTGATTATATGCAGATACTTGACTTGTCTGAGTGTGCTGACACTCTAGTAGGAGACGAGCTGAGAAGAGGAATATCAGGAGGGCAAAAGAAAAGAGCCACAATTGGTAAGCATACCCTCAATCGTTACTGCCTATGGGTGCATTTTCTGTCTTTCCAACCAGAACTTAAGGTAAAATACATATATAGCTACAGGCTTTGTATAGCTGCCACTGGCAGCACGTGCTTCGATATGAAATAAAGCTACATTAACTGAAATTTTACCACCTTAAGAACTTCCCTCAAGCAAAAGGTTCTTAACAGGACAGGAATCTTCATGATAACAAAGAATGCTTATAGTGTTAAAAAAAGAATGTTTATAACTATCAAACCAGATGGAAGAAACTAGCTAGAAAATCAGAACAGGGAACAGAGTAAGGATATACTTAACTGGCACCTAAGTGAAGGCCAGAACTAGTACAGGAATTCTTGTAGTCTATCAGAATTATCTATTCATTTTCCAGTACAAAGTGCCAACTGGAAACTTCAGTTAATATGCTCAATTTCTCTACAAAAAAAAGTGAATCTAGTTAGTGCAACATCTCCAGGTCCAAGAGTAAATAGCATGAAGACTAACATAATTGTTTTCAATCAAATGAACTGTGAAAACAGTAGATCATAGTGGCAATACTGTAGTATGTTCTCCCTTTATGAACTCTCTAGTGTCTATCGGGTTGAAACTCTGACATTTTATTCCACTGGATCAGAGCAAGCGTCCCTTAATATGTTATAACTCAATGTAAATAGGATTTATGTGCACTCTTGGAAGGTCTCTGCACTGTATACCTTTTAGTTGCTACACAGAAAACTTAAAAGTAGTGGCATTCATGTCATAGTGCATCCTGCGCAAATAATATGCCAGTTACATAGAAGAAAACTGTTATGGTGCTAGTGCCAAGTACCAAGGTTTAAGTTCAAATATTGACATCATGGTCGACATTTTTATTTGCGAATTCATTGAAGCTGGCATGCATTCAAATGATTTTTTTTTAATGCAGGAGAGATGCTAGTTGGTCTAGCAAGATGCTTCTTTATGGATGATATATCAACAGGCCTAGATAGCTCCACCACATTTGAGATCATGAAGTTTCTCCAACAGATGGCACATTTGATGGATCTCACGATGGTTATTTCCTTGCTGCAACCACCTCCCGAGACATTAGAATTATTTGACGACATAATACTTTTATGTGAGGGACAAATTGTTTATCATGGTCCTCGAGAAAATGCTACAGACTTCTTTGAAGCTATGGGATTCAATTGCCCCAGCAGGAAGAATGTAGCGGATTTCCTTCAAGAGGTACTCAATAATCAACTGTATCGATAAGGAACAGCTAAACATACCAATAATGCTTAGTGCTGAAAATTGATTATACTTACTGAATTAATGTACAGAATAACTTTAAGGCAACCAATACACTAAATCCACAAAATTAAACAGCCGATAGATGACTCACAATTTCAGCAGTGGCACAAAAATCAGTATTCTGCAATATATGTACTTGTGCAAAATAATGTATTAGCTTTTCTCCAATTGACCACTGACCAGGTAACCTCAAAGATGGACCAAAAGCAATACTGGGCTGGTGATGAAAATAAGTACCAGTACCATTCAATTGAAAAATTTGCAGAATCCTTCCGCACCTCCTATCTCCCTCGACTTGTAAAAGACAAACTCTACAGTCCAAACAATACTGGAAAGAACAAGGGAGTAAAAATGAATGCAAGTCGCAGGATCTCCAGATGGAACATTTTCAAGGCATGCTTCTCAAGGGAAGTACTGCTTCTAAAAAGAAACTCTCCGGTGCATATATTCAAGATCATACAGATAACTGTTATGGCCCTGGTGATCTCTACACTTTTCCTGAGAACAAATATGAGTCACAATTCCGTACTTGATGCCAACAAATACATGGGAGCACTCTTTATGGCTGTTGTCATAGTAAACTTCAATGGCATGACTGAAATTGCAATGACAATAAAGCGGCTTCCCACCTTCTACAAGCAAAGAGAGTTACTAGCATTGCCAGGATGGGCACTCCTTTCTTCAGTTTTCCTTATTAGCATCCCAATTTCACTTGTTGAGACAGGCCTTTGGACGGGCTTAACCTACTACGTGATTGGATTTGCACCTTCCCTTATCAGGTACTCATCTCTTGCCACTTATATACCTAAAGATCTGAGAAATAAATAGTACTTCAATAGGACGAAGTAACACAAAAGACTTCCCTTGCTTATGGCAGGTTCATCCAGCACTTTGTGGTACTTTTTGGCATGCATCAAATGTCAATGAGCCTGTATCGCTTCTTAGCAGCCATAGGAAGGACACAAGTGATGGCCAACATGCTAGGGACTGCAGCTCTTATAGCAATCTACATATTTGGGGGCTTCATCATATCAAAAGGTTAGATGATTTAGCTCAGAATACATCAGGAAGCATTAGTATACGACACTCAGTAACACAGGACAAGTATTATTAAAGGCTTTGTGCAACTAAGTTGCTTACCAATCTGCACATTGAAACAGATGATCTCCAACCATGGTTGCGCTGGGGATATTGGACATCCCCATTCACCTACGCACAGAATGCGATCTCCCTGAACGAGTTTCTTGACAAAAGATGGGCTACAGTAAGCACTCATTTCAACACTTGGAATTGCTAACTGTATGCTAGTGTATCTTTCTCAAACTACACTAAGATTCTTGATTAAATGTATAAATACACCACAACTGACAATGATCTTGGGTACTGATAGGAATTCAATTATGCCAATGCTAACACTGTCGGTGAAGCTATCCTCAAGATCAGGGGGCAGCTTACGGAATGGCACTGGTATTGGATTTGTGTCGGCATTTTATTTGGATTCTCGCTGGGCTTCAACATCCTCAGCATATTTGCATTGGAGTTCATGAACTGTATGTACACTAATCTGTCACAAATCTTGTAAATGATGAAAAGAAATGAAAAAGATAATTATCTGTCTTGTTTACTATTTGCAGCTCCACACAAGCATCAAGTTAACATCAAGGTCACCAAGGCGAATTCAGAGTACCAAAGCCAAATGGTTGGAAATGGCAATGAGTCAACTGATCAAGCTATCCTCCCATTTCGGCCCCTCTCCCTTGTCTTTGATCATATCAACTATTTCGTTGACATGCCTAAGGTAATCCCTTGACCACTTCAAACCTTACCCAATAGCTGCATCAATTCCAGTCAACTACTGACCAAAAGAACACACGTATTCCACCAGGAGATGGCAAAAAATGGAGTAACGGAGAAAAAGCTTCAGCTGCTACAAGATGTCAGTGGTGCTTTCAGGCCAGGAGTGCTAACAGCTCTGATGGGGATAACTGGCGCTGGCAAGACAACATTGCTCGATGTATTGGCTGGAAGAAAAACTGGGGGATATATTGAAGGGACTGTTAAGATAGCAGGCTACCCTAAGAAGCAGGAGACATTCTCAAGGATATCAGGTTACTGTGAACAGAGTGACATTCACTCCCCTAATCTCACTGTTTACGAGTCACTGAAGTTTTCTGCATGGCTTCGTCTGCCTTCAAATGCTAAACCTCATCAAAGAGATGTATGTGCATCAACCTCGCCCCCTCTTTATCATTGCTGGAAGCTGGTACCTGACACAAAATTTCTCTTCAAATGTATTTCAGATGTTTATCGAAGAAGTCATGAGCCTTGTTGAGCTCACTGACTTGAAGAATGCCATGGTGGGCATCCCAGGGTCAACTGGCCTGTCAGCCGAGCAGCGGAAAAGACTAACAATAGCTGTGGAGCTGGTAGCTAGTCCCTCCATTATATTTATGGATGAGCCAACCACTGGCTTGGATGCTCGTGCTGCAGCAATTGTCATGAGAACAGTAAGAAAGACGGTAGACACTGGACGAACTGTTGTCTGCACAATTCATCAGCCAAGCATCGATATATTTGAATCTTTTGATGAGGTATGAACGAGTTTAAATGGTATAAATAGGTAGAGAAAGATATAACTATAACAAGAAATAAAGAAATATGATACATGATAGTCCAGTGCCCAAGTGGTGTCAAGATGAAAAGGTATCAATTACACAACAAAAACTAGCATGCTTCCTGCCATAATTAAGCAGCAAAACGAATTGGCCAAGTAAAGAGTAGTATGCATAGAGATCTTAAAAATAGTCTTGACCTAAAGTAGAAAAAGATCAAGGAACTACATGATAACTGGCCTTTTATACGAGTAGGTACTGCAAAATTAACCTTCTGAGTGTTTCGATTCAATTTGGACAATTGCAGCTTCTGCTTATGAAAAGAGGAGGTCAGCTCATATACAGTGGTTCGCTAGGTCCACTATCTAGAAACATGATAAAGTATTTCGAGGTAAGATTGCCTGAGATGGATATTTATTTGTAAGACACAGAGAGAAGAAAATATTAAAGTTACTTTGTCACAGGCTATACCTGGCGTTCCTAGAATAAACAAGGGCCAAAACCCAGCAGCATGGATGTTAGACATCAGTTCACACACAACAGAATATGAGATTGGAGTGGACTATGCAGAAATTTATCGCAACTCCTCCCTATACAGGTACGCCCGTAGTACAATCATAAAGCTGCAGATCACTTTACTGTTAGCTGGTATAAACAATAAGGTGAAAGTGAATCTAATGGAATCTCGGTGGTGTCTGCAGGGAGAACATGCTTCTAATCGATGGGTTGGAAAAAACAGAACCAAACACAGAGGATCTACATTTTCCTCACGGTTATTGGCAAAATTTCACGACGCAATGTGTGGCTTGCCTGTGGAAGCAAAATTGTGCATATTGGAAAAACTCAGAGCACAATGTTGTTCGGTTCATAAACACTTTTGCTGTATCAATCATGTTTGGAATCGTATTTTGGAAAATTGGCTCAACCATGTAAGTGAGGTTCTGATGCCTTAAGATTTTTTTGTTTCATGAATACTCACTTATTGATGCCCCAATAAGATTTTACTCGGATTTCATTTGCAACAGCAAGGACGAGCAAGATGTATTCAACATACTAGGAATCGTATACGGGTCAGCACTGTTCCTGGGTTTCATGAATTGCAGCATCCTACAGCCGGTCGTGGCAATGGAGCGAGTCGTGCTCTACCGAGAAAAAGCGGCAGGCATGTACTCCACCATGGCCTACGCCATCGCTCAGGTAACAACATAAATCACTGATCGAGCTGTCTAAAAGTATCAATTGTTCTGAATGCAGCATGCTTGGCACGGATATTAAACCAGGTTCCCATGTTGCAGGTGTCGGTCGAATTACCTTACATGTTCGTCCAGGTGCTACTCTTCTCATCGATCGTGTACCCGATGATCGGTTTCCAGCTGAAGGCGACCAAGTTCTTCTGGTTCGTCCTGTACATGGCGCTGAGCTTCATGTACTACACGCTCTACGGGATGATGACGGTGGCCCTGACGCCCAACATCGAGATCGCCATGGGACTGTCCTTCCTCATCTTCATCTTCTGGAACGTCTTCTCCGGCTTCGTCATCGCAAGAGAGGTACTCACTTCAACTTTTTCTAGTATTTGCCACCCTAATTCGACTAGCTACAACAATGCGGAGAGAAATGGATCGAATTAGAGACTCAGTTCCTGGACTGTAGAATCCCCCAAACCAAACCCTCGTACCTGACGGATGTGGATGTGGCTGCTGCAGATGATCCCGGTGTGGTGGCAGTGGGTGTACTGGGCTAACCCGGCGGCGTGGACGGTGTACGGGCTAATGTTCTCGCAGCTTGGGGACCGTACGGAGCTGATCCTCGTGCCGGGGGTCGGGAAGCAGACGGTGCGCGAGTTCCTGGAGGGGTACCTGGGCCTGCAGGACCGCTACTTCGAGCTCGTCACCTGCCTCCACCTTGCCGTCATCGCCCTCTTCGCCTTCCTCTTCTTCCTCGCCATCAAGCACCTCAAGTTCCAGCGCAGGTAGCACCGCCGCCGCCGCCCGCTGCCGGAGCCGCCCACCCTGCCACCCATTTGCCGTGTGCAGGCTGCAAATAACAAAACTGTAGAAAAAGCTGTTGCAAAGTGTGTATACGTTAGTACAGATAATTGAATTTTACCGTATTTAAGTGAAGGAATACGAGTAAATTCAAAGGTCAAAGTGTACTGAACAGAATTTGGAAAATGGAAACGCGTTTTGCATCCAAACTCGCCAGAGGTTCGCAGATGTGTGCGGCTGTTTCGGTTTTGAATTTTTCAGAGCTATCCGGTAGTGCACGCTTTGGAGAAAGATCCTGATATATGCATTAGCAGGACACGGTTATAAGTACAGAGCTTAACTTATTTACTCGTAGGTATATTTATAGATAAAAAATAATATCCAACGAATAGACTATTATAGATATAAATAATATTTACCTATACTCACAAATCTGTTTACATATGAAACCAGTCTGACGGGTAGATTCATCCCAACCCTCAAATCCTCCATCCTTTCCCAACCAACTCCTATTCCCAATTTCCCATCGCCGCTCCTCTCCTAAACTACTGGCATGCCCCGCTGCCACCTTCTAGTCCCAGCCCATAGCCGCCAACTCCTCCCCACCTTGAGCTACCCCACCCCTCCCTGCGCAACACCGCCTCTGCCTCGACCCACCTCACGCTGCGTTGCTCCGACTCGTCTGGCAGGTGAAGTAAAAAGTGATAAGGCCAACTCCAGCAGTGACTCCAAATTTGAAGAATCTAGTGCTATAGTACTGTAGCAACACTGCTTATAGAGGCTGACAGCGGGACCGGAGATAGAAAAAGAGGAGTAGAAGGTAGTAAATAGGGTAGCTGCTGGAGATTAAAAAAATAAGAGATGTTGTAATAATAATATGGGATACTGTAATAGTATTTTTGAGATAAAAATTTGAGTACCTACTGGAGATAGCCTAAGGCCAACTTCAGCAGTTATCCATGCTACAGTATTTTGCGCAAAGTACTGTACCACTGAAAATCGATCTCCATCAGCTACCTCATCCGTGCCACAGTGCCGTACAATACTGCTACAGTGTCCGGAGGGAGTAGTGATCCGTAGTTTTGTGGGGGGGGGTACTGTAGCAGTACTGTTTACAGTGGCTGACAGTGGGTCCAGAGGGGAGGAAACACTGCAGCAGTGTACTGTTCACAGATGCTGATAGCAGAACCGAAGAGAGAAAAAGAGTAGTAGAAGGTACGAAATGGAGTAGCTGTTGAAAATGAAAAAATAAAAGATATTGTAATAGTATTTTTAAGATGAAAATTTAAGATAGGTGTTGAAGATAGCCTAAGTATATATGTAAATGAGTACTACCGTATCCATCACACCCTATTGCTGTCACTAGGGTAGCCTCGTCAACGGAAAAAGTCGTGAGCCATGGCGGACATCCACCGCTGCAAAGGACTGCGTCGGTCATGCCCTCGTGTGAATTTGAGCAAAGGCTGCTTGAAAGTTTCTGCAGGAGTCAGTTTAGTAAAATCCAAACTTGGTATGACATCTGGGAATTTCTTGTAATTCTCCCCAACATTTATCCACTCCATTTTTTAGCGGAATTTATCAGCATCTGTGATCAGTGGCCCGTGGCCTGCTCGCTCGGTGGCGAATGGCCATACCCGCCAGAGCTCGTGACAACTAAACTGGGCTTTGACGGCTTCAGGGGCGCATTTAAGGCCCGGCCCGACGCCATTCCTTTTGAAACTTTTTTATTTTTATATTTTTTTAAAAAAATTACAAAACTAGACATCTATTTAAAAAATTATAAAAATAAACTCCTACCGCCTATTAAAATAAATATGTAGCCCTTTCAACAAGTGACATGTACTCTCAAAGTTCAAAACAATATCAAAATAGTTATTAAAAATTCCGCAACATACTTTTTTTCAAAAAAAATCATGCCAATTTTGATATTGTTTGGAATTTTTATTTTTTTAATCTATCGCTGGTTGGAAATGTGATATGTTTATTTTTATACCTGTCGTTTATTGGAAGGACGGCAGGTGTAGCTTATTTTTGTAATTTTTTTAAACAAATCTCTAATTTTGCAATTTTTTTCGAAATATGAAAATAAAAAAATCCTTCCTTCTGCGTGTCTGCCCCTGACATCATTGGTTTCTTCAAAGTTGTATTATCGTACAGGTTCAGGATGATGGAGACCTCACCCATCCGTAACCTGTATTTCTGCACTGCAGTATGGCGCTCGTTGATCGGTGACGTGACACTGCCGTTCGTTCTAGATGCTCCTGCTGCCAATCCCGTGTCGATGCCCAACGGTGTTGCTCTACTTCTTTCATGGACGTGTGTGTACCGTGTACGTCCAAGCCTTGATCGAAGGTACTGTGCTTTCTAACATAATAAAACTTTCCGGTTATGCAGGTGTAGAAAAAGCTAGTGCTTGATTTTCCAAAACGTGTTGCATTACAGTAGTGCAGACCGTACCAAGCACCTCCACTATGGATAGCAATTACGAACGTACCGTCGTTCGAGTTGTATTATCGTGAGAAATACCGGTACGCGCACGACCTGCCCATTCAGGAGATGATGCTCGTCGAACACAGCCTTTGAATAGGAGAATCCGTATGGGACGCCGCACGAGCAGATTGGGCGTGCCGCACTAGTGGCAAGCTCGTTGCTGTGGCTGAGCACACAAAAGGTTTCTAGCACGAGTAGCCTTTGAATAGGAGATTCCTGCCACTTTCTCCAGTTTTAACAGTATGCTTTATCTTGTCAGTTAAGCTTAAGATGACAAGGTGCGGTCAAGTACATTTCACAGTAGGCCGGCCCGCCTTTAAGCATCCATCCTTTTTCGGTTTCTTTTTCTTTTCTCTTCCCGAGATCAAAGTTGGATGGATTACGATTATCTTTCTTTTCAAAGATAAGGCTATTCAATTATCTGTTTCGTTGGTAGACAGGATAAGTCAATTTTATATTTAATTGGAGGAACAAAGAGGACGGATGTAATAAGAATAATTAACTAAATTATATCTCTTAATATCAAATAATAATAATTTATCATAAGTACACACTAACAACTATCCATGTTAATCTTGCCATACTAATTAATAATGAATAACAAAATACGTTAATTATCAATAATTATACTCTAATTGATATAATCGTACACTAATCAATACGGTACAACACTTATCGATCATAATTATATAATAATAAATACTAACTAATAATACAACATACTAATTATTACTAATTATTTACTAATGATCAAGAATAGACCAGGTGATTGGCTTCATTAGACAAAAAAGCCGGTTCACTCCATCCAACACATATGAGAAATATTCCTCAAAGTGCATGACCATATCACATCCACCCTTTAACCAAATACCTAAGTGCTCCTTTAAAAGTGATGATTGGAAAAACGTAGTAATAGAAAAAACACAAGAATATGATAGAGTGGTAGATGAAAAACAGAGGATTAAAAAATAGAGGAAATTTTCAAACTTGGTGTATGGATGAGCGTGAAAAAACACAAAAATCTATCTCGATCCTACACAGCAAAAAGAGAAAAAAGAGCTAGTAGATTATTTTTCCCTATACTTTTCCTGTGAAATCAAGCAAAAAGTAAAATTTCCTATGTTATTTATTGATGTCCATTCTAATGAACCAAATAGATGAACCGTGAGCGCAAAGAAAAATCTCCTATTCCGATGATTTTCCAACGTTTTTCATACAAATCAAAAGACCGTGAAAAGATGATCGCCATGTCTCATCCAACATCGTCTCAGGATCCAGCGTGCGGATATTCGCGGGCCCGCGTCACCACTCGGGCCCACCTGACCCGGTCCCCACCACGGAGAGAGGAGCGGGCCCCGCGCGCCCCCACCACCGCCACCCAACACGTGTCGAGGCCGGTGCCCACCAGCTGAGTCTACCGCCCCCACCGCGCGGCGGCACCGAGGAGGGAGGGGCCCGCGCCACCAGTCACGTGACGCCGGTGACGGGCAGCTCGGTGGGGTGGCTCGCCTGTCCCCACCCCTAACCCGCTCCCTCCCCACCTCTCTCTCTCTCTGCTCGCAGCGCACGGTCCGCGAGGGCGCGCTTTGACCCACCACCACCAGCTTTGCGCCCGCGCCCGCGCCCCCACCACCCCCGGCCCGAACCACCCACCGCCGGAGACAAAAGCAAAAAGAAACACCCACCCCCACCCCCGGCCCGGCCGTGTGCGTTAAATTTTGCCCCCACGTACGCACGTGCCTGCCGCTCGCCTCTCTCCCTCCGAAAAAGCATTCGTTTAGCCCTCAAAGCAAAACATAGAGAGATTAAATTAGCGAAATGTGGTTAATTTAACTTGATAAACCAGCTGCTCATTTCATTCGAATTGCATGCTGCTTCTACCTCTTTCTTCTTCCTCTCTCTAACACTAACACTGAACTGGGTCACTGAGCTAAGACGGAAAGCACCAACGCGACCGAGCATCACGTAATTACTAGTTCATGATAAGGAGGATTGGGAAAGGGGAAAAAGATTAAATTAGAGCGAAAGGAACCTAAGCTTTGGGGTTGTTGGACTTTGTGGCGTACGGTGGAGTGTGTTCTCTTCGGCTTCGAGCTGTGGGTTTTACTCTTCTGGGCTGGAGTCGGACACCGGCTCCTCGTCGTCGTCCTCCTCCTCCTCCTCGGGGTGGTCCACGTCGTTCCGGCCGCCGCCGCGCTGCTGCTCGTGGGAGCCGGAGCCCGGGTGCTGCAGGTGAAGCTGCTGCTGCTGCTGCTCCGAGTTGCTGTTGTGACACATGGTGGAGATTGCTTGCTGCTGCAGCAGCTGGAAGTCGGCGACGTTCAGCGCCGTCGGGAACACGGTCTGTGCGCCGGCGAGGTTGATGAGCTGCGGCGCGGGCTGGATGGCCCAGAACTGCGTGGGCTGGTTGGCCGCGCCGCCCGGCTGAGGGACCATCCACACGGCGGTGGCTTGCGGGATCATGCGGTTGCCACCGCCGGCCCCGGGGCTGCCGGTGCCCGGGAGCGCGAAGACTGGGACCAGCCCTTGGGGAGCGCCAGAGGCGGTTATGGGAGCGAGGCCGCTTGGTACCGAGATGGCCGCTCCGCCGGTGCCTTGCAGAAGTGGGTCGGCGATGATCGGGTAGTATGCCGCGGGCGCCGCCGTTGCGAGTGGGGACGCGCCGGCCGCCGCGCGGGTGGGCTGCAGCTTCCGGCGGCGCTTGGCGGACGACAACTCGCCGTCGACCACGGCCAGAGACGACGGGCTGGAGGACGAAGATGACTGCGTGGGGATGCGAAGGACGCCGTCAACGGTGGTCGCGATCGCCGGGACAGTGCCGGTGCCCGTGGCGGCGATGATGGCGGGCTCCGACTGCTGCAGCAGCCACCGGATGGTCTCGCCGTCGGACTTGTGCCCTAGCTCCCGCGTGAGCTGGAAGATCCTGGCCGCGCACGCCGCCGGCATGCGGATCCGCCGCCCGCGGCCCTCCACCTTGGTGTGCCGGTCGCGGTTCCGCGGCGGCGCCTTGCGCACGACGGCCATCCCGCCGAAGAACTCCACCGGCTCCGGCTTGGGCACGATGAAGCCGTGCATGGGGATTGCGCCCATCGCCACGCCCGCCGCGCCGCCCACCGCGTGTTGCCGCGCGACCTCCTCCCCCTCCGCCCTGTCCTGCGCCTGCGCCTCCATGGCGCGAATCGCCGGAGAGAGATATGATTGGTTCGGCTCGGCTCGGCTCGGAAAGCTTGTGCTCGCTCGCTCGTCGCGGGCTTCCCTCTCCTTCCGGCTTCCGCGAGTGCGGAGGTGCGGTGGGGTGGGGTGCTTCGGACGGTTTACTTGGCTCGCTGCCTGCGCGTCGAGCGAGAGCTAGATTTATCGGGTGGTGTCACTTAGCGGTGGGACCATGGCGCCCGGGGCCACCCCTCAACTAGGTCGTGGTGGGGACCCTGCTGACCTGTACCGGGCCCCGCCGCTTAATCTGCGCGCCAGTGCGCATCCGACGGCCCAGGGCGCGTTGTCGTTTCCCATCTTCCTGACTCGCGGGGCCCACGAATGGGGGTCAAATGTGCAACGCATTGATGAATAATTAAGGTGTATTATGAGAGAGGGACCATTTGGATTAGGGCCATCATTAGCATGGCCTTAAGATTCGCATCAGTGCGTGACTCATGAGACCTGGTCCTGTATTTGCCGTATGGACTTAATTTAAAGCATCACATATGTTAATTTATTTTTTTCTTATTTTATTATATATAATTTATTTTGTTATTAAAATAAATTTTATGCTAGTAATTTTTATCACGTATCGCATTATAAATTGAGTTCACGTACTTAAATACATTAGACTTTTTTTTACCTGCCAACTACTCTCTCACAAGCCTGCCTCTGACATATTGGGCCAGTAATAAAATAACAAAAACTTGCGTGGGAACTTTAAATGACAGGTGGCCCCGGCACGGAGTAAGCGGGGCCCACCGGCGGCAAGGCATGGGGTCACGGGGTGAGTGGAGGCTACGGTTCATGTAGCGTACCGGAGCAGGGGATCCGGAGCGGGACCCGCGGGCTCCGAGTAGCCCAGCTGGATCCAGCACGGAAAGTGGGGACCACCTGCCTGTAAACGGAGATCTGGGCCCATTTATCCAGTGGTATAATCCACTGAGCAGTGGAAGTTACTCTGTACCTTCCTTTCTCAAAAAAATCAGCTGTTTGTGCATGTTTAAGTTTAAAATAGAATTCATATTCTAATACTGCACATAGTTTTCATTGTTTGTTTGTATTTTTTAAGATTGGATTGCTGTGTCATCTTCCAAAGCTAACCATATGAGTTTAGATATCTCATATTTGTTTACAACCATTTGAGTACAATAATATATTTAAACCATCCGATGCATTTATAAGCTTACGTGCATGTGATTTCAGTCATTAGATCTTGAGTTATACTCGAGTTGTATTCAAATGGCTACGAGATTTGTGCTCTGGCCACATTCCTCACTGGCATCGATGAATTTTGTCTCTAGGATGTAGGCTGGTTTTCTTTGGAACTTGCTGAACTAGATAAAGGTTGGTGGTGAAGGAGCCGGTGATCAGGTTGGTGATGAACGGCAATGGTAGTCATTGCAAAAGACTAGGTAGAAGATAATGCGGGGGGGGGGGGGGGGGGCATTGGGGACGAGAAAAAAAGCAACGAAAGAGGGGTAAGGTCATCTCCAACAGAGGAATACTGCAGCAACAATCGGCACCCGGCTCTACAGTGTAGCTACAGTACCGCGGAGAGAGAAAACAGGGCACTGTAGCACCCGTAATACTGTTTACAGAGACTGACATTGTCCCGAGGAAGAAAACAACGTCTGTTACTGTAACAGTATTGTGGCAACACTGTAGCTGTATTGTTTATAGAGGCTGACAGCGGATCTGGAGAGAGAAAAAGAGGAGTAGAAGGTAGAAAATAGGGTAATTATTGGAGATGAAAAAATAAGGAATACTGTAATAGTGATAGGGGATGCTGTAATAGTATTTTTGAAGATAAAAATTTGAGGTAGTTACTAGAGATAATCTTAAGGTGTTGGGTGGGTGGCGCATAGGTCCGTCAGAGTGATGTTGGAGTGAACTAACTACGATCCATAGACCATGGTACATATAGGATTTGGGGGCTGTGTGGACCATTGAACTTCAAAAATATTGAACTGGTGGCAAAAAGCATGTTAGCCATGAACAATCGGTCATATTATCATCGTGAGTTCATTGTGATTTCTTTTTGTTTTTTAAGTGTGTGTTTCGCATGTATATATAAACCGAAGGTTGTATTTCGCTTTTGTTTGGCACATGACAAGATGACACATAATAAGTGCAGGATCTATTTGGGACACCAAAGTAGGACACAGACCAAATGAAAAAGGGATAATTGACTGTACCACTGCACCAAAATAAGCATATTTTCACCTTATACCACTGCAACTTAAACTATAAAATGGTAAATCTTGTTTTGTTCCATGTGCAAGCATCATCCTGAGAAATAACTTCACAAGAAATACAAAGGAAAACAATTTGGAATGCACAAATAACTAGTGAATCCGGTGCATACAGAGTTCTTCAGCTGTGCGCCTGACACGAAGCTTAGATCACCAGCTGGAATTGGCAGGACATTTGGGTCAACAATTGGATCAGATATAGGATCAGTGGGTATCTCGCTTGCTGATTCACGAAGGATGGCATTAAACATTGCAACGTCCAAACGCGCAACACATTGCTCCATCACCTGATAATGGCAGAACTCATGGGATACGGAAATGTCGCTGCAGAACATGGGTGTGCCGCGGGCTTCGTCGCCCTCCTCGCCGCGGGCGTCGTTTCCCCTACAACCCTTGCAGCGCGCCGCCGCCATCGTCACCGACGCGGGCATCGTTGCCGCCCGCGTCGCCCCTGCCGTCCTCGCAGCGCACCGCGCCGCCGCTCTCGACTCCGCTTGTTGTTCGCACCACCACCGCCACCAAGGCCCGTCGCCGGCCAACAGCAGCTGCAGCAGGTCAAGGGGTTGGCCACCGCCTAGTACCTTTGACACCGCACTTGCCGCGTGACTACGAAGCCTACTGCCCAAGCCGGCTTGCCCGTTCGTGGCACTCGCAAGCCTTGTTGACATGCTCGCGCTCACGCCTCTCCTGCATCATTCACCCACCGGCATATATGTGCAACTGAAATCACGAAATTTTCAGCTCTCTCCCAAAACCTCTACTCGCATCCAACTTATCTAGATCGCTTCCTCCACGAATTTATCTCAACCCAAGAAGAGAGAACATGAAAGAACATCACAAAGCAATATCGAACCAAGAGGGAGAGGAAAAGGAAAGCTTCATGATCCGTCTCAAATCAAAAGGAGAGAGAAAGGAAACAAAACAATACAGAGAACTGTTGACAAATTGGAGCAAAAACACCCGTGGGGTTAGCCGTTGCTTTGCTTGGAGTCCATGTCGAGCCTCCCAGATCCCTTTCAGAGCTCGGATCGAAGGAGAGGGAAGACATTAAGGGGCTGTTTGGTTAGGGTAAAGGAGCAAGTCAAATTTTGATAGTGTGTTGAAAATTTAGTTTTCATTTGGTTTGAGATCAAAATTTAGTCATATTTAAAAAAATTGGCCGGTCAAAATTTTTCTATAGTGTTTTTGACCAATCTCAGACGGCCAAATCGTTCGCTAAATTTTTTTGTTGATTAAATTTTAATTTGATCTCAAACTAAACATCATTTTAACGTCAAAATTTGACCTCCTACCGAATTAGCTTGGCTTGTTGGGGGCCAAAAATCAAACAAACTCTAAAGCCACAAGGGTGTTTTGGGCATATTCACAAAATCTGACAAGGTTAGCAGAGGTTTTGGGATGGTGAGTTAACGACAGTGGTACAGAGTGAAAAAAATTTCTATTCGGATGGCATGGAGTAAGTCTGAACTTATTCGATGGCAAATAATGAATTGAGGACTTAGTTGATGGCATACATCAATTTACTCAATGAAAAACCAGCTCTGTTGCTCTTGGAATGGGCTGGCCTCAGCTGAGATATTAAGCATAGAAGATGAAGCCCATTAGACATGCCGATAGAACCTGCGAGACAGTACAGGCACGGTCCCATTTCTTCCTCCCTTTGGAGCTTCTGGTTTTCTTTCTTTTGTTCATAATAATCTCTTAGTATTTTTTAAGTTCCAGAAATTTTCTAGTGGTTTTCTAGTAGATAAACCCTCTGAAGGCTGCACCATTATACAACACCCCTTTTGCATGAGCAAGTGTCCACTAATATGCATGAGCTACCTAGCCATAACCCTCATGGTAAGTTATGCATTCCATTCCCATGCATACCATGAATCACATCACGCAAAAATCAAACAATTTATATGCTACATACCTGAACCTTGATTTTTTTTCTTATGAATACAAAATATAATAGACAACTCTTCTCAAGTTATGGATAACATGTCCTCTAATCTTGTAGCATCATAAAATGCCCTTTTGTTTTGTATGAGCCAGATTATCTAAGTTTGCTAAAACTCAAGCCGATGTTAGACATTTTTATATGTTGAACTTGACAAAGCTATAACTCCGAGATCATGCAAGATTCAAAAAATTATAAGATAAAATAAAGTAGTTTATATATATCTATTTTTAGTTTAAAATAAAAATAAGATGACTAAATAAAAATATTCTCAATTTGCTCATAGCTTCAACTACAAAAATTTCTGAAGTTAGAGATGACAATCTCTTTCTTAAACTAAAACTCTACCAAATATATCTTAATTTTTCTAAACTGAACATCCATAAATGTCGGTGTATTTAGAACCAGGGGTCCCTAAGTCCCGAGGCCGGGCCGGCCATCCACCACATGTCACCACCCTGCAAGGTAGGTAGAAGCTAAGTCCTGGGAGAAGGTGCTCGGGGCCGCCGCTTCTGGTTCCCGAGCACCCTAGTTCCCCAATGATCCGCAGAGCCCAAATACCAAAAAGGAAGTGCTCGGGAGAGAGTGCTCGGGGCTGCACGTGGCAGCCCCCGAGGACTCGGTGCCCCGAAGGTCCCACCGAAGTGCTCGGGAGAGAGTGCTCGGGGCTGCACGTGGCAGCCCCCGAGGACTCAGTGCCCCGAAGGTCCCATCCAAGTGCTCGGGAGAGAGTGCTCGGGGCTGCACGTGGCAGCCCCCGAGGACTCGGTGCCCCGAAGGTCCCATCAAAGTGCTCGGGAGAGAGTGCTCGGGGCTGCACGTGGCAGCCCCCGAGGACTCGGTGCCCCGAAGGTCCCACCGAAGTGCTCGGGAGAGAGTGCTCGGGGCTGCACGTGGCAGCCCCCGAGGACTCGGTGCCCCGAAGGTCCCACCGAAGTGCTCGGGAGAGAGTGTTCGGGGCTGCACGTGGCAGCCCCCGAGGACTCGGTGCCCCGAAGGTTCGCGCAAGATCATTCGACGACCCGAAGGGTCCCGTCGTCAGGGTGTCATCCAGTCAAAGGCCCAATGCCGCATTTAATAGGCACGCGCGGTCTGACATCCTGACATCCTGACATTCTCAGCTGCCCACGCCCCAGTGTCAGACCCTGCCATGCACTAGCAGGGGGCCGTGGGGTCCATTAAATGCACGGGTCCCGTCCCGTTTCATCCAGGTGCCTCGGGATAACGTTGCCAGAATCGAAGCGCTCCGCCTGCCACCCTGCCCTGGCAGAAGAACAAGACAGGGTGGGCGCACTGGGCACCTCTGAGGCTGACCGGTGGGCCCCTTTCAGGGCGCCCCGAGGCTTCCGCAGCGGCTGGTGGTCGAATGCGCGCCGCATTTCTCCACCGCCCCTGTCACTTCGCCAAGATGAAATGATTACGCCTTTCTCCGTGGCACCTTGGCATTCGCGTCCCCTCTTTCCCATTCAGGATATGTTGAGGTCGGCGCGCCTATAAAAGGAAAGGATGGAGAACACTAAAAGGAGAGAGCAAGAGCCCCCGACCACCAGACAACCAACAATTTCCGACGAACCAGGCCAAAGATAGATCGACGGATACTCGAACCAGCTCAAGTTAAGTTAGAACATAAGAGCCTCAAGCTCTTTGTAAACAGTTCTCCCTTTAGAACCAGATACCTCCTTGAAGAATCTCCTTCAAGGATAAATATAGCACTCATACAGGAGTAGGGTGTTGCGCATCCGTGCGGCCCGAACCTGTCTAACACCCGGCGTACCCCCTTTTTTCTTGCATTAGGGTGATCGTCTCCCACTAGCCATCGCATTTATTTCCGTTCCTGCTTATTTCCCAAACAAGCTTTCCCAGGATCATCCCCCCGGCCGAATCTCTAAAAAGGGGTCTCTCGGGATCCCTGCGATAGGAGTTCACTCTCCGACAGCTGGCGCGCCAGGTAGGGGGGAATATCCCTGGATTGTTTGTTTCACTTTTTTCTCCACAGGAAAAGATGGCCTGTGGGCACCGTCTCCAGCGTTCCGGCTCCACTTCTAGTAACGGAACGCTGCCCCACGAAGAAAGCCCCGTCGCTGCTGCGTACCCGCGGCAGCCGCCATCCACGCGTGCGGTTTTTCCCGCCCAAGGGGATCAAGGCGCTGGGCCCATCAGCGCCGCCGCCGCTGCCGACGTACTTTCCGACCCCCAGCAGGTGGTCGGGACCCCGGCCGCCAGGTCTGCCTCTGGACCACGTCGGGTGCCACCTCGGCGCAGGCTCGCTTTCAATGAGGCCAGCCCAGGGAGCGCGTTGCTTGCAGCACAAGCTCTCCTCAGACACCCGCCCATTCAGGCCACGCCAAACACTCCGGAAGGCCGGTGGATGCAAGATGTCGTCGCTTTGGTCGGCACTGCTCGTCGCCAGGTGCAGGCCGGGAGTCCTCGCGCCACTTCTCAGCACGGTGCCGCCAGAGCCGGCTCCTCAGCGGGCAACACCCGCACGGGCCGAGGGGTCTCCAGGCGGAGTGCCGTCCCCCTGGCCATGTCCGGAGCCCGGGACCTTCGTTTGCACCTTGACGAGCGGAGGGGCCACGAAGATGCCCGAGTCACTCTCGAACGTCAGCGGGAGACCCGGCAGGGGGTTGGGGCAGAGGACCAGGCTTCCTCTCTCCCGGCCCACGACCACCGGGGATCCCCGGCTCGCCGCTTCTCGCCACCAAGAACCCCCGCTCGTGCTGCGGGGTACGGCACCGGTTGCCGTGCCTTCACCACCGAGCTCCACCGGGTGAGGTGGCCTTCCAAGTTCCGCCCCGAGCTGCCGGAGAAGTACGACGGGTCCATCGACCCCGTCGAGTTCCTCCAGATCTACACGACGGCCGTCCAAGCGGCCGGAGGCAGCGAAAAGGTGATGGTAAACTATTTTCATGTTGCCTTGAGGGGTTCCGCCCGCTCTTGTCTTATGAACCTACCCCTAGGATCCATCAGCTCCTGGGATGACCTGTGCCACCAATTCGTGGCCAACTTTCAAGGCACGTTCGCGCGTCCCGGTTTGGAGTGCGACCTCCACGCCGTCCAACAGCAGGAAGGGGAGACGCTACGGCGATTTATACAGCGTTTCAGCCAGGTTCGCAACACTATTCCGCGAGTGGCCCCTCATGCTGTTATTGTTGCTTTCCGGCAGGGCGTCCGTGATGAGCGGATGCTCGAGAAGCTAGGTACGCACGAGATTGAGACCCCTGCGGAACTTTTCGCACTGGCCGATAAGTGCGCCAAGGCTGCGGAGGCCAGGGCGTGGCATGCTCCTCGCCCCGCTTCCGACCATCCAAGTTCTTCCCGCTCTGATAAGCGGGAAAAGAAAAAGAGAAGGAAGCGCGAGGCAGCTCCCGTCGAGCCAGCCCAAGTCCCCGCTCACAGGGTACCGCAAGAGCCCGATCACCGGCAAGAGCGTCAGCCGGGTGTCGATCGGCGCCCCGTCAAGGCCCCTGCTCGGGCTCCTCCTCGGGCCTCTGTGCCCGCGAGGGCCCCGGCACCGGCTAGGGCGCCAGCTCCAGCAAGAGCCCCGGCCCCTGGTCGAGCTCCTATTCCAGCAAGGGCCCCCGCTCCCACGGGGCCCGAGCCAGGTAAATGGTGTCCCATACACCTGACCAGATGGCACGACCTCACAGAGTGTCGTACGGTCAAAGGACTCGTGGAGCAGCGCCAGAGAGAGCGCGACGAGTCCCGCGCAGGAGGCGATACCGAGGTCGTCCCCAACAACGCCGAGCTCGGCTTCCAGGAGCCCGAGCATGCGGTCGCCTTCATCGACGGGGGCGCTTACACACCCTGCTCGCGCCGTGGCATCAAGGTCATGCGGCGCGAAGTGTGCTCGGCAACCCCGAGCGAGGAGGCCACAAGACCCCTGAGGTGGTCGGATGCTCCGATCACGTTCAGCATGGCAGATCACCCCGTCAGTACTGCGGCCGTGGGACGGTTACCTCTGGTTGTGTCTCCCACTATCTGCAATGTTAAGGTCGGCAGAGTGCTGATCGACGGTGGTGCCGGCCTCAACCTCCTTTCCAAGGAGGCTTTTGAGAAGCTGCAAGTATCTTCCCGACGCCTAAAGCCGTCACTCCCCTTCTGTGGAGTAACTCCCGGGCACTCCCTGCCCCTCGGGCAGGTTGAGTTGCCTGTCACATTTGGGAGCCGGGACAACTTCCGCACGGAGTGCGTCATCTTCGATGTTGCGGAGCTCCCTCTCCCCTACAACGCCATCCTCGGGCGTCCGGCGCTTGCCAAGTTCATGATGGCCGTGCATTATGCATACCTTACGGTTAAGATGCCCGGCCCCGCAGGCTCTATCTCCGTGGTCGCCGACTCCCACGGCGCCGTCTCCTGCGCCGAACAATCATACATGGCTCTGGTCTCAGCACAGGCCGAGGTTGATGGCTCTTCAGGGGGCCCGGGACCCTCTTCATCCAGACCCCGCATCGCCGCCGACACCTCTGTTCCAACGAAGGAGGTCGAGGTGGGCGAAGATGCTACCCAGGTTGTCCGTATCGGCGGCGACCTGGGCAGCAAATAGGAAAGCGCGCTCGTCGCCTTCCTCCGGGCTAACGTGGACGTGTTTGCCTGGCAACCGTCCGACATGCCCGGGATCCCTAGGGAGGTGATCGAGCATCACTTGGCTGTGCGTCCGGACGCCCGCCCGGTGAAGCAGAAGGTCCGGCGGCAGGCGCCAGAGCGCCAGGAGTTTATCCGCGAGCAGGTCCGCAAGCTCCTCGACGCCGGATTCATCCGAGAAGTCCTCCACCCCGACTGGCTAGCAAACCCAGTCATCGTCCCGAAGGCCGCAACGTCGAGGCTTACATCGACGATCTCGTGGTCAAAACCCGAGACCGCGCCACCCTGCTCGAGGACCTTGCCGAGACTTTCAACAGTCTCCGCTCTACCCACCTCAAGCTCAACCCGGAGAAATGTGTCTTCGGGGTGCCGGCGGGCAAGCTCCTTGGTTTCTTGGTCTCTGGCCGAGGGATCGAGGTCAATCCAGAGAAGATCCGGGCCATCGAGCAGATGCGACCCCCGGTTCGACTCAAGGAAGTCCAGCGCCTCGCCGGCTGCATGGCCGCCCTCGGGCGCTTCATCTCCAAGCTCGGGGAGCGAGGGCTCCCCCTCTTCAAGCTTCTGAAGAAATCCGGTCATTTTGACTGGACGCCGGAGGCCGAGCAGGCCTTCCGCGACTTAAAGAAGTACCTTACTTCGCCACCCGTGTTGGTGGCTCCTTCTCAAGGTGAGCCCCTGCTGCTTTACGTTTCAGCCACTCCTCAGGTTGTGAGCGTAGTATTGGTGGTGGAGCGAGACGAGTGTTCAGGGCCGGGTGCTGGGTCCCAGCTCCCAGAGGCCCCCGACCACTCACCTGTCCTCGTGGCTCCCCCGGAGCAAGGGGTCGAGCCCGAGCACACTGCTCTTCCCAGCCAAGGAATCGAGCTCGAGTGCCCGGCCAACCCCGACCATACCGCCGACCCTGGGGGCTGTGGCAGCCCCCCGGGTGGGGCCACCATCCGGGCCCGCCGGGTACAGCGACCGGTGTATTTCGTCAGCGAGGTCCTCCGGGAGGCCAAGACAAGGTATCCCCAAGCTCAGAAGCTGCTCTATGCCATGCTCATCGCCTCCCGGAAGCTGCGCCACTACTTCCAGGCGCACAAAGTCTCGGTGGTTACTACTTATCCACTGGGACCCATTCTCCGGAACCGGGAAGGCACCGGGCGCGTTGTCAAATGGGCAGTAGAGCTGGCGGAGTTCGACTTACACTTCGTCAGTCGCCAGGCAATCAAAAGCCAGGCGCTCTCCGACTTCTTGGCAGAGTGGACGCCCGTCCCCTGCGTCGTCCCAGAAGAGGTTTCTGCCTATCCCGGGGACTTCTTGGCAGAGTCCAAACGCTATGCCATTGTAGATGGGGATCTCTACCGACGTAGCGCAGGAGGTATCCTCCTGAAATGCATCTCTCGGGCAGAAGGCGGCGATCTTCTCGCTGAGGTCCACGAGGGCGAGTGCGGTGGCCATTCATCGTTCCGCACCCTGGTCGGGAAAGCCTTCCGGCAAGGTTTCTACTGGCCTACAGCTCTCCAGGATGCTTCCGAGCTGGTTCGGCGCTGCAGGGCATGCCAGTTCCATGCAAAGCAGATTCACCAGCCAGCTCAGGCTCTCCATACCATTCCCCTGTCATGGCCTTTCGCGGTCTGGGGTTTGGACATTCTGGGTCCATTCCCCCGAGCAGTCGGGGGCTATGCATACCTATATGTCGCTATCGACAAATTCACCAAGTGGCCGGAGGCGGTCCCAGTCATCAAGGTGACCAAAAACACGGCGCTCCATTTTATCCGCGGCATCACTAGCCGCTTTGGCGTCCCGAACCGAATCATCACCGACAACGGCACCCAGTTCACAAGTGCCTTGTTCGGGGACTATTGCGAAGATCTCGGCATCAAGCTCTGCTTCACTTCCGTCGCTCATCCTCGGAGTAACGGGCAGGTCGAGCGCGCCAACGCGGAGATACTAAAGGGCCTCAAAACCCGGACCTATAACGTGCTCGTTAAGCACGGGAAGGGATGGGTGGACGAGCTGCCAGCCGTGCTATGGGCCAATCGGACTACGCCAAGCCGCGCTACCGGGGAGACTCCTTTCTTCCTCGTCTACGGCGCCGAAGCAGTCCTCCCCTCCGAGCTCACTCTGGGCTCCCCTCGAGTGCATGCATACTCTGAGGGTGAGCAGGAGCATCAAAGGCGCGACGACGTAGACTACCTGGAGGAGCGCCGGCGGCGTGCTGCTGTCCGGGCGGCTCGGTACCAGCAGAGTCTGCGGCGTTATCATCTGCGCCATGTCCGGGCCCGGTCTCTCGAGGTGGGGGACCTAGTTCTCCGACGCATCCAGTCGCGCGAAGGAATGAATAAGTTGTCCCCTGTGTGGGAAGGTCCCTTCACCGTGATCGCGGTCTCCCGGGCAGGTTCTTTCAGGTTGGCGACGGAGGAAGGACAGCCACTCCCGAATCCGTGGAACATCGAGCATCTTCGACGCTTCTACCCGTAGATGGTCGTGCTCGTGGTTCAGGTTAGTAAGGCCGGGGGCTTCTCCCCGCCCGAGAAGTCTGAAGGCTTCGCCCCGTGGGGTAAGTCGATGTCACCCAACCTTGTAAATATTGCACATTAAGTTTTTCAATAAGCAATCGCTATATCAAAATACTTTTTCTGGATTCTGTATGTTCAAATATGTCTGGTGAGGAGCTCGGTTGTGCGAGAAAAAGTTCGTTCTCTCTCTTTTTCCCCGTTGACAAAAGAATCCCGAATCGGTATGCACGCGAGCAGTCGCCGCTGGCCTACGTCCAGCATGGTAGGCTGTGGTGTTCGGTGTCGTGACAGGCTCCCGGGCACTACCAAGTTTCGGGGTGCTCTGGGTAATCCAATCGCTCGAGCTGCTCGAGTAGTCCGGAGCTCGGGCCCCCGGAGCGGGCTGTCGGTGCTCGGTCTGGTCTGTCATACCCGGACGCCACCGAACCATAGGACCTCTAGGTTATGCCTCTGTCCGCTCTTGTCCGCCGGTTTGGGTATTCGAGAGGTCTCGGGTCAAAAACGAGAGCAGTCTATAGCAAGTACCGCACTAACAGAGCGCACCAGACAAAGAAATTCTATATTCTCTCTTAAGTCACAGGCTGGCAATCACGAGCAGTTCGGCTGCGAGGGCTTCAATGCCCCGGTCCCTGGTCGGCCCCAAGGGTCCTCGGGTGGTCCTACCACTTAGGCTTGGGTGATCGAGATCACCCGACCTTAGGAGCCTCGTATGCCTCTGGGCACTCGGGCGCTCCGTTGAAAGAATCAAGTCCCCGGGCATCCGAGCTCGGAAGCACATCCCTCCTGGATCGATGAGCCAGAAGGCCGACAGCTGTCCGGTGAGTAGTTATGTTCAGATAAGTCTGCTTTAAGTAAATTTATGTCCTCGAGCCACTCTCGGGGGCTCTCGCGGTTTAATCTGTTCGGCGAGGTGGTCTCCTCGCACGCAAAAACCCTGCCGCGTGTCTACTTTTTCCCAGAACGACAGAGCGGTTTGCAGAAAAGAGTAGCGTGCTTGCGATAATGTCTGACCGAAGCCCTTCGTGGTCGTCGTGGTGTTCGGTCCGCTTTTATGGACCCCGAGCACTACCGAGTCCTCGGGTACCCTGGGTAATCCTATCGCTCGAGCTACTCGAGTAGTCCGGAGCTCAGGTCTCGGGGGCAGGCTGTCAGTGCTCGGTCCGGCCCGTTTCAAGCCCGGGCACCACCGGACCGCGAGGACTCTTGGTCACATTCTCGCCCGCACACGTCTCCCTTCTACTAACTGAGTGGTCGCAAAGTGAAAAAGTGTTCATTAGGCACGGCGTGTTCCGAGCAGGATCGATCTATCTCCCGGGCAAGGGAGTCTGTGTCTTCGTTTCTTAACCTAGGCAGTGCGGACTCGCGAAAGCTCGAGGGCTGGCCGCGCCAACGTCAGCAATCGGAACAACTTCATTTCTCGGGGATGGGAAGGTCGGGAACGGCCCGACTAAGTACTCCCCGGGACTTCCAGGCAGAATACCAAAAGAAACATCAAACACACAGAGAAATTGGAGTTGCGAGCCCAAGGAAAAGCTGCCATTATATTCACAAGACATATACAAGGCGTTTTTCTAAGGGTTCACTCCTAATATTCACTCCTACATCTACAACAAAAGAAAAGAGGGCACAGAAGGCCTAGTCGGCGGCAGAGGCGTCGGCTGAATCCTCCGAGTCGTCCCCGGGGGCTGGCTGTGGCGGCACCTCTCGCCTGAAGCCGGCCGCCACCACGGAGGCGGTACTCCTAACCGCTGCCCGGGCGGCCTCCTCCTCAGCCTCGACTACTCCCTCTCGCGCCGGCTCCAATGGGAAGTTCGGGTCCCTGCTTCGGTAACAGGCCAGGACGTGCTCGGCCACGGCACGTGCCAAGCCACGTCCCTCCCGGGCGGCAAGTTCCTGAACTGCCCAGGGCAGGGTCTCGAGGCGCTCGCAGACCTGCTGCAGCCCCAACACTTGTCGTGCGGGGCCGTCGCCCTTCTTGTCGTCGACAAGCCGTCCGAGACCACCCTTCTCCACGGCCCGTCGCATCCGCCGGAGTATGTCCTCCAGCATATGCTCGAGGTTGACCCGCGAGACAAAGGCGGTCTCGAGCTTCTCCCTGGCGGCCCGCAGCTGTGCCTCGAGTCCCTGGTCCCCTGCCGGACCGGAAGAACCGCCAGCCACGGTGGAGGCGGCAGCCTGCTTCGTCTTGGCCACCATCTCGGACAAGGCGCGTTCGCGCTCGGTCAGTTCCGCCTCGTGCTTCGCGTTCTCCTCCGCCCTGGTAGCCGCGGCGGCCGCCGCAGCAGCAGCTTCGCCCTCTCGGCAACTCAGTTCGCCTTCTCGGCGACTCAGCTCATTCTCCCGCCAGGCCAACACATCCTCCTGCTGGACCACCGAATCCTCCCGGGCACCGAGTTCAGACGCCGATAGCTCGTTGTCTACTTCCCGGATGGAGACTTCCTCTTCCCAGCGCTTGATTTCTTCTCTGATCTTCCGGAGGTCGTCTTCCCAGCGCTGGAGGTCGGCGCGCGTCTTCTCGGCCGCGCCCTCCTGGCGGGCCAGCTCGGCTTGCCGCTCCTCCGCAGCCTGCTCCCGGGCTGCGACTGCCACCTCCCTCTCCTGCGCCTGCCCCATCCTGGCAAGGGCCTCGGCAGCTTGCTGCCTCGACGCCTCGGCCAAGCGGGCGGCGTCTTCTCGTTCCCGCGCGGCTTCTGCCCGCGCGGTCTTCAGAGTTTCTCGTTCCCGCGCGGCTTCCGCGCGGATGTCTTCTAGGAGCTTCTGCTCCCGCGCGGCTGCCGCACGGGCCTCCTCCTGGGCGCCCGCCAGCTGCGCCTTCTCCAGTGCCAGGCGGGCGCGCTCGGCCTCGAGCTCCCCCTCCTTGGCGTTCACCACTGCGCCCAGCCGCCCAACCGCCCAACCGCTACTTGAACGCCTTCAATGGCGGCCAGGAAAAGATCGGCGGGCTGACCGGGCACCGGTGGGGCCCAGGCTTCTCCGTAGAGTGCCTCCAGGGGGACCGAGCTCTCCGCAGGGCCTTGCACCGTTATCCGCCCCGGGCTCTGCCTGCCCGGGGTAGGCTCCGCCGGAGCCAAGGTCTCGGACGGCGGCCGCATTCCCGCATCGGCCGCCCTGTCCACCGGCCCCGGCAGAACATCCGCCTCCACCGTTATCCGCCCCGGGCTCTCCGCGCCCGGGATAGGTTCCGCCGGCGCCCTTCTCTTGGTCGCCGCCTCCGCCTCTCTCCCAGAGGCCGCCACGTCAATTGGCTCCTCCGCCGTTCCTATGCCGGCCTCCGTTGGCGCAGCGGGCGGGCTCGGCTCTGGCCTCGGCGCCTGTTCTCTCTCTGTCGCAGCAACGCCTGCAGCCGGCCTACGGGAGATAAGTGAAAATTGTCAAAACTTAGTTCGGGCCGGAAATGCCCATGGAAAAACAAGAAAACTCACCGATACCGCCATTTGGCCGCTGGGAGCCTGATGTCCGGGTCCGGCGCCGTCGGTCCGGACCCCTCCCGCCGCCTCTTCCGCTGGGGGCTCGGCTGAGCCACTGCACGGGCCACGGGCGCCGTCGTGCGGGCCTCGGGTGCCGCCGCACGGGTCTCGGTCTCTGCCGTGCTGGTCGCGGGCGCCGACGCAGGCCGCATCCGCACCAGGCGCGGCTCCAGCACCGGAAATGCCGCCGCTGCCGTCGGCGACGGCGGAGAGTCTGGCACTAGGATCAAGGCCCGGGGACGCTTTCCCCGGTCTCCCGGCGCCAACTCCCCAACGACTTCAGTGGCGCCCTCCTCTCCGGCACGGCGGCTGCTGCTTGCGGCGGCCCCGTCGCCAGCCCGCGCTGAGCTACCAGCGACCTCCTCGCCAAGTAGTTCCTCCAGCCCGGGGAGGTCGGAGGCCTCGGGACTCCGGCTTCGTGGCCGGTCCACGGGCCCCTGGGCATCGAACTCCGGCAGCCCCGCCATGATGGCCACCCGGTTGGGATTGGCGCAGAGCGCCATCTCCGGCCACGGGAGCTCCGCCCGGCTCATGTCCTCCGTCCCGGTGATCACTCGGGTCATCCCTCGCAGCTCCGCCTGCCCCAGATCCCAGCTCGCGCCAATCTGGGTCCTGGTGATGTCCTCCGGCCCGGTGTAGAACCAGCTTGGTCGGGCCCGCTCTCGCAAGGGCGCCAACCGACGACGCAGAAAGTCCACAACCACCATGACTGAGGTCAGCCCGCCCTCGCGCAGTTCCAGGATGCGCTCCAGCACCGGCTTCAGTCTCGCATCTTCTGGTGGCGGCGCCTCCCACGTCGATCGCCGAGGTTCCGCCGCCTTCTCTGGCAATTCGAGGCGCTCGTGGGGGTCGATGTCGACGAAGAACCAGTCCCGTCGCCATTCCTCCCACTTGCTGCGCATCACCTGGGGAATATAATGGTCCCCCAGGCCTTCCCGGAGCCGAAGGTTGCAGCACCCCACGACGTCCGCCGTGGAGTGCCCCCTCTTCTTCCCCACCGGCCGAAGGACGAAGAAGTGGCGAAGCAGCGTCGCCGACGGCATCACCCCCACGAACATTTCGCAGAGATGCGCGAAGACCGCCAACGCCACGACGGAATTGGGGCTTAGGTGCACCATTTGAATGCCGTACGTCTCCAGCACTTGCAGAAAGAAGGCGGAGAACGGCGGCACTAGCCCTGCCGCCACGAAAGAGGTGAAGAGGACGGTCCGCCCAGGGACGGTCGTCGCCGGCGTCAGAGTTGCCGGCCTCACCACCACGGCACCTTCCTGACCCTCCGGTACCAACAGCTTCCTAATCTTATCCGCCGCCTCCTCGTTCCTCAGACGAGACTCCGGCAAGATGCTGTCCGAAGTCTTGTCCCGGCGACCTCCTCCAACCCTCGTCATCTCATCAGGATAGAGGGTGTTTTTTGGTGGTGAAGAGAGAGAGAAGGGAGAACGCTCCGGTCGCCTGGGAGTTTCCTGAGGGCTTCGGAGCACAAAGAAGGCAGGAGCGCAAGTGCGAGAGAGCGTAAAAAAGGGGAACGGTCCGATCCATTCCCCCTTTTTATAGCTCAAAATTCAAAAACTGCAGCCCCAGACGGTTCGCTCGGCGAAGCGTCGCCTCGATCGACGC
Organism: Phragmites australis; assembly: GCF_958298935.1. Classification (NCBI taxonomy): domain Eukaryota; kingdom Viridiplantae; phylum Streptophyta; class Magnoliopsida; order Poales; family Poaceae; genus Phragmites; species Phragmites australis. The sequence goes on from NC_084936.1 coordinate 28,662,313, forward strand.
AACTGTCAGGCGAATCTCCCGCCGATCGCGCGATGTCAGCGGTTGCCAGGCGTATTTTCCTCGATCTGCGCGGCGACCGCGCGTGCCGCCCGTATGGTTATCACGCCCTTCGGAAGTTGTGTGGACACGCGTCCACTCATTTTCCCGTTGGAACGTACTTGAGGTCTAGGTCCGCAAGGGCCACCTCTCGAAAGCTTGCCACATGGCGTCCGCGCCAGCCTTGGCCTCGGTCGCGACGAAGGGCCCATTCGTAGTCTCCGTCCCATCGGCTACCAACGGGCCCGGGGGCTACTGTCGGTGTATTTAGAACCAGGGGTCCCTAAGTCCCGAGGCCGGGCCGGCCATCCACCATATGTCACCACCCTGCAAGGTAGGTAGAAGCTAAGTCCCGGGAGAAGGTGCTCGGGGCCGCCGCTTCTGGTTCCCGAGCACCCTAGTTCCCCGATGATCCGCAGAGCCCAAATACCAAAAAGGAAGTGCTCGGGAGAGAGTGCTCGGGGCTGCACGTGGCAGCCCCTGAGGACTCGGTGCCCCGAAGGTCCCACCGAAGTGCTCGGGAGAGAGTGCTCGGGGCTGCACGTGGCAGCCCCCGAGGACTCGGTGCCCCGAAGGTCCCACCGAAGTGCTCGGGAGAGAGTGCTCGGGGCTGCACGTGGCAGCCCCCGAGGACTCGGTGCCCCGAAGGTCCCACCGAAGTGCTCGGGAGAGAGTGCTCGGGGCTGCACGTGGCAGCCCCCGAGGACTCGGTGCCCCGAAGGTCCCACCGAAGTGCTCGGGAGAGAGTGCTCGGGGCTGCACGTGGCAGCCCCCGAGGACTCGGTGCCCCGAAGGTCCCACCGAAGTGCTCGGGAGAGAGTGCTCGGGGCTGCACGTGGCAGCCCCCGAGGACTCGGTGCCCTGAAGGTTCGCGCAAGATCATTCGACGACCCGAAGGGTCCCGTCGTCAGGGTGTCATCCAGTCAAAGGCCCAATGCCGCATTTAATAGGCACGCGCGGTCTGACATCCTGACATCCTGACATTCTCAGCTGCCCACGCCCCAGTGTCAGACCCTGCCATGCACTAGCAGGGGGCCGTGGGGTCCATTAAATGCACGGGTCCCGTCCCGTTTCATCCAGGTGCCTCGGGATAACGTTGCCAGAATCGAAGCGCTCCGCCTGCCACCCTGCCCTGGCAGAAGAACAAGACAGGGTGGGCGCACTGGGCACCTCTGAGGCTGACCGGTGGGCCCCTTTCAGGGCGCCCCGAGGCTTCCGCAGCGGCTGGTGGTCGAATGCGCGCCGCATTTCTCCACCGCCCCTGTCACTTCGCCAAGATGAAATGATTACGCCTTTCTCCGTGGCACCTTGGCATTCGCGTCCCCTCTTTCCCATTCAGGATATGTTGAGGTCGGCGCGCCTATAAAAGGAAAGGATGGAGAACACTAAAAGGAGAGAGCAAGAGCCCCCGACCACCAGACAACCAACAATCTCCGACGAACCAGGCCAAAGATAGATCGACGGACACTCGAACCAGCTCAAGTTAAGTTAGAACATAAGAGCCTCAAGCTGTTTGTAAACAGTTCTCCCTTTAGAACCAGATACCTCCTTGAAGAATCTCCTTCAAGGATAAATATAGCACTCATACAGGAGTAGGGTGTTGCGCCTCCGTGCGGCCCGAACCTGTCTAACACCCGGCGTACCCCCTTTTTTCTTGCATTAGGGTGATCGTCTCCCACTAGCCATCGCATTTATTTCCGTTCCTGCTTATTTCCCAAACAAGCTTTCCCAGGATCATCCCCCGGCCGAATCTCTAAAAAGGGGTCTCTCGGGATCCCTGCGATAGGAGTTCACTCTCCGACAATAAACAACTCAATTTCTTCGTGATACTACCCACCAACAACCATAGTAAAGGCAAAGAAAACGCTTAATTACTCCTACAAATCTAATCTTATGCCAAACTATGTATGCCTATGCTATGTCTTTAATTTAGATTAAAGCTACATATATATACAATATTTTGAATACAACTCAAGATCCAATGACCGAAAGTGATCCAACCTCCTCAAAATACCATGGGCGAAGTCAGCCAAGAACGCCGCCAGGGTTAGCTCCATTAAATGGCAAAGTCAAACTTAACGATGAACAGTGCAGGACAGTGATCTCTCGCTGATTTAAAAAAAACCGTCAGGTCCGCTGACCTGACAAAAAGGACTTGCTCAACCCTTGCAAAATACAATACAATGGGCAGAGTACATGCATCTAGTTGGAGTACAAAAAATTTGTTGCATCCGGATCCCTTGTCCACTTGTCCATGCCAGGTGGCCAGCGTGGCAGGCAGCCGTAGCTCTTTGGGATTCGCAAATCTCAAGGACCGGTTCCACGAGACGGAGCAGACGAAGACGATATGAGGCCCCTGCGTCCACGGGGTCGTGCTCCGCGTCCACGGGGGCGCTTGCCTGGAGTACCTCTGAGAGAAGCGCAACACGATTCCAAGCCCACACCAGGGTCCAGGGCGCACGTCGCGTTGGAGCCGCAGCGAGAGAGACGGCAGCCGGAGAAGAAGCAGCGAGAGCTCGAGCCTCGCAGGCGCGGCGGCGGCGGCGGCGGCGGACCAGGGGTCACGAGATGGAGGACCGCAAGGACGTCGGGATCCTCGCCATGGACGCCTACTTCCCTCCCACCCGCGTCCATCAGGTGAGGCCGTTCTCACGAGCTGTGCTTTGTGAATTGTGAAATAATCTCGACTTGATCTATTCCTTTGCACGCGGGTAATATGATATGCATGGTAACCATCGATCGGATTACAAGTGCTAGCTATACATGGTAGTTAGGATCGGGCGCCAGATTAGGAAGAGGTCACGTCCTGTTGCTGGATAAGGAATAGTAATAGAACGTGAAATCAGGAAGGTGATCTTCAGCTGGGCCAGACGTGATTTTTGGCTGGTGACAGGAGATATTCCAACACTTTCATCCACCTTCGATTTGTTGCTTTTTTTTCCAAGTGGTGTGATGTGATGTGATGCGATGCGATGCCGTGCGTTCGAGTTGCTGCGGACGTGACTGATTCGAGGCTCCGAGCATCTGAATGTGGATATCACGGACGTTGTGATTTTTCAATGGAAGTTTGGCCTTTCTGGTTAGTTTTTGGGGAGTCACCGCAATGGGTTTTGGTGCTAGATGGGTGAAAATTTGGGCTTAGGAGGAAGTTCAGATCGCCGCAAGTGTAAATTATTGCGGAAATGAGGCAGGTTTTTTAGTACTATCGTTTACATGCAGATTCGTGGATCACTAGAGTTCAATCAGCTCAATTTCAATGCACCTGTTGCGTTTGCCGTGTGAGATGTTGCACGCGCCTGATGTTTGGCCCCCTCCAGGAAGCACATAAAGGATGAGTTTCAGTGTGGCATTGTAGAGGAGTTGGAGATTTTACAAGTTTTTTCGTTCACCAACGAAAAGACCGAAATTCATAAAATTTTATTGAAATTTTGATAATTTTTCATCCTATGTTATGTGGGTGCTACATGTCGGTGAAAGAAAATTCTAGAATTAGATATTTCGTTCTGCTCCCAAATTTCCGAAATTCGTGACATTTTAATCCCTGTTGGAGGGGTTGTGTCTATCGAGATGGCAAGGATAGTATATAGTATATTAGGCTGGCTCATGATTGTTAGTGCTCATACATTTGGTCTATGACTGCAGGAAGCGCTGGAGGCTCATGTCGGAGGCAGCAAGGGGAAGTACACAATCGGGCTTGGGGCAAGATTGCATGGCCTTCTGCAGCAAGGTGGAAGATGTCATCTGTATGAGGTTTATCTGTCACAGTCATAATTCCCTTTCTCTGTTGGAATTGGATCTCCTAATGAGTAGAAACTAGCAAGCAATTTGCATGATAATGCTACATTTTTTCATGCAATGCTCTATTTGGAATGCGAATGCTAAAGAAGAAATTTTCTTTCGGCTTGACAGTTGCCACATCCCTACTGGAAAAGTACAACATTGACCCGAAGCTAATTGGGCGCTTGGAGGTTGGTAGTGAGAGAGTGATAGACAAAAGAAAATTCATTAAAACATGGCTCATGCAAATTTTCGAGGTTTGTTCCCCCAACTATGTAAATTACAAAAAACAGCCCAACCTACCCCAAATGAGCAATGCGGCATTTATTAGTTTTATTAGCTCTATTTTAGTTAGTGTCGCTTAATAATCCCTAAATTGTCAACCTTTTTATGAAATATGAAAGCAGGAAAGTGGTAATACTGACATTGAAGGAGTTGACTCGAGCAATGCATGTTATGGTAGAACAGCTGCCCTGTTGAATTGTGTCAATTGGGTCGAAAGTAAATCCTGAGATGGACGCTATGGTCTTGTTGTTTGCACAGATAGCGCGGTTTGTCACCCAAGATCCTGTCCCTATCCCTTTTACTCCTGTGCAACACTTATTCACTCAGTCATCTTATGCAATTATTATGTTCAGGTTTAAGCAGAAGGACCAGCTCGTCCTACAGGGGGTGCTGCTGCTATTGCAATGCTTATTGGTCCAAATGCTCCTATTTCTTTTGAAAGTAAACATAGGACTTCTCACATGGCCTACGTTTACGATTTCTACAGGCCTGATCTTGCAAGTGAATACCCGGTTAGAATTATGTCACATGTATTCTCGTATTTAGTGCTTATTTTTGTCATGCTACTTGAGACTTTTCTAAATAACACACCATGCTTTTGGTTACTCATTTCATAGTATCATATCTTCACTACGCTATTGCTTATTTCTTGGAGTTATGTAGGTTGTTGATGGGAAGCTATCTCAGACATGCTACCTGATGGCTCTGGATTCCTGCTATAGACAGTTTTGTGCCGAGTAAGCTAACTGCTATTACTAGTATTTGGCCTCCAATGACACACTATTCGTGGATTGTGACCATGAATTAGGTACGAAAAGCTAGTGGGAGAACAATTCTCAATTTCTGATGCAGATTATTGGGTGTTCCATTCTCCATATAATAAGGTATTGTAAATGCACTCTTCCACAAAGTTGAACAAGATTTGCAGTTGATTAATTCTGCCTATTCCATTCTTTCTGCAGAATGTTAACACTTTCTCTTTTTACCGCAGCTAGTGTGGAAGAGTTTCGCTCGACTTTACTTCAATGATTTCCTGCGCAATTGCCGGTACAGTGTTCTCTTCACGTCTCAGAGTTATATTACTTTTCCTTCGTAATTTGTAGGCTTTTAGTCTGAAAACCAAATAATGTTCCAAAGTTCTTGAAGACTACCCCTTTTGGGGGCTATAAGTTACCCTTTTCTTATTTAACATGCTTTTGTAGCCCCAAATGAAGTTTCTTGTTCCTTTTCGTTTCTTCAACACTAGCTCAGTTGATAATGATGCCAAAGAGAAACTTCGACCTTTTGCAAATTTCACTAGCGAAGAAAGTTATCAAAGCTGTGACTTGGAAAAAGGTTCTTTCTCATTTGGTGGACGATAGTTCTTGGAGTTCTTAATTTCTTGGTTAATGTCAGCATTAAGACAATTCTCCCAAAACTTTCAGGCCTCTCAACAAGTTGCAAAACATTTGTGTGGCATCAAAGTTCAACCGGCCTTTGATATTATATGCGCATAGTATCTTTAATGTCAGCATCAAACTATCAAAAGCATATACTATCTTTACCCGTGGAAAACAAGCATGTAGTTTATAGTATCTTACTGGCCTTTGAAATTCATTTCCACAGTGGTTCCCTTTGGCATGTTTGTTCTAGCTTCCAGCTGATTTTTGATAGGAACTGGTCAATTTAGGTGTTTGGAGAGTTAAAATTTAGGAAACGTTGGATCTATACCAGCGAAAGATCCAAAAACTTTAGAAATTTACCTGAGAGCATTTATTTATTTTTAAAAAGGTGCATGTGGGTAAACACCTGGTAATTGGAACTTTTGGAACTGTTAGCCTATAATAACTGGCCTTTCTTAGGTTATATATGCAGGGTATTAAAGGAAAGGACAGAAACATAGTATATTTACATAGATTTCCCATCAAACAATCACTGAAAATAGATTTTTTTTTTAATCTAACTGTGAATTTGACCTCTAGCATCAACTGACATTTTTCGACGAACTAGCACTCACAAAGATATGTTGACTGCTCATTGCATCACCCTGTCTCTTGAATGCAGTTATGTGAAGGAATTGTATGCCCAAACTTGTCCTCAAGTTAACTTCATCTTCTGACTCCTGAGAAGTTCCCTTGCTTGTAATTTATCTACATCAGGTTAACTTGTTTTCTTGCCTGTAACTAGACATCACCCGAGAAGTTCGTGGAGACACTGAAGCTGATGGAGCACCGTTATGGAGCCAAAGATTTTGAGACAAGCAGAGACACAAGCTTGTTGCCACCTGATACATTCTACCTTACAAAAGTTGATTCCATGTACAGAAGGTTCTACGACAAGAATATATCCTACGGCAAGATCAAGGTCAGCAATGGCATAACAAATGGCCACTAGAATAAAACAGAATCCTGGTAGTTTATCACATTATTAGCCAGTCATTGTTGTTCAGTTTGGTGTATTTATGTCCATATAACTGTTCTCTGAAGCTGTTCTTCCCATACACCTCAACTTATTTTGTGATGAGCTGAACAGGAACCCTTGTTTCTCTGTCTTGTTATCAGTGTTACTCCTTGTTTGATTTTTCTGCAATAATACCAGCGTATTTTGCCTTACCAAAACTTTTAGTTTCACATACCAAATTATATTCTTACTATGACGGAAGCAGACTTTACACTTTACAGTGTACACTTACAGTGTACACTGAAAGAATGGAGCTGGAAGGAAGAGCGCGGCCCACACGACACGGTCGAGCTGATCCCAAAAAGAATGCTGCTTTACAGCGAACTGAACATTACCAATGGTCAAGCTGAGACTGAAGCTGGCGGCTGCAATCCTGCCTGGTCTACACCTCGACCGTCCTCTGGTTGAGCGCGGTGTACCTCCACCTCTCCTTCTCCACGAAGTCGGCGTCCAAGAACTTGGCCACGAACTCCCACAGCCTGTAGGCGTCCTCGAAGTTGCTCAGGAACCCGAGCGACGCGTTCACCACGAAGATCCCCACGTCGCCGCCGGCGTCCTTCCTCCTCTTGCCGCCGCCGCTCACAGCACCGGCATCGCCGGCGGTCCTGTGCTCCAGGTTGATGCCCCTGTCGGCCTCGTACTTGTCTGAGAACCAGATGTTGCAGAGGAATCCGCAGGTGAGGGAGATGTTGTGGCGGTCGGCGAGCTTCTGCACCAGCGGCGGCGCCACGCGCTCGTTCTTCCAGTCGAACACGTTGAACGCCAGCGAGGGCGCCCGCTCGAACTTGACGCGCGGGCCGTATACACGCACCAGCGGGTGCCCACTCTCCCCGTGCGGGTGCCGTAGCTTCTGCAAGGCCACCACCAGCCAGTTGCTGATGCACCGCAGCCGGTTGCCGATGGCGATGAGCCCGAGCGCGTCCGCGTGGTCCAGGCCCCTGCACTCCACCTCCATGGCGCCCTCGCTCCTCTGCCCCTCCTTGGCTCGCCCCTGCGTTTCGTCACCCTCCTCTGCTTTCGGTTCCTCCGAGTGCACGCCGTTCTCTGCCGTGTCGACCTCGCGGATCTCCGGAGCGTCGCCGTTGTCTGCCCCGTCGGCCTGCAAGGTCCTGCTGCGAGTGATGGCGGTGGAGCTGAGCGGCCCGGAGAAGGAGCTGGTGGTGTCGACGTCAAAGTCGTCCGCCGCTGGCTCGGCGAGCTTGGGGAAGCTGAGCGAGTGCTCCAGCTCAGTGGAGTAGCCGTCGTGGAGCGACCAACGGCGGGCGGGGACGATGCTGACGATGCCGATGCTGCGCGCGATCACGGAGCGCTCGAGCGCGGCGAGGCTGGACTTCTTGACGAAGAGCCCCGCGAAGCCGGAGGGGTTCTCGCCGAACACCTTGAAGAAGTTGCACACGATGAAGTCGGGGCGGATGAGGAAGAGCCCGAACGTGTCGAGGTCCTTGGTGCCGAGAGCGCACGCGTCCAGCGCCACGTGCCACCCCTGCTCGTGCGCCGCGCTCATCCACAGGTACGGGTACCTCGCGCCCGTCATGCGGGACGCCAGCGGGAACACGAACAGCCCGCGGCCCCCGCGCCGCCGGCCCTTGGATAACTTCTTGCGGAGGTCGGCGGCGTGGATCCTCATGCTCGGCCACGCGAAGCTCGCGGACGTCACGTCCGCGCCGCGACGGCGCGCGCTCTCGGCCATGGCTCCCGCGGCCTCGCTCTCGTAGTCGTACACGGCGAGCAGCTGCTTCCCGGACTGGAACGAATAGGACTCCGCCAGGAGCCGGAACGCGGTCGTCCGGTTCGCCGTGCACACCATGCTGTACTCGTCCTCGGGTATCTTGAGCGACGCCATGATCCGCTTCGTGATGGCCGCACCGACGCCCGCCACTCCCTTGGCGCCGTCCCCGCATTCCACCTGCGTCCGCAGGCTCGTGGACTTGTACGCGATGTCGAAGAAGGGCGGCTGCCACTCGCCGGACGACGCCGGCGGCGCCGCGGATGTGGACGGCAGGGACGAGTTCATCTGCGCGTGCGAGAAGAGGTTCATGCCGGTGTAGTCCAGGCACACGTGCCGGTCGAGGTGCTGGTACTCCTCATTCCGGATGGCATCGGCCCGCGCGAGCGCGGCGTACTGCGGGAACGCGGCCACGAACTCCGAGTAGGCGTCGGGCAGCGCGGGAAGCGACTCGTGGTTGGTGAACTGCGCACCCGCGAACAGACCGGACGCGGCGGCCTTGACGAAGTTGTGCCGCGACGTCCTCGCCGTCGTGGTAACGGTCGCCGTCGCCGTCGCGGCCCGCTTGGCGCGCACCGGCACGCAGCCGGGCATGCACAGGCGCTCGCGCTCCGCCCCGTTGGAGGCCGGATTCATCTCTTGCTGTTGCTTGCCTTCGCTGCCTGCTCCGTCCTTGCTCCTGAGGTATTTGTTGATGAGCATGAGCATGGTTGCCTCATGGACAGGACCTCTTGTCCCTGCGCTAGGCAAGTTGCAGCTGATGCCGTCTCGGAGCTGTCACTGCGCGAACAAGTCTGGCAGCGACGGGATGGCCGCCCAGTGGCGGCATGCGGGGTTGCGGGCTTCCCCTTCCTGAGGTGATTCCTCTTGTTGGTTGCTCGCTTGCTTCTTCTGCTGGCGATCGATCAACGGCGATGCGCGCGCCAGTGGCTCTCCTGCAGCCGAGGAAAGCTCTGTTTTCTTTCAGCTGGTACTGGTAGCTCACAGCATCGCGCGCTCACAGTGACAGCAACCTACCAAGCAAAGGATGGAAGCTTCCACCTGCGCTCTCATCGAGTCAAATGACATCTTGCTGACCGATGAGCTGAGCTTTGATGATTGTATAGGACAGGATTTTCGTTTTTTTTTTCTTTCAAAATTCCCTAGATCTCTTTGATTGGGTGTGAATGTTCCGGCTTGCAGAATTCGCGGCTCGAGTTGTGGGTTTCTCTCCTTCTGCGGTGCCGGCGCTGACCGGCTTACTCGCCGACCGCCATGTCGCACGAGTGTGAATCTACAGGAATTACGGCGCCTCGGTATTTACTCGTTGAGCATTCAAACATACGTCGTCTTCAACATCAACACGTAAAATTGGACACCGAAAAGAGAGAAATTTCTCAGTAAATTGGGAAAGCAACCACGGAGGAGGGGACCTCTTGTCCGATGGCAGCTCCGACCGTACAGCTACAGTGCAGTTGTCCGTTGACCTGTTCAACATAGTTGGGCGCCGTGGCGATGCCATGTCGAGAGGTAAGTGCCAAAAACAGGACGGGATTGTGGCGAAAAGGTAGCGGTAGTAGGAGAGGTGGTAAGAAACTGACCGGCGAGAGGTGACCGGCGACAGCGCCGTGTGCCGGCCCGGAGGGAAGAGAGCGGTTCTGACCAGACATGCCTCGGCCGCTCACTCAGCTCATTGACCGGACGCTGATCCTCTCTCTGATCGCACGGCCGGAGTTGCAACACGTATGCGTGACAGTGGGGGCCGCGGCAAGTGGTGCGTCCACGTCGTGAATTCCTGAGTTTTCAGTGACACATTCTCAGCTGGGATTGTTTATCTGTTCTTGTGTACCTTTGCAGTCTCAGTCAATGTTACACACATACACCACGTCCTCCTGCTATCATTACCAAAAACCTGGGGTTTCCTAATCAATAAAATACTGCTCCCACCAAAAAGAAACTGCTACCGGCAAGCAACTCAGCAGTACCGAACTTCAGATGATCCAGTATGAAAACGAGAACCGGCTCCGCTCCTGCCCCTATTGGATGTAAAACCCACGGCGCCCGTGGCCATCTCTAGTCTCTTAAGTAAGAGGTAGTCTAAATTAAATATCTCTTATGATGTATTTATTATAGGTTATCACTAGTAGATTATGTGTTATAAAAATTATTTATATCGTTGTCTTTAAACGACATGTGAAGTATTACAGAGAATATCTGTGTAAATATTTATACATGTTGAGAATTTGATATTCGATCGTATATTATTTTGTGATAAGTAAAATAGGGATAGCTAGTAGCCATACAAGTATATCGTGTACACACATACATAATTTATACAGATTAAGCCCCTCAAATTAGGTAATAGCTCTATGTCATATCTTGCCTTAATTATTCTAAATCACATAGTACAATAACAAAATATAGTGTGTCTAACCCTAAGCAATAGGTAAATTTGGTTGTGTCTAAAGCTCAAGCTCTAATCGACTAGGAGATTACTTATGTTGTGGATCTTTGATTAGTGTTGATCTTCTACTCAACTAGTCTTAAGGGGCAGAGATAATGAAGGTGTGACTTACTTGTGCTTTGATTGGTTCCATGTGAGATGAGATATCTTAGACGTGCTCCTCTCCCCGCCTTATATAGTTGGGGTACTTAAACGTAACCTATGCGGATTCCTTCAGACGTAATCTATTTAGACTGTAAAACTTTCAAATATCTAGGATTTTCTTACCGAATAAGAGATAGTTTTTCAGTTCAGAACCATCAACTTTCTTATGTTGTATCTCCGTATCTTACTCCGTATCTGTAGGAACGAGATTGATGACTAGAGAAGAGGTAAATAGGCGTCTCAATAATTTTTTTGCAAAAATTGATGGTCTTTTCCTATTTGGATCATCCAACGTACCTCAAAACTCAAGCGGAAGCAAAAATCGAGAGAAATTTTAATAAAAGAAAATCGAGGCAACATGACTCTACGGATGGTATATGAATCATATGTCTCATTTAAGATCAATTCATACATCTTAGCACTCAAAATATCACAACTAGGAAAGAAATAAGAAAAGATGAATATCGAGCAACGAAACTTTTCAAGTTGATTGTCTAGAGGTAACAGAATTCAATACCCTATCACATTAGCGTGTGTATACGAATTTTATACCTCTAGCAACAAGAAGAATAATCTTACAAGGTGCTGAAATTTCAGTTTAAAAACCAAAACAAAAATCAAAATTAGAAAGAAAAAACTTGCACACAAGACAAGGGAACCAAGAGAGAAAACTAGAAGGTGAAGAATTCAAGCATATAAAATAAAATAAACTTCATTACTCAAAGATATCAGTCCTATTTTATGTGAATTATAAAGATGTTCCTCTCAAAACTCTCACATATTACATAGGCTAAGCACTCATCCTCCTCTCCACTAAAATTCGAGCATAATGCTCTCATGTGGGTGGCAAAAAGGGCTCATAATGGCTGGATCTACCTCTCCCATAACCTTACCCCTCTATTTATAGGGCAAGAAAATTTGACCTCAAAGTTTCTTAGCTTTTTATCAAAATACACATATCTTATAGTACACTTCTACCTACCATTGATGGTATTTTAGTCTATTTCTTCTACATTATCGGACTGCTACGACGCCTTCACGATTTAGCTTCACCTCGACACAAGCTTCGCGATGGTACCACATACTCCTTCAGTTCTCTCACGGTTTTGAGGCCAAACCACGAAACTCTAGCATGCTCTTAAAGCGTGCTAGCCACCACTTGCTTCCACCTAAAGCAAGTGCTCCGATGATAACACGTGTCATTTGTTTTGCGATTTTGACCGCTGGTAAATCTCTCTCGCTCCTGATCCCTTGGACCGCCTCGTCACTTATACTGGCATCCTCTTTATTTGACCTTGTCAACATATCATCATCATCATCTATTTTATGCTTTGCTTGATCATCATGTGTACAACTAAGATCATCCTTGACTCCGCATGACCCTCCTTGATCGTCCAGCACTAAGCACCCGCTTAGCCCCGATCACCCGCCGTCGACTGCCAAGTTGCATCCGTCACTTGCATATCTTAAAACAAGTAAACATATTTCTCCACACTCTAAAACATATTCAGGTTAGTACAAAATAAAAAACTTTAACTCAAAGCACATCCTGCAGAAAATATAAACACCGAATGTTCCGGTATGTTATGCTCCTGAACACCAGACCACCAGGTGAGTGTAACACTATCTATTCTAGAAAAACTTTACTCCGTGTAAGAAAAGGTCCGATGAAAACTTTCGGTGATCTCATATCCATCACCGGATAATCCGGTATGTGCCAATCCACCGAACTATCCTTTTTGCAACTAAAGGTCTGGTGCATCCTTCGGTGTTCATAATCTCAGCACCGGACTATCCGTCGCACATAATCAAATTTGGCGTTAGAAATCTTCTCTTTGCAGAAAATACTCGGGCGCTCTCAAAATCCATCACCAGACTATCTAGTGTTTAATTTTATTTCTGCTTCAGTACTGAAAATGCTATGGTGATACCCTCCGGTGTAGCCATCATACTCACCGCACTTTCCAGTGTATTGATCTCCAATTTCGTCCAAAAAATTATTCTCTGCATGAAATAATCCGACGAGTACACACTACCCACACCGGAACTTATGGTGAATACTAGAACATCTGATGTTCATATTGGAATTTTCGGTGTATGTAATTTTTCTGTGTACAGAGAATAATTCGTCAGTTTCAAACACCGTAAACTTAAGTTAGATATGAACCAGAATAAGCATCCACAAACACATACTAACTAAATTTAAAATATATTAACTATTATTAATATCTAATCATATACAAACTAATACACTTCTCTACTGGTTTCTCAGTATCAGGTTATGATCAGCCTCATATTGAACGAGATACAAACGTCTGTTCTTTCTTCACAGGTGCACTTGGTCTTCTTGTAGCCGCCTGCAGGAAGTATCCTTTCCCAAAATGCTCCAGAGTCCCGACATACACGCGGACCCATTAGAGTAAGTCCAACAAACTAACTAAATTTGACTTACCGTGTCTTTATTTAGCTATCTACTTCAAAAGATTCCTTCACTATATTTCTGCACACTCTAACAAACTAGTTAAATCTCACTTCTCATATCTCATATATACGGTTATTTCTTGTAATGGTTTTATTCCAATGATTATTGTGTTTAACGGGTTATATTACAACGGCTAGTTTTGTTTGACGGCTATTTTGTACAGAAATAGAGAATTACAGAGAAACTCAATTTTTCACTATACAACTTAGGACTAATTTTTTTTAGGATTTTTAGCAACAGTAGACCACTATTTTGATTTTTTTTTTTAAATTTCAGTATTGTTCATATGAAATGATAAAAATGCGTATAAATAAAATATTACAAATGAACTCACTTTGAACTCACTTTTCAACACATACATCTGGAGACACCCTATCGCATCGCAACTTATAAATTTGTTCTGCACCCTGCCAAATGTTTTTTGGGATGCAAATAATTTTAGAAATTAGTCCATCACATAAGAAAAATATTAGTGAATTTTCTTAGATTTTTGAAAAAAAAATTGAGCCCTAAAAATTCAAATATTTTACAAAAACAGTTAAATTTGAGGAATTTTCATTTAATATCTGTATGAGATTTTGAGTTGAATCCATTTAAAATGAGTTCTTTGTTATTTATTCTATTAGAAAAAATTAACGTAATTCTAGAAACATCATAAAATCACCTTTTGAATCTACGAAAGGGAGGAGAAGAAATGAATTTTTAAAGCATTTGGCTTGCTGTCTTCTCTCCTCTGGTCTCTCCTCTCTCCCACGTGTTCAAGAGCCGAGCGCCACGCGGCCGAGATGGCGAGGCGAGAGTGCCCGCTACATATGGCCATGGACCCATGGTGCCCAGCTCGATAGCGACGCTACAATGTTGGCGTGCCCGATGCCGTGTCTGTTGGACCGGCCTTTTGACGTGCGATCGCTAAAACTGCCGATAGCGAGCCCAGTGGCGAGGCCGCTGGAGCCGCTCTTAACCAACACGTCGTGCAGTGCTGAATTGTCGCGGGCAGGGCGGAAAGAGAAAAGGCAGCAGCATGATTGAACGCAATGGCCAGCCGAGGGCAAGTGGGGTGCCGTCCCACTCCCAAGTGGACCGCCGCCCGCGACCGGTTCAACGATCCCGACGCGGTTTCTCCGCTCGCCGCCGTTCGGCCAAACACTTCCTCCGCCCGGCAAGCGGCCGGCGGCCTCAACCTGTCACCGCCGACGCCGAGCCGACAACCACCACACCACTTGGCCGGCAATTCTCGCGCTTTCACCGCTCGATGGTGACGCATCATCAGTAAATAAATGGAAGGATGGTGACGGTGAAAACGCTGGGTTAATGTGGAACGGCCACCGGAAATCGCTGCTCGATATGATTTGATTTGATTTGATTGTGCTTCGGGGTGAAGTGCAGCCACACCTTAACGCATGTGTGTCGGCGCGTCCCTTCTTTCTTCGGATAATCCAAGGGCCTGCGAGCCTGCGTGCGAGGCGTCCAGTCCAGTTTCGAGCGTGCGCGGGGCCTGCCCGTCAGTAGGCGTATGTCTCTGTCAGGTGGGGCCGCAGGGTGGCTGGTATGGGAAAAAATGGACCCGGTATATCCGGTCGGTGGACCCGGTACAAAAAATATTACTATGTTACTAGTATTTTTTTTTAAAAAATTTAAATTTGATATGATATATTAGATAAATCATATTTGTCGTGAAATGCATTTTATTAGTATAGTATACTTTAAAGTATTTGCAATTTTTATTAGAAAACACGACCAAAATTACTACAATAAATTATCGGTGATAAGTAAATGAAAATAGAATGATAATTTTTTATTTATTTATATTAGTAAAATGAGTTTTATATTCGTAGCGGGTAATAAGGTGGGTGTTGGTGACATGAGAACCAGGGGTCCGCCACGTGGCGCTCTTCCTCGGGGATCCCGAGGTCCGAAACCGAGAAGGTCGAGTTCTGGGAGAGGGTGCTCGGGGTCATAAACAGTGGCCCCTGAGCACCTGAGTTCCCCGATGACAAGAAAAGTCAGTTCCGAGAGAGAGTGCTCGGGGCCGTGAACAGTGGCTCCCGAGCACTTGAGTTCCCTGAGGACCCGAGCAGTCAAGTTCCTGGAGAGAGTGTTCGGGGCTGTGAACAGTGATCCCCGAGCACTCGGTTCCCCGAGGACCAAGAGAGGGCATATCCGAGAGAGAGTGCTCGGGGCTGTGAACAGTAGCCCCCGAGCACTCACAATTCCCCGAGGGCCTGAGAAGTCCTTCGCCGGTGGTCCCCACAAGGGTTCAGCGGTGAGGTGTCAACTGGTGAGAGGTCCGATGCTGCATTTAAGAGGGCGCGTGGCCTTGAAAGTGCATCTAGGCCCCCTAAGTGGGTTTTGGCTTATTGATGACAAAACGACTAAAGAACTAACATGCTTTTCGAGTTATGAACAGGTTTAAGCATTAGTTGTGAAGATAAATGACGTTTGACGCCCGCTGAAACAAATGGAGAATCAACGAAGAGTACTAAATAGGGTTTACATTATTTTATTTTTGAAATTGAGTCTAGGATAGACGCTTTTTTAGAAGGATGGATTTGATTGCTTGATTAATGTCTCAATGCTCAAGAGATCCTTTAGAACCACCTAGTTGAGAGACATATTCACTCATGGACACAGAATTCATTCTGAAAAACTTCACTGAGTGCGGAGTCTTCGGTGTTCACCGGATACTCCGGTACTCAGTGTTCAGCCGGAGTCTCCGAGGTAGACTCCGGCAGAGAGTCTCGGTTACGGTTTATTCTTTTTGGAAAAGGGCCGGAGTCTCCGGTGTTCACCGGATACTCCGGTAATTTAAGGGTTAACAAACCGGAGTCTCCGAGGGAGACTCCGCCAGAGAGTCTCGGTTAAGTGTTTATTTTAATTAAAAGGGGACCGGAGTCTCCGGTGTTCACCGGATACTCCGGTAAATGTTTTAGTGTTAATCGGAGTCTCCGAGGGAGACTCCGGCAGAGACTCTCGGTTAGCGTTTAATCTTTTTGATAAAAGAAAAGAGAGGCCGGAGTCTCCGGTGTTCACCGGATACTCCGGTACCTGGAGAGGCCGAAGGGTCCGGCTGGTCTCCGGACTTAACGCTTTTGGAAGGACTGTCAGGACCGGAGACTCCGGTAATTTAACAGAACTGTAACGGCTAGTTCTGATACGTTCTGTGACCGTTCTGACGCCGGTTTTGGATTTAGGGCCGGATACTCCGGTAAGTTCTGACAAAACAGTAACGGCTAGTTTTTGAGAGAGAGCTATAAATACCCCCTCACCCCATGGCATTTAGAGCTTGCTGTGGCTGATAAACTTGAGACCTCTTGAGCACTTTAAGAGCATTCAAAGACCCTCCAACCACCTCTAGTGCAAAGTTTGCAAATTTTCGAGAGTTTGTGTTTGGAGATAATACAAGCCACTTGAGCATTTGAGTTCTTCATTGAGCATCTACTGCAATCATCTCTCTTGAAGCTTTGGGCTTCTAGAAGGAAAGGAGTCACCCGTAGAGCACCCAAAACTTGTGGTGTGCCTCGAGTAGTTTGTAAACATCTTCGAATTGAGTAAGAATTTCTAGCTTGATCTTGGTGGTCGCTAGAAGAGGAAAGGGTTGGAAAAGACCCGGCTCTTTGTGAGCTCCTCAACGGAGACGTAGGCACTTCTTTGTGAGTTGGCCGAACTCCGAGATAAATTCACGTGTTCTTATTTGTGATATTTACTTTATCGTGTGAATTTTGTGACTTGTCATATAAATTGCTTTAGTGACTATCTTGCTAGTGTTAAGTGTTCTTTTAGCTCTGTGATATCTAGTAGACTTAGTATAAACCTTAGACTCTAACTGTTATCTTTAATTCGCATTTATTCTGAAATTCCCATTTAGGCCGGAGACTCCGGACTAGACCGGATACTCCGGACCATACCGGAGTATCCGGCCTTCACCGGAATATCCGGCAGTTTTAATTTGCTGTTCTTAGTTTTAATTTTCAGAAAAGCCTATTCACCCCCCCCCTCTAGGCACTTTCAATTGGTATCAAAGCCTAACCTCCTACAAAGCTTCACCGCTTGGAGGGAGTCATTATGTCGACATCCGGAAGTCCGAGGGGTTTTAAAGATGATCCATCAAGGAGTGACGATGGTAATGGTAAAGGAAAGGGAAGTGAAATTCCTTTCAATTATGATCGTTTGAATTCTTCAAGCAATTACATTTCCGTGCCTTCCGGGCGTGCACCATTCTTCGATGGTACTCATTATGCCGCTTGGAGGCACAAAATAGAAATGCATTTAATCTCTCTTCATCCAAGTATTTGGAAGATTGTTTGCACATGTTTTGAGTTGCTGGAGGAAGACCAAGAGCTCACCTCAAGTGAAGAACAAAATATGCATCGCAATGCTCAAGCCACAAGTGTGTTGCTTAGTGCCTTGAGTCCGAAAGAATTCAATAAAGTGGATGGACTTGAGGAAGCTAAGCAAATTTGGGATATACTTCAAGTTGCTCATGAAGGGACTACAAGTGTGAGAGAATCCAAAATAGAGTTGCTTGAGGGAAAGCTAGGAAGATTTGTGATGGAGGATCATGAAACTCCTCAAGCAATGTATGATCGGATGATGGTGCTTGTGAACAAGCTAAGAGGGCTCGGAAGCGAGGACATTGATGATCACAAAGTTGTGAAGAGATTACTTAGTGCATTTGCTCCTAGAAATCCCACTTTGGTGACGCTCCTCCGAGAGAGAAGGGACTACAAGAGGCTCACACCAAGTGATGTGCTTGGAAGGATTCTTGCTCATGAGCTCATGGAAGAAGAAGCAAATGAAGTGAAGATTCATGCAAAGCAAAGCTCAACCTCAAGGAACAAAGAGGTTGCATTCAAAGCAAGCAAGAGCAAGCAAGTCCAAGAATCAAGTACAAGTGAAAATGAAAGCTCCGAAGATGAAGAAATGACCTTCTTTGTGAAAAGATTCAAGAAATTCATGAGAAATGGAGGCTATTCAAAATAGAAGAGAGACATGCCTAAGAAGAGAACATCAAGGAGGGCATGCTATGAATGTGGCGAAGTTGGTCACTTTATAGCCGATTGTCCAAATAAGAAGAAAGGAAAAGACAAAGAAGACAACAAAGTCAAGCTGCACAAGAAGGACAAGAACAAGATGTACAAGAAAAAGTATTCGGGCCAAGCACACATTGGAGAAGAGTGGGATTCAAACTCCGACTCCGACTCCGATGATGAAGGAGTCGCCACCATTGCTATTCATGAGCCTACACCAAGAAAATCACTCTTAATGAGTGATGATGATGACGACTCCCCGAATGCTTCATGGCTAAAAGCCGCAAGGTAAAATCTCAATCCAAGTTTTTAGATAGTGATAGTGAGTATGATAGTGATTGTGATAACTTGTTCAAAGGTTTGAATAAAAATGTTATGACTAAAATAAAGGAGCTAATGGATACAATAGATAGTCATGAAGAGACCATCGAAAGACAAGAAGATTTGCTCATCCTTGAAAAGGAGAGAAATCTTGAACTCGAGGAGCTCTTTGCTAAAGAGAAGGAAAAAGTTGAGAAATTGTCTAAATATTATGATTTAGTCAATTCCTCAATTGCTGACCTTAAGAGTAACAATTTCTTGCTTCAAGAGAAATTATTTTGTTTAGATGAAAATTGCCTCAAGTTTGTCAAATGAGGCAAACAAGTTAATCACATGGCTCAAACAAGGCAACCGAAGGCTCATGCTCCCCAATGTTCATTCTATGCCTCATATATGTTAAAGAGAGATCACCGTGGTAAAGTGGTTGCTCTCTATGTTGGTCCCCGCACAAGAGATAGAATTGTTAAAAGGAATATGTGGGTGCCAAAAGTGCTTGTGACTAACGCTAAAGGACCCAAACAAATTTGGGTACCTAAAATAAAGGCATAACTTTGTTTTGTAGGCATACTCCTACGGAGGATCAAGTTGGGTCATTGATAGTGGATGTACAAATCACATGACCGGAGAAAAGAGTATGTTTTCTTACTTTGAAGAAAATAGAGGACCTCATGAAAACATTATTTTTGGCGATAATGGAAAAGGAGAGGTAATGGGCCTAGGTAAAATCGCCATCTCAAATGATCATTCTATTTCAAATGTCTTGTTAGTCAAATCTCTTAATTACAATTTATTATCCGTATCTCAATTATGTGAGATAGGTTATAATTATCTTTTTACGAATGAGGGTGTGATTGTCTCTAGAAGGGAGGACGCCTAATAGCCTTCACCGACAAGTTGAAGGGTAAACTCTATCTTGTTGATTTTTCAACGGATGAAGTGAAGCCTAAAACTTGCTTGATGGCTAAGTCTAGCATGGGTTGGCTTTGGCATCGCCGACTTGCTCATGTTGGCATGAGGAATTTGTCTAAACTTCAAAAGGGCGAACACATCATAGGACTAACAAATGTGTCTTTTGAGAAAGATAGAATTTGTAGTGCTTGTCAAGTGGGAAAGCAAGTTGGAGCATCTCATCCCTTGAAAAATGTGATGACCACCACTACAAGACTATTGGAACTCCTCCACATAGACTTATTTGGGCCAATCACTTACATAAGTATCGGAGGTAACAAATATGGTTTAGTTATTGTTGATGATTTTTCACGTTTCACTTGGGTATTCTTCTTGCATGATAAAAGCGAAACTCAAGCCATTTTCAAGAAGTTTGTAAGAAGAGCCCAAAATGAGTTCGAAGTAAAGATCAAGAGAGTAAGAAGCGACAATGGAAGCGAGTTCAAGAACATACAAGTTGAAGAGTTTCTTGATGAAGAAGGAATCAAACATGAATTCTCGGCTCCCTACTCTCCTCAACAAAATGGAGTAGTCGAGAGAAAGAATAGGACTCTAATTGAGTCCGCAAGAACAATGCTTGATGAATACAAGGTATCGGATCAATTTTGGGCGGAAGCAATCAACACCGCATGCCACGTCATCAACCGGTTGTATTTACACAAGTTATTGAACAAGACTTCATATGAGCTTCTAACCGGTAACAAGCCCAACGTTTCTTACTTTAAGGTCTTTGGTAGCAAATGCTTTATTTTAAACAAGAAAGCTAGAAGTTCAAATTTTGCTCCAAAAGTAGATGAAGGGTTTATGCTTGGTTATGGATCAAATGCCTACGCCTACCGCATTTTCAACAAAATCATCGAGTGTGTTGAAATTGCGAGAGATGTAACATTTGATGAATCTAATGGCTCCCAAGTGGAGCAAGTTGATACTAATGTGCTAGGTGACGAAGAAATACCAAGCGAAGCAATCAAGAAGATGGCAATTGGCGAAATCAAGCCCCTAGAGCAACAAAAGACTCAAGAAGCTCAAAATGATCAAGATCAACCATCTTCATCAATGCAAGTAGAACCATCAACATCAACCCAAGAACAAGACGACAAGAGATCACAAGACCAACATCAAGACCGTGAAGACCCAAATAGTTTTTTGGATGATAAAGTGGAAGACATTCAACATCAATCACAAGTGCCACACCCACACGTTCATCAAAGCATCCAAAGAGATCACCCCGTGGACAACATCTTTGGTGATATACAAAAGGGGGTAACTACTCGTTCAAGAATTGCAAATTTTTGTGAATTTTACTCTTTTGTTTCCTCTTTGGAACCTTTGAAGGTAAAAGAAGCGCTTGATGATCCGGATTGGGTAATGACTATGCAAGAAGAATTGAACAACTTCAAAAGAAATGAAGTTTGGTCTTTGGTGGAAAGGCCAAAACAAAATATGATTGGGACAAAATAGGTCTTCCGCAATAAACAAGATGAAAATGGGATAGTAACAAGGAACAAAGCTAGCTTGGTTGCTCAAGGGTTCACTCAAATCGAAGGTTTGGATTTTGGTGAGACATACGCTCCCGTAGCTAGGCTAGAGTCAATTCGTATTTTATTAGCCTATGCTACTCACCATGATTTCAAGTTATATCAAATGGATGTGAAGAGCGTATTTCTAAATGGATCAATTTCCGAATTGGTATATGTGGAGCAACCGCCCGGCTTTGAAGATCCCAAACATCCTGGACATGTTTTTAGACTCCATAAGGCGCTTTATGGGCTAAAGCAAGCTCCTAGAGCATGGTATGAATGCCTTAGGAATTTTCTTGTCAAAAAGAGCTTTGAAATAGGCAAAATCGACTCTACTCTTTTTACTAAGAATGTTGATAATGATTTATTTATTTGCCAAATATATATCGATGACATTATATTTGGTTCTACTAATCAATAATTTTGTGAAGACTTTAGTAGGATCATGACAAGGAGGTTTGAGATGTCCATGATGGGAGAATTGAAGTTCTTTCTTGGATTTCAAATCATGTAACTCAAGGAAGGAACCTTCATTTTCCAAACCAAGTATATCAAAGACATGCTCAAGAAGTTTGACATGGAGAATGCCAAACCAATCAAGACGCCTATGCAAACTAATGGACATCTTGATCTCAATAGAGAAGGCAAAAGCGTGGATCAAAAGTTATATCGTTTCATGATAGGATCTTTGCTTTATTTATGTGCATCTAGGCCCGATATCATGCTTAGTGTGTGCATGTGTGCAAGATTTCAAGCCGCTCCCAAAGAATGCCATTTAATGGCCGTTAAGAGGATTCTTCGATATTTAGTTCATACTCCATACATTGGCTTATGGTATCAAAAAGGTCATCCTTCGACCTTATCGGCTATTCGGACTCTGATTATGCCGGCTGCAAAGTGGATAGAAAAAGCACTTCGGGAACTTACCAATTCTTGGGTAGGTCCTTAGTGTCATGGTCGTCCAAGAAACAAAATTCCGTAGCTCTATCCACCGCCGAAGCCGAATATGATGCCGCGGGAGCTTGTTGTGCTCAACTTCTATGGATGAAGCAAACTCTAAAAGACTATGGCCACAAAACTTCCAAAATTCCACTTTTGTGTGATAATGAGAGTGCCATCAAAATAGCTAACAATCCCGCACAACACTCAAAAACCAAGCACATAGACATTAGACATCATTTCTTGAGAGATCATGCGACAAAAGGGGATATTGATATTCGACATGTGAGAACCGAAAGACAATTAGCCGATATCCTCACTAAACCACTAGACGAGCAAAGGTTTTGCGAGTTGAGAAGTGAATTAAATATCCTAGATTCTCGAAACATGGCTTGAACTGTTCCATACACTTTCTTGTTATAGATTTATAGCTTTCTTAGTTAAGAGTTTGCGAAAACTGTATTTTTGAGTGATTTTCTCAAAATTATTTGGCTCTTTGATCTCTCGATCATAATTTACAATTTGTGATCATAGTTATGTAATGATGCTTGTTGGCTGATCACATTTAGCAAATTAGTCCTCTTGTCCAACAATTTTCTCCCCAGAAAAACTCCTCCCCGAATCTCAGCTCTAAATCTATTTTGTCACAGTTCCAGGTTCCGGAATGTCCGGTGTTCACCAGAGTATCCGGACCTGACATTGTTCACAGCTCAAGCTGATTCCTGTCCTGTTTCCAGTTACCAGATAGTCCGGTCTTCACCGGAGTCTTCGGTATAAGTGTCAGGACCGGAGTCTCCGGTCTACATCGGAGTCTCCAGTGTTTCCAGATTCCTACATAACCCCCAGCCCGAACAGTTTCCTTTTCTCATCTATTCTCAACTCCTCTCTCCCAAAAGCTCTCTCTGTTCGGCGATTTTTGAGAAGAAACCAAGGAACCACGAGATTTGCTAGGTTTCTCACTTGGATTGAAGGCCAGAACCTCCGAAGATTCCTATTCATCAAGATCCCCGGAGAATTTGAGCTCAAAAGGTATCTCTTCAAAAATCTTCCTGATCTCTCAATGCCCATGTCTAGGATTGTTTTCCCTTCGTAGAATAGCTACTAGTACCTCCTAGAACACTTTCCCAAACTTGTTACAACTCTAGTCGGCCAAATCTTCCAAACCCTAGGATTTGGGGGATTTTTCGGGGCTGACCGGAGTATCCGGTGTACACCTATTTTTTCAGCAGATTCTGCCAATCATTTGTTCCTCATATCCTTTGTTCATTCTATATCTCCTAGGTGTTCTTGCAATGGCCGGAGATCATTTTGAGAAGGGTCATACTTTCGAAAAGAAAAAGAAACAAAAGAGTGACCCTCGCGCTCAAGAAACAAGAGCTCCGGCACACTCGGAAGATAGTGGAAGTGGTCACGCTAGCGGTGAAAGAGTTCGCAAAGTAGCCTCAGGCATAGGCATCCACATTGAAGAAGGAGGAGCCACTCAACAATATGAGAGAGACATTGTGACCGTATGCCGGACCAAAACTCAAGCTATGAGAGGCCGAGATAGTGGGAGGGGAAAGGGACTAGCTAAAGTGACAGCGGGAAGAGGACAAGGAGGAATGCCCTCTAGGGAAGAGAGAGGCAAAGGTGTTGCTCAAGAACACTCGTCTGAGTCCGAGGATGATGAAGAAGATCAGACTGATGAAGTTATTGGACCCTTGAAACTTCATAGACCTCGGAGAACTGCTAGTGTCATTGACACTCCAAAACAAACAGTGAACTACAAGAAGCATGTCTCCAGGGTTGTTAGTGAAAGATTGAACAACCCATATGATTATGAGAAGAATATTGCAGATTATCGGTTCTGGAATGATTTTCAGGCAGATTTCTATGAGATAGTGATTTTGGCCAAGAAGAAGCCGATCACTTCTATGCAATGGATTGACTGGAACTATATGGCTCAAAATGATGATCCTGTGTTCAATGAGGTGATTGCAGCTTGTGAGAGCAAGAAGGTAAAAAATATTATGGCTTTCAAGTATGATTGGTGCGAGGAAGTTATCGCACAGTTCTATGCTACAGTATGGTTTGAGGGATCGGAAAATCCTGTTATGCACTGGATGATAGAGGGAGTTAAATACAGAGTTAGCTTCAGAGGCTTTGCTCACAACTTCCATCTTGATGCCAGAGATACTTCCAAAGATCAAATTCACAATGAGAATCAACTGACCTTGGAAGAAATTGGGTTCATGTATTTGAATCATGGACGAGTTGAGTTCGGAAAGCTTACAGGGATGAGGCCTTTCTATCGCTGCTTAAACTCCATGTTTTGACTCACCTTGGCGCCCAAGAGTGGGGATGCAACAACAGTTCAGAGTATCTCTAGAAACCTCCTTGCAGCCATGTCCAATGATCATGCTCCTTTCACATGGCGCACTTTCTTTGGGAAGAAATTATTTTTACATCCAAGTCGCCAATCAAAAGTTGTGGATATGCCCCTTATCTAATGTTTATCATTGAGAAGGTATCCAAGAAGACATTTGTGAAGGAAGTCAAACATGAACCCTATCGGATGAGGCCTTTGAACATCCGAGCTCCCTCTCTACCACCATCACCTCCTCGTGCTCCTCCTAGATCAAGACAGTTTGCCTCGAGACGTGCTCCTCCTCGAGGGTCATCATTCATCAAAAGCGCTCTCAAGGCAATCTTCAGAATTTGCACCCACAATGCTACTCAAATCAAGGAGCAAGGTGCTCGGTTAAAGAAAATGGAGAAACGTCAGAAGGAAATGTACACCTCCATGAACCTTCAGCCACCTTATTCACCTATTGCTTCGGATGAAGCGGAGAGTGCACCGATTGAGATTGAAAACCCTTGGGCATGGTACGATGAAGCCCAAGCGGCTGCAGAGAGCTCTCAACAACAAGTGCAAGATGACTCCTCAGACGCCGCTTCTGGCAACAACTCCGAAGGAAGTGATGAAGAAGAAGAAGATGATGAAGAAGATGGCAGCAGCGATTAGGCTCTCTCTTTTTGGTGCTTGATGACAAAGGGAGAGAGAAAGTTATCCATTCCCTAGTTCTCTTTAGTTCCCTTAGCTTTGGACTTCGTTTAATTCCTATCGTTGTTGGACAATTGGACTATTGTTTGTGTTGAGCCTTGTGCTCGTTTAAATTTGTAAGACTTTTATGTTAGTGTGATGATTGTCGTACTTTCTTAAGTTTTGTGTGTTCCATGTCCTGCCATAAAATTGTATCCCACGGATTCTAGGATATAGGGGGAGCTCCTGTGAATTTAAATCTCAAATATGTGCATTTGTGTATAACTCGGTTTAAACTAATGCACACATTTAGGGGAAGCTCACCATATCTTCTAGAATTCAAAATCCTATTTCATATATCTTTGTGTATGCTTTAATCGGGTTGTCATCAATCACCAAAAAGGGGGAGATTGAAAGTGCATCTAGGCCCCCTAAGTGGGTTTTGGCTTATTGATGACAAAACGACTAAAGAACTAACATGCTTTTCGAGTTATGAACAGGTTTAAGCATTAGTTGTGAAGATAAATGACGTTTGACGCCCGCCGAAACAAATGGAGAATCAACGAAGAGTACTAAATAGGGTTTACATTCTTTTATTTTTGAAATTGAGTCTAGGATAGATGCTTTTTTAGAAGGATGGATTTGATTGCTTGATTAATGTCTCAATGCTCAAGAGATCCTTTAGAACCACCTAGTTGAGAGACATATTTACTCATGGACACAGAATTCATTCTGAAAAACTTCACTGAGTCCAGAGTCTCCGGTGTTCACCGGATACTCCGGTACTCAGTGTTCAGCCGGAGTCTCCGAGGTAGACTCCGGCAGAGAGTCTCGGTTATGGTTTATTCTTTTTGGAAAAAGGCCGGAGTTGAAAGTGCATCTAGGCCTCCTAAGTGGGTTTTGGCTTATTGATGACAAAACGATTAAAGAACTAACGTGCTTTGTAAGTATTGAACAGGTATGAGCATTAGTTGTGAAGGCAAGTAACGTTTGTCGCCCGTCAAAACAATTAAAGAATCATCGAAGGATATTAAATAGGGCTTAAATTCTTTTTACTTTTGCAATTGAGTCTAGGATAGATTTTTTCCTAGATGGATGAATTTATTTTGCTTGATTAGTGTCTCAATGCTCAAGAGATCCTTTAGAACCACCAAATTGAGAGACACATTCACTCACGCACACGAAACTCTTTCTGAAAATTCTCTGAGTCCGGAGTCTCCGGTGTTCACCGGATACTCCGGTACTCAGCGCTCAGCCGGAGTCTCCGTGCTAGCCTCCGGCAGAGAGTCTCGGCTTCGGGTTAATCTTTCCAAGAAAAAGACCGGAGTCTCCGGTGTTCACCGGATACTCCGGTAAAATGTTTTGTTTGCAGTCGGAGTCTCCGAGGTAGACTCCGGCAGAGGCTCTCGGTTAGCTTTTAATCTTTTTGATATTTAATAGAAAAGACCGGAGTCTCCGGTGTTCACCGGATACTCCGGTACCTGAAGTTGCCGGAGGGTCCGGCTAGTCTCCGGACTTAATCTTTTTGGAAAGACTGTCAGGACCGGAGACTCCGGTGTTCACCGGAGACTCCGGCAATTAAACAGAACCGTAACGGCTAGTTCTGACACGTTCGGTGACCGTTCTGACGCCGTTTTTGGATTTAGGACCGGAGACTCCGGTGTACACCGGATACTCCGGTAAGCTCCGACAAAAACAGTAACGGCTAGTCTGTGAGAGAGTGCTATAAATGCCCCCTCTCTCCATAACATTTAGAGCTTGCTGTGGCTGGTTTCCTTGAGACCTCTTGAGCACTTTAAGAGCATTCAAAGCCTCTCCAATCATCTCTAGAGCCAAATTTGCAAAAATTTAAGAGTGTGGTTTTGGAGAGAGTTCAAGCCACTTGAGCATTGAGTTCTTCATCGAGCAATTTTCTGCGATCATTTCCTTTGAAGCTTTGGGTTTCTAAAAGGAAAGGAGTTGCCCGAAGAGCACCCAAAACTTGTGGTGTGCCTCGGGAAGTTTGTAAGCACCTTCATATTGAGTAAGAATTTCTAGCTTGATCTTTGTGGTCGCTAGAAGAGGATAGGGTTGGAGAAGACCCGGCTCTTTGTGAGCTCCTCAACGGAGACGTAGGCACTTCTTTGTGAGGTGGCCGAACTCCGGGATATATTCTCGTGTTCTATTTTGTGAAACTCACTTGATCGTGCACATTTAATCATTTGTCATTTAAATTGCTATAGTATCAATCTTGCTAGTTTTATTTGTTGTTCTAGCTCAGTAACATCTTCTTGACCTAGTGCATCTCATAGAATCTAGCTGTGATCCTCAGTGCAAATTTATTCTACGTTTTCCTGTCAGGCCGGAGACTCCGGACTAGACCGGATACTCCGGACCATACCGGAGTATCCGGACTTCACCGGAGTATCCGGCAGTTTAATCCACTGTTTTTAGTTTTAAATTTCAGAAAAGCCTATTCACCCCCCCTCTAGGCACTTTCAGGAGTCTCCGGTGTTCACCGGATACTCCGGTAATTTAAGGGTTAACAGACCGGAGTCTCCGAGGGAGACTCCGCCAGAGAGTCTCGTTTAAGTGTTTATTTTAATTAAAAGGGGACCGGAGTCTCTAGTGTTCACCGGATACTTCGGTAAATGTTTTAGTGTTAACCGGAGTCTCCGAGGGAGACTCTGGCAGAGACTCTCGGTTAGCGTTTAATCTTTTTGATAAAAGAAAAGAGAGGCCGGAGTCTCCGGTGTTCACCGGATACTCCGGTACCTGGAGAGGCCGGAGGGTCCGGCTGGTCTCCGGACTTAACATTTTTGGAAGGACTGTCAGGACCGGAGACTCCGGTGTTCACCGGAGACTCCGGTAATTTAACAGAACTGTAACGGCTAGTTCTGACACGTTCTGTGACCGTTCTGACGCCGGTTTTGGATTTAGGGCCGGATACTCCGGTGTACACCGGATACTCCGGTAAGTTCTGACAAAACGGTAACGGCTAGTTTTTGAGAGAGAGCTATAAATGCCCCCTCACCCCATGGCATTTAGAGCTTGCTGTGGCTGATAAACTTGAGACCTCTTGAGCACTTTAAGAGCATTCAAAAACCCTCCAACCACCTCTAGTGCAAAGTTTGCAAATTTTCGAGAGTTTGTGTTTGGAGAGAATACAAGCCACTTGAGCAATTGAGTTCTTCATTGAGCATCTACTGCAATCATCTCTCTTGAAGCTTTGGGCTTCTAGAAGGAAAGGAGTCGCCCGTAGAGCACCCAAAACTTGTGGTGTGCCTCGAGTAGTTTGTAAACATCTTCGAATTGAGTAAGAATTTCTAGCTTGATCTTGGTGGTCGCTAGAAGAGGAAAGGGTTGGAAAAGACCCGGCTCTTTGTGAGCTCCTCAACGGAGACGTAGGCACTTCTTTGTGAGTTGGCCGAACTCCGGGATAAATTCACGTGTTCTTATTTGTGATATTTACTTTATCGTGTGAATTTTGTGACTTGTTATATAAATTGCTCTAGTGACTATCTTGCTAGTGTTAAGTGTTCTTTTAGCTCTATGATATCTAGTAGACCTAGTATAAATCTTAGACTCTAACTGTTATCTTTAATTCGTATTTATTCTGAAATTCCCATTTAGACCGGAGACTCCGGACTAGACCGGATACTCCGGACCATACCGGAGTATCCGGCCTTCACCGGAATATCCGGCAGTTTTAATCCGCTGTTCTTAGTTTTAATTTTCAGAAAAGCCTATTCACCCCCCCCCCTCTAGGCACTTTCAGGCATGTCCTTTCCAACCACTCCCCCCACGCTTGCTGTCAGTCCCTGCCCACAGCCTGGCAGGGAGGCGTGGGGACATTTAATGCACGGGTCTCATCGTGCGTCATCCGACGCGCCTCGGAATAACGTCGTAGAACTCGAGGCACACCGCCTGCCGCCCTGCTATGTCAGGTCTGCTCTGACCGGGCGGGCACGCGGGGCTGCTCGGTGGTTGCCCGGTGGACCCTCCCCGCAGCGCTCGTCGGAAAGCGGAATGATAACGAAAAAGACTGGACAGGGACGCATTTGCAACCCTCCCGTCATCTCGCGCAGCAGCCCATGATGGTTGTTTTCCATTTATGATGCCTTGGAACTTGCGTCATCCTTTTTGGGCATGCTACCGCCCCGACGGGTAGAAAGGAGGGGCGGACTCCCCGGAGAGGAGGGGATTGAGAGGAACACACAAGACGGGTCTCGGAGAACACACAAGACAAAGAAGACGGAAGACCTAGAGCACATCGGACAAACTCCGATCAACGATGACGGAAGCACGAAACTCTAGACTTAGACAAATATTCTTGTAACACAGCAGATCCTCAGAGAGACATTCTCAGAGCATTTATAGTATACACACAGGAGCAGGGTGTTGCGCTCAATACAGCCCGAACCTGTCTAAAAATCCCCTGAGCATTTACTTCTTCCTGCATCCGATCATTCCACCACACCTGCATCTCATTTACTCCCATTTATTTCACATACGAAACGGATTCAGAATCATCCCCAGCTGAATCTCAAAAGGGTCCTTTCGGATCCCCGTTTGAGGAGTTCACCCTCCGACAATAGGGATAAGAGGATGGCATTAAATAATAAAAATGAGTAAATTATTTGAATTTTAAGGGTTTTTATTAGATGAGAGGAGAGTAAAAGAAATAAATAGTTTGAAAATCAATTTATATTTTATACGGTAGAGAGTTATGACTTGTGAGAGAATCCATTGCACATGGTTTTACAAAATCAGATCTGCGTAATGCCGATCGGAATGGTCCAACAAATCTCTATTCTGCCGTAGCCTGCAGGCACTCGCCAGTCGCCAACATCGTATCGCTAATAAGCAATAAATATCCTTCAGTGACAACGATGACGAGTTGCTTCGCCGGCGGCGAGTCGACCGGCTGCGTGCCCAGCATGGAGAATGCAGTGACAACGATGGCGAGTCCACCGGCTGAATGGGATTACGAAGTAGGAGAGGTCAATTCCAGCAAAGGTCCCGGGGAAAGAGTTCGTCGCTGCTCTCGCGCGCCGTATAATTACTGCTTCGTTAAAAAATTCCACTAAAAATTATTATCAACATCGATCACAATACAGCATTCAGGTAATGAAGTTCTGTTCATCATGTTGAGCAGAAGCAAATGCAGAAAAAGAAAGCATTTTTAGTTTATAATGCCAGAAGTACGTGCTCCCTGTTTACAATGTCGTCGTCATCGTCACCTATTAAGTATGTGTGTCCGTCGCTCGATGCCTTGAGATCCACGACAAAATCCTTTCTGTTCACACACATCGATCAGTTCTCAAGCGACGTGCACGCAATTGATGTATCTTGTTCTTATGAAAAACGAGCAAATTATGCAACGCTAATGATCCAGTCAAGCGGAAGGAGATCGCCTGTCGATGTCCTGATGCAAACACATAACTGACAGCTAACAAAGCTAGCTATTAGTAGTTCATTATCCATGATATATATATGATTTCAGTTATTTTACTTCGATTTGTGACACTTTATATTGTGTCTGTTTTAGCTAGCCTTTGAAATAACTCAATTTCCACTGTATTGTCTAAAATTATTCAATTATCATCGCAGTTCTGTTTTTTTTGTTCGAATAGTTGAGATGGTAACTTCAAGTCAAATCATTTTATGTACCTGCTCTCATATTCATATAGTGAGGCCCTTGTTTTACTTAACCTAATCTAACGCATTACTCTTACTGAGATGTATAAAGTTAGCAGGATTTCCGTACTGCAGTTCCTTCTGATAGCCTGACCTGAGAGATTAATGGACTGAAAGCACAGTGATTGAGCTGATGTGTACTGGAGCAGTGACTGGAATATATGTATGCTTGCCTCTAAACCTAGTTGATCAAGCTGGGGGCAGTCAAAAGGCAGCTCTCCTTTGGCAAGCTAACACTCCCGCATGCCTATACGATTATGTGAATGCATAACCGATCTCGTGGCACTCGCGGCCACCGCCCACTCCGTTCCGGCCGCTCAACGCCGGCGCTTCTTATGGGCGCACAGGCAACGATCGATGGCATGGCGATGCCTCCTGGCCTGTGGATGGATCCTGGATATGGAAATGAGTTTATACCAATGGATAGGCTCTCCCAAAAGCAAGATGATCACACCTAGCTTTGCCCGGATGGCATCGCATGGTATGAGATTCCCCAGCGTGATCTTGACCTCACCATCTTTCTGCCTTCAAATTAACAGTGCGAAGTTTCTTCAGGCTGTGAAATAGTACCATCCTACCAGGTATACATGATGAAGGTACAGGCAGTGAAAAATATCAGCTATCAACGATGACAACAGAACCTTATTGGGAAGGTCATATCCTGTGATGCCGGAGTATCTTATCCACATGGTCCCCTGCATTAGCAAATGAGAGTAGAGTAGAGTACCGTTTTGGAGACGGCAGTCGGACTGAAGCCAGCCGTGGGCATCAAAGTCAGTTAAGCTTGGGGTCACGGGCCTCCCCTGGGCTCGCCGAATCCTGGCGATCACACGCTGGCGAAGCCCGCTTTACTTCTTTCGGCCGTGTGCATTCCTCTCCACGGGCTGTCGGCCCAATCGGTAAATCCTAGTGCCCTGGTGAGGTCTGTACAAGAAGCTGGGCTTTATTTTCGTACGCTTTCTACAGTGTGAATGTGACGGTGCGGTGAGGTTAGAGGAGGAGTTATGTTTCGAATTTTTTGGTGCACCAGTAACCTCGGGAGTTAAAAGGAGGCTAGGGTAGTGGTGGACCGCCGATGGTGGCTTCGGCGTCGTGAGCAGGAGGTGGATGGTGGGTGGGGTTGATGGCGGGAAGGAAATTTTATGGGGCCAGGCCTTTCGTAGAGATCCGTGCATCTCTTTGACACGTGTCTTCGTGTGCATAGGCATGCACGCGCGTGAGCCATGCGATCATGCGTGTATGCCACGGATGAGGGTCTCACGGGGGTATTACACGGACGGGTCTCATAAAATTTCTCTATTTGGTGGCGGGTGAGGAAAATGAAGTAGTTAGCATGGTATGTTAACTCTGCTAACATTATTTTTTATGTAGTTACTTAAAAAAATATAGTTTATGATAAAGTGATATAAAGTAAGTGTAATTTTATGAAATAGAAGAAGAAAAAATGGTTTTATAATAATAAACTCTCCGACGCCAGCGAGGCCCTACGCGAGATTCCTGCCCAAACCCAAATACAGCCCAATTTCTCAGGGCGCAGCAAAATTCCAAAAGAAATTACGTCTGAGGTAGCAGCCACCGACAGGGTGTCCAGTTGAAAGTCGAGGCCTGCCTTTCGTCATCGGGCAGGCGGCTTTCGCCGATCGTCGTCTTCTCGGGCGATGGCGAATATAAAAAAGTGTGGCCCTAACAAAAGGGTTACGTGGATATGGTACCAGGCACCTGTTTCGTGGCAATTCCAGGATCACGATACGGAGACGACACGTTCTAATCCCCGATCGATTTCGTCCACTGTAAATCTCATCGCTATCTCGACACTTTGATCAGCCACATCCTGACGACAAATTTGCGAACTGCCAGGCGACACGTGTGATGTGCGCTCGATAATATCGTGAGCACGACCAGGCAACTGAAAGCCTCGGCCTGGCGGCGACAAGGAGTGTGAGAGGTGAGAAGCGAGACGGGCCAAAAATCTCACGCTCCCTTCGCTGTCCGTTTCCGGCACCCGCAACTTGCAAGCATCGTGATTCGGAAGCGATAAGCATGACACCCGCTAAAGATGCCAGCTGCATCGGCATCGGCATCGGCATCGGCATATAGTGTGACTTCATATAAAATCGTCACATCGCTCACCATCTCTGCTCTGCTCTGCTCTGCTCTGAATATAGTGTGACTGAACTGAATAGTGAGTGAGTGGGTGAGGAGGCGAGAGGAAGAGGGAGATGGGGAAGGGAGGGAAAGGAACCGAGGCGGCCGGCGAGGGGGAGGAGAACATGGCGGCATGGCTGGTGGCCAAGAACACCCTCAAGATCATGCCTTTCAAGCTTCCACCGCTAGGTTTGTGTCCCCGAGGCCTTCTTGATGTTCTTTGCCTGAACAATCTTGCTCTGTTCTAGGATTTTGCTGTTCCAACTTCATTTAGATAATTCATCAGGTCTTGTAGAACCATTGGTCCCTTGTAGTCCAGAAATCTGGGTACATCTGACAAATTCCTCCTCTTCTCTTTTTTTTTACATTATCTTGTAGAACATGAAAGTCATATATGCATATGTAGTCAGGAATCTAGATTAATATTTTGCATCAGTTAGGGCGATGTTTCTCCTCGAGAAATTAGAGAGAAAATTGATTATATGTCTCAAAGTTGATAAAACTTTAATAATATATTCAATGTTAATTATTTTTCCATCATATATCCTATATGACTAGTTTGTAATAAAATTCCGTATTAACTGCATAGGGTAAAAGAGGCTAAGACTAAACTTTGTTATAAACTAGTTTATATGAGAAATATGATCAAAAGATGATTAACTTTTCGACATGTTATCAAAGTTCGATTAACTTTTTGACATATAATCAAATTTCCCAAAATTAAGCCCGCTCACCTTTTTCCCCCTCCGAGTAAAATGTGTTTTACAATAATATTTTGCATGATTTTGGATTGGCATTTTCAGGCCCTTATGATGTCCGGGTGCGGATGAAGGCAGTGGGGATATGCGGCAGCGATGTGCATTACCTCAGGGAGATGCGCATCGCGCATTTCGTGGTGAAGGAGCCTATGGTGATTGGGCACGAGTGCGCGGGCGTCATCGAGGAGGTGGGCACCGGGGTGACGCACCTGGCCGTGGGCGACCGCGTGGCGCTGGAGCCCGGCATCAGCTGCTGGCGCTGCCGGCACTGCAAGGGCGGCCGCTACAACCTCTGCGACGACATGAAGTTCTTCGCCACCCCGCCCGTGCACGGCTCGCTCGCCAACCAGATCGTGCATCCCGGCGACCTGTGCTTCAAGCTCCCCGACAACGTGAGCCTGGAGGAGGGCGCCATGTGCGAGCCCCTGAGCGTGGGCGTCCACGCGTGCCGCCGCGCGGAGGTCGGCTCGGAGAAGAGCGTGCTGATCATGGGCGCCGGCCCCATCGGTCTGGTCACCCTGCTGGCCGCGCGGGCCTTCGGCGCGCCGCGGATCGTGATCGTGGACGTGGACGAGCACCGCCTGTCGGTCGCCAAGTCCCTGGGCGCGGACGCCGCGGTGAAGGTGTCGACGAGGGCGGAGGACGTCGGGGAGGAGGTGGAGCGCATCCAGGCGGCGATGGGCGCGGACATCGACGTGAGCCTGGACTGCGCCGGGTTCAGCAAGACGATGTCGACGGCGCTGGAGGCGACGCGGCCCGGCGGGAGGGTGTGCCTGGTGGGGATGGGGCACAACGAGATGACGGTGCCGCTGACGTCGGCGGCGATCCGCGAGGTGGACGTGGTGGGGATCTTCCGGTACAAGGATACGTGGCCGCTGTGCATCGAGTTCCTGCGCAGCGGCAAGGTGGACGTGAAGCCGCTCATCACGCACCGCTTCGGGTTCTCGCAGCGGGACGTGGAGGAGGCGTTCGAGGTCAGCGCGCGC
Source organism: Phragmites australis (assembly GCF_958298935.1). Taxonomy (NCBI): domain Eukaryota; kingdom Viridiplantae; phylum Streptophyta; class Magnoliopsida; order Poales; family Poaceae; genus Phragmites; species Phragmites australis. Next base: position 28,696,990 of record NC_084936.1, read on the forward strand.
GGCCGCGACGCCATCAAGGTCATGTTCAATCTCTAGGCTCTGCTGCCGTGCCGTCTCAATGCTCTGGAATAAAAAGGCTCTGGATATTTGGACTGCAATAAGAGTGCCTTGTTTCTTGTTATTGACTGTGCCAATGCCTGGTCGCGCATTGTTCTTCATCTGTCGGCAGATTTGAGCTCAAGCGAAGCATCCTGACTCCTGAGAGAAAAAGGAGTCTGACTTAATAAAATTTTGGCATCGAATCAAACGACGACGAAACCTGATAGGGCTGTCAAAATTTTGCTCTCTTGGCATCAAACCAAACAGATCCTGTGACCCAGCGGAAGGAGCTCAGCCCGCCGTGGGGTAGGCTTGAATTCTGGGCGATTCGTTCCGACAGAGAGAGTTTTGTGCGTGGACGGGGGCCTGTGGTGGCCTTGCATGCACGGAGGCCCATATTGATGCCGTTTCCGAGTTGCGAACGATTTTGGTGGTCGACGAAGCTGGTGCATGCACCAAGTTTTTTTATATTTTCTTTTTTCAAAATTTAGAAAAATAGATATCTGTCTGAAAAAATAGCAAGAATAGTTTTTTATCGCTCAATAAAAGAGCGAGATCTTCTTATCATCCATCCAACGAGTGATAGGTTGTTGTCGCCTTCCATTGGGTGATAGGTCCATGTTAGAGCTAGAGTTTTAGATGTTCCAATTGTAGGGTTTGCGTCGTCTGGTTTAATTCTTTGTTTTTTTAGAAATTCTTGTTTTTAGATAATTTGATATGTGAAATAATTGAAAAAAGTACAAGATAGCAATTTTATTCGCACAATCAACATATAGGATGATATGTATAATACACTTTTCTACTGACCAAGCTACATACTACCTCTAAACGTAGCATACCTTAGGGAATATAAATAACCTGATTACAATCATTACTCTACTAAGTGCATCGGGGTAGTTTTTCTTCCTCTCGCAGCATCTGATCTTGCTTCATGCGCCTGACGTGCCCTCTTTCAGGTTTCATTGCTCTTCCTAAGTACGTGTGCACTCAGCCTCCCTTATCTTGTCTACTTTCATTTGTTCGAATCATCTCAATGTTACCTGATGTTAAATAATACTAGATGTATTAATAGTGTAACTATCTATTAAAAAAAAAAACTTAGGTCCAACAATTACTCTATATTATTCTAAAAACTAGATCTAATATCACTAGGTCTAATATTATTAAATCTTAGACCTGATTGCTAATCTATATCTACGTCTAGATCTGATGACTATCATAAATGGTTTGTTAAAAAAATACAAAGATTAGACCCTTTATTTCCGCCGAAGATAGATTTCGATAGAACTCCGCCACTTTCTTCTCCCTCCCCTCTCTTCGTCTCTCAGCTCTCTGGTGAGAACAAATGGCTCGGTGTGTGAGTAGAGGCCAGGCGCGGCCCTTTATAAAAGAAGAGTTATCGCACTTCTAAGTGACCACCACCATGAAACTCCATTTAGTTTTTTATCTGTTTCAAGGCTCATCACCTGTTGCCCTTCTAGCGGAAGATAGGTATCTATTTATTCTATTTTTTCAAATGAGTATTTATTTTTCTAAAAATTAAAAAGTGAAAATATAAAAATTCCATGCTGGAGTGGTCGGTTGGTCAACCGATGGACTCCCTGCTCTTTTCTCTCCGAATTAAATGTGCTACTAGCATTAAAGCGATTAGACGGTTGCATCGAGCACAAGCAACAAGGCGAGAACGAACACCTCTCTTCCATGCCGACCGCACGGATGCCCATGCAGCTGGCGGCCACCGGAGTCAGAGCGGACCGCCGCCGAGACCATGCGGTGCACACGACGGAAGCCACCTTTTTGGCCATCCGCCTCACCGGGCAGTGCCCACTCACAATGCTCGCCTGCGCTGCCGCGTCGGGGCCGTCGTCGCCTCTTGCAAGTTGCAACGACCACCGCGGCGAGCCACTGCTGCCGTCTCCGGCCACGTCTTGACAGACTTCCACTTGCATGCCGACTCCCAGCCTCCAAAGGCAGCCTCCTTTGTTTCTCCGATAGATCGCTACTCCCTGATCGATAGCTGTTACTTCTGATGCAACATCTGATAGTACTTCATACATAGTACCAGTACATTCTTGCAGCCACGTATAGGCGTTTGACTTCTCCGCCACGTATAGTACTTCATACATAGTACTGGTACATTCTACATGAATGGATGCACTGTATGCTATTGGTTGATGGCCGCTATAACTCCAGAAGTAGGATTGCAGGAGCATCCGTCATGTCAGGGGCTGGTTTCGGTAAGGGAGTGGCTTAACGAAATTCAATCGATTCAGAAGGTGATTCCCGCAAATATGTGGTACTACAAGTTGTCCATTCCAACAAAGAATGGCAGTCGTGGACCATTTTTTTTTTTTTTAAAACAAGTCTTGTACCATGCAAAAGAACTAGATAAGTGCATAAAAATATGTAAATCTAGATTCTTTCGTGTCCAGTTTGATTGCGGGCACAACAGCGATCCTCTGTTCTACTCCTATTCGCATCTATGATTCATGGTAGCTAGTTCCACAGCTCCATTTCGCCAGCGTCACATTCTTCATCATCCGGGAACTCCAGGGCGGTTGGCGGTGGTTCCATTAGCAGCCCCTCCGCCAAGCTCGCGTAGTAGGAACCGGCCTCCATACCGCCAAACATATTCAACTCCAGCGTGTCATTGTTCGGCGGCGTTTCAACATTCACGGCCGCCACCGGCGAAGTGCCATTGTCCACGAACTGCGGAGCCGAAGTGGCCGACCTGTTGCCCCTGTGGCGCTGCATGAAGGCCGCGACGGCCTCGGTGGCCGCGCGCTGGACGTCGGGCAGCAGGACGGCCGAGGCCGCCGCGCGCGGGACGTCGAGCAGCCACGCGGAGTCGGCGAAGTTGAGGCTGGCTGAGTCCCGGCAGAGTGCGAGCATGGCTGCGTCGTGCGCGCGCGCGGCCGCCTCGGCGGTGTCGAAGGTGCCGACCCAGAGCCGGTCGCCGCGGCTGCCCGGCACGCGCACCTCGCACACCCACCGCCCCGCCCGGCCGCGGCGCCGCACCCCGCGGAACACCGGGTGCCGCGTCTCCTGGAACTTGGTGCGGCCCGTGGGCCGCTTTGGCGGGGACAACCGGCCCGCCCTGCTCCCCGACGAGGACGACGCGGCCGCCGAGTGGGAGGCCGGGTGCTCGGTACCGGTCTTCTCCATGGCCGCGCGCACCGATTGCCTTGTTTCTTCGTGGTCTTGGTTATGGTTGGCAAGCTCGCGTTTCGCGGCGGGTACGCAAGAGTGCGCACTAGGTCGGTCCTGATATTTTGATGGCTCGAGACGAGATTAAAAATGGAACCTATTAAATATAAATTTTGAAATATTTATACAGTACAGTAGCTTAAAACAATAATGTTATATTATATATATAAAAAAATAACAGTTACATATATCATATAAAAAAATAGTATACCCCAATACATAATAACATAAACAGATAAAATAAGATGCAGACGAGATATATGAGTATATGATTATATGAGAGGGTAAAATAAAGACATACTTCTGAGTCAAGTCTCCTTATTTTTTAGCACCAAAATTAGCAATCACGACTCCATCATCTAACTTGAAAATACAAGCCAGCTTATCATAGATCTAAAACAAATATAAGAATATGATTATACATGTTAGAGACAATAAATGTAGCTAAGCTTACAAAGTAAAATAGCATATGAATGTAATTTTACCTGTGGAGATCATCTAAAACAATTTTTTCTAACATTTACAGAAGCGAAGTCACTAATGATGGTATCAATATCAATTTCATCTAGCAAATTCTTCTCAATACATAAGGTCGCCAAACCAGTTAGCCTTTCTTGAGACATTACTGACCTCAAATAGTTCTTCAATAACTTCAACTTTGAAAAGCTCCTTTCAGTCGATACCACAGTCACAGGTATAGTAAATAAGATTCGATAAGCAATAGAAACATTAGGATAGCAGTCCACTTCTCTAACAAATTCAAAAACCTCCATAGCAGACATTGTTCTATCCGGCAAAGTCAATTGCATAACCCTTAATTCAGATATTAGATCATTTAACTCCACATCAGATGAACCATGTAGATAGAAAGTTTTTGCAAATTTAGTGCAGCAATCTGTTAGTTCAATATTATTCAGTGACTTCAAGACGTTTGAATTCAGTAAAAACCCGAATATACCTTGAAACACTTGGAGTCCTTCAAATCTATTTTTCAATGAAGTTATTGCCATATCAACCATGACCAAAAAGTAATTAATTTCGAAGGCCTTCTCAGCTTGCAGTATTTCTTCATTGCAATCAATTTCATCAAATTGTTTCTTCCTAAGAGCCCGATGTTTTACTGGAAACGATGGTTCAACACCCATTTCTGATGCAAGGTCTTTGGCAATGTTCAAACTAGATGCATACCCTTCATTTCTATACTGCTCAAAGTATTGAATCATACCTTCAATTTGGTGCAAGGCAGAGTCGATGCATATGGATGATGATTGCAACTTCTTGCTCACAGTATTTATAGCAAATAAAATGTCATACCAAATAACCATACCAAGTATAAACTCAAAGCTACCAAGAACATCGAATAAATTTTTTGCATCACTCTTGTCCTTGGGTTCGGTATCACAAGCTTGATGTAACTCAAACAAAACTGACCTTACATGAGAAGCTTGATATCTAATTGCTTTAACACTGTTGATTCAACTCTCCCAACGGGTATTGCTCAATGATTTCACAGTTAAACTTGGAACATGGTCAAGCAAAACTTTCCATCTTTTGGTAGAACCAGAAAATAATACATATATTTGTTGCACAATACCGAAAAATATAATAGCTTTAACACATGATTTTGCCATGTCACAAAGAGTGAGATTAAGACTGTGGCAAGCACATGGCATATACAAAGCTCTTGGATTGATATCAAGCAATCTTTTTTGTACCCCCTGGTGTTTTCCTTTCATATTTGAACCGTTGTCGTAACCTTGACCCCTTATATCACCAATATTAAGACCAAATGACTTCATAGACTCAAGCAGTACATTAAAAAGCCCCAAACCAGATGTGTCATCCACCTTCAAGAACCCCAGAAAGTACTCCTCAATTTTTGTTTTTCTCTTAGACATATTAACACATCGAACTGTCAAAGTCATTTGTTCTTCATGACTCACATCACGGGTATAGTCAAGGATAATGGAGAAATATTTGGCCTCTTTGACAATCTTTAAGATAGTATTTGTAACATTGGAAGCCAAAAGAGAAATCAACTCATTCTGAATTTTGTGACTGAGATAATGATAATGAATTTCATTGTTTTCAATACGCCTAAGATGGTCTTGCATTACCAAATCAAATTCTGCAATCATCTCAACACAAGCTAAGAAATTACCTTTGTTATCATTGTAAAGCTGCTCACTGGATCCTCTAAAAGCCAAATTTCGTTTACCAAGATATTTCACAATGGCAACTATTCGAAACAAAACTTGCTTCAACCGTTCTTTCTCCTTTGTGATTTCTTGTTGGAAATCTTTGTCAATTGTTTCATTTTTGCTCAATCTAGTACTTAATTCATTCCAAGAGTTCATGCTAGTAATATGCTCGACACTAGTTTCATGTTCTTTGAGCCTTTCACTGAGATGCCTCCAATCTCTAAATCCATTATCTCCTAATGAACTCTTGCTATTGTTAGATTTGAAAATCTTACAACAAAAGCAAAACACTTTGTCAACATGCTTAGAATAAATCAACCATTTTCTGTCATGTATCTCTCCATTGCTCATTTTTCTAGAATAATGAGCATACGAAAAATGTCTTGAGTTACCATCTAAAGAGAATTTAAGATTTTCTTCTCTTATAGGTCCCTTCTCAACTAATACGTCTCTTGCTTTGTTATCAAGATTACCCCAATTTTTTGGATCATAGATATCCATAGGAAAAAATGGTTATTCATCAACACTAGCAAATGAATTAAATATATGCTCATGATCACTCACATTGTTATCATCCCCCTTGGTACCAATATTTTCTTCTGTAGGGCATTGGTCTTCTGAATTCCCATTAGATTGTTCCTCCACAACAACTATCGCCAACTCGTTCGGGTTCTTTGAACTGCTCGTATTACTCTTAAAAAATTTGTCAATGGCTCCCTTTTGTGATTCCACTAACTCATCAACTCGTTTCCTTTTTTTCCTTTTTTCGCTACCAGATGCATGCTTTCTAGAAGACATGATTCAAGAACATGCTGCAAATTAAAAAAAAATACATTAGGGGTTAAAGTACTAAAAAGATCACCAATTAGACGACTAACACGAGTAATTATCTCCCCGCTGCAAATTGAAACAAATTAATAATAGTTATGTCAGGAGTTATGTATACTTTAGTAATTGATAGCGGATTCACGGACAAAACGACTATCAGACTCACACTCACCGTAGTCCGCAGACGGTTCACGAATCCACGAATCCAATCCACCGCAGACGGAGTACACTCCAATATATCTAGACATAAATGATACATATGTTTAGAATCAAATAATGTGTAAAATTTAGAAGTTAATTAACTAAAATTTTATTTTTCCTCATACCTGAGCAATTCGCCCAATCGGCAATCTCCCCCGGAGACAAAGCAACAAAATCTCGGAGGCTCGGACGGACTCAGGATTCTCGGTCTCGCCGTGACGCGGTCCACGCGGAGTCTCGGTCTCGCCGACGGCCGACACGATCACACGGAGTCAGGACTCACGAACACGCCGTCCCGTCGACCGGTCCGCCCGTTCGGCCAATCGGCGTCGGCCGTTCGGCCCGTTCCCGTACTCGGGTGTCGCCGTGTCGGGTCTGGGCGTCTCGGCGTCTCCGCCAGGCGCCAGTCGGCCGTCTCCGTGACTCCGTCTCCCTCTCGGCTCTCGTGCTTCTCGACCTCGGCACCTCGGCGGCTCGCGTTCGCGTCCTGCCGTCCTCGCGAACTCGCCGACTCCGCAGACCGCAGGGAGATGCCGAGACGAGATGGACGGCCAGACGGGCGTGACTCCGTGAGTCCGTGACGGATGCGTCAATGCGTGTGCGTCGGCTTTTGGCCTGCGGCGGCTGGCCTCATAAATGGGCCCCTGGATTGTGGGGGCCCAGGGCGGCTGCCCCGCTCGCCTGGTGCGCGCGCATATATATATATATATATATATATATATATGAAAATTAGTCTGTACTCTGGAGTACATACTTCTACTATCCTACTATGATATACCATAGAAATTAATCGGATATATTTCTTTATCACTATAAGTATATTTATATACTTATTCTAAGATACTTCAATGTGAATTACATAATTTTTTTTTGAAAAGAAGTCCATCAATTTTATTAGATTCTGATAATACCTTTATATTTGTATATAAAACGTAATATACTCAAAATAATATGTACAAACCACATAAAAAAATATACATACCACTTGAATGATCTTATATACTCGTATGCTCCATGTACATACCATTTATCACATGAGATACTCCATATGTTATGAGATACGTATGTGAGAGTACATACTTCCGGGAGTACCAAATATGCTTTATATATATATATATATATATATAAATTATGTTAAGTATTTCGTATCTTATAATATAAAGAATATCTTATGTGATAAATTGTATGTACATGAAGTATGTGAGTATATAAGATCATCCAATTAGTATTTATACTTTTTAGTGGTTTGCACATATTTTTTTAGTATATTACATTTTATGTACAAATATAAAGGTATTATCAAAATCTATTAAAATTGACGGACTTCTTTTTAATTTTTCATGTAGTTCACATCGGACTATCTTAGAATGAGTATATAACTATATTTATAGTGATAAATGAATATATCCAGTTCATTTATGTGGTATATCGTAGTAGGGAGTATATACTCATGGGAGTACATACTAGTGTTATATACGAAATACTATAGCTATCCTATAGCTAGGTTTCCTATCGTGGCTCTCTTAGGTTCTGAAAACTGATTCCGTGTCGAGCTGGTCCTGGTTGTGTCGTAGTCGAGTTGAGCGGATTATGATTTGCCGAGACTGGTCATCGTAACTGACAAGCACCGGAGAAACCTGATCAGGTGGTTCAACAGCCGGACGTTTTTCCTTACCTTCTATTCGTGAGCCGAGCCAAAGCGAGCCGATGGAAACTTGTAGTCCAATCGTAACTGTCGTCCTGATCGTGAGGATCAATTAATGCTTGATTGCCGGGTCTACGAGAATCAAATCAGACCCCTAAAATTGCTGACTATATTTGATTGTGTCTGCTGCAGCAATGAAACCAATGTCGACTATATTTGGATCGTAACTATTTGGCGGCATTTATTATCTTGGTGGCCGTTGTAGCTAGCCCCATCTATGAAACAAAGAGATGTATTGATTGTGTTATCGTAAAATTGCCGCACCTATTACCATGTACTGTCAATTAGATATTTCTTTTCCTACTACAAAATGCTGCTCTATTTACTACAAAAATGTAATAATGTGGTTTGAATCAAATTAGCGCAAGCACAATATACGTAACGTATATAAATCATTAAGCATCATCCATGAACCTTGAACATGAAAATCAACTCGAACTTCCATTTTTGTTCAACTCAAACTGTGACTAACTCGGCCTCTGCTAGTCTGATTGCCGCACACCACCAATATAGATCAGTTGAAAGTCATATGATATTTTGCTTACCACAAAATGTACATCAATTTACCATATAAAGTGAAGTGAATTATGATATTTAAATGCAACCATGATAACAATAAAAGCTAACATCAATTGCGACAATGGAGTGTGGTAGTTACTATATTTTTTATAGTGTATGTATTCGTTTTAGAGTATACGATACCGCGGGAATGAATTGGAAATTAAGTTACTACAATTGACATATTGATTGATAATAAAATGATATATCATTGAAAACAAAATGTTGTAGTGGTTTGGATGAAGAGTGAAGCTGGAGGGAATATATTTACGAGAACGTCATGCAATGTTTACTACATTTATGGTCGAGCAATTATGACAATAAGTAGTAATTCAAATATATGCACTCCGTTCAATTACTGCTCTCAGTAACATATTTTAACCGTTAGATATTGAATCAATTACTACAATAGAGTGTATTAGTTATGATAGTTTTAAATTCGAAATAGTTTACACTGCTATGAGATGCAGGACAAAATTGTGGCCGATTACCAGTTATGATGGTAAAAGATTTGCCATAACTGCAACGCAAAATGAATGTGTAGTGATATAAAACGACCAACAACTGCTAAAACGGTAGCAATGAAAATAATAGAAATGTGCAAGAGAAAATATACCACATATAGGCATGGTAGTTGACATTTAAAATTAGAAGGGATTGTGGTCAAAATAAAGTGTGTACACAAAGTACGTGGATGTACATGACTTACAATAAAGTAACTAGGAAGTTGCATTACAATCATATGAAAATTTTAAATAAAGTTGTGCTATGAACATTATTGAGGGATTTGGAGTACAAATAAGATCAAGGTTGGGGCCTAATTGTCTCCAGGCCACTAGGAAGCTTATTTATCTCATTCAAGGGGTGGTAAAGCATGTAGAACAGAACCTCAGCCCTGAACAGTGGGGCTCTACCCTGCAATGGTAAAGTAATGTAACTATATTGAGATGAATAGAAATTAAAAATGCAAAAATGGATGAATATGAACTTCGTTGAAATGAGAGGACTGACCCTCTCGTGGAGCGGTCAACGAGGATTCATCCCCTAAAAGAAAAAAATATGATAGGAACAATAGTGTTATGCTAAGCTCCCCGAAGACAATCAAGTGAGTAGCACACACATTGCATGCCTAAGCAATAAACCAGCACTATACAACACCTATAATTTGGAGGTTAAATTACCATAACAGAACAATGCTCTTTCCAAAAGCTCAATTTTGAATTTATAACAAATCAAGTTTACTAGAACTATATAACATCGGAGCAGGGATTTACTATAAGCCTAATCTAAGTTATGATATTGTTCAAAAATTAGGATTCCCCGCATTCACAGACCAATCGAGCCATGAACACAGTTGACATGCAACTAATTAATCAAAAAAATAAGGAAATTAATGTAACTAGGTGACATGAAAAAGGAAAAATACAATGGTAGGCTCAGAGCTCCAAAATCATCTTGGTGTGGAGTAATCCGTTCTATGCAGAATCTAACAAAAACAACGATGAACAGTGGATTAAGAAACCTAACCTCCCAAAACAATAGTGTTGTGCTAAGCTCCTTGAATAAGAAATCTAACAAGAACAATGATGAACAGTGGATCATCTCACGCATGATATGACAGTTCAAAAAAATGACGGGAACAACTCAAAAACCGCGATAACCGACCTTCTCGGTCCGGTCCGGTTTGAGAAACCGAGCGGTAACCGAATTTGAATTAAAAAATTCGAAAAAAAATAAAATAAAAATCTTAAAAAAAACTAGACACAATTATAAGACCTTCTGTGAAAAAAATTCAAAAAAAATGTTGTTTGCATCATATTCTATAGGGAGGAAGTTTGAAAAAAATTGAAGCGTGCGGCTCAGTTGTTAACTCATGTTAAGGAAAAGTGTAACATCCAAACACATATTTTTCTTGTGTAAAAAAATATTTTAATAGAATCTTTAAAATTGATTTCACTTTATTTAGAGTTTTATTAATTTCTCTATGATTTTTACAAAGTTTAGAAGCATAAAGTGAAGAAACAGCACTGTAATTAACTTTTTCATGTATACTATTATTTTTCCTATGTAAATCATAGTATAAATAAACAAATGAAAGTGGTTTCACTAATTTTTGAGGTGTGATGGATCAGTTATGAATTAATCTAGTCGCAACACATTTACACAATCATGCATGTTAGAATAACTAATTCATGAGTTCATGTATTTTTAAAAGACATAGGATCATGTAAGAAGACTAAAAAAAATTAGTTTCATGATTTTTGGATTAGCAAAGAGTAAACTATGCATTTAACTTGGTTTAAAAAATATAATTTCTCACAGAAAAATTTGAATTTTTTTATGAGTATAAATACTTTTATCATGTAGATCATGTTACAAGGAAACCAACAAAATTTGTTTCACTTGATTTGAAGCTGAGATGAATTAGTTATTGATTTTATAAGATTAAGATAATTTTTGGGTTTTTTGTTGAACTTCACTGAAAATCGAGAAAACCGCTCGATAAATCGAGAAAACCGAGCGGTTACCGAGAAAACCGAGCGGTTACCGACAATGCAGAAAATTCAAGAAAACTGCTCGATAAATCGCAAAAACCGCTCGGTAACCGATCCAAACCGACCGGTTACCGAACGGCTAAAATCACGATTTTTTTCCCAAATTTCAAATTTTATCAAATGAATTTTATCCGATTTTTTTTTGAATTTTTGACCGGTTACCGCGGTAACCGCGAATTTTTGGTTACCGCCGGAGCTCGGTAACCGAGATCCGGTCGGTAAGGTTAACCCTGGATATGAACAATAGTGTTGTGCTATGCTCCCTAAAGACAATCAAGTGAGTTGCACACACATTGCATACTTGAACAATGAACCAGCACTATACATCACCTATAATTTGGAGGGTAAATTACCGTAACAGAACAATGCTGCTTTCAAAAACCTAATTTTAGATTTACGACAAATCAAATTTACCAAAACTAAATAACATCATAGCATGGATTTACTATAAGCCTAATCTAAGTTACGATATTGTTAAAAAATTAGGATTCCCCGCATTCACAAACCAATCGAGCCATGAACGCAGTTGACATGCAACTAATTAATCGAAAAAAACATCAAAATTAATATATCCAGGTGACATGAAAAGGAAAAATACAGTGGTAGGCTCAGAGCTCCAAAATCATCTTGACGTGGAGTAATCTGTTCTATGCAACAAGGACAACAATGAATAGTGGATCAAGAAACCTAACCCCCCTGAACAAGAAATCTAACAAGAACAATGATGAAATTGAGGTTGTTGTGAGGGATGCGCCTATGCACGCCTACTCACCTAGAGAGGTTTAAGATCCAATACGACATGGCAGTTGGCCGTGCACCCTAGCGCCAAGGATGACGACCACCATACACCGTGGGTGCTCGAATCCCGCTACTTCCGGGATGGAACGGTAGACAGAGGCAGTGCGACTCAGAATGGAGAAGGCGCTGGCGAAAAATAGGGGGGCTGGAAGGTCCGCCTCTGTGATGAATTGATATCGTGGCCTTAATGGTGCGACTAGGGGTGGTTCCGAACGAATCGAGGTTTCTAGGAACGGGGGCTCAATTTGGGGGGGGGGGGGTGCTCAGCTAGTTCCATCGCTATGGATGAGAACGACTGAGAGAGCCAAGCCAGGCCAGGATGAAGGGATCAGGAAGATAGCGAGTCTATTAGGCTGTTGGGCTGGGCCAGGATGAGATCGATTAGTTAGGCGCGCTCGCTTTGGGTTCGGCTATAGAATTGGCTACTCTACGACCGGCTACAGATAAACACACACACACATATCAGTAATTCAGTTATGTCAGTATCTTCTTAGTAGTTTCAAGTTATAGAAAAACTGTTCAGTAGTGTTAGTAGTCGTCAGTAGTTCAACAATCAATAGTTCCAATTCATATTAAAATTGTTCAATAGTGTGTCAATAATTTTTTCAGTAGTGTTAGTAGTTTTGTCAGTAGTTGTTCAATAGTTCTAAGTCATAGTAAAATTATTTAATAGTTTATATCTGTAGTTGTTAGTTGTGCTAGTAGTATAAATAGTTTGATGAGTAGTGTTAATAGTTTTGTTCAGTAGTTATCAATAGTTCCAAGTCATTCAGTAACTTTCAGTAGCTGATGCGGGCGTAGGAGGACCGATGGTGCTATAGTTGGGGGCAAGGCACGACAGAGGTGTGGGGGCGACATGTGGTGGCGGTGCGAGCGAGCATAGGGGCGACATGTGGTAGGGGTGCGCCGAGGTGTAGAATAGCAATAAAGTGTGTGTGTGTATATATATATAAACTAGTCTATACTTTCAGGAGTACAGACTCCCAAGTCGATCCATAGTTGATCTCATTATAACTAAAGTATATATTATTTTTTGAGATGTATATACTACTCTATAACATATACATATTTTTTTATAAGTGAAGTATATACTACTTTCTGATATGTTTATAATATTTTCTAAAATATATATACTATTTTTTGAATGCATATACTCATCTCTGAACATCTTTATCTCTGAACATCTATTAGAGGAGAGTATGTACATCTAGGAGTGTGTGTGTATATATGGACGAGCTATTTTGTGGCTAGCTATAGAATTGCTTATTCTATAGCCACCTACATTTACGATAATGAAAGTAGAAATTTAGGACACTCGGATTGTAGATTTACGACATTACATTTTACCACATCAATTGATATTTATGATAGATTTACTATCAACTTATAGTAACTAACTTGTCAAATTATTGTAAATCTCCATGTCTCTATGTTACATGTCGTAAATTACGATAATATGTAAGAGTGTTTTATATGTAAGAGTGTTATATATATATATATATATATATATATATATATATATATATATATATATATATATATATATATAATGTACGTATATTCTGCAGATATACTCACTATAATTCATGTTTGCGCACACCTCACAAGTTGTAACTCACCGTGTTTCGGGTTGTAACTGGGGGATGTGCGCAGTGCGAATAAAAAGTTGTAACTCACAGTGTTAACTTTTCGTGTTGCAATTATACATTTATGGACGTGAAGTTGTAATTGGTCTACCTAACAAGTTGTAACTCACAGTGTTTTGAGTTGTAACTAGGGGATGTGCGCAGTGCGAATAACAAGTTGTAACTCACAGTATTAGCTTCTCGTGTTGCAATTATATATTTATGGACGTGAAGTTGTAATTGGTCAACCTAAGAAGTTGTAACTCACAGTGTTTCGAGCTGTAACTGGAGCATGTAAATAGTGCGAATAACAAGTTGTAACTCACATTGTTAGCTTCTCGTGTTGCAATTATGCATTTCTGGACGTGAAGTTGTAACTGGTCTACCTAACAAGTTGTAACTCATAGTGTTTCGGGTTATAACTGGGGGATATGCGCAGTGCGAATAGCAACTGCGCATAGACGTAGAATATATATATATATATATATATATATATATATATATATATATAGAGAGAGAGAGAGAGAGAGAGAAAGAGACAGATAGATAGAGAGGGGGGGGGGGAGCCGGTAGCCTGTAGTCATACGGCTTTGGATGTTGATGGTTAGGAGCTATGACTAGGGTTCACAATATCATTTGAGGCCCGAAAACCGGTCCCTGGTGGTAACAGAAAATTCACGATTATTGTGAAAGCAATTCAAAATTTGGTGAGAATTTGCTCAAAATTCACTAAGATAAATTTGTAATTCAGAGAAAAAAATCGACCGTGTCGGTGTATTAGGAACCGGGGGTCCCCGAATCCCGAGGCCAGGCCAGCCATCCGCCACATGGCGCCATCCCGCGGAGTCTCTCCCGCAAGGTGAGAAAGATCAAGTCCCGGGAGAGGGCGCTCGGGGCCACAGTCGGTGGGCCTCGAGTACCCTAGTTCCCCGATGATCCACGAAATCTAAGTACCGGGAAGAAAGTGCTCGGGAGGGTGTACGGTGACCCCCGAGCATCCTAGTCCCCCGACGACCAGAAGAGCTAAGTACCGGGAGAAACGTGCCCGGGACCGCTAGCGATGGCCCCTGGGCACCCAAGTATCCCGAGGACCCACCGAAGGAAGTTCCGGGAGAGAGTGCTCAGGGCTGCGTGCAGCAACCCCCGAGCACTCTGTTCCCTGAGGATCCGTACAAGCGTGTCCGGGAGAGAGTGCTCGGGGAGGTGAACAGTACTCCCGAGCACTTGGTACCCCGACGACCCAGAAAGCCCCCTGGCAGAGGCCCCCGAGGGGCCCACCGATGAGGTGTCAGCCAGTCAAAGGCCCGATGCCGCATTTAAAGAGCGTGCGTGGCCTGTCACCTCCAACTGCTCCCGCCGCGCTCAGCGTCAGTTCCTGCCACGTTCTGGCAGAGAGGCGTGGGGTTATTAATTGAACGGTTCCCGTCCCGTGCCATCCGGCCCGTCTTAGGATAACGTCGTAAGAGACGAGGCGTTCCGTCTGCCGCGCTGCTGTGGCAGGGGAACAAGACAGGACGGGCACGCTGGGCCGCTCTGCGGCTGCCCGGTGGGCCCTCTCCACGGCGTCCGTTGCCAGGGCATTTATGGTGACGGATGACCGGGCGTGTGCCGCATTTTCCATCTCCAGTCACTTCGCCCAGAGGAAATGATGACGCCCTTTCCATTTATGGTGTCTCGGAACTCGTGCCCCCTCCCGTTCGGGGCACAAGAGAAACACGGCTGAGAAGTGAGCAGCACGAGACAGGCCGAAGAACAAAGAGCCCCATGCTCTAAGATAGACCAACATTCTTGTAACCAGCAACATCCTTGAGGGACTTCCTCAGGGCATTTATAGTATCCATACAGGAGTAGGGTGTTACGCCCCCGTGCGGCTCGAACCTGTCTAAATTCCGGTGTATTTACTTCTTTTCGCACTAGGTCATTCCACCACCACCGGCAGTTGCATTCATTCCTATTTATTTCTCCGACGAACATACTCAGGATCATCCCCCCTGCCGAATCTCTAAAAAGGGGTCTCTCGGGATCCCTGCGACTGGAGTTAATCCTCCGACAGACCAAATCGACATTTGGAAACCGCTCGAATTAGACCGGTTACTAAGTGCATTTTCCAATTTATCGACCATTTTTTTTCTATATTGCCCGCATTTGTTGGTAACCGCTCGAATTTCTCGATTTACCGAATGCATTTGTCGGATTTCAATGAAGTTTAATAAAAAAACCCCAAAAAAGCTCAACTTTGTAAAACCAATAACTAATTCATCTGAGCTTCAAATCAAGGGAAACAAATTTTGTTGGTTTCCTTGTAACATGATCTACATGATAAATGTATTTATACTCATAAAAAGGTTGAATATTCCCTGTGAGAAAATGTATTTGCTAAACCTAGTTAAATACATAGTTAACTCTTTGCTAAACCAAAAATTATGAAACCAATTTTGTTAGTCTTTTTACATGATCCTATGTCTTTTAAAAATATATGAAATCATGAAATAGTTATCATAACATACATGATTGTGTAAATGTATTGCAACTAGATTATTTCATAACTAACCCATCACATCTTAAAATTAGTGAAACCACTTTTATTAGTTTAATTATACTATGATTCATATAGAAAAAATAATGGTAGACATGAAAAAGTTAATTACAATATTGTTTCCTAACATATTCACTTTATGCTTGTGAACTTTGTAAAAATCATGGAGAAATTAATAAAACTCTAAATTAAGTGATTTTTTTAAAGATTCTCTTAAGATATGCCCTAAATTATATGTTTGCATTTAAAGCTTTTTCTTAACATGAGTTAATAGCTTCAACTTTTTTTTTTAAACTTCCTCCCTATAGAATACGATGTAAATGACATTATTTTTAAAAAAAATCACAAAAGTTCTTAGAATTGTCTCTAATTTTTTTAGGATTTTTTTATTCAAATTCAAAAATTTGTCGACTTTTGAAATTAATGCGGAGCGGTAACGTCAGTTATCGCGATTACCGACCGATTATCAACAAATTTTGAGCCCTAGCTACGACGCATGAGAAAATATGAAGTTTTTTTTAGGTTTAGGTGCTTGCCTAAGGATGACGAGTGTATGATGTAAAGATGCCCAAATATACCGTGCCTACTGGGCCGGCTCGAGGCACGACACTGTAGGTACGGCACGAGGTCACGGGCAGTGCCTGGGCCTAGTGCGTGGCACGGCGTGTTGGCATGGCACGGCCAGGCTGAGTTGGCCCGGCAAGGGCACGGCACGGCTAGGCACGATTCGACCCGACACGTATGAGCATGGCTATTTTCTATTCTCTATATTTTAATTTTGTAGGTATTTTTATCTATTTATCTATTTTTATCTTATTTTCTATATATTTTTTAATTTTATAATAAATTTTTATTTTATCGGGCTGGCTGTGCCGATGGGCTGCCCGTGACGCCGTGCTCGCCGGGCTAACCGTGCCGCTGGGTCGCAATCGTGCCTGGACCAGCCCGGCACGGTACGGTGACCGACGGGTCGTGCCGTGGGCCGAGGGAAGGCATATGGGCCAGCACAGGACAACCCGTTACAGTAGTCGGACCGTGCCGGGTTGACCCGAGTGGCCCATTTGGCCATCTCTGGTATGATGCACTTGCAGCCTTGGTCCTTCTTCTAGATTCTAGACAGGCAAACCTGGTGATGTAGACTTCACAGTGAAACAAATATACTCTCAATTCTCCGAGGGCCCCGTGCGGAAACTAGAAACGAACAGACCTTATCTCGGAGTCAGAGCGACAACAGGCAGCCGTTGGCTTCCAATGTGCGGCCGACCAGCTGTCGTCGTCGTCTCTCTCCCCTGGTTTCTAGTACAAGAGATTTCATTATCTTAGGTAGTGTTTGGTTTGTAAGACGAATGAGATGAAATGGATCATTTCGTTATGAAGAGCAGTGAGAAGAAATGATTCAAAATTAGAAAATATTTTTTTAAAATTTGGGAAGAAATCGTTCTAAAAAATGGTGAAACACAGTCATCCTATTTTAAACATGACACTGACGGTGAACCGATATATTAAAATAGATTGGTTCTATTCTACACGCTAAACAAATATCTACACGAATCATTATATTCTTAAATATATGTATAAAATAATCTCATGGTCTAGCCTAAAACACTACCTTACTTTATCCGGTCTAGCCATGCGGATGTGGCGAGCTGACCTGACGAGATCGGCCAGACGAGTGCGATGACGCCTGCGGATTCCCACCCACCCGTGGGCGCGGCTGCCGCTGCTGTTTTCGTTCTTCTTTCGGCAGGCTGCTAACCGACCCAAGCTACGAGAGGATTTACATGACCATGACAACTTGTACTACCACGAGCAGCAGCCGTATCCGCACCCGATGGTCTTGCTGGATATATGTATTCCCCCTGTCTTGATTAAAAAAAAACACACCTTTTCACGTCTTCTGAAGATGTGTCGAGAATAAGGATAAAACGATTCTAGTTTCACCGCCTAAATTATTTCGCCGGTCCACTTAACCCCTTGAATTATTCGTCTCACTTTACCCCGTCCCAATACCGGATCCCTAGCTTCTCCTCTGAATTACTAAAATCGGGTCACTTCACACTATAATATTATTAGTCCTGTTTTATTTCTTGTTATACAAACGAGCAAAGTAACATATACTAATAGCATGATTAGTCTCGTTACAACATTTTATCACGATAACATTTGATTAATTGTTTTTTATATGGACTCTTTATTAGGTATTTGATTTTTATAATAAATAGATTTTTTTCTAAGACAATATTTGATATGGATTCTTCTTTTTTCTAACCTCAATTTCAATTATTATTTATTTTATTTTATTTGGACTCTTTATTTAGGTATTGTTTCCCAAATTATACGGATATTGAACTGCTAATTTTTCATAATTTATAATTCTAAATTTAGTATTTATTAATCGTATTTGATATGAATTCTTTGTCTAATCTAGACTGTTAGATGTTTATAACAATATGTGATCTAAATCTTTTTCTTTTTTTATTAACGGGATAATTTCATGATATTAAGAACGAACATGATGTCTCTTTTTAACACACAAATAATAATATAATAAATTTAAAATTTGTGAGATGATAGATAGCATTGTACCATTGTTACAAAATAGCTTAATAATTTTTAATGGCTAATTGAATAGGCTGGGAGGACTTGAGAAAAAAAAAAGGACAAAATGTCGTTATGGAGTAAATTGGCCTGGTTCTTTTGATTCCATGAGTAAAGTCATACGAAGTACTGTATTATTTAGGGGTTAAGTGAATCGGCAAAATAGTTATTTTAGGTAAACTAAACCTTTTCCATTTAAAAAAATATATATGCTAATTTTGAACTGCCTAAATTTTCTAATCACTAAGTTGCCTAAAACTATGGCCACATAGCTTAGAACTACAATATCACATGAGTTATTAGATGTTGATCTAATGGTTAAAAATATTATATAAATAACATATTTCACCCGCTTAAAAAGTTGTCACTCCCTTTTTAAAAAAGATGGCAAATCACTTTTGAACTTTCAATCAAAATTAGCGCTGATTTCATGAGCTGGTCTGCAGGAATCTTGGGACCTGCTTTCATGAACCGTTGCATGAATCTGTTCTAAAAGGGTAGCATTGGGCTTGTTAGTATTTGTTAGAGTAAGAATTTTGTACAAGTTTTACAGGAATTTACCGTGGAGCAACGAAATATCACAAAATTCATGTGTCCTATCAAAAAATTCTGTGATGAGTACCATTGTTTGCTTACTGTTTGGCTGTTCAGTTCGGAGGAACCCTTGGTAGAAGGTATGACAACAGTGTAACAAAACCTTATCCATTTCCATAACTAGGATTGTGGCATATACATATTCACATTACCGAAAGCAGAAAACGTACGAAAATAGGATTAGCAATCCAAAAGGAAGGAGCAAAGTCATGTACAAGCGTCTACTTCAGTTCTAGTAGCTCCAGAGTGACACGTCAGCGACGTCACCGTCGCCGTCGTCGGAGCACGACGCTGACGTCGGCGGCTCCATGAGCAGCCCTTCCGCCAGGCTTGCGTAGTACAAGCCCGCGCCCATGTCGCTCAGCATGTCCAGCTCGAACGGCGAGGTCTCTTGGACGACGTCGCTCATGCAAGCAGCGATGGCCGCGGAGGACGCCTCCGTCTCCGTGGCCGCGTCGTCGTCGGTGGCGGATGGCTCCGACGTCGCGGACATCGCGTCCTCGGAGGCGAGCGGCGCAGCAGCCTCTCGCCGCCGCAGCTGGAGGAAGCCCTCCACGGCCCGCGCGACGGCGCGCTGGACGTCGCCCGCGCCGCGTAGCTCGGTCGGTGGCGGCACGGGGAGAAGCCACGCCGAGTCGTCGAAGTTGAGGCATGCAGCGGCGGCCCGTAGCCCACGGAGCGCGAGCATGGCGGCGTCGTGCGTGCGCGCGGCCGCCTCGGCGGCGCGGAAGGTGCCGAGCCAGAGGCTGGACCCGCTCCGCCCCGGCAAGCGGACCTCGCACACCCACCGCCACCGCCCCGCGCGGCCGCGGCGGCGCACGCCGCGGAAGACTGGGTGGTGCGTCTCCCTGAACTTGGTGCGCCCCGCGGGGCGCTTGGCTGGGACTTGCCGCAGGTGCTGCGCCGACGAGGGCGACGTGGATGCCAGGGAGGAGCTCGTCGACTCGCAGCTCGATTCTTGTTTGAGCAGGCACATTGGACAGTACTTCAACAGCGAGCTACAAGCTCTCGAGTCGGTCCTGAGTGAGTGGCGAGCCATGGAGTGTAGTGAGGAGTAGTATCCGTGCGGTGGGAAATGGCAGTTTCGAGGGCGCGTATATGTAAGTGGCCGGCGAGGAAGGCAAGGAGATCGAGCTGGGGAAACCGTTTCGCTGTCCAGTGGGCAGGCGAGCGAAGCAAACCGGTGCAGCCGTGGGGACTTGAGAAAACGGGAGATGCCGAACAGAGCCAGGCCGAAAGAGACCAAGACCGCCTTACCCGTATCAACAGCCGTGAGAGGCACGTAAATGTTCCGTACGTATAATCTATCTTTACCGTATATCTATCGATTCTCTTATTTACTCTTGATTTTTTTTTACCTATTTTACCATATACGAATCTTAACATAAATAAATAATCTTGATAAACCATGTCTATATATGCTATTATAGTGGGAGGTGGATTGATCCAGCGTCTGATTCTGTGATTCCCAGTACGCGAGACCAGCAGAGCGGAGCACCCTGAAACCTGCTGCGCAACTTGCATCGCAACAGACCAAGACCGTGCTGCTCAACTTGCATCGCAGCCGGAAACAACCCGGCAAAACTGCGCCTCTCTCTCTCAGCCGCCCAGCCCAACTTGCCGGAGAAAGGCCAGTGACGTGCAATTGAGGATTCAACTAGGACTAGACGTGGATGACTCATCAGCCGCCAGGTTCAGTCTTATAGTAGCCCTGTTTAGCATAGCTTTTGTAGCAACTTCTCCACAGAAAAAAGGTTCATGTGCTGCCAAACGGCAGGATCACGCAACAGCTTATTAGCAAGCGAAGCTAAAATTATAATGAGAACAAGGCCCGTCCATGGGCGTGTGCAAAGTGGGCGGCCCAAAAAATTAGGAGCTGTTGATTAGATTTTATATGTTGGCATGTTCCAATTGTTGATTAGATTTGGTGTAGAGCTAGACAAGCACAATAGGGTATTTGACTTAAGAGTCAACTCCGGCCATGTTTGGAAATTAGGAATGATATGCGGCTATAGAATTATACCGGCTCTTGTGAATTTACTATGACTTTTTTTTTGCATAAATCTTGCCTTCTAAACAAAGCCTCATACTAGATGCATGGATCATATGGTTTTTATTTAGATGACACAATTCCTCGTATTTATATGAGACATGTGCTTCAAAAGAACGACATTGCAATGAACTAACCAGTTTCATTCCTCAAAACCATACAAGTGGGTTGGGTTCTAATTAAGATGAGTTGGCGCATGTAATATGTAATTACAGTGCTCCAACCAAAATTGCCCCTTTCCCTCTCTTTCGCTCACTTTTATTCTTTGTGAGCTTCGAATATTTTTTCTTCCCAATCTTGTATTATATTCTTCTCTTGTTCCCCCTGATATTTGTGCATCAATCGATGAACTTAACTAGGCTCAAGTCTGCGCCAGTTAAGTTGTGTTTGGTTCAATGACGCAAAGTTGTGTTCAAGAAGTGGAGTGGCGATGGATCATCTCACTTCTCGTTTTCTTGTTTGATCTGAGGAATGAGATGGTTTGATATATGTCACCTCATCTCTTATGATCACATGTCATATTGTAAACATAAGGAATATAGTTATTTCACAAAACTTATAAGATAATCTCATGATGGATCGTTACATCTAAAATCAATTGACTACTCGATTTTTATTTCATAGGGACTTGGGAGAGCCACGGGTGCCGGGTGCCGCATGCATCTAGTTTGTTTGCTCTTTTTCATAGTCATCGAGCACCAGGTGCGCAAGTGTAGAGTACGAAGACATTCCTTTTAGCAATATGCAATCCATGTAAAGATAAAATTTACTATGGTCTATAGTATTAAATTATAATTATTCTATTTTGATAATTGTCTTTAGGGCCTCAGATAACATTAAGCACATGGCCTACGACTCTGATGAGAAGCAGCAGTTGTGTTTTTAGTACCAGCAAGCAGCAGCTGTCTTTTTAGTACCAGCTTCTCCCACAAGCTGAATATTGCACAAGTAGAAGCTATGCCAAATAAAGCTTATGTGCTATTTTTTTTTAAACACAAGTTTATACACATTAATTTATCCTCACTAGCAACCATGTACGTATTCCACACACGTGAAATCAATAATATTGTAACGGAGATAAAAAAAATATAGGAAAAAATAATTAAAAAACAAAAGTCTGAGGATGCACCCCTATAGATAGGAGAAATTAATGATGTATTAACACTTTTAATGTTAATAGGGTATATTAATTGCAGGTTGTAAAATTAATTGGAAGTTTTCAAACAATTGAGAGGAGAGGAGATAATAGACTAATTTTGATTGTGAACCGTTTGATTTTATAAGATGTAGTAGAAATTATTGGAATCTATTATAATTTACCTATTTTATAAGAGTACAAGTATACACGAGGCAAAAAAAAAATGGCCCAACCATCCAACGAACCATAAACACACACGGCCCATGCACTGGTGTCAAACTTTGCCAAAGAGAAAGAAGCGCGAGGAAAAGATCTAATCGCGAGCAGGACCAGCTTGACGCGACTGGCGACGAACCTATCTACGCCGTCCATCACCCGGCCCCAACGCACCGCAGCCACCCAATCGCGGCCCCATCTCATATCCTCTCCCGCGCCGCGCGGCCGCGCGGGCACCACCCGCCAGAAGCACAACTGACCGACCAGAATGGCAGTGGGGCCCACCCCATCCGCCACGGCGGGGTCCTTCCGGCCGGCCATCCCGCCGCCGCCGCCGTGCTTCGACTACCGGGCGGCCGTGCTCGCAGATACACGCGCCGCCGCAGCAGATAGCCCGGCGCTAGCCGGCCTGGTCGAGTCCGGCGCGCTGGTGCGCGTCCCGCGGCGGCGGTTCGGGCCCGTGCCGGCGTGGCGTCCGCCGGACTTCCTGGAGCCCGAGGATGTGTGGATCCTTGGGACCTCGCACCTCTCCCCTGAGTCCGTCGCCGACGTCGAGCGCGTCCTCCGCGCCGTCCGCCCCGACAACGTCGTCGTCGAGCTCTGCCGGAGCAGGCAAGACCGTGGCTTCCCTTAAACCCGTACACTTAACTCGCTCGATCAAACATGGCCATTTCTTCCAGAGCTAAGTGACGATATTGCAGAGCTGGAATTATGTACGTGTCCGGCGATGCCTCCGACGAGCCGCTCTTGAAGTCCAACATGTTCTCTCTGGGTGGCACCAAGTTTTTCGGTGCAGTCAACCGAAGCATCAACCTGGGTAACAGCATCCTCCCCAGTGACTTGTGTTCGCCACTTGTCATCCGCCATGGAACTGATTGCGGCCTGGTAGTTTTGTTGATCTTTTTGGGATGGTGCAGGTGGACAGAGTGCTCTTGCTCTGCGTTTGCTCCTCGCTGTTTTCTCTTCAAAGATTTCTTCCGGCGCTAACCGGCCCTTTGGGGAGGAGGTGCGTGTTCCTTTCACTGTGGCCTGTAAGTTTTCTTCAGATGGTCAGCGACAATTCAGCAACCGAATAATGCTTCTGTATCTTTTGATAGTTCCGAGCAGCTAGGAAGGTATCTGAAGATATTGGTGCGCAGCTTGTTCTTGGGGATCGTCCAATTGAAATAACTGTATGTGGCTGGCTATCTGTGCACTGATGTTGGATTGCTAGCTCTGCAAAGTACAGTTGGTAAATTCTCTGAAGCTCATGTCAGATTGTTCCTGCAGCTTGAACGAGCATGGAAATCCCTCAGCTGGGATGAAAAAACAAAGCTAGTAATCTCATTGTTCCGCGGAATTACTTCGACAACTGACATGCCGGTGAGTACCAATATTCTTGTTGCCAGTGTTGTTTGTACAAGAGGATGCGAGTATGGGGCATAATGTACCTGAATCAAATGTCAAGAAATCAGCTTTTACTGCTATTGAGTGTTGATATGCTTGTTTGATTACTGCTGTAGCAGGATGAGAAAACTGCCAGCAGCCCATATGAGTTGTATGAGAAACTGAGCGTTTCATATCCTTCATTGTTGCAACCTCTCATACATGAACGCGACATGGTATGATTCTCAACAACATATCTGAATTTTACTATCTTGCAGAACATGCAACTATATGAGTTGCAAAGTTGCAGCAGGCAATGCATAACTCATTCTAATCATCTACACTTAACCTGTTGTTGCTTGCATCCAGTTCCTTGCATGGTCACTGAAGAGGAGCAAAGCTGTCAACAAGAGCAAAACTGTTGTTGGAGTCGTAGGGAAGGGGCACATGAACGGCATTGTGTACGCGCTGATCTCTGATCAAGGCGACTTGAGATTCCGTGACCTTGTTGGTAGAGCATCATCTGAAACCTGGGTTACCTCAGTCATCAAGGGCCTGGTCAGGGACACGATAATAGGATTGGTACTTTGGGCTTTGTATGAACAGCTGCAGTCTGTGCTGTAGGTAGTTCACATTTCACACAATTCACAGCATCACGTTGAAACATTGTACTTGTCGAACTTCTTCACCACCAAATACCTGAAATTCTGACAACCCAGATTCCTGATACTATTGAGGTACCTTTAGATTCTAATATAAAGTGTAGTATATTCTTTTCTGAATATATATGTATTCAACACTGCCACTGCTTTCAATTTGTATTCTTTCACATCTTTCCATTACCGTATTGAGATTTAGCAAAAACAACAGGGGAGCAGCCCTGTGATGTGTGACTTGGCGAGAACAAGAAATTGTTATGAGAAAGTGGGTGAAATTTCCTCTGTGTAGCAGCCCTGTAAATACGTAAGGAATCATCTTAACTATCTCCGTCAAGGATTCTTAGGGATAAAGACACCACATGATCTATGAAAGGCACTACAGGAGATATTTAACATCTCGTTGTGTACAAATCCAGTCATCCAGAGGAAAGATTCGTAGTACGAGGGTCTATGACCATGAATCTTATGGATAAGTACATCCTTTTGTCCTTTTTTTCTCATTGTACAAGTAATTGCTTGAGTTTAAATTTTAAAGAGAGCTAGATTATAGCATCATCTACTCAACAAATTATTTTAAGAAATTTTCATGACTATTTTAATATTGTTTTGAAGGTTGAGATTACTGGAACGCTGTTTTTTTTATGATTTTTAAACTTATTGTCCGATGGATGGGAGATAAGTTGATTTTTAAACTTATCACCTATTGAACGGGTGGGAAGCGCCTATTTTTGAAAAATTTCAAAATAAGCACATATTTCTGCAATTTTTAAAATTAAAAATACAAAAAAAATCGAAGGAACTGTCCAAGACGCCAAGTCAATTGTCCAGGGCGTATACCATCAAAATTAGTACTCGAGAACAAAGGAAGGAAAACGGGAAGGAAACGGATGATCCACACGGCCGGCCTGTTTCAGTTCCTACGACAAGGTGATACTTCCGGCCTTAGTTTGGAGAAGCTAAGACGGGCCTTCATTCTCCACTGGACCGAATTCGGCTCATATCTCTGATTTTCTCACATCAACACTGCTCAATTTGCTGACACGCAGATGCGCGCACACATTGCAAATTCACAATCTCCTGAGCCAGAAACATCCATACATATATAATATAGCTTTTGAATTTGAGAGAAATCACAAGGCTACAGAGAACAGTCTATGAATCCATGAGACTTGGTATACCATCAAGTATGCAAATTCAAGCAACATATGCACATAACTCTGCAAATAATTCTACAAAACAAGAACTCTGCCACTGAAAAATTTAAGGGTACAGAAAGCAGGAAGCTATTATACTTCAGTCTTAACATATCTCATGTTAGCTCATGCTCGTCGAGTGGTTTCAGGAGCAAGGAAAGGCCAGCAGTATAATTAAGCCCACAAGGACATAACCAACTTGGATGATGTGATCAACGCTGAAGGTCATATATAGGTTTAATTCCTGCGAAATCAATCCATCGAGACTAACAACGCATGTGAACGACTTGAGTACAATTCTTTCAGAGACAAAAACAACAACTAGATGCAGTACAAGTCTCTCTATCTCCCTCCAAGCGCTGGCTTACTAGTGCATAATCCTCGTACTGATCCAGATTAGGTGAGGCCTTTGTGTTCTAGCTACTATTAATAATATGCAATATTACATCATGTGATGACTACCTCTCTGGAGGGAATCAAAGGAGCAATATCTAGGAAAACCAGGAGATCAAGCTCGGAGAAAGAAACAGTCTGGGCAATTTGTCAAAACTAAACTCATACTCGTTCTTGATGATGGGCTCACGGCTCAATTAACGGTCAACTTCACATATACTATTAGCCACGCGACGCATATCATAACGTACAAGAAACCATGCATATATGAAGCGCCTTAGGTCATCCCGGTGCTTAAAACTTTATTTTTACCCGTCTCTGTATTAGCCGTTGTTAAATATAAGTTTTACAATAAGTGACGTTACAGACATACAACAAAGAGGTGGTGAAATAACTATCAAGCTATTGATACATAAAAGATTATGTTAAGATCTGCAAGAAACGCAGTCCACGACACCAGAGAGCACAACATGGCTAGTATGGTGAACATGCCAATTCACAGGCAACACGAGTGTGAACGCGACAAAAACTATTGGCCAACCTCACCGTCGGCGTCAGTGAAGTCCGTATCTTTCTCTGAATCATAAGCAAGGGTAACTACAAACGTATTCAGCAAGTCACAACCTTTACTCTATATCAAGGGATGTAAATACATGCATATTGTATTGACAAGGGTAAGACAAAAGTTTAACTTTTACGGAAAAACCAAATTTACACATGCAAGAGTGCTTTTTCATAAGACGGGTTTTGGGAAAACACCATGTCATCAATATAGGGGGGTCGGCCACGACGTAAAGTCACCAGGGCCTAAGTTTTAATATTTCTGGACACTCTATCCACAGAACCCGTGGCACACTGTCGAACATATTTCTCAAAATAGGCACACCTTGCCTACTCACATTTCAAAGAAAAACACACACAGCACATGCTATGATCGTGGATACGACTATTCAAATAGTTTTACCTTTATAGAGTGGTATACTTTACTCATAAGTTGGGCTTGTCAACAAACCACTGTCGTGACAGTGCGACTCAACAAAGTCATTACCCACCACAACATCAGTTCACTAGCCACCTATGATAGCTAACTAGGGGTTTCTGATCTACACTAGACCTCCAACCGGATCGATAAGCCTGCACCTACTTACACCTGCTCCATGGTCTCCTATTGCACTCTTGCCTTCGGACGACCAGAAGATTAGCTCTGTCACATACAGGGTCGAGTGACTGTACAGTGAAGACTAAGTAAGAGGTCATATCAACTCGGTCCTTAATCGAGCCAAGACAAATATTTCCACATTAAGCATGCCACACATGCATCACTTAAACTCCCAAGGCTTTCCTGGCGGAAACCCTAATTTGCCCAACTAGCTCTAACGGGTTCACAGTTGTTGTCATTATCCAATAAGTCTTCCCATCCTAATAACCCACACAACACCAAAGCATCGAGTTTCACACATTTCTCAAAACTAATTAATGTTAAGCATGAAATCACAATAAGGTATATAATCCTAAGCATACTAGTAACAAGGTATTTGTCTAGCATAATAAAAGTTGCCGAGACGACTGTCCTAGGGTTACCTAGGTTATAATCAAGCAAAGCAATTCGGCTAGCTATTCTACTATAGGATATAACTAGATCAATAATTTAAATTATGCTAATAAATAATAATTCATGCGAAATTTTGGTGAAAAACAGCTAATAGGTTGTGGCGATAAAATCTGGGTTCAAAATGGTTTCTAAAACGCGGGCACCCAAACAATGCAAACATACAAATAAAATACAAATAAATTTGAAATAAATATGAAATTGATGGAAATAGATAGGATTTATATTTAGATGAATATCGTGCACCAGTCGTGACACTATATTTACATACACGCCCATTTCAAAGTTTTTCTTCAATATCTTACGCGAGTATAAAGCCCATACGTTGTTCCTTCTCATATCGAACAACGTATGGACAATGACCGAGTTGTTTGAAATAAGCCGTGGCCGCACACCCTTTAGAACAATATTATAGGACTGTTGGTTCACACACAAAAGGCTCATAATATGTGATTTCAGACTATCTAGATCAATAGGTAGCTCAATCGTATTCTCTATGTGCTGGTAGTTCTAAATTGATATGAGCCTCCTATTCAAAATAGAATGACGTTCTTCGTAATAAATATAGATAATCATAATGCATCTGCTAAACAAACGTATATGTAATAAAATAACTACTTATATGCATATACGATATACAACTACTTACTCTAATTACTATACTTACTCTAAGTATTGATTACATGCATAATCTAAATACTCTAATTTACCAACTTAATATAATTGAATGGATTAAACAATCTACTTACTCTAATTATTATTACTAATCTAAGTATTAATTGCATAAATAATCTATGTTATATAATTATCAAATGTAAGTGAACAGATTAAATTATCTACTTACTCTAATTACTATTACTAATCTAACTACTAATTACCTACATAATCTAAGTACTTTCTATAACTGTGTTACTGTTCCTCCTCTCCCCGCGCTGTTGCTGCTCCTCTCCTAAGCTCCTCACCTGAGCTTTGCTGCTCGGCTCTGCTGCTCGGCTCTGCTGCTCATTGCCTCTGCTCCTCACCTGAGCTCCGCTGCTCGCCTCTGCTGCTTCGTGCCTCTGCTCCTCCTCACTTCTCACTTTATAGTGGGCAACATGCGACGCAATTAGCACAAAATCCAGCACCATCCAAACTGATCGCGCCGAAAGCACCGACAGCATAAAAGTGACATTGACGTGACGTGACGCGACAACAAAGTGACGCAAAGCGACTGCACAGTAATTCTGGTCATATTCAGCACTTGATTTTCAGCATATGAGGTGCTGAATATGGTCCATAGTGCCATATTCAGCACCTCCTGTGCTGAAATTGATGGGATCAGTCCATATTCGGCATATCGTGTACCGAAAATAGTTTTCGATAAATAAAATATCGAATACGTATGTTAGAATTGTAAATACGATAATATATTATCTATTTCGATAAATACAAGGCCGCGTGTTTTGGATTTTTGCCTATTTACACATGTGTTACAACTTACAAGTTCAGGTCCAGCTACCGTGTGGCTTTGCTTAGGTAATCAATCGCTATGCATACGCACTATAATGCGTGCATGCTGAATGAGCAGCAGGCGGCCGGGGCTGTTCCTTGCAGGTTGCAAGGGCGGTCTCTATTATTGGTGCAGCTGGAGATGGGGCGGCAAGTAGCACGGCTAGCTCCAGGCCAAATCCCAGCCTTGCCCCGGCCGGCTCCCACAAGACATGCGTGCGCTCTTTCAGTGAACAGAACAGCTCGATCGTCTCACTCGAACAAATCCGGCAGCCAGCCTCTCGCTGCCGATCCGTTGAGATCACTTGGGGTTTGGGCGGCCTCACCAACAAATCATATCTCGCAGCAATCGTACGGTCCTCCGGCCCCAAGCGGTCATCCCATGCACGTATGGAAAGCGAAAATTACATAATACGGTGCATGTATGTACCTTAATCGTTTATTTATATTGAGATTTGTATAAAATAGTTATAAAAAATCATAAGATAGATTAGAGAATCAATAATTAAACCAGAGAATGAATGGTTGGGATAAACGATACATACGTTACAGAGTTGTATTTCCAACATGTATGCAATAACATCTAACCACCGCGCACTGCAGCCTTGCACCTGCATGTTTGGCCCCACAAGAAGATAGGAACTGGGAAAGTGAAGGCCACTTGCGCTTCAAAGTCTCTTCGGCCCCTTGCGTCGCTCACTGCTCACTGCTACTGCAGTGCTGTACGTGCAGTCCTGCACCACTCGTAGTCGTAACTAGGTTGGTACTTGGCCGCCAGCAGCGTCCTTACCTGCGCGTCTCGGCGCACGGGCCCGTCGGCCGGCCGGGGTAACCTCGCGAATTGAACTGCGGCGGCACGCAAGGACGGGGAAAAGTGGCCCAAAAGTCCACGAAAACCCGTGCGCGCGCGCGCGGCTAACCCCACCCGTGCCGACGCGGGGCTTCCAATATGATGCGCCGTTGCCGTGTCCATCCATGAATCCATCGCAGATCGACCGGAGCCAATCGCCGGTGGTGCGCGTGCAGAAGCGGCGGACTCTTTGTCAGGTACGGAATCAAATTAGATCTAGTTTAGAAAGATATTTATAAGACTCCATATATACTCCATATTACTTATCCTGTGATTCAAGAGTTGAAAAGAAAAGATAGTAAATAAGTGTTATCATAGGAAAGATGGTTTGTAGAATTTGTTTCCATCGGGTATAGTGCTTCTGCTCCTCCTAGCTCGACAGCTAGCTGCATTGGCAGATATGTACTGCACGCCAGGGCAGGGTAGGGCTGGGCTGCTGGTTGACGCGTTGCGTTGCGTGCGTGCATGCGTTAGATGACGGGTCACTCTCGTGGGTAGCTAGCGAGCTCTGGCCACCGGGCGGGCGCGTGCCTTTACTAGGCTCCTGATGGATCCACGGCGCGGCGCACGCATTGATCGGCGGGTCGGTCGTGCGGTCCTCCACGGCCCGGCGCGCGCATGCATGATTGGCCAGGCGTGCGGGGATGGTCCATGCTCTAGTTTGCGTGCCGACCAATGGATCGGCCTGATCGAGGTGTCCGCCCAGCAGCGCGCGCCGATCGGCCGGAGCGGGGTCGTGCCGAGAGGCTCGCGTTTCTTCCGGCCCTCTGGCTGAAATGGCCGGCGTGCTTTGCGTGCACGTACGCCTGGTCCATGGGTGATCGTTCGGTTACTGTGCGGCTCGTGCTCGACGAGGACGGGCCATCTGACGATGGAACCGAGATTGGTTCGGTTCGGTTCCAAGTTGCATGTATGGACGCAATGAGGTGCCCCACACCTACATTTTGTTCCCTAACAAACTCCATCGATCGGTTGGTAGGTTAATCACAGGCCACGTACGTACGGCAGGATCGATCATGTCGCGCTCGATCACATACGAACAAATTAAAGCCATTCCGGTTGGGATTTCACTGCTTATTAGGAATAAGAGTTACCCTTTGGCTCGGATCACGGATCAACATTACGGTCCAGTGCTTGCATGGTGTTCATGCTGATGATCAATCTAAATAAGATCGGCAGTTTCACACAAGTTGCTAGTTTAACTCCTCACGTCACATATATGCTCCATATATGCTTGCCTGCCTGATGTCTGGACCATCGAGAGCACATGCTTCTCTAAAGCGACTACAGTCTACACTGGACTCTTCTCGAGATCGATAGCCCACGACCGATGTCCAACACAGTAACAAGCACGTTGCGTCAGTTAATAAGCCACATGCCCACATGCATGCGAGGCTGGCTAAGTACTCTTCATGCGCACTCACGGATCGATCGCGAGCAGTAATGAATGCATGCCGTCGTCGCTGATTAGCATCATTGCAAACAAGAAAGGGCCGGGGAGACCATTCCAAAGTTTATCATCTGCATGCATGTCGATCGATCGATACCTGCAGTTCATCACTCATTAGCGGGAGTACGTCGTAGCAAAGCTATGCATTTAAGTATGTCAGCAGCCAGTTCAGTCCCTGCAGTGCTCTGAGCCGCGCTGCCCATGCGTATGTCTACGTACATTCTTCAGGTCAGATGAAACTAACTAATCTGAACATTTTCCGTTGTCTTTACAGCTGATCGATCCAATTCCTAAGTTCCCCGCGCACTGAAAGGACATATACCTGCAGGAATATTTTAGTGCTGCTTTTGGATTATTTTGTGTTACTTGGGTGGCCCTTGGATATCCTCAGAAGACTACTACTGATTTATTTAATCTGTTCGGCAAAAGAGAACTTAAGCTAGAGAGCTACTATACTCTTTAGCTACATTGTAGGTTTATTATGATGATAGTACGCAATTAGCTGCTAAAAAATGGATTGGAGCTGCACCAGCACCAATAAGAAGCTCCTGATATGCAAATGTATTTTTCTTGGTTACTCGCCATAATTATTTGACTAAAATCCGATCAAACTATTAAAACTTTGATTGCCAATAGCTTTCATAATATTTAGTTTGGAAATATGAAATTCATATGTGTAGATTTATTTTGAAAATACTTTCATAATATTATATTTTTATTAAACGTTATAATTATATTTTAATATAAAACAATTGTCAAAGTTGCACATCAAAAATCGTAAAAATTAAAGATGATAAGTAGAACATGCTGCTTATGTGGATCACAATAACGGCCAGAAAGGTTTCTGACAGACTCGAGCTACCTCCAATTCATCTGCTACTGCATGCATGGTGTATCCATGCGCTGTTGGAACATGCACACATTGTTTGTTTCTCGCAAAAGCTAGCGTAGTGCATGCCTTGTGCAGCTGTGCCCTGACAAGTTAAAAAAAATGCAGATGCAATATGAGTACTCCATGCATGGAGCCAGCCTTTATTGGAATCTGGTGGAATCTAGCTAGCTCCTTTTATGAACATGCTCCTTTGAATGAAACAGGCTAGGTGCTAGTGCACATAAACTATTTACTTAAATTAACCAAACCAAGGTAGTACAGCTACAGCTAAGCAAATTGAAGTAGATATAGATCAATTGGGGTTTCTACTTTCTAGTCTAAACTATTTTTTCAGAGTAATGTGGTTAACATTGCTAGCCTCCAAGTTGTCCCCTGATGAGGAATCCAGAGTGGCTCCAGCCCCGGCCGGGGCAATAGTAGGGCGTGTGCATGCATGCTCCAATTATCAGCAACTAATGTTACTTGAAAGGTACACTTACTTTTTTTATCTTCCGAATGGCAGTGAGTCTTGTACTTGAGGACGCGAATGATTCAGCATGAGGAGGACATTGGTTTCTGAGGTAAGGTGCATGTGAGCCAACAAACACGATCTATCGACAAATGCATTGTTCACCGACAGTGAATTGTTTGTCCAGTTTGGCCTGCATTATTCCTAATTCCTTTGGCTGAGATATAATAATTTGAGCTCACTTCTACCAAAAAAAAAGAGGTATAGTTTAAATTAAGGTCTAAAAAAGAAGAGACCCTGTGCGTTGTAGCACAAGTGTGATTATTGAAATATTTGGTAATTATAAGTGCAAAAAAAATACGTAAACCATATATACTAGTCTGTACTCCCATACCACATAAATAAAATGGATATACTCCTTTATCACTATGAGTATACTTATATACTCATTCTAAGATACTCCAATATGAATTACATGAAAAAATTAAAAAGAAGTCCACTTAATAGATTTTGATAATACCTTCATATTTGTACATAAAATGTAATATACTTAAATATATATATATATATATATATATATATATATATATATACAAACCACTAAAAAAGTATACATACAACTTGGATGATCTTATATACTTACATACTCTATATACATACCATTTATCACATGAGATACTCCATATGTTATGAGATACGTATGTGAGAGTACATACTCCCGGAAGCACCAAATATAGATATATATATTTGTTTGCTGAATAAGTTAAAGCTGGGTGTGTGAAGCTCAGAAATATAAAGAGGACAAAAGCTTGTGCATGGCCAAAAGGAAGAAATTAAAATGTGGATGCTAAAAAATGTAGTAATATGCCAGTAACAATGCTAGTAGGATTTACGGTTTCAAAAGGAAAAAAGGACAGTTTTTAGGAGTGCGTTTCAAAAACAAGAAGAGCTATGTTAGTAGGAGTGCAATCCATGGTTTCGAAAGATGGTGAAATTTCAGTGAGTTTGGGGGCAAAGCGCTTGCTCGATTGGTAGATGACGCCATCAAGCACCACTCGCTAGTGGGCTCGAAAAATTGTTTACATCTTATTTCCTGCACTAACCTTGCCTTTCCCTCTCCATGCTTTCCAAGTACACACTAAGGTACTCCCTATTTTAGGTGCCATCACAATTTTTCACAAGGTTGTGGTATAGAATAAAATCTAAGGACCCATTCTGGATGCAAGAATTTTTCCTTATTCATGTGGTAATTTAATTGACTCATACGAAATTCATGTGTTCTAAACATACCTGAATATTTGCTTCGCACATTTTTCCCACTTAACACAAAAATCCATTCCAAAAATCAAATAAACCCTGACAACTAAGTATTATATAGCCAAAAATGTTGTGCACGCATATGAAAGAGAGATATATGCTGTCGACTGTCAAATCACACAACAGTAACAGTGGAAACCGTTTGCACAAGCTAGTTCGAACCCCACTATATAATAGGCAAAAAATTGTGAGAAGTCCACGTTTGCAGTGCAGCAGATATCATCACACTTCACATCACTCGTGCCGCTATTTGCAACCTCCATGCGGTGCACTCTCTTTTCAACATCCTTGCCGAAAATCTTTCCTCTCTTCAATTCATAATTCGAAGAGGGAAAAATAGGTCGGAAGGATGCAATGCACCCAATATCCATCGTTCCAAATGCTAAAAAAATACCAATGGACGTTCAAGGAGCAAAAGTGAAAAAGGAAACAAAAAAAAAATCAAGGATTGAATACTCCGTGACGATCAAGTTAGCACGGTCACCAGTTCACCACGAGCACGCCGTTGTCTGCCTTTGCTTTGGCCGCGTCTGCATGCACGCTTTTGACGTCGTCATCGACCTCGGCGACGATAGCGCCCATCAGCTCGAGCGCGCGGACGGCCTGCTCGGCCCAGTCAGTGCTTTGCACGGCGTGCAGCATCAGCGCCGCGCACACCATCTGTGCGGCGAGCATGCCGGTCCACATGCCGGGGAAGTCGAGCCGCGCGGGCCAGAACGCCAGCGCGAGCGCGGCCGGCATGCCGACGCCGTAGAAGGCCGCGACGTTAATCCTCGCCCCCTTCTCCGGCCGCGCGCTGCCGCGCAGCACACCGCATCCGGCCGTCTGCGGACAGTTGCCCAGCTCGGCCGCGCCGAGTATGGGCAGCGCCGCAGACGCCAGCCGGAGTATGGCGGCTTCGGTGGTGAACATCCGCGCCCACACCCCTCTCACAGACGCCGCGAACGCGCACGCCACGAGGCCGAGCGCGGCACCGCAGGCAAGCCCGACGCGAGCCGCGAGGCGCGCGCGCTCAGGCCGCCCCGCTCCGAGCTCATGCCCGACGCGCGTGGACACGGCGCCGCTGAGGGAGTGCGGGAAGATGTACAACAGAGACGTGGTCTGTATCAGTATCCCCATTGCAGCCACCGCCGCCTTCGGGTCGGCGAGCACGCCGCAGAGCAGCACCATGATCTCGTACCACCACCACTCCAAGCATACTGACATGCAGCTGTGCACGGAGAGCCTCACATAGCACCTCCACTCCACCGCACCCTCCTCTGCCGGCGTCGCGCACGCGCTGGCTTTGCCATTGCCGTCATTGCCATGCATTAGTCCGAAAATGTAGACGTAAGCCATAAGGAACAGCAGGAAGTTCAGGTTGGTGCAAACGGCGCCGAGCGCGACGCCGCGGATCTCTAGGTGGAGGCTATGCACGAGGAGGCAGTTGATGGGAACATGGAGCAAGAGCGCCGCGCCGGCGGCGTACGTGAGCGGGAGGGTGATGGATTGTGCCCGGAGATACACGCGGAGCGGGTGGAGGAAGGACTGCACGACGAGGTCCGGGAGCGAGCACAGGATGAAGTCGTACGCGGCGGCCGCAATGTCGGGGTCCTGGCCAGTGGCTACGAGTACGCGGTGCATGGCGAGCCAGAGCAGGCTGATGGGAACGGACGCGGCCAGGAGCAGCAAGACAGTGCGGCGGAGCGCGGCGGTGAGGATGGACGTGCGGCCGGCGCCGAACGCCTGGCCACATACGGGGTCCATGCCGGCGGCGAGGCCGGAGAGCACGGAGTACCCGGTGATGTTGGCGAAGCCGAGCGCGAGGGAGCCACCGGCGAGAGGCAGGCGGCCGAGCCGGCCAAGAAAGAGCATGGACACGAGGGAGCGCATGTACATGAGCAGCCCCGCGCCGACGATCGGCGCGGCGAGGCGCACGATGGACGCCACCTCGGCGACCGCGCTGCCGTCTCCGCTCCGCGCCGACCTCAGGCGGTCACCCAGCGCGGGGCAGGCCTTGGTTGGCGGGAGCAGGGCCTCGTGGTGGCATCGAGTTTGCTCGGAGCAATTGCACATTGCAATGCGGTCCGTGTTTGCGTTTGCTGTTTTGGGCAATATGCTAACGTTAGTTGGCGCTGTGATGTTTTGATGATGCGAAATGCTAAAGGGTGATGGGGAGGGTGGCTATATGGGCATTGGACGTATATATAACCGTGTTGCTGACATCCGTTTGTGTGGACCCCACATGAATTGTTTATTTTTCTTTTTTAAAATACCGACTTTTGAATAACCTTTCTTGAATTCATTCAAGTATTTATCGATAGAGGTGTTAAAAATATGTGTATCTTACTTAACACCCACCTTATCTACTTCGAAGGGATCGTCCACGTACTACCTACCGTTTCTCCGAGTAGTCCACGTACTACCTCTTGCTTCTCTGAGTGGTCGACGGAGATGCTCATCTACTCATCCTCCCCTACCACACTCCTCCTATTCCTCCTCTCTAGTGGATGGAGCCTCTAGCCACTTTTTGCTTGGTGTAACTTGTCACTTACCTCGTGTCCCTCGTTACCCACTACGCCTATTGTCAACCTCTATTAGTTGATGAAATGATATAGGTCCCATACATTACTTGAAAAAAGTTGTCAACATTTATTAATTCCAAAAAAGGCACCAAAGTCTAAAGAAAATAGTTTCCAATCTTTTGTGGCATTATCATCACTTGCTATGTAAGGTTCACTATTAACATAGCATATCGGGAGGGGTGAAGCTACGTTATGCTACCCTGGTGCATATGCACCACGGTAAATAAAAAAATTGCATGTAACTAACTAATTCTCACCATGTATTTCTTTGAAGGCACTAAGCAAACTACACCATAGCACCACCATCATTCTGACCCTGGCTTCGCCACTGATATCGGTACCATAATATTCTGAATTTTTAGTGACATGGATTATTTACTCAAGCCTTCTTGCCACGTGAATTGACGTATATATAATCGTGTTGTTGACATCCATTTGTGTGGGACCCCACATGAATTATTTATTTTTCTTTTTTAAAATACCGACTTTTGAATAACCTTTCTTGAATTCATTCAAGTTTTTATTGGTAGAGGTGTTAAAAATATGTGTATCTTACCCAACACCCACCTTATCGACATCGATGCGATCGTCCACGTACTACCTTCCGTTTCTCCGAGTAATCCACGTACTTACCTCCTGCTTCTCTGAGTGATTGACGCAGATGCTCGTCTCCTCATCCTCCCCTACCACGCTCCTCCTATTCCTCCTCTCTAGTGGATGGAGCCTCTAGCCACTTTTTGCTTGGTGTAACTTGTCACTTACCTCATGTCCCTCGTTACCCACTACGCCTATTGTCAACCTCTATTAGTTGATGAAATGATATAGGTCCCATACATTACTTGAAAAAAGTTGTCAACATTTATTAATTCCAAAAAAGACACCAAAGTCTAAAGAAAATAGTTTCCAATCTTTTGTGGCATTATCGTCACTCGCTATGTAAGGTTCACTATTAACATGTTGAGAATGAGTTAGTTACATGCAATTTTTTCTTACTCGAGCCTTCTTGCCACGTGAATTGCACAATAACAAAACAATTTACTATACTTAAACTGTCCCTTTTTTCCTTCAGAAAGTCCCTCCAAATTCTCACAGGAATCCTCCGTCTCCAAATAAGCCCTAGTATACAAAAGAAACTCCGTAGTCATCCGAACCAAAACCAATGGTAGGTGGAGGCAATTGGGCAACCGAATCATATGCTTCTTTGCACCACCAAAAGGTTTTTTTTTTAAGTATTAGTACAACTCGTAAACACTCACACACTCATATCAACACACACGCACTCACATAATGTCTACTGAAGATTGAAGATGTGAAGCTTAAAGATTAATGAAGTCATCACGTACACCTTGTTGTCGACGAGTACGTCATTTATCATTAAAAGAAAAATTCATCTTAGTAAAACACACAAGGAGCAAATCTACGGTTTAATCTCTAATGTATAAGGGGTATAACTACCTCCACTAACCATGGGCTTGATTCTCAACACCAAAAGGAATTTGTTTGAGACCCTGAACGAAACATCTTTGGGTAGCCAGTAATTTCAGAATCCGCACAAGCAACTTTGTTGTGCCCAGCATAGAGGTACTCTCGAACAGGAAACGTGATGATAAGTTGAACTGGGATCAAAACAAAACATGCGGCAGCGAACAAGCTGGGCTCACATCATTTTGGGTGTGACTGGTGATGGGAAACGAACGCGATGCCATTATGATTCACTTTACTTTTCCTAAAGCAAATAACAAGCAACAGTTCATGACCCTTTCCTTGCACAGCGTTTTCAGCCCTGCTTTTCAAGTACACATGGTTGCAGATATTTGTCATTTGAGTTCCATGACAACAGTGCACACCGACAGAAAACACTTGTCATGAGTAACAGATATGGCTGAATGCAGAGATTAAAAACATCCTAAATATGGACTCTTGGACTGGTTTGGGATGTGCTGTGCCGTGCCGTGCTGTGCTGTGTGCATGACACTATGCTGACTAGGAACCGCGAGCATGCTTCTTTTCTCTCTTTCAGAACACCCGGAACTGTGATTTGGCAGTGGACTTATATTATGCTAGCGATGTCCATGCTTCTCTGGAACGGAGCGCTTGCTCGGTTGGTAGATGTTATCGAGCACCACATTTGTCGAGGCTTGAATCCGGGTGCCCATCTTTCTTAGGTGAACACTAGAGCTCCTGATATTATTTTTTTTAAAAAAATGTTCATGCTTCACTTACGTGCAATTTCTAAATGATTCTATAATGTTAAGGTTGACTCGAGAGAGATCTTACCAAATCTATATAAATGATTGCATGATAAGCTCAGATGTTTGACCAGTATAAAAATCATCTGGGAACTCTGACCAAGTTAGCTCAACACCTTATTTATCATAATCGCTTTGAGTTTCTCCCTATTCCAATGCTTTAAAAATAGTTTTTGCAGTACTATTCGGGGGGAGGCCAGTTAGGCTCCCATGTTGAGCAACCTGAGCCCAGATCTGCACTGTAATATGGTCAGGTACTCTGAAGATTCTTCTCAGGATACGAGTTCTCAATTTTCAGATGAAATAGCTGAAAAAGACACGTATGAATGCCAAATTTTGAAGAAATATCTGGCAGTACGCAAGTTGTCAGGACCATGGGGATGGAGATCAATGCAGAATTGCACGCATGGGGTGAACCGGCGGACATATACCTTTCTTATCTTCTCGTTTCGGGGGTCACCGTACCTCTGAAACCTTGCCGTGATGTACTGATGCTGGACCGGCCTGTGCACTGCTAGTACAAAAATGATGGGTTGATGCCACGTGAATTGGACACGCCCTGCTCCCAGGAAATGGGAGATTGCCAGGGTGGGATGACATGCCCCAGCACTGAATTTCTCGTACTAGATTTCCAAAAAATGATAACCTTTTTTTGCGAGGAAAAAAAGTACAATCTGCCTTACTGCCTAATTAACAGTATAGTACCACTCTGAATTTTGAATCCCATCTAAAAAAACTTTGTGTTGGATCACTACAACAGGTTCATTTCGGCGAAGGGTTCTAGGCAAATATTCAGTTTGGGTTTTGATATCTATGGATGCCAAACTTTGGTAAGTTCCAATGAGATGTAACTTTCAGTTGGTTTGTTGTCAGAATTCAGTAAGATCCCCTTTCCACAGGCTCTAGTTAATTTTCTCGCTCAAGTTGTGCCCATTTTTACGCAAATAATGTGATGACCAAATTGTAGTGACATACGCTTCAAAAATTTGGCGAGGCAAACTTTGTCACAAACAGGGCGCAACTGGATTTTACTGCCTCATATAGAAGTTGTTTCGTTGGAGCTGTAGGAGGAGTAGCTGGTGTTATCCATGATCCATCTCGCTTTAGGAAAGTTTGCCTTTTTCTCAATAGATAGATTATAGTTCTATACCTCCCTCGTCTGGTGGCACCCAATTGCAGCCTAATTTGCAGGTTGCTACGGCTTTGTGCTAGTGTAGGTGAGCCCCGTCTGCTCGGTAGGCTGACTCATCCAACTGAATTTATCACTTCGGCAGTACTACTATGCATTCCAACACTAGGAAACCACAACCGGGTCATGATGCTAATATTGATTCTGGGTATGGTCAATACGTGGATAATTTTTTACAATAATATTATGTCTGAAGAGAGTTTATCAAATTTCCAAGTTACGACCCATCTCTCGTCCATCGTTGTGCCGCCGGCGTGCACATGGGCATGCGGAATTGCATTCTTCCGGTGTGCAAACAAGATCCTATACACACCAGTAGTCTGCGCTGATGAGGTGTTTTGCCTCCCTGCCTAGCTAGGTTCAAGTTGTATGATCAACTCGCGTGACGTGTCGTAGAAATGCAATATAATTTTGGAAGAAACCACGCTCCATGACCGACGCCATGGCAGAAAGCAAGCAAGAACGTTTTTTTGTCTTCCTCGCGGCCTCGTCAGATGCAGCTGCCCGCCTGAAAGCGAGATGGTGCAAGATGGTTTCCATGGCGCGTGCATACGTATTTGACGAACCCTTTGCGGGGGAGGCGGAATAAGCTTGGACGGCTGTGCGTGGTCCAAGCCATACATGAAACCATCACCCTGATGTGTGTGCAAACATCTGAGGCCACGACCGCATCGTCCTTTAGTTCCGCCGCATGACGCAACCTCCTCTCTTTATCGTTTCGCCATCCGTCTCGATTGCCTCTGCGAAACAAACATACTTCTCGTATCTTTCTTCTCCTTCTCTGACAAGCTGATGATGTTCACAGAGTTCACCTTTTCCTGTTCATGATTGCACAAGTATTTTTCGGGGCTCCTGACGAGTGGCTGCTAAATTAGCAGCAGAAAGAAACGTCCATGTCATTCAAGTTACACGCCATGTGAGCTTACTTGTCTTCACACTTTTGTGTAGTTATGGACCTCTGCACTGTTCGGGTAATGAAGTTAGGCGCATCTAATCTTGCGTTCTTGCCAGGTCCTACGTGTGATCAATGAGCAATCGCCAAGTGAGGCACCCGTCCCTCCCTCCTTCAGTCCAAAGAGCAGGCCCTATCTGCATGCAGCCTGATCTGCCAGTAGCCCCTCCCGTTTCAACCGGGTCGATCTAACAGCAGCAGCGATCCAATCCAAGACGCAGGAAATGATTGCTGTAACGCATGCATGCCGATCGATCACTCCCCCGGTGGATGTGACGGATCAGCGGTCTCACTGTGGAAAGGCTAAGAAACAGTTTCAGTTCTGGATTGTTGTGGATGTGTCGAGCTTAGCATGCAGCTGGAAATCATCATTCGAGGATGGATAGACTCATAAGTTTCCATGCAAGCAATGAACGAACTTTTCCTGGTTGTCAAAAGAGGCTTGCTTGTTAGGATGATAGTCCTTGACTATATATGTAGCATTGTAGCTAGTGTGATTTCACGTCAGTGCATGCTTTCCCCAACCTCTTGTGTGACGTCCAGATCCTACAGTGTAAAATGGGCCGGAAACCTACGGACGCTTGAGCTACAGGGTTCAGTTCCAGACAGCATTATCACGAGCACTAATAGATGGTAGCAAATTGTCAAACTGACACAGGGTTTTTAGCAAATTCAGCACAGTATCCCATGTCATGTACATGGCATTGTCAGCATACCACGTCCCATCAGAAGCATCGAACGGCATGATATAAGCAGGCATTCGGCAGAGTGCATGCAAGGGAGGAGATGAGGATAAACCATAAATCCCAGCATGACAGCAACCACAACAACGAGCAGCAAGCCTGGATCCGAAATGTTGCAGTGCAGGATCTCATCTCTAGCTAACTAGCTAGCTCGATCCTGCTAGAGGCCGGGGGCGCTTTTCCGAACGCACATGCGTGCTTTCCTGAATGGTTTGAATGGAATGTGCAAGATGTCGCATCGCGAATTCGAAATCCTTCGCAGCAGCAGGCAGAAGCTTCCCGAGGACGCCATCGCTCACGTACTGAGGTCCCGGCAACACGTTTGATCACGGAGAAGCGACGGGCGCCCTCCTGCCGGTGAGGCGCGCACTGCTCTGATTTGGGGTTTCCAGGAGGAATCGACCAGATCTGAGCAATGATGCTTCGTCGCTGTTGCTTTTGTTTGTTGGGTGTCGCGGCTGTTGCAGGCTGATCGATCAGTAACAGGACATATGACTTGTAAGAGCAGAGCAACACTGCAACATGCCCCAGATACAGATACTAGGGGTGAAAAAAGGTAACGGTAATTCCCGTTTTAGAGGAAAGTTTTTTAAAACAGCGTATCGTTTCAACCAGAATCATTTTTTTAAAACGATATCAGCATTGGTAAAAAGTCACGAAAAAGATATCAAAAACGATTTTGATACCATTTAGTCGGTTTTCCATTTTGGGCCGAAAATTTCCATTGGTAATTATCGATCTCGCATATGTCTCGAGCTCTCGACCCACGGCCCACCTATCTATCTACTCTAATTTTAAATCAAGAATAATTATTCCTGTCAGAGTTGTCTCCCCGAAACCAAAATTCCCCAAGTATATCGAGATCCTAAAACTGCCACCAAACCACCCCACTGTTGGCGACGACCTCTTCACCAACCTCCATGCCACCCCTCCTCGACCCTAGCCCTCATCTTCCTCCACCACCAGACCACCACCATCCCTTTCTACCTCCCCGATGAGAACCCACACTCTGCTTGCTCTTCCACTCCATTGCTGCCTCCTTCTTTCACCTCCGCCTGCCGCCTCACCCCTATCGTGTGCTTCCTCCTTGATGCGTTTCGCTATCACCTTCCCCGTCACCAATGCCTCACCTTGTCACCGAGGTCCTCATCGTCACCTCTCCTGAAACGACGACATGATGATGTCACCTACCGGAGAAGCGCCTTTCCGACAACGCCTGCTCGTGGAACCACCCTCGCCTCGCGATGGTCATAACCATAGCTGCGATGATGTTATCCATTGACGGGCCAAATATTGCACCGACTGGTGTAGTTTATATTGATGGGCAATACATTCGACCAAAAAGAGTTGACACGTAATTCTTTTTAAAAAATTGTACATAGGAGCTTCACACCAATGATTTATCATAAATCTTTTCTTCATTATTTATACAATTTTTGTGTCACAAGGCTAGTGTTGAAAATGATACTAATATGATCTCCTGTTTGTGTTCTTGAACTTTGGTTCTTGCACTGCTCTTGGATTGCTCTTTGGTAGAAAATGCAAATTTGCACTTGCTTTCATCTGACCCACTATCAACACTGATCCTTTGCACTTTAAGGTTATTTTTAAAATACATATGGCGTACTTCATAAATGAAGAACCTACCAGAGAATGCAATTCATGTAGGATTGATTTACATTTTAGATAAGATGTGCCATATTATTATATACTTATGTAGATTATGGTCATATGTGGTTTTATTGAACTTGTCGAATGAGATGTGTAACTTGTGAGCTACAATTTGGTGTTTCAGTTCAGAATTATCGATTCCCGATCGATATCGATACATTACCAATCCAACAATGTTGTTTTGATTTTCCAATACAACCAATGATGTATTCATTTCCTGTATTATCGCTTTCGCTTTCGTTTTCGAGAGAAAAAAAGTGATACTAAAAACGACTTTAACATTTTTCATTTGTTTTGGCCCGTTTTCACCCCTACCGAATACGGAGGCACAGGCCACATGTCACATACACAGGTTAGAGATGTTCGTCTCGTATCGTGTGCAGGAAATACTAGTTTCAGAAACAGTTGAAATAACCTGGATTCCCCTTGTGGAAGATGAGTCGGGCAATCGGCGACGGCAAGAGGTTTTTTTGGAGACAGGAGCGACGGCAAGAAATGGTTCTGGAATTTTGTAAGCCGCTCTCGTCGATGGGCCAACGGCCTAGGCTGATGATGTTTACTCTCCATTATTTCGGCCTATTGGTCCATGTTTTTCTTCTAGTCTGTAGATGGGCTCCGACCATATGGCCGATCCATCAGCCCAACTAAAATATAGCTAAGGCGCTGCTGCTGCGGACTGTGCTATCTATCATGCTCATGCAGGAGCAGCAGGCAGCAACAGAGCAACTGCAATGGAAGACGCTCGTTTCCAGCTTGACACCCTAGCACTGCGCTGCGCGACACGACACGATCCAGCTAGCTCGCGAGGAAACTCGATCCGCTTCTGACTCTGCCCCGGAAAGCAAAAGCCAACTGCACAACAGGAGATGTTCGTGTGAGGTCAATGCGACGTTTCCTCGCCCAAAACTGCCTCGCACCTAACGTGTTGTTGAGACTCTACCGACCGACCCCTCAGTCCTGACTCCTGTGATCGCAGGGC
This sequence comes from Phragmites australis, assembly GCF_958298935.1. Lineage (NCBI taxonomy): Eukaryota > Viridiplantae > Streptophyta > Magnoliopsida > Poales > Poaceae > Phragmites > Phragmites australis. The sequence goes on from NC_084936.1 coordinate 28,741,850, forward strand.
TGCAGATCCATCGACCTACTCTCTGTTTGTCTCTTTCTCGATCTGAACAAATTAAAAATCACGGGCGGATTATTCGACAGCCGATAAAGACTCGGGACCTGCACCAAATTGATGGCCAAACTACAGCCTGGGATCAATAGGCAGGAGAGAAGTTCTTTTTGCTGGCTTTGCCCGGAACGATGGAGATGTAGAAGAAGAGGTAGAGAAAGAAAATGAGAAAGACGAAAAAGAAGGGAGAGAGAAAGGTGGATGAGGTGCCCTGCATCTCCCACTGGACACACATGCTGTCTTTTTTTCGTTCTTTGTGTGCCCTCCAACGCACACCCTACCTTCACTCAAGAAAGGCATCTCTGCAACCGCAGGTAGCCAACCCTGCACAGCACCCTAAGCTGATCGTCCAAACAGAACAAGGATGCATCCCATGCATGTGATCGAGTACTTGCTAGAAGTTTCCTTATCTCATTTCCCTGGCAGTCTGGACCAGTTTGATTATATTGTGGTAATCTCATCTCATCGGTCTTAATGCTGCTATACTTTAGATCATCTCCTTAATTTCGTTCCCTTCTCAATTCACTTTTTTATTTTTATTCTCTTTATTTTATCTCCTCTACATCACTTATTTTTATAGGAATCACGAAGGGAAAGAAGAGAGAATCCTATCCTGAAAATAATGACTCTGAGAATCACTTCGTGACAGAAAACGTGAAGAAAAACCGTTGAAGTGTTGAAGGAAACTAAAATCTCTTCACGGCGGGATTTTCGCCCGAGACGAGAATCCCTTAGATATAGTCTTACTGTTACTTAATTCAAGTGAGGATCCAACAGAATGCCATGGTTGGCTGCTAAGTTTCTTTTTTCTTTTAGAGATAGAGAGAAAAGAGCAAGGAACAGAACAAAGTTATCAATGATCAGGCCAGCAATGCCAGAGAGGCCCGGAGGATACTGTATTGTATAGGGAGGGGGACAGCACCGCACCAGTACTGTTTTTGCTGTACCGCAACTGAATCCGGCCACTCACTCTTGCCCTGTCGCCCCTCACCTCACCTACCCTTCTGAACCACTACTATGACCGACTGACTACTCGTCGCTCACGCCGACACAACAGATCCTATACTACTAGTAGCAGTACAAAACACCTCAAGAAAGATTGAAAGAGAAAAAGGTAAAACAAAAAAGAGATGAATAACAATAAGATAAAAACAAATAAGGATTCATATATACGGAGTACTAGTTTTGTTTGCAATACTCACCACACTCTCCCTCTTTCAAGCATTGTTTTGTTTGCACAATGTAGGATGAATCATCCATCATACATGCAGCACACACGACACGAGACAAATATGTCGAGAGATTGTTTGATTCATGTACACTATACACTGCACTACTATACATACATGGTCATGGGAAATCCGTCGTTGTAAGGCCAGCACTTATTTGCAGACAGACACCATCACCATCGATGTGCATCTTCATGGCATGGGGGGTCACTGATCACACTAGCTCACTGCAGTTCTTGCCTTTTTGTAATGGAGATCAATATACATACACTCAATGAAAAGAAAGAAAGAAAGAAAGAAAGAATAAAGAGAAGAAACAATGACGAGTGACATGCACCATGGCCAAGATGAGCAAGAAAGGTACCGGCCGAGCGAATGGACAGGCGCACATGTGGCGGGAGGGACCAGCAGGCACCTTCTAGAAGAGCTCCCACTCGAACCTCGGGGGCGGCGTGGTGGTGGTCGACGGGGCCATGGTCGTCACGGGGGCCGCGGACGTCGACGGGACAGAGGACAGGAGGTCGAACGTCTCCCAGCTCGCCGTCGCCGTCTGTGGCGCCGGAGCGGTACCTGTGGTGGGCGCCGGCGGCTGGAACTGCCGGCGCTGCTGGTGCTGCTGCGCCGGGGGCGGCCGCGGCGGGAGGTGCGGCGGCCGCGCCTTGGCGTGGCCGTTGGCCTTGGGCGCCGCCGCCGCCGCGGTCTTGTTCTTGGCGCGGATGGCGTCCAGGGTCTCCACGTACTTCTGCACTCGCTTCTCCTGCACCCGCCGCTGCGCCTTGACCTCGCCCTCGGCGGCGATGGAGTCCAGCTTCACCAGCTCGTTCATGAGCGCCTCGGTCAGCGTGACCACGTCGGCCTCCACGACCTTCCCGCCCTTGCTCACGATCGTCTCCAGCGCCGACACCTGCCGGCCGACACGTACCGTGAAAATGTGAAACCAGCCGCCACGCACCGCGCGCATAAACGACGCCAGCCGTCCCCATGGAACGGACACGCGCGGCAAAGGCGTAAAGCTGGGACATACCTTGGACGCGAGCTTGTCGACGTCGAGGCTGATGCGGGAGATGGACTTGGCGAAACGCTCGGCCTTGCTGGTCCGGCGCTCCTCGAGGAGGCGCTTGGCCTTGGCGGCGGGATCCTCGAGCATCACCATCTTGGAGCGGTCCTTGACGCCGGCCATGTCCAGGAACGCCTTGGAGTCCCTCTCCTTGTCCTTGTACACCACCTTCTGGTCGTCTGGGTGCAGCCCCGTCTTCTCCGACAGAAGCTTTTTCAGCTCACCTGCGCGCCCATCGTCGTTCGCTCCATCAGACGAGACATCTCGCCATAGACATTAACAAATCAATTAATCAATCCAGGAGCTGGTGCATTACCGAAGGAGGCCTGGGAGTTGATGTAGATCTCGTGGTAGACGCCGTTGAACTTGACCTTGATGCGGATGGTGGGCACGGGGGCGCCGCCGGGGGGCGGGTCGGCCTCCGGGCCCCGCTTCTGCACCAGCATGCCGCCGGGCCGGACCTCCCACACCTCCTCCTTGGGCACCGCGGCGGACTCCTTCATCGGCGAGAACGCAGGTCTCTGGTCCTTCCCGCGCATCATCTTCGCATATCTCTCTCTGTCCTACGTATGTATATGTATGTACACTCGATCACCAAGCTCAAAACGACACTGCCGCTCACTGATCAATAACCAGACACAATCTGGTTAGCTGCTAATAACTAGCTTAATCTGCTCTGGTCTCTGCTGCACCAGAACTAGAAAAATTAGTTCTTGAAGCACTGGGACTACTAAACTGGAAGCTAATATATGCTTGTAACCTTCAAATGGAGAAATTAAGAGGACGAGGAGGAAGAAAGAAAGAGAAAGAAACGGGGGTGGTAGGAGGAAAAGGACACGGTGATACAACTACGGGCCATGGCAGGGCAGGGCAGGGCAGCAGAATATTTATCCTGATAAAACGAAGCAAGCAATAAGCAAGCCACCTTGTGATTAAACAAGTGTGGGGCTCTAGTACAACTGGAGGTTGGAACAACAGGACACAGATGACCCTTGTCTAATCAAATCATATCCCCATTGGCATCTAACCATTCACCAACGAAAGTTACTTAAGGACCACTACTTATTGAGAAGCTTGGAGTTTTAGGCTCACTCCTATAAATATTGGTTTCTTTCTAAAAAATATTTATATGGTGCATCAAAATCAAAATTTATTTGTGTAATTATTTAACTAGTTGAATAGATCCTGATTCTAGAAGATTGTATATGAGAGGAGAAGATGATTCTAATGATAAACATTATTTTGAGCGATTATCCATTTGGCCTGAATTAAGAAATATTTCTCTTGTTTCTTACCTGCATCAGAAACCAAACTATTCATTTGGTCGAGATTATCTTATTTTTGGCAAAAATAAGAAATGTTTCTCATTGACAAACACACCTTTAGAATCTGTTTAGTAGAGCTCTATTTGATTCAAAATCTCTGCGGAGAGTGATTATCTGGGGGAAGCGATTTTGTAGCTGTAAGTGATTCTCTAGTGATTCTTATACGAAGGAAGTGATTCTGTACGGGAAGTGAATCAGCGGAAGTTGTTTTTTTCAACTCACTAGCTTCTAGTTTATTCAGATAATCATTTTCACGGATTTCACTTAGAGAGCTAAAAATTGAAAACTACTGTTTGGTAGAACTCCTACTGATTCTAACCGGGAAGCTGTTCTGAGAGTTATGACAAATAAACCCTTAGTTAGAACACGAGAAATGTTCCCTGATTTTGCACGAATTGAACTGTTTCATATGAAATTCTTGTAAAAATTACTGCAATAAAATCATAAGTTGCAAATGTGTCAATGGTTGGGGGTGGCGCGGTCGAGGGGCGCGCCAAATTGGTCGATCGGATCGGGCGCCCTGGAACGTGGTGCGCCGCGTGATTTCTAGCAGCACCACGTCCTCTCCCACTGGCACGTACGGTACGGTCGATGGACGCGCGCGCTCGGGGGTCGCGTTGGGTGACCCATTTGCAGTGCGGTGGTTGCAATGGCAAAGCAAAGGCCGCCCCACCCCTCCCGGGGTTGGTGGCCGCAGCTGCAAGGCTTGCTCGGGACGGCTCGCTCTCCTCTCCTCTCCTCGTTGCCGGCCTTCGCCTCCAAGCAAGCAAGCCGTTTGTTTCAGCGATCCTGTCCGACCCCTACCAACTGCGAGTTACCATTCTTGTTCCTTCCTTGCAGCTTTCGTTCTCAGCCCTTTTTTGGCCCGGAATGACATGCTTCGTACGCACACCACTCTTCTGTGCCGGTGAAGATTGCCTCTTCCCCTTCATTCTACCTACCAGTAGTTGTGCGTAGCGTCGTCAGGCGATGATGATGCAGTCCAAGTCGGTTCCTGAATGTATATGTATGAGAAGGGATATTATTGCTCATTCCTTAATCATGGAGCACAAAACAACACCTAGATGGCTAGATTATTCAATTATTAATCCGGGTGTACTCTGAGGGCATAAGCGTACTATAGTTTCAAGTGCAGACTTGAAGATTTTTTCATGGTTTGGCTAAGTTGCTCACAGGCTATGACGGAGGCCTATGAATGAAGTGTATAGCAGCAGCAGCAGCAGCAAGCGTTCGCCTGAAGATGATTAAGCTGCACGACAACGCGTAAAGTGTCGGGGATCGATGGTCCTGCGCGCGATTGAACAGCAGCAGCAGCAGCATATATCCCTCAGCTGCTTCATCATTGTCCATCGCCTCGTTGATTCATCGACCCGCATAAAAAAGCGCTCGATACCGGAGCATGTGGCATCTTTCAGCTGTTGCTGCGGGCACCATTCATGGACGGACGAGCGGCATCAACGATGGCGAATCTGTGGCCCAGGAAGAGACGAGGAGCTGCCATTCTTTCTCTCTCTCTCTCTCTCTTCTGTCCTGGCTTGCCCCACGCTCTAGCATATGTTGCGCACGAACTGGACAGTGATGCTGCGAACACCTCGCCGAATCGCATTCGCAGCGATGCCATGTCTGATGAGCAGGAAATCCAAAACACTCCAGTCCGAGCCGTGACCAGAAACGGCATTTTCACTCCTCTGCCTCTGTAGATCGATCAATCGATGTGCAGGAAATCCAAAACACTCCAGTCCGAGTCGTGATCAGAAACTGCATTTTCACTCAGGCCTCTGTAGATCGATCAATCGATGTGTGCTTTCTTTACGGTACACGAATGATCCAGATCGACCCGTACCTCGTATGGGGCCGACCTGTCAGTGAGGTGTACCCTGTTGTCTTCTTCCGGGGCAAGGATCGCCACCGACAGCGCGGTCGTACGTGGGAATCCGTCCACGTCGGGATGCGTCCTTCGTCGCAGGCTCACAGGATTCGCAGGAGCGCGAGCGCAAGGGGACCGCGTAGCGCACGGCCTCTGACTCTGACCCCGGCGCGGTAGAACCATAGAAGCGCCGGTGGTCCTCACGAACCACGGCGGCGTCGCGACGGCGAGATGGCCCGACGCGCGCGCCGCCGTGAATTTCTCTTCTTTTCGCCGTGCGTGTACGTACGTTGCTCGCACTCGCGATCGAGGGCTCCTGCGCACTGATCGACCATCTGCCGATTGATCTCGGGGCTCTCGGCAGTGCAAACACGTCCACGGCCGGGGAGCTTCTTTCTGGGAAATGGAAGGTGTCAGTTCGTGACGCGTCAGTTGCACCGACCGGCTACTTCGTTTTCGTCAGTCAGTCGTCGGTGTCAGAATGCCGATGCGTGCAGCCAAAGTCGCCGACGTACTCACAAGTCACAAGCCCGCAGCCCTTCGATTTGCACGCGCGAGTTCGACGCTGCAAAGTTGATCTACACACCATTGGCGACACCGCCACGGCTTTGTAAGATGTTTTCGCTCTTGTGGGAACCATCTGTTGGTGCTGCGGAGATGTGAAGGTACAACTCCACTAACTTATGATATAAACGAATTTACATGTGAATGAGTGTTGTGTGTATGCGTAGTGATATGTTTACGTGCTCGTCGTATTGTAATCGAAAAAAGATTTATTTCACTCTAAACTTATGGTTTTCTTGTATATATTTATGTTCAAGAAGTGAACTGTACTTGGCTATTGATCATTAGATATTCATCAAGGGCTTCTGTTGACTTTCACTGCAGCATGCTTCCACCAAAAAACACAAACAATAAATGCAGTTCGTTGCTTACTTTGGAGTATCTGGGGGTAAACTAATCAGAAGGACAAAAAAACCAAACCAAAGAATTGTTCTCGATTTCCTTTCGAAAAGAATTGTTCCCTATATATGATTTCTCTCTCTCTCTATATATATCTATATATATAGTTAGGTGTGGTGCTACACTGCCACCTACCCTACCGTGCAGTACTCGTTTACTGTGGCCACTGGCCAGTAGTTAAGATTCGATTTCAGGGTCTGTGAGACACACATATCTCGTACACAAGTACAGAATGGTACTGTATGTAGTTGCCATCGCACAACACAAATGAACAGTCAGACTTTTAATTCGACAACAGCAATAGGTAATCAGGTACAATTGAACCCACAAGCCCAGGTGCCAGAGACTGGGAAGTTCTTTACGCAGGCCGGAGCAATGCAGCGACACGGTACAACTGATGGAGGAGACGGAGGGTGAAGGCCAGAAACCAGGCTACTCCCAGCTGCTGCGTCATCCAGTGTCCAACCATGTCTGCCGCCATGCTTCTTTCTCCCCCTCCCCCTCTCTCTATGGAGGCATGCAGAAGAGTGCAGTTGGAGTCTGGGAGAGAAGCTGTCCGTCAAAATCTCAAACGCCCCTCACATGCAGGTGGGTTATGAATTTTTGAGGGTCTCTTCCTAATGTCTCGTCTTTGTTTTTGTTAAGTATAACATTCACATTTCAACCGTGTTTCTGATTTACATTATATACACGCACAAATCTCATGATTTCCTCTCTCTGCACCTCATGCACACACGGTGACAGGGGCGGTGCGTCAGAGGGGAGAAAGGGGAGGCGGCGTTGGGGAGGACGCGGCTCGCGGTGGGCTGGGGAGGCAGAGGTGCTGTGGTAGGGAGGGCGGCGGTGGCCCGAGGGAGATGGAGGCATTGGTGCCGGAGGGGATGAGAAGATGGGGGGAGACGTTGCAGCATTGTGGTGGTGGGTGGTGCGGAGTCGGAGTAGCGGTAGGGGAGGCGGTGCGCACACTAGTGCTACGGGGTAGCCAATAGGGGTCCGTGACGATGGGGGAGAGAAGAGTTACAGTGAAAATAGATGCAAGGCCGACCGTCGATGATGATGGGAGAGACGGAGGCGAAGGTGACGAAGAAGATGAGGCAGGGGAGGAGAAGCGAGACCCGACGGCAGCTCCCTGGGATGTTCCAGCTTTTCCTGTGCTTGCATCCTACAGCTCACAACGGTGGAGCTGACGTGACATGGAAGGAACGCCATGGCTTTGAGAATAATAAGATTATCTCAAGCAAAATAATAGGCAACTGAAGTTGGACTCAAGTTTTTTTTTCTAAAACAAAGGCTTCACCTGAATTAGTTGCTGAATATATTCTTTAACAAAGTTTTTCATAAGTCTATGAGTGTGCTAGTACGATCATTGATCAACGAGACTCATGGTTACATGTGGATCTCGTTCATCACATCAGCTTGCGGCACAATAATGTATCTTCTTCAAGTTCACCACCAATACTCAGGAGAGGAGGATGCTGAATAAATCGGACATGGGGTTGAGGGAGGCGCGCTTGCTCACCGGTGAGGAGATGGACGATGCGGAGCTCCCGAACATCGTCGACATCGATGTGGCAGCTGAGTAGAAGCTGATGAGGTTGTCTTTAGGGGCGGTGAGATTTGTGCGGGGGAGACGGAAACGGAGGAGGCGACGAAGGGGAGGTGGTAGAGAGCTTGGATCTGGTGGCCATGTAGTGGATGAGGAGCACGGCGCCTCGGAGGCAAGATTGGATAGGGTTAACGGGAGGTGGGTGTGGTAGAGGTGTGGAGGGCTGAAGGGATCAGTGGTGTCCTAAGAGGTGTAGATAAATTAGAACACTTAAACTATTTTGGTTTCAAAAATAATATAAGATAAACCTATATCAAATTATATCTAGATGTACTCTAGGTTTATCTAATATGTTTACTCAAAAGCGCTTGCAACCTATCTAAGAAGGTAAATTACAAGAATATAAATACAGAAACGTAAATAAGGTAGAGAGAGCAAACTTGGTACAATGATGTTTATCCCGTGGTATCGATGGTATAAATATCACCTCTAGTCCATGTTAGAGCTCCACAAAGAATATGTTTCCGGTCGGCACAAAAAGATAAGGTCTCAACCCGAATGAGTCGCCAAGCTACCGAGACAAGATCTCACCACAAACATCTCTTCCAGTCCCTTACCGCCATGATCACTTCGGAGCTTGAGACACAAAGGTAAGGATCTCCGTGTCCCTGTACAATCATCTTGCCATCGCTCCAACCAAGTCGGAGGGTTAACAAGCTTGCCGCTGAGTCACCAAGACTCTAAGGTGCCGATGTACCAAGAGGTATAAGCTTGGATCACTCCTTGATCCAATCTCTAGGAAGCAATCACCTAGCAACACACTCTTTAGGCTTATAAGTACTAATCACTCTCTAATAGTGTGCTTAATCGTCTTGAATGATCATTTTAAGTATTTTGGTGGATTGGATGTCTTCTCAGGTGTATATGAAATTCTCAGGATTCCAGCACCTTCAAATGTCCGATTGGATGGGTATTTATAGCCTCAAACTCGCGCACTAGCCGTTAACCCAATGGCTCAGAAAAGTTATTAACACCAGATGATCCGGTGAGACCAATAGTACTAACACCGGATCATCCGATGAGTACACTCTCACAAACTAGCCGTTGGAACCCCCACTCAAGCCTTTGTGAACACCGAACACTGCGATGTATACTTCTTCTTCATCACTGGACTTTCTGGTGAGTATACCCTTAGCCATCCAAGCCAACTTCTTCTCTGAGTAAATTGTTCCACTGTATTCTCCAGTGCTCATCACTTCATCACCAGACTATCCGGTGAATTATCCTCAGCCATCTAAGCCAATGCAACCCTCTCTGAAAATAATGCTCCGGTGTGCACAGCCTTCATCACCGTACCATCCGATGCCTTGAACTTTGTTCTGCCTCTTTGCACTGTTCATTGTCTGGTGTATTGTTCATTGTAGCATTGCTTCATCACTGGATCTTCCGATGTGTTAATCTTTGATCTTCCATGACTGCAACCTTTTATGGTGGAAATGCTATGTTATATCTTTCTTTGATCATCAAACTATCCGGTGTGTTGTTTTATTATGCCTTTTGGATAAAAACACTATGGTATTGCCATGCTTTTATCACCGAACTATCCGCTAAGGTTTAACCTTCATTCTTTAGCACAACACCCTTCTTTGTAAGAATTATTTTGATGAGCACACTTGCTAATCACCGGACTTTTCGGTGAGATCTCCAGTCCCCTCTCCTCCTTTGTTAGATATGCTCTGGTGAGTTCAACTCCCTGAACACCGGACTATCTGGTGAGTTCATTTATCCTGGGACTTCTCTAATTCAATCAAATTTTGTCTCAGCTGCGGTGGTTTCTTACTGTATTGCATACATGAGACCTACTAACATATATTCTTGACAAACATGTTATTCTCAATTACTATGTTGTTATTAATCACTAAAATCACAATCATGGTCTAATAGGGTCATTGTCGCTACAAGGGCGAATAAGTCCTAGAGTCTCGTGAGGAGGCTTGCGATCTCGAGGATCAGCTCTGGTGGGAAGTAGGAGGAGGAGGCGGTGGCTACAGGGTTCCGGGACGAGGAAATGGTGGCCGGAGGTGGGCATCTCCGCCGGCGATCGGCCGCCGCCATTTTTGCTCATGGTCTTAACTTGCCAGCGGCCCGACGACCTCTGTGACTGTAGAGACTCCGCTGTGGGCTATGGTGCAGACGTGCTATGTACTGCAAGCTACCTATTAGGCCATGCAGACAATGTGCCAGGCTATCAGCTCTCTTTGTGGGCTGTAGTTAGGTTGGACCAGCTTTGGTGCTTCCCATGTACTTCTCAAAAACTTTTTTATTTATATATTTTTAATATTAAAAATTAAAAAAATAGGCAGCCGATTTCAAATTTGATAAAAATAGGCTCCTCTAGCCCCCTCACTGGACGAGTAATGTATCTCGCCCCTACAACGGGTGAGATATATAACTCGCTCGCTGCACGGGCAGGAAATGATGTGGTAGCCACGCTAGTTGCCTCCAATCTGTTTAGAGGGTGAGTTATAAATCTTTCCCACTGTACATGCAACATTATAACTCGCCCACTCAGAGGGTGAGATCTATATCTCTCCCTCTGAGTGCGTGAGATTTACATAAGAATGTTGTTTTCATGAAATTTCAATTATCAGTTTTTATAAAATGTTATTTATTTTGACAAATAGATGTGGATACAAGACATCTATTGTATATATATAGACTACGGTACATGATTTATGATAGTAGAATACCGGGTATAGAACAGATAATCTACTGCACGGAGCAGGGATTTTTCCCCTTCTCGCATGCGCTGCTTCGCGCTCCTCTTCTTCTTAGTGACACGGGAGAGTCTGGCGCCTCTGAAGTAGCTCTTCACACATCTTAAATTGCTCCTCTTGCCTCTTTAATTCCTCCTCCTGGAGGCGTCATTCATGTTCCTGCCTTAGAAGGTTGTCTTGCCACCGCTTGCATTCAAATTCTCGCCTCTAACGCTCCTCTTGCCTCTGGCATGCTTCCTCCATCCTAGTGACACACTCCTCTTTGGTTTTGGCCTCTCTGATAAATCCCTATCATACGGTGACCTCACTATGTCGATCCATTGCTAAGGAGTGTAGTTAAGAATATGGGATTGAGAGGTGTGAAAGAATGGGAAAAGAGAACATACCATGAAATCAGGGTCTAAGCCAGGCCACTTGAAGAACTTCCTACCAAATGTCTCCACTTCAAAGGATATCGTCATTTGGGCACTGTTACCACACGACCACAATGGACGCTCATGCCAGTGTGGCACACCCATGGGGTTGTTCCTCCAGAAATCCATTCCACTCTAATAGTTTTTCGTGAAAGAAATATTTAAATTTCTTTGCGTTTGGTGAAAATAAGTGTGGGTATGCTAGTATACAATTGTATATGAATAAATTAATATAAATACGTGGGAGCAACAAATAAGGTCAAGAACACAAGAGGCACCAATTTTACGTGAAAAACCCTTACGGGGAAAAATCACGGTAGCCTGAAGGCGATCTTCACTACATCAAGAGAGTTACAAACGCATTAGGATTTACAATGCGTCATCGACTTGTCCAGTATGATTTACAATAGATATAAATGAAGTTACAATCTACTTCAATGCCTATCTCTTCGATCCTTTATCATCATAGGGATCATATAAATCTCATTTCTCCTTTTATGTATATCCCTGTATTGCGCTTATTAATCAGACGATTGTGTTGTTCCTGATTCCTAGAGCCTCGTAAGAACTTTAGTTAATTATATCCGTAGATTGAGCCTACAAAATACCTCCGATTAAGCTGCGTCAAACGGTCGTCATCATCAAGCCTCCTATATTGTGCTCCATATCTGTAAATGGGTTACATAAGATAGCAAAGGAATGTTGGGCTCATCGCTTGGACGTGATGCCATATTCCATCATGCCCAGATGTCGGTGTATTTAGAACCAGGGGTCCCTAAGTCCCGAGGCCAGACCGGCCGTCCACCACATATCACCACCCTGCAAGAGAGGTAGAAACAGAGTGCTCGGGAGAGAGTGCTCGGGGCTGCACGTGGCAGCCCCCGAGGACTCGGTGCCCCGAAGGTCCCGCTGAAGTGCTCGGGAGAGAGTGCTCGGGGCTGCACGTGGCAGCCCCCGAGGACTCGGTGCCCCGAAGGTCCCGCTGAAGTGCTCGGGAGAGAGTGCTCGGGGCTGCACGTGGCAGCCCCCGAGGACTCGGTGCCCCGAAGGTCCCGCTGAAGTGCTCGGGAGAGAGTGCTCGGGGCTGCACGTGGCAGCCCCCGAGGACTCGGTGCCCCGAAGGCCCCGCTGAAGTGCTCGGGAGAGAGTGCTCGGGGCTGCACGTGGCAGCCCCCGAGGACTCGGTCCCCCGAAGGTTCGCGCAAGCTCGTTCAAAGACTCGAAGGGCCCCGTCGTCAGGGTGTCATCCAGTCAAGGGCCCGATGCCGCATTTAATAGGCACGCGTGGCCTGGCATTCTGACATCCTGACATTCTCGGCTGCCCACGCCCCAGTGTCAGACCCTGCCATGCAATGGCAGGGGGGCGTGGGTCCATTAAATGCACGGGTCCCGTCCCGTTTTCGCCTGCGCGCCTCGGGATAACGTCGCCAGAATCGAAGCGCTCGGCCTGCCACCCTGCCCTGGCAGGAGAACAAGACAGGGTGGGCGCACCGGGCACCTCTGAGGCTGTCCGGTGGGCCCTTTTCAGAGCACCCCGAAGCTTCCGCAGCGGCTGGTGGTCGAATGCACGCCGCCTTCCTCCACCGCCCCTGTCACTTCGCCAAAATGAAATGATTACGCCTTTCTCCGTGGCACCTGGGCATTTGCGTCCCCTCTTTCCCATTCAGGATATGTCGAGGTCGGCGCATCTATAAAAGGAAAGGATGGAGGACACCAGAAAAAAAAAAGAAAGAGAGGGAGAGGAGAGTCAGTCGAAGAACAAGAAAACAACAGCCCCCGATCGCAAGACGATCAAGAGACCAGCTAGCTAGAACATAAGAGCCTCCAGCTCTTTGTAAACAGCTCTCCTTGGAGAACCAGATATATCCTTGAAGGATCCCCTTCAAGGATAGATATAACACTCATACAGGAGTAGGGTGTTACGCCCCCGCGCGGCCCGAACCTGTTCAAAAACCCGGTGTACCCGCAAGCCAGCGCATTTACTTCCGTTCCCGCTTTTTTTCCGTACAAGCTTTTCTAGGATCATCCCCCCGGCCGAATCTCTAAAGAGGGGTCTCTCGGGATCCCTGCGACAGGAGTTCACTCTCCGACAGCTGGCGCGCCAGGTAGGGGGGAATATCCCTAGATTGTTTGTTTCCCTTTTTTCTCCACAGGAAAAGATGGCCGGTGGGCACCGTCTCCAGCGTTCCGGCTCCACTTCCAGTAACGGAACGCCGCCCCACGACCAAGAGGTTTTTCCCGCCCAAGGGGATCAGGGCGCTGGGCCCATCAGCGCCGCCGCTGCCGGCGTGCTCTCCGACCCCCAGCAGATGGTCGGGGCCCCGGCCGCTAGGTCCGCCTCTGGATCACGTCGAGCGCCGCCCCGGCGCAGGCTAGCTTTTAGTGAGGCCAGCCCAGGGAGCGCCTTGCTTGCAGCGCAAGCCCTCCTCAGGCACCCTCCCATTCGGGCCACGCCAAACACTCCGGAAGGCCGGTGGGTGCAAGATATCGCCGCTTTGGTCGGCACCGCTCGTCGCCAGGTGCAGGTCGAGAGCCCTCGCGCCACTTTTCAGCGCGGTGCCGCCAGAGTCGGCTCCTCAGCGGGCAACACCCGCACGGGCGGAGGGCCCTCCAGGCGGAGCGCCATCCCCCAGGACGTATCCGAGGCCCGGGACCTCCGTTTGCGTCTCGACGAGCGAAGGGGCCACGAGGATGCCCGGGTCACTCTCGAGCGCCAGCGGGAGACCCGGCAGGGGGTTGGGGCAGAGGACCAAGCTTCCTCTCTCCCGGTCCACGACCACCGGGGATCCCCGGCTCGCCGTTCCTCTCCACCAAGAACCCCCGCTCGTGCTGCGGGGTACGGCACCGGTTGCCGTGCCTTCACCACCGAGCTCCGTCGGGTGAGGTGGCCTTCCAAGTTCCGCCCCGAGCTGCCGGAGAAGTACGACGGGTCCATCGACCCCGTCGAGTTCCTCCAGATCTACACGACGGCCGTCCAAGCGGCCGGAGGCAGCGAAAAGGTGATGGTAAATTATTTTCATGTTGCCTTGAGGGGTTCCGCCCGCTCCTGGCTTATGAACTTACCCCCGGGATCTATCAGCTCCTGGGACGACTTGTGCCACCAATTTGTGGCCAACTTTCAGGGTACGTTCGCACGTCCCGGGCTGGAGCGCGACCTCCACGCCGTCCAACAGCAGGAAGGGGAGACGCTGCGTCGATTCATACAGCGTTTCAGCCAGGTTCGCAACACTATTCCGCGAGTGGCCCCCCATGCTGTTATTGTTGCTTTTCGGCAGGGCGTACGTGATGAGCGGATGCTCGAGAAGCTAGGTACGCACGAGATCGAGACCCCTGCGGAACTTTTCGCACTGGCCGATAAGTGCGCCAAAGCTGCGGAGGCCAGGGCATGGCATGCTCCTCGCCCCGCTTCCGATCGGCCAAGTTCTTCCCGCTCTGATAAGCGGGAAAAGAAAAAGAGGAGGAAGCGCGAGGCTGCTCCCGTTGAGCTAGCTCAAATCCCCGCTCACGGGGAGCCACAAGAGCCCGATCGCCGGCAAGAGCGTCGGCCGGATGCCGATCGGCGCCCCGTCAGGGCCCCTGCTCGGGCTCCTTCTCGGGCCTCTGCGCCCGCGAGGGCCCCAGCGCCGGCTAGGGCGTCAGCTCCAGCAAGAGCCCCGGCCCCTGGCCGGGCTCCTATTCCCGCGAGGGTCCCCGCTCCCGCGGGGCCCGAGCCAGGTAAATGGTGTCCCATACACCTGACCAGATGGCACGACCTTACAGAGTGTCGTACGGTCAAGGGACTCGTGGAGCAGCGCCAGAGGGAGCGCGACGAGTCTCGCGGGGGAGGCAATACCGAGGTCATTCCCAACAATGCCGAGCTCGGCTTCCAGGAGCCCGAGCATGCGGTTGCCTTCATCGACGGAGGCGCCTACACACCCTGCTCGCGCCGTGGCATCAAGGTCCTGCGGCGCGAAGTATGCTCGGCAACCCCGAGCGAGGAGGCCGCAAGACCCCTGAGGTGGTCGGATGCTCCGATCACGTTCAGCATGGCCGACCACCCCGTCAGTACTGCAGCTGTGGGGCGGCTACCTCTGGTCGTATCTCCCACTGTCTGCAATGTCAAAGTCGGCAGAGTGCTGATCGACGGTGGTGCCGGCCTCAACCTCCTTTCCAAAGAGGTTTTTGAGAAGCTGCAAGTACCTTCCCGACGCCTAAAGCCGTCGCTCCCCTTCTGTGGAGTAACGCCCGGGCACTCCCTGCCCCTCGGGCAGGTTGAGTTGCCTGTCACGTTCGGGAGCCGGGACAACTTTCGTACGGAGTGCGTCCTCTTCGATGTCGCGGAGCTCCCTCTCCCCTACAACGCCATCCTCGGGCGTCCGGCGCTCGCCAAATTCATGATGGCCGTGCATTATGCATACCTTACGGTTAAGATGCCCGGCCCCGCGGGCCCTATCTCCGTGATCGCTGACTCCGGTGGCGCTGTCTCCTGCGCCGAACAAACCTACATGGCCCTAGTCTCAGCGCAAGCCGAGGCTGATGGCTCTTCAGGGGGCCCGGGACCCTCTTCATCCAGACCCCGACTCGCCGCCGACACGACTGTTCCAACGAAGGAGGTCAAGGTGGGCGAAGACGCTACCCAGGTTGTCCGTATCGGCAGCGACCTGGGCAGCAAATAGGAAAGCGCGCTCGTCGCCTTCCTCCGGGCTAACGTAGACGTGTTTGCCTGGCAACCGTCCGATATGCCCGGGATCCCTAGGGAGGTGATCGAGCATCACTTGGCCGTGCGTCCGGACGCCCGCCCAGTGAAGCAGAAGGTCCGGCGGCAGGCGCCAGAACGCCAGGAGTTTATCCGCGAGCAAGTCCGCAAGCTCCTCGACGCCGGATTTATCCGAGAAGTTCTCCACCCCGACTGGCTAGCAAATCCAGTCATCGTCCCGAAGGCCAACGGCAAGCTTCGCATGTGCGTGGACTACACCGACCTTAACAAGGCTTGTCCTAAAGATCCTTTCCCCTTACCTCGCATTGATCAAATCATAGATTCAACTACGGGATGTGATCTTTTATGCTTCCTAGATGCAAATTCTGGGTATCACCAGATTCGCATGGCCGTAGGGGACGAGGAAAAAACTGCTTTTACTACCCCGGTGGGGACTTATTGCTACATGTCAATGCCTTTCGGCCTGCGCAACGCTGGATCATCCTTCCAGCGCGCCATTCGTATCACACTTAACTCGCAGGTTGGCCGCAACGTCGAGGCTTACATCGACGATCTCGTGGTCAAAACCCGAGACCGCGCCACCCTGCTCGAGGACCTTGCCGAGACTTTCAACAGTCTCCGCTCTACCCGCCTCAAGCTCAACCCGGAGAAATGTGTCTTCGGGGTCCCGGCGGGCAAGCTCCTTGGTTTCTTGGTCTCTGGCCGAGGAATCGAGGTCAATCCGGAGAAGATCCGGGCCATCGAGCAAATGCGACCCCCGGTTCGACTCAAGGAGGTCCAGCGCCTCGCCGGCTGCATGGCCGCCCTCGGGCGCTTCATCTCTAAGCTCGGGGAGCGGGGGCTCCCCCTCTTCAAACTTCTGAAGAAATCCGGTCGTTTTGACTGGACGCCGGAGGCCGAGCAGGCCTTCCGCGACTTAAAGAAATACCTTACCTCGCCACCCGTTTTGGTGGCTCCTTCTCAAGGTGAGCCCCTGCTGCTTTACGTTTCGGCCACTCCTCAGGTTGTGAGCGTAGTATTGGTGGTGGAGCGAGACGAGTGTTCAGGGCCGGGTGCTGGGTCCCAGCTCCCAGAGGCCCCCGATCACTCACCTGTCCTCGTGGCTCCCCCGGGTGGGGCCACCGTCCGGGCCCGCCGGGCACAGCGACCGGTGTACTTCGTCAGCGAGGTCCTCCGGGAAGCCAAGACAAGGTATCCTCAGGCTCAGAAGCTGCTCTATGCCGTGCTCGTCGCCTCCCGGAAGCTGCGCCACTACTTCCAGGCGCACAAAATCTCAGTGGTTACCACTTATCCACTGGGACCCATTCTCCGAAACCGGGAGGGCACCGGGCGCGTTGTCAAATGGGCAGTAGAGCTGGCGGAGTTCGATCTACACTTCGTTAGTCGCCAGGCAATTAAAAGCCAGGCGCTCTCCGACTTCTTGGCAGAGTGGACGCCCGTCCCCTGCGTCAACCCAGAAGAGTTTTCTGCCTATCCCGGGCGCGACGCGCCCGGGTACTGGGTCATGCACTTCGACGGCTCCCTCTCGCTGAAAGGCGCAGGGGCCGGAGTGGTTCTCACCTCCCCAACGGGTGAAGAGCTCCGGTACGTCGTACAGTTGCATTTCCGCGCATCCAACAACATGGCGGAGTATGAAGGTCTCATCGCCGGCCTCCGGGCTACGGTGGGGCTCGGGATTCGTCGCCTCCTGGTCAAGGGGGACTCCCAGCTGGTCGTCAACCAGGTCTCCAAGGAGTACCAGTGCACGGATCCTCAAATGGCGGCGTACGTGGCCGCAGTCAGGAAGCTCGAGAAACGCTTCGATGGCCTCGAATTACGGCATATCCCTCGCCGCGACAACGCTCCGGCCGACGAGCTCTCTCGCCTGGCCTCATCACGTGCGCACGTCCCTGCCGGAGTCTTTGAAGAAAGACTCGCACGGCCTTCCGTCCTGCCTGCCGAACAGGATGAAGGGGAAACCTCGAACTCAATTCAGGGGACCCCGGCGGTGCCCTCAGTGGGAAACCCCGTCAGGGCGCCGCCGTCCGGCGAGTGCGCTGTGCTCACCGAATGTTCTCAAGATGCCTCGTGGATGTCTGACATCCGAGGGTACTTGAAAGAAAGGTTCCTACCCGAGGATGAGGCGACTGCCGAAAGGGTTGCTCGGCAGTCCAAACGCTATGCCATAGTAGACGGGGATCTCTACCGACGTAGCGCAGGAGGTGTCCTCCTAAAATGCATCTCTCGGGCAGAAGGCGGCGATCTTCTCGCTGAGATCCACGAGGGCGAGTGCGGTGGCCATTCATCGTTCCGCGCGCTGGTCGGGAAAGCCTTCCGGCAAGGTTTCTACTGGCCCACAGCTCTCCAGGATGCTTCCGAGCTGGTTCGGCGCTGCAGGGCATGCCAGTTCCATGCAAAGCAGATTCACCAGCCCGCTCAGGCTCTCCATACCATTCCCCTGTCATGGCCTTTCGCGGTCTGGGGTTTGGACATTTTGGGTCCATTCCCCCGAGCAGTCGGGGGCTATGCATACCTATATGTCGCTATCGACAAATTCACCAAGTGGCCGGAGGCGGTCCCAGTCATCAAGATAACCAAAAGCACGGCGCTCCAGTTTATCCGCGGTATCACTAGCCGTTTTGGTGTCCCCAATCGGATCATCACCGACAACGGCACCCAGTTCACTAGTGCCTTGTTCGGGGACTATTGCGAGGATCTTGGCATCAAACTTTGCTTCGCTTCCGTCGCTCATCCTCGGAGTAACGGGCAGGTCGAGCGTGCCAACGCAGAGATACTAAAGGGCCTCAAGACCCGGACCTATGACGTGCTCGCTAAGCACGGGAAGGGATGGGTGGATGAGCTGCCAGCCGTGCTATGGGCCAACCGGACTACGCCAAGCCGCGCTACCGGGGAAACTCCTTTTTTCCTCGTCTACGGCGCCGAGGCGGTCCTCCCCTCCGAGCTTACTCTAGGCTCCCCTCGAGTGCACGCATACTCTGAGGGCGAGCAGGAGCATCAAAGGCACGACGACGTAGACTACCTGGAAGAGCGCCGGCGGCGTTCTGCTGTCCGGGCGGCTCGGTACCAGCAGAGTCTGCGCTGTTATCATCTGCGTCACGTCCGGGCCCGGTCTCTCGAGGTGGGGGACCTAGTTCTCCGGCGCATCCAGTCGCGCGAAGGAATGAATAAGTTGTCCCCTGTGTGGGAAGGCCCTTTCACCGTAATTGCAGTCCCCCGGGCAGGTTCTTTCAGGTTGGCGACGGAGGAAGGGCAGCCACTCCTGAATCCGTGGAACATCGAGCATCTTCGACGCTTCTACCCGTAGACGGTCAAGCTCGCGGTTCAGGTTGATAAGGCCGGGGGCTTCTCCCCGCCCGAGCAGTCTGGAGGCTTCGCCCCGTGTGGTAAATCGCTGTCACCCAACCTTGTAAATATCGTACATTCAGTATTTTAATAAGCAATCACTATGGCCAATTATTCCTCTGGATCCCCTATGTTTAATCTGTCTGGTGAGGTGCTCGGTTGTGCGAGAAAAAGTTCGCTCTCTCATTTTTTCCCGTTGATAAAAGAATCCCAATCGGTATACATGCGAGCAGTCGCCGCTGACTTACGTCCGACATGGTAGGCTGTGGTATTCGGTGTCGTGACGGGCTCCCGGGCACTAACCGAGTTTCGGGGCGCTCTGGGTAATCCCATCACTCGAGCTGCTCGAGTAGGCCGGAGCTCAGGCCCCCGGAGCGGGCTGTCGGTGCTCGGTCTGGCCTGTCATACCCGGGCGCCACCAAACCATAGGACCTCTAGGTTATGCCTCTGTCCGCTCTTGTCCGCCGGTTCGGGTATTCGAGAGGTCTCGGGTCAAGAACGAGAGCAGTCTATAGCAAGTACCGCACTAACAGAGCGCACCAGACAAAGAAATTCTATATTTTCTCTCTCGAGTCATAGGTTGGCCATCACAAGCAGTTCGGCCGCGAGGGCTTCAATGCCCCGGTCTCTGGTCGGCCCCAAGGGTCTTCGGGTGGTCCTACCGCCTAGGCTTGGGTGGTCGAGATCACCCGACCCTAGGAGCCTCGTATGCCTCTGGGCGCTCGGGCGCTCCGTTGAAAGAATCAAGTCCCCGGGCCCCCGAGCTCGGAATCAACCCATTCTGGATCGGCTGGCCGGAAGGCCGACGGCTGCCCGGTGAGTGGTTATATTCAGACAAATCTGCTTTCAGTAAATTTATGTTCCCGAGTCATTCTCGGGGGCTCTCGCGCTTTAATCTGCTCGGTGAGGTGGTCTCCTGGCACGCAAAAACCCTGGCACGTGTCGGCTTTTTCCAGAACGACAGAGCGGTTCGTAGAAAGGAGTACCGTGCGTGCGGTAACGTCTGACCGAAGCCCTTCGTGGTGGTCGTGGTGTTCGGTCCGCTTTTAAGGACCCCGAGCACTACCGAGTCCTCAGGTGCCCTGGGTAATCCTATCACTCGAGCTGCTCGAGTAGTCCGGAGCTCAGGCCTTGAGGGCGGGCTGTCAGTGCTCGGTCCGGCCCGTTTTGAGCCCGGGCACCACCGGACCGCGAGGACTTTTGGTCACATTCTCGCTCGCACGCGTCTCCCTTCTACCAGCTGAGTGGTCGCAAAGTGAAAAGGTGTTCGCTGGGCACGGCGTGTTCCGGGCAGGGTCGATCCATCTCCCGAGCAAGGGAGTCTGTGTCTTTGTTTCTTAAACTAGGCAGTACGGACTCGCGAGAGCTTGAAGGCTGGCTGCGCCAACGCCAGCAACCAGAACAACTTCATTTCTCGGGGATGGGAAGGTCGGGAGCGGCCCGACTGAGTACTCCTCGGGACTTCCAGGCGGAGCGCCAGAGGAAACATCAAGCATACAGAGAAATTGGAGTTGCGAGCCCAAGGAAAAGCTGCCATTATATTCACAAGACATAAACAAAGCATTTTTCTAAGGGTTCACTCCTAATATTCACTCCTGCATCTACAACAAAAGAAAAAAGGGCGCCGAAGGCCTAGTCAGCGGCAGAGGCGTCGGCTGAGTCCTCTGAGTCGTCCCCGGGGGCTGGCGGTGGCGGCACCTCTCGCCTGAAGCCGGCCGCCACCGCAAAGGCGGTACTCCTAACCGCTGCTCGGGCGACCTCCTCCTCAGCCTCGACCACTCCCTCCCGCGCCGGCTCCAATGGGAAGTCCGGGTCCCTGCTTCGGTAGCAGGCCAGGACATGCTCGGCCACGGCTTGGGCCAAGCCACGTCCCTCCCGGGCGGCAAGTTCCTGAACTGCCCAGGGCAGGGTCTCGAGGCGCTCGCAGACCTGCTGCAGCTCCAACACTTGTCGTGCGGGGCCGTCGCCCTTCGTATCGCCGACAAGCCGCCCAAGACCACCTTTCTCCATGGCCCGTCGCATCCGCCGGAGTATATCCTCCAGCATCTGCACGAGGTTGACCCGCGAAACAAAGGCTGCCTCGAGCTTCTCCCTGGCAGCCCGCAGCTGTGCCTCGAGTCCCTGGTCCTCGGCCGGACCGGAAGAACCGCCAGCTGCGGCGGGGACGGCATCCTGCTTCGCCTTAGCCACCACCTCGGACAGGGCTTGTTCACGGGCGGTCAGTTCCGCCTCGTGTTTCGCATTTTCTTCCGCCCTGGTAGCCGCGGTGGCCGCCGCGGCAGCGGCTTCGCCCT
This sequence comes from Phragmites australis, assembly GCF_958298935.1. Taxonomy (NCBI): domain Eukaryota; kingdom Viridiplantae; phylum Streptophyta; class Magnoliopsida; order Poales; family Poaceae; genus Phragmites; species Phragmites australis. Next base: position 28,763,407 of record NC_084936.1, read on the forward strand.
CCCGGCGACTCAGCTCGCCCTCTCGGCGATTCAGTTCGCCTTCCCGGCGACTCAGCTCATTCTCCCGCCGGGCCAGCACCTCCTCCTGCTGGACCACCGAATCCTCCCGGGCTCCGAGATCAGACGCTAAAAGCTCGTTATCCACTTCCCGGATGGAGACGTCCTCTTCCCAGCGCTTGACTTCTCCTCTGATCTTCCGGAGGTCGTCTTCCCAGCGCTGGAGGTCGGCGCGCGTCGTCTCGACCGCGCCCTCTCGGCGGGCCAGCTCGGCCTGCCGCTCCTCTGCAAGCCGTTCCCGGGCCGTGACTGCCGCCTCCCTCACCTGCGCCTGCCCCATCCTGGCAAGGGCCTCGGCCGCCTGCTGCCTCGACGCCTCAGCCAGGCGGGCGGCGTCTTCTCGTTCCCGCGCGGCCTCTGCCCGCGCGGTCCTCAGGCCTTCTCGTTCCCGCGCGGCTTCCGCACGGATGTCCTCCAGGAGCTTCTGCTCCCGCGTGGCTGCCGCACGGGCCTCCTCTCGGGCGCCCGCCAGCTGCGCCTTCTCCAGTACCAGGCGGGCGTGCTCGGCCTCGAGCTCCCCCTCCTTGGCCTCCACCGCCGCGCCCAACTGCCCGACTGCGGCTCGGACGCCTTCAATAGCGGCCAAGAGGGGATCAGCAGGCCGGCCGGGCACTGCGAGCGCCGGTGGGTCCCAGGCTTCTCCGCCGGATGCCTCCAGGGGGGCCGAGCTCTCCACAGGGCCCTGTGCCGCCATCCGCCCCGGGCTCTGCCTGCCCGGGGTAGGCTCCTCCGGAGCCAAGGCCTCGGACGGCAGCTGCGTTCCCGCACCAGCCGCCTTGCCCACCGGCCCCGGCGAGGCATCCGCCTCCACCGTTCTCCGCCCCGGGCTCTCCGCGCCCGGGGTAGGCTCCGCCGGCGCCCTTCCGGTAGTCGCCGCCACCGCCTCTCTCCCTATGGCCGCCACGTCGATTGGCGCCTCCACGTCGATTGGCGCCTCCACGTCGATTGGCGCCTCCGCCGTTCCTACACTGGCCTCCGCTGGCGCAGCGGGCAGGTTCGGCTCTGGCCTTGGCGCCTGCTCCCTCTCCGTCGCCGCAACGCCTGCGGCCGGCCTACGGGAGACAAGTAAAAGTTGTCAAAACTTAGTTCGGGCCGAAAGGACCCATGGAAAAGCAAGAAAAATGACTCACCGATACCGCCATTTGGCCGCTGGGAGCCTAATGTCCGGGTCCGGTGCCGTCGGTCCGGACCCCTCCCGCCGCCTCTTCCGCTGAGGGCTCGGCTGGGCCACCGCGCGGGCCTCTGGTGCCGCCGCGCGAGTCTCGGTCTCCGCCGCGCAGGTCGCAGGCGTCGGCGCGGGCCCCATCCGCACCAGGCGCGGCTCCAGCACCGGAAACGCCGCCGCTGCCGTCGGCGACGGCGGAGACTCCGGCAGCAGGATCAAGGCCCGGGGTCGTTTTCCCCGGTCTCCCGGCGTCAACTCTTCAGCAGCTTCAGGGGCGCCCTCTTCTCTGGCGCGGCGGCTACTGCTTGTGGCGGCCCCGTCGCCAGCCTGCGCCGAGCTGCCAACAACCTCCTCACCCAGGAGTTCTTCCAGCCCGGGGAGCTCAGAGGCCTCGGGACTCCGGCTTCTTGGCCGGTCCACGGGCCCTTGGGCGTCAAACTCCGGCAGCCGCCTCAGGATAGCCACCCGGTCGGGATGGGCGCAGAGCGCCATCTCCGGCCACGGGAGCTCCGCCCGGCTCATGTCCTCCGACCCGGTGATCACTCGGGTCATCCCTCGCAGCTCCGCCTGCCCCAGATCCCAACTCGCGCCGATCTGGGTCCTAGTGATGTCCTCCGGCCCGGTATAGAACCAGCTTGGTCGGGCCCGCTCCCGCAAGGGCGCCAGTCGTCGACGCAGGAAGTCCACGACCACCATGACAGAGGTCAGCCCGGACTCGCGCAGCTCCAAGATGCGCTCCAGCACCGGCTTTAGCCTCGCATCTTCTGGCGGCGGCGCCTCCCACGTCGATCGCCGAGGTTCCGCCGCCTTCTCTGGCAGTTCGAGCCGCTCGTGGGGGTCGATGTCGACGAAGAACCAGTCCCGTCGCCATTCCTCCCATTTGCTGCGCACCACCTGGGGAATATAATGGTCCCCCAGGCCTTCCCGGAGCCGAAGGTTGCAGCACCCCGCGACGTCCGCCGTGGAGTGCCCCCTCTTCTTCCCCACCGGCCGAAGGACGAAGAAGTGGCGAAGCAGCGTCGCCGACGGCATCACCCCCACGAACATTTCGCAGAGATGTGCGAAGACCGCCAACGCCACGACGGAATTGGGGCTTAAGTGCGCCATTTGGATGCCGTACGTCTCCAGCACTTGCAGGAAGAAGGCGGAGAACGGCGGCACTAGCCCCGCCGCCACGAAGGAGGTGAAGAGGACGATTCGTCCAGGGACGGTCGTCGTCGGCGTCAGAGTCGCCGGCCTCACCACCACAGCACCCTCCTGACCTTCCGGCACCAGCAGCTTCTTGATTTTATCCGCCGCCTCCTCATTCCTCAGGCGTGATTCCGGCAAGATGCTGTCCGGAGTCCTATCCCGGCGTCCTCCTCCAACCCTCGTCATCTCAGCGGAGTGGAAGGCGTTTTTTGGTGGTGAAGAGAGAGAGAAGGAAGAACGCTCCGGTCGCCTGGGAATTTCCTAGGGGCTTCGAAGCGCAAAGGAAGCAGGAGCACGGGTGCGAAAGAGCGTGAAAAAGGGGAACGGACCGATCCATTCCCCCTTTTATATCTAAAAATTCAAAAACTGCCGCCCCGGACGGTTCGCTCGGCGAAACGTCGCCTCGGTCGACGCAACTGTCAGGCGAATCTCCCGCCGATCGCGCGATGTCAGCGGTTGCCAGGCGTATTTTTTCCTCGATCTACGCGGCGACCGCGCGGGCCGCCCGTATGATTATCGTGCCCTTCGGAAGTTGAGTGGACACGCGTCCACTCATTTTCCCGTTGGGGCATACTTGATGTCTAAAATCCGCAGGGACCACCTCTCGAAAGCTTGCCACATGGCGTCCGGCCAGCCTTGGCCTCGGTCGCGACGAAGGGCCCATTCGCAGTCTCCGTCCCATCGACTGCCAGCGGGCCCGGGGGCTACTGTCGGTGTATTTAGAACCAGGGGTCCCTAAGTCCCGAGGCCAGACCGGCCGTCCACCACATATCACCACCCTGCAAGAGAGGTAGAAACAGAGTGCTCGGGAGAGAGTGCTCGGGGCTGCACGTGGCAGCCCCCGAGGACTCGGTGCCCCGAAGGTCCCGCTGAAGTGCTCGGGAGAGAGTGCTCGGGGCTGCACGTGGCAGCCCCCGAGGACTCGGTGCCCCGAAGGTCCCGCTGAAGTGCTCGGGAGAGAGTGCTCGGGGCTGCACGTGGCAGCCCCCGAGGACTCGGTGCCCCGAAGGTCCCGCTGAAGTGCTCGGGAGAGAGTGCTCGGGGCTGCACGTGGCAGCCCCCGAGGACTCGGTGCCCCGAAGGCCCCGCTGAAGTGCTCGGGAGAGAGTGCTCGGGGCTGCACGTGGCAGCCCCCGAGGACTCGGTCCCCCGAAGGTTCGCGCAAGCTCGTTCAAAGACTCGAAGGGCCCCGTCGTCAGGGTGTCATCCAGTCAAGGGCCCGATGCCGCATTTAATAGGCACGCGTGGCCTGGCATTCTGACATCCTGACATTCTCGGCTGCCCACGCCCCAGTGTCAGACCCTGCCATGCAATGGCAGGGGGGCGTGGGTCCATTAAATGCACGGGTCCCGTCCCGTTTTCGCCTGCGCGCCTCGGGATAACGTCGCCAGAATCGAAGCGCTCGGCCTGCCACCCTGCCCTGGCAGGAGAACAAGACAGGGTGGGCGCACCGGGCACCTCTGAGGCTGTCCGGTGGGCCCTTTTCAGAGCACCCCGAAGCTTCCGCAGCGGCTGGTGGTCGAATGCACGCCGCCTTCCTCCACCGCCCCTGTCACTTCGCCAAAATGAAATGATTACGCCTTTCTCCGTGGCACCTGGGCATTTGCGTCCCCTCTTTCCCATTCAGGATATGTCGAGGTCGGCGCATCTATAAAAGGAAAGGATGGAGGACACCAGAAAAAAAAAAAGAAAGAGAGGGAGAGGAGAGTCAGTCGAAGAACAAGAAAACAACAGCCCCCGATCGCAAGACGATCAAGAGACCAGCTAGCTAGAACATAAGAGCCTCCAGCTCTTTGTAAACAGCTCTCCTTGGAGAACCAGATATATCCTTGAAGGATCCCCTTCAAGGATAGATATAACACTCATACAGGAGTAGGGTGTTACGCCCCCGCGCGGCCCGAACCTGTTCAAAAACCCGGTGTACCCGCAAGCCAGCGCATTTACTTCCGTTCCCGCTTTTTTCCCGTACAAGCTTTTCTAGGATCATCCCCCCGGCCGAATCTCTAAAGAGGGGTCTCTCGGGATCCCTGCGACAGGAGTTCACTCTCCGACACCAGAGTTCAAGCTGAAAGTTTTGAATTGCCTTTGGCCTTGTCGGTCACAAATATGATGTGTCCAGCCTCGTCGGCATGGACGTAGTAAGGGTTTCTAGCCTCGTCAGCATGGAAAATAATGAATTAGATATGAGCCTTCTGCTATAACATTGACATCACGAAACATGGCTTTGCCTATGCTTTGCCTTGCTTTAACATTATAACACATTGAGGCTATTTTGGCATTGATGGCACCAACACAATTCTTCAGTCAAGCATATCCTGGTTTACTCCCTTCCAAGGAAAAAACACAGCAGCACGTATAGTACTCGTGACTTCAGATCACTATATTGTTGTTCATTTCAACCTGTGCCCTATTTTGCCTATCCTCATGCGGTTGTCATTCTTATCATCATTCGAGAAAGAATGATGCAACTCCAATAATCTTTCATGGATGGTGCTCAACCATGGGAGCATATCCTTTTGTTTTATGACATCTACTTTCTTTGTAGGCACTTGCCAACCTGTAATGCTCTCATAGACGGGTGGCGAGACAACATATCCCCCTTTTAGAGATCACTTGAACCTGTAGTGTAGGTGAGTATGGCCGTCAAAACGGTGTGATTTTGTGCCACCATTAGATTGCTTGCACATGTAAGACACATAAGTGTCGCCATCGAAATGACATGGGTCTTGTCGACTGCTGGTACCTACAAGGTGCTTGAGCGCCGCCGTCGAAACGGCATGAGTCTCAAGGACTGATTGTACCTACAAGGCTTATGAGTGTCGTCGTCGAAACGGTATGAGTCTCAAGGATCGATTGTACCTGCAAGGCGCATGAGCATCACCATCGAAACAACATGGATCTTAAGGACCGATTGTACCTATATGTCAAAGCATCTTGTCGTCCACCTACAAATTGCATAGTGTGTGCATGCGCACTATCGCCGAAACAATGTTCTCCTCGATCACTTGCAACCTGCACAGTGTGTGCGTGCGCACTATCGCCGAAATGATATTCTCCTCGATCACCTGCAATCTGCATGATGCGAGTGTGCCATCGTGATGGCATTATTACAGATCGCCACCACCTACAAGCATGTGCGCCGTTGTTGGAATGACAAGATCTTGTAGACAAATCGCATCCTTGTCTGGCTTGTTGGGATGGTGAGGTTGATCCTTGGATTGCTGTGGCGTTGGTAGATTGGTTGTGTGTGTGACCTGTGTTGGGCGAGGTCACCGGCTGGCAGCAAAACTTAGATCAGATTGGGTGTTGTGGCATGTGTGTAATCTCTGTGTGCGCGCATAATCCTTGTGGGAATGATCTCCATCTCCCCCGTGCTTGTGTTGTTGTTGATCAGCTGCAGCCTACAGGGACGCCGGTTTGGTGTGGGGATCACCGGCCTCAGGCTGCGGCTCCTGCCTGCGTGATATAGATGGCTTCACGTTGGTGCTGCTTCGCTACGACTGCTGCTTTGGTGTGCATGTGAATGGCCTCCTCAGGAACCTCCATCTTAGATTATCTCTAACCGATTCCTGTCGGGTTCAGAATTACTTTACGATAGAATTTTTGTTCCCTTCAGCGTTTCAACGGTTTTTCTTCACGGTTATCGTCACGAAGTAATTTCCAATATCATTCCATTCATGACGAGATTCTCTCTCCTTTCTCTTCATGAATCTCTTCGAAGGGAAGTTGTTGTAGATGAGAAAAAAAATAGTAATAGGGAGCGGAATCGAAAAAGAAATAAATAAAGGAAATATGGTTAGGATGCGCTTAGATGAATTCTTCTTTTGGCTCTTGTATGTACGTGGCCTCCTGGACGCAGGGAGCTCCGCCGCGTGCTTTTATGTTTGGCCAAGGCCACAAATCATGGAAAGCCGTTCCTGGCTCAGCGGTTTGCTCATTCAAAATTCAACGTGATAGTCACGAATCCATATAACAGCCATACATGCTAATCACTGAAACGAAGGCCCGCCGGGTAGCACGGTCCCATCGCTAAGAGATACTCTATTAGCGTAAGGACGCATGCAAGTGTGTGTGTTTCTTCCTTCGCTTTCTGTCTTGTGTTATTCGATGCCCAAGAACAGGAACGGCCACTCGTAACAGAGCGCCAACTTCGGCCAGCAGCTTCTGGATCACCCATATACCGACAACCTATGAGGTCGAATATGTACGCGTATACGCATTTTTTTTTTAACATGGGCCGCAAGTTTGGGAAGGCCGAAAGGTTATCGGACTGGGCTTCCCAATCAAGAAGTGATTATTCCTTCATATCTTCTCAAATAATATTTAATGACCTTTCCGTGCATGCAGCCACTGAGCAGCCAGCCCGATTATATATTGATCTGCCGCTTTAATACTTTTTGTATGCATGCATGCCTGCATCCCCTGACTTAATCATTAGGCTCAAGTGATTACTTCGGATATTTGGTAAAAAAGTGCCAACATTATTGATCAATTAGTAGGTTCATGCACAACCCACCCTAATGGCATAGACATTTATCATAGTTGTCGTACGTGTCCAATATGGACCGTGAAATGATTAGTCAGTTATTGTATAGTAATTTCAAGCTACCATTTGGATAGCATGCTTAGGTTGGAGTTCTTTGCCACCTCGCTGATAGAGGACTCTAGTACGACAAAGCCATCTGATATATGATAATAGCAAAGTAGAATAATGAAATGAAAATGGTACAGTAGTCCTAATTAATCTGATATATGATAGAAATAGTCCTAAACAATATGACACTACATATCTCTAGTATCATCCCCGTTTTGGGAAGATCCCCTAAGTGTGTGCTAAGTACGTGAGAGGGTCTGACGAGACCACCATCCGTCTCTTGCGACTGCTGGGTCGGTACTGGTGTGCCGCCTAACTGGGAGGCGGCGAAGCTCGTCAGGTGGAGGACCCCAACTGAAGAAGGCGTCCATGTCGAACTGTGGAGACTGACGCGCGTATTGCTCGGGGTGTGCCGCTGCCTCGTCTTCCTCTTCATGCCAATGCTGGATCCTTGCATCTGCCTCACCTGTGTACATGGGAGGAACTCGCGACGATGACCCAGTGGCATCTGCGACAGATGGTCAGGGGGCCTACTGCTGAACCCCTGTGCAAATAAAAACATGAATTCAGTAGTTTTATTGCAATATGCTACTACGAACTTTACGAAGTAGATAATCCATTGCTAACGTAATTACCTGTCTCCATGGCAGGGACACGAGATGATGAACAAGGGGCATCTGGGGCAGATGGCCAGCGCCCCACTACTAAACCACTGTGGAAAGTGGAAAAATGTTTCGTATTCTTGAACCTAAGCTCCCAAATTTGCAAGACAGAGCGCAGTCCCAAGAAACATCTACTTCACACACAACAACGGCAAAGAATGAGCAAGGTACAGAGCACAGGAATCTACTTGACAGTTGATGCATGCCAGCATTAAGTACATTAGAGAAGTTTTTCACATGCGCTGCAAGAGAACTACTTAACAAAAGCATTCGTATCCATCTGCTTCAGAAGGATCTTCACTTAGGTGCTTAAAACTACTTCCATGACAAAGTTCGTGGTGGCCTTGGCCTACATAGGTATGTAGGCAGGCAGATACATTCATGACAGACTTGGTGTTCACTGGCTACATGCCTACATTCAGAGCCACAACATCTTAAGGTTGTTACGCAAAAACATCGTCTCGGGACTAGTTGAAGGCAAAAGAGAGCACCATTAAGACCATGTACCTGGAACCAAACCAAGTAATACGAGTAAGTATCATTTAAGAAAAATGCTCCCCAAAACTCTGTCAAGGCATTGATTCCTCAAGGTGAATCCCATTTCCCACACGTTTCGGATTGCCAACATATATGCACTAACTTAACTCTTGAATTCAGAATTGACAGAGCAAAGTATGTCACTAATACGAAGAACATAATATAAAAAACTAAAAGGTAGTAATGCATGAATTCAGAAACATACACAACTCAGAAATCGATAGTAGATGATTATGCATGAATATAGTGTAAATTTCAGGAGAGCAGTCCAATCATCAAATCACGAGGAAAAGGGAGACGTCTGCAGATCCTCCGAGTATTCTACTATTCTTCATATTGACCTCCATCAAAAAAATCCGGTGGTGACAGGCTAGTTACAATTTGCAAGCATCCAGGCCCAATACGATGAAGGTCCATAAGTATTTTATTTTATTCAGGAATTGTGTTCAGTAACAATCATCGATTAACAAAATGTACATGGACTTGACACCCACAATGTTTAGGTTACTCAACCATTTGGTAATCAGTATCTTCCACCTTCGTTTTGTTTTCAGACCAGTACCCTCCACCTCCAGACCTCCATGGCTCCACCCCCAAGCTACTCCAAAAGAAACAGAAAGCATCACTATCGCGGGGGCAAGGATGTGCTGATCCATGAAGGTTCAAGTGAAGGGACAATCAGATTGGCAAAACAGCAAGGTGCTGTGGTACTGATGATCATCAGTCAGTAAACTCTAGTTATGTTATGATAATTAACACGTAGCTGTAGACATTAGTAAATTTACACTCTTGTGATATGTGACAAAATTACACTAGTATGGTGCTATTTGCTTAAGCAAATTAGATATGATGTTATGAAACAGTATGGAGAACTAGAGCTCTAATTTCGAAATATTTCTCATTTTCTATATGCTTCAATAGTCCAATCATTAAGGTGAATTACACAGTAGTCTATTGAAAATGAAATTGCAGCAATGTTCAGTTCTCAGGAAACCATTGTCTTGTATGATCTGCTTGGTAGTTGTAGAGCTATATTTTTCTGTTCTGCCAATAATACAACACAAAGCCACATGGTAGTAAAAAATTATTCAAGCTTCGCAGATTGTATATAAAAAGGATGCATTTCTTGCTGTATTATGTATTCTGGTACAATGATTTACGCATACAGAAAAAGAGGTACACTTGGCAATGTGTAGTTGTGGTTATCGTAAGTTTCCTTTTCTGCATTCCCTACTCCAAAACATTTGACCAACATCCATTCAGATAACCATGTCATGTAACAATTACATGCATTATAAGTACTACTTGTTGCTGCACACATGAAGCAGTTGCACAAAGGAAGAAGCGAAACATGCTTAAGACTAATCTACATTACTTACAAATTACATGTCAACACTTCAAGTCCAACAAATAAGCAGGCACCCCATGTCTATACAAGTCCAAACAACATGTGTAATATGTAACATCCGCTGCTAGTGTGATACATCACGCATGCACATTATGTTTATCAACATAGCAAATGAAAGACTATGCAATAAAAAACAAGTAGTATGAGGGGATGCGGCCAAATATACCTTTGAACAATAACTTCTCTGCACCTCGGAACAATAAAAGAGAGCACCATTAAGACCATGTACCTGGAACCAAACCAAGTAATACAAGTAAGAATCATTTAAGAAAAATGCTCCCCACAACCCTGTCAAGGCATTGATCAATGTAAGGTTCAAGGCTGAAGCTAAAATAATTACTATCGAGCTATCACATTCGCACAGTGGAAAGATGCTACGTTTATTGTGTTACAGGGAGGTAAAGAGGACAGAGCAGATCAGGGGATGAAATTGCATACTCGCAGTGGAGGCAACAAGCACTTCGGGTTAGAATCGCCCTGTGCTTCTGTCTGCGTTAGAGTTGGCTATTCTGCAGATACAGAAACAACAATAATGATGTACTAAAAAATAAACAACAACATAAATACAAAATTAACTGTTACTCACATCCCAATAATATTAAATCTAGCAGGATTCTGGAAATTTATAACCAAAGTCATGACAGTGATAGGTAGTATATATCCAAGTAGATTTGAGAGTGCCGCCTCAGCTTGCTCCAATGTCACCTACGCAAGGAGCAAAGTTAGGCCAAAAATGTCTAATCAAGTAACCATACAACCAAGTAAAAAGTAAAGATGGAAACTAACCCTGGGACACGGGTGATTTAGGAAGTTACGACCAAGGTGGAAAGCTTGGTCCATATCTGCAGTATACGTTTGGTACAAATACGTGCGCAGGAAAGCTGGAACCTGCCGTACAATGCCGATCCAAGATTGGTGGTTTTTCTCGTTCAAAAGATTTCTCAATTTATTGAACCTTCGCTTAGGGAGCCTGAGAATCATCCGATCCACCAAAGAATAGACCATTTGCCTTTCGGCGTAAGAGAGGAGGCAAGGATGGTTGATCACAAAAGTGATAAAATTCGGGTCTTGCCTAAGAGCCTTATTATCGCTCAGTAGCAAGTCCAATAAATGTTTCACATGGATTGCGTGTGTATTCGTAGACGGCTCAAGGAAGGCGGTATCAATTATATAATGCAGTTGAGTATAATCTGCATCGCCACCACCTGAGGTGTATTGCATCTGAACCACATTAGGACTAATTATGATGTGACCATTTGAGATGATAATATCCGCAAGCGTAAACGCACCTCCCCAGCAATATCCTTGTTGATGTCCCTCCCGGCACACACAAACTAACATCTGATGTATAATATATTGGGAGAAAAAGCTCAAGAAAAGTACCGACTGACTATGATTTGGTTGCACATGATCCTTGGGGACCGACACAACCTTAAACATCCTGTGGGCATTGTTCTGCAGAACTATGCTCAATTGTTCGAATAACAATTTGTGGTAGGCTTGCCTGCAGGTAGATATTAAACTGTTATAGCTTTGAGTTTGAAAATTTGTTAAATTACATAGTTTATAAATAACTTACACGCCACCCCTTGTCCTCGGAGTTACATTTATATGTGAGCCCTGGCAAATGTATACTGAACTTAGCAAGCTATCTTCATTCAGCGATCTTCCATTGAATCTCAAGTATGCATCCTTAACCTTTATGTCTCTTTTCATAAGAGCAGCCTGAACAACCTCTCTTGCTGTTGTTGTATTCAGGTTGATAGGCATGGAAATTTGGTACCCATATATGCAAACAAAAACCTACAGGATAATAGAAAGCACATATTGAAAACTGCTCTCCTAACTTAGGCAAACTTTGACACCAAAAAAAAATAAAAATCTGTGAAAAGTTTCAGGTGATAAGAAGAACTAACTGCAGTAATGGATGATGCAGAGTCCTCTCCTGGTGGGATGTGTGTGGCATCACCAATGATGGTTGTTGGGATTTCTGACGCAGATGGTATGCCATTGCTTACAAAGGCTCGCTCAAGAACTGTGTTGCGCCCTCCAACCTGCTTGAGGCAAGGAATCGTTACATTCCTGTAAGAAAGAATCAAAACTAAAACATAGACTATAAAATAGAGACCTTGACATTGATTTTGTGTGCAACATTTTTCAGATATTGCTTGGTTGGCCTGCTAGCATGCTTTGGCAAACAACATTGAGATACGATTCCAATGTCAGTCTCACAAACTCTTTTAATTTTCCCTGCAAAATAGACACATCATGTATATAACAATAATCCCAAGAAACTGCATAGGTGTGTATGACCCGACCAGCAGTATGCATACCGTAAGAACCACTAAAGTCAGGCAGGATTACAATTAGAAGTTGTAGCTGATTTCCCGTTCCTTGTTTGGCAAGCATTTGTGTGGCCCTCCTGTGTACATCTCTCAAAGCATTCTCCATATGGTTAGGAGCAGCTGACATAACTTCTACAAATGGTTTTGGATTGAAAGCCTACAGGGTTGATAAGAAGTCAACTTTAACATATATCGACTATCTGGAATGCCTTAATAACACATGAACATTATGAAGAACTTTACCATTCCTGTGGCACTGCACATACGAATCAGATCCGTACAGAACCTTTGTACCTCCTCAGGATGCATACGTGAAAAATTCAAACAAGTCCAGTTATCCACAGTTCCTCCATCAATCATTTTCTGGAAAAGTAAGTGTACCAACATACACAGTAGTAAGAAAGATTTATTTCATCAAAGGCATAATCTAAAGAAACTGGTGTTAAATTATCGATAGTATCAACATGAAACAAAAAGACAATGCTCACTTAACTTCAGAGAGAAATTTGTGACCAGAACATGGCAATACCTTATTAATCATGTTCCATTGTCCAACAATAGGCGCACAAGTTTTCTCCCTACCAGAGTCATGATATTTCAACTGAAATGTAACAAAGAAATATATTATTCCTCTAAAAAAGAACAAAGGGAATCATTGAACCCTCCATCATTAGCAAAATAAACAAAAAGAAAAAAAAAAGAATTTAGCAAAGTTACCAAAGGTGGAAGCAGCACATGGGCTCGAACAGACACTAGTTCGCTGCAGACCTTGATGCCAAACTCCTGAGCAAACCTATCCTCTGCATACTTGTTGTGCAGAACTATCTATGTGGCACACAAGAAATATTGCTATGAGAACTGATACTCAACAGAGAAAATATGATTTATGCCCATAAGTCCTCAACAGAAAATTCCTGAAGTGTATGGGCAATAAATATATCATCCTAACAAATGAGACAAATAGGAGGGATGAAGCGTACATCACGAGTGCTCTGCTCCCTCTCCTGGGGACGTTTACAGGCTGCTCTGATTATGTTGGTCACTGGTTTGTCATTAAGCTTCTTAGAGTATCTCTGCCCTTCTACAATCTTGCAAACCTACAACCAGTTTTATATGAAATGCTGAACATACCATGAATAATTCAAATACAACTAAGGATCATGGATACAGTACCTCTATAGGCACAACAGACTTCGTCGTCCCTTTCTCATCAACAGAGAATCTAACAGCATCAAATAATAGGCATAAGTAGACATTACAGAGAAAAATATTAATCGAAATGCAATAAAAAAGACAAATAGGTATGATAGCACAATGCTGCAATGGGTCAGAACATGTGAATTGTGTGTAATGTTTCATTTACACATTACTTAAGGATTAGTAAGGTGTTGTACACGCAATTCAGAATTAATAGATCTTTGCTAAGGAGCACATATCAAAGATGCAGGCCTCAGACTGAATCTTTTCTCAACATAATATAACCTACTCCCAACCCTCTCTTATTGCCTATTCTACACACCCACATACAAAACACCATGCCCAAAATCCTCAAGATTATCTGATAACTAGTTTTTCATAACATTAAAACAGCACAGAAAAGGGAAAAAGAGAGAAGCGTTTGCAGAAAGAAACGTACATCAGCTCGCTCATAGGGATGGGAGTAATCCCTGTTATCTTGTATCTTCTGATTTGGTCCTCTTGGTGGCTTGTTTCGATGCAAACTCCCTGTAATGCTTTTTTTATCTGAACACAACGAAAATTGAAAGAGATTGGTACTATAAGCAGCCAACATGTCACACTGTACAAAGCACTTGTAGATTATCAGAGTGGAAATAGTACCTTCACACGATGGCTGTCTGATGTAAGGTGGTACAAGTCTGTTCTCCCAGCAATTCGAATTGTGATCGTATACTCTCTCTCCGCCCTATAAATTTAGAAGGATTAAGTATCTGCAATTGAGAAACAAGTTTCTTATAATCGAGAAAAGTGACCCTGAATAGAATCTGGACAGACCTTTCTTTACCCTTCTTTTCCGAATCAACCAGTTTGACCAAAAACTCCTCTGATTCAAAAGGAAGTGAACTTGCAGTATAAAGACTCTTCCTTCCATCATAGGCTGCCAGTTTACCGTCCAGAGATGTCTTCCCATACAACTTGATGAGCTCACTAAGAACATCCCTATTTGTTGCTCTTGATTTTGATTCGGGATTAATAGCAACCTAAAAGCATGTAAATTCAATGTGAAGATAAATAAACTTTAATTGGGATCCACTACACCATAGTCTGAGAGCTCAACATCATCATACACGCGACATTAATAATCCACTATCCTAGATTCAGTAAACACTAGAGCACAACTAAGTCCTTATCCTATATTCAGAAAACAGCGCATCATAAATAAAAAAAAACCTTAACCTAGAGTGAGGAAACAATACAAAAATAGTCATGGTGCTGGTGTCCACGAAAAGGAGAATTTGGATTCAATCGGGTGCAAATTCGTACACATTCGTCCAGTCAGAGACCAATGGATAAGCAAATTAAGCCACTTACAGCAAATGAATGAAGAAAATTGTGAAGTTCTGGGTGGAATGGCGGGCCAATTGAAGCAGTGGGGTTGGAGAGTTCATTTGCGGGTTGTGGCCTTGGTGTGGGTTGCCTGGTGCAGTGGTGCCTGAGACAGTTGGTGAGCAGCGGCCCCAATCCGGCAGCTTAAAGCGGTGGTGGGGATGGGGATGGGGATTGGGATTGGGATTGGGTTGGGGGATGAAGTGGGGAAATGGACGCCCTAAAATCCTGTCCGTTCATGTGTAATCCTATAGAGTGCTTACTTTGCAGAACCTTACTAAACACTAGATACAGTATCATCTCTACTCCCTAAGGCATGCAAGGACCTTTACTTAGACACTAGTAACAATCTGATAAACTAAACCGCATAATCTAAGTAAGAATATCAAATCAAACAGTCCAAGAAAATTCCAAACAATGGGATCAATCAAGCAACAAGACGAAACGGTTGGCCAAGAATCATAATCTCTGAAAACCAACGGGTAATTTCCAAAAACGTAAATCAAATAACGCAGTAAGATTTGCTATGTTCTAAAATTCAGGCCAATCGTACTGTTCTTCATAAGGACAAAACAAATTCGTGCAGTCAATCATCAAGTCTAAGAGAGCTGAGAAAACTCCAAAAAGGGAACAACATAAAGAATAGTAGGCCTCTCAAACAGAGAAGCGCGCCCGGCCAAGCCAGCAAAAGTTCACCGTACAAGCCGAACAAGAGATCTGACAAAGACCCAACAGCAAAAGTTCAACATGTACGTTTCAAATCAAATAGATGGCTTAAAGAGAGCAAAAGATTCCAAAGGAAAACGAAAGTAGGGAAAACACCAAATATTTACCAAACAGTAGAAGGCTGCATCAAAAGCTTCTGCTCAAAATGTGGCAGCTTGAGAAAGAATACGCCCACCACAAGGATGCAACCGGCTGAAGAAGCTGGAGGATGCGAATAACAATGCATCCGCGCTGTTGTCTTACCGGTTGTGTGTCCACCTTTCACACAAGAAGCGGGACTTAGACACACAGCAAACATATCGCATTCTATATGAACGGGGAAACTTGTTCAGCTCCCCTTCCTCGAGGAAGCGTCCAAAAAACGAACAGCAAAATTGCAGTCAAAAGCACCGTCGCTGGCTGCGCGTTCAACACAAATAAGTGCACGTATCACGACGAAGAACACCAAAAAGAACCACTGCAAGTCTGCAACTGCATGCAACTGGAGGAAACCTTCCGTTTCGCTTTATATGGTCTGGGTGCAGAGGCCAACCTCTCACGGGTGGCTAGATTTATAAGCATTCGCAGTATGCACCGACCCATCACGTCCAAAACGCGCGACCAGAGCAAGAGGAAACGCAGGAATGGAACTATGGTGCACAACTGCACGAGGGAAAGTCCGGTATGAACGTGCGCTCCGACCAAACACCCACAAGCAGGATCAGATCGGAAGCGCCGTTCATGTACTGATGCATATTCCCTCAAAGCCAAGTACCTAACTGAAAAGCAAACGAACAGCAGCGCATAGCTGCATCTGAAAAACCAGCAAAAGAGCAAACCATCAAGCGAACGCACCGTACGCTCTGATCAATACACCCACAAAGCAGGATGAGATCGGAAGCGTTTCATATATCCCTTCACCGTTTCATCTGACGAACTAGCTAGAAAGCGAACAACATGAAAAACTCAAACGCATCCGGAAAATGAGTACAAGTGTACAGGCACAGCCAGTAGCAAAGCTATCCCACACAAGACCACCAAATCTAAGCAGGCGGTAAAGGATAGCATGCATGTAGAAGTTGATAAGAGTAGAAGAACAGAGGGGCTGTAGAAGGGGCGAGCTCATCACATCGTAGTGGAACAGATTGTTGTCGCCGACGTCCACGAGGAAGTGGTTCGCGCGGACCATCACCTTCTTCCCGCAGGTCCGAGGGACCGGGCGAGCAGAGTGCGCGAGCCCCTTTTTCTTCTTCGAGACCGGCGCAAGATCCACATCCGACGCGGCCTCCGCGGTAGCGGCCAGGGCCACCGCTGCAGCAGCTTCCGCGGGTGGCGCCAGCGCGGTCTCGGACACCAACAGCTTCTTCTCAACCTCGGCCGACGGCGCCGAGGAGGCCAGGGCCGGCGCGGACGCCCGAGAGGCGCCCTGCGCCAGCTGGTGCGTAGCCGGAGCCGGAGACTTCGAGGGCGGAGGCGCCCGGATGGTGACTGGCACAGGAGCGGGCGGAGGCGCCAAGACAGGCGCCGCTGACGCGGGCGCGCGATAGACGACCACCGGAGCCCCGTGCCCGTACGCGGCCTGGTGCGGCAGCGCCATGGGCTCGCGGTAGCCCATCGGCGCGGCCTGGTACTGAGCAGGCACCGGAAGCCGCGTCGTCGCCGGCGGCAGCGACACGAAGCCGCTGGGTCGGCTTCCTCCGCCTCCGGCTGCCCCGGGGCCCCGATCGTACGGAGGGCGTGGGTTGCCGCAGCCTCCCGGCCGTCCAAGGCCTTCGCCTCCCTCGGCCATGGGAGAAGGGTGGAAGCAGAGGCTGTGGTGGTGGTGGTTTGCAGTGGATCAGAACTAGAATGGTTGGGACGTGGAAGGGAATGGCGGTCTGCTGGGGTGAGAAGCGGAGGGGGAGGACTTTATATAGGCGGATGCAGATGGCGAGAAAATCCAAGCAAAAGCAGGGCGAAGTACGAAGAGGAAGGATGGACGGTATCTCTCAACTCTACCGGTGACGCTACCGCTCGGTGCTTGTCCCTACTCCCTACAAGAGAGTGCCCATGGTGTTTAATCCGGTTTTGCTACATACCTTGATGATCAATTGATCTCACACACCGGACAAGTTAATTATATGAGGTTATTTAATCGAGATACTAATTGGAAGCTCATTTCGAGGGCTCTACGTTAGTCGTAAGATTAGATATGCTAGAAAAAATACTAGAAATTCTATAAAACAAAACATCTGACCTTCAATTTGGTGAACTCTAATCATCATTGAAAATAATAGCCATTGAATTTAATCTAGAGCCCCTTGTTGGAATTTGAGAGTATTTTCCCTTTAAAATTTGAATTTGAAATAAAGTCAAATTTGAATTTGAGCAAATTTCATAAAAAAAAAAGGAAAATGAGGAGGCTTCAAACCGGTGGGCCGCTTCCAGGCCCATGTGGCCGAGCAGCCCACAGGGCCCGGCCATCCTCTATACCC
Organism: Phragmites australis; assembly: GCF_958298935.1. NCBI lineage: Eukaryota > Viridiplantae > Streptophyta > Magnoliopsida > Poales > Poaceae > Phragmites > Phragmites australis. Next base: position 28,781,110 of record NC_084936.1, read on the forward strand.
ACACGGGAGGATTCTAGAAGGGGGTGTCACCGCACTTGGGGACACTCCGCCTAGCCAGGACGGTTTGTGCTCCCGACGGATTCAAATGGCGGCGGCGTGTGCTATCCCTTGGCTCAGTTGGTTATATCTGGGGTGGTTCCTCTCTTGTGGATCAATCTCCTATCAGTTCTCCACCTTCTCCTCGAACCTACTGTCCTCCACTCTCCACTCCAACACCCTTCTTCACTTGTTTCGTGGCTACGCCTTGTCGGTTCTGGTGACGATGCTCGTGATGCATTGGTACACCTCCTTTGGTTATGTGCCATGTCACCCTGTGCCCACTGGTCCGTGTGGGCTCGGTCGTGGTGTGGTCCGGTGAACCTTGTGCGGAGGAACTCGGCCTTGGGGTCCGCAGTTGAGCGCATGCCTTGGCTGTGGTGGTGGTGACACTCCTGTGGTGGTTTGTGTCATGTCTTCATGCGCGTTTCTACAGGTGGAGTTCGCGTCGTGCGCATCCTATGCTTTGCGTTGGCTGAGCCATACGCGTGGTCTCTCTGTGGTGCTAGCCTTGTGTGTGTGCTTTGGTCGTGGTGACCGCGCTCAGGCACTGGTTGTCTCGAGCTAGTGTTCGACAATATCCTCCCTGGTCCGGAGCTGGGCCTCTCTCTGTTGCGGTGATCCCTGCTCCTCGGATACTAATTGTAATGTACCTTGCAGCTGGTACAATAACATTGTATCTCCGAGAACATACACCATGTCGATCTCGGTATAGTGGGGGTGTCTCTGTTTTTTGGACAGCGCTCGTGCGTGCCTTGCCTTCGTCTGTATCATTGGAAAGTCAGCCCGTTCCCATCGCTTTTACTGTCTAGCCTGCAATTAACTTGATTATTGTCACTTTTGATAAATTTACATGCTAGTTGAGGTGGATGTGATGCTCTATGATAATAGCGGGCTAAGTGAGATTAGTGTGATAGTTTTGCATAATTTCTAGGTTGTAGTTGTTAGTGTATCAGTTTACTGACTCTCTGTGTGAGCAATTAATCATGCTTAACTATCTGTTCAATTGGTTTAATCTGAATTAGTAATTTCTGTGTTAGATTAATTGCGTAGTAAACAAGACATTAACTTGAGTAGCTCAGTCTAGAAATTGTGGTGGGAATTGTCACACTGATCAGTGAACTTAGCAAGCGTTAGATGGTTGTTAAATCGGTAACCCGCACTGAGAGCAAAATAATTAGTTTAACACTTGTTGAGTTTATTCATATGTTAATCCACCTCTTTAGGTCGATTGTCTTATTTGATATCCCTGTGAACATGAGTAGAAAATATTTTGACATATCTGCTATTGAAATGCCCATGTTAGTCTACGTGATATTACTTGTTAGCAGTCATGTTTTTATTCATATGTTTAATTCTGAAATTAATTTAATCGGAACGTTGCTAAAACATAGTTTGAAACAACACCCCTCACATGTCCAAAGTACCGTACACATGCTTCTAAATTACCCACATTTATCATTATGAAAAGGTCTTCTAAATTACCTACCTCTGCAATTATTTAAAAAACTAACCCAAAGAACCCAAATACCTCTTCTAAATTATCCATATCTACTATTATAATAAAATTAACCCAAAGTTCCGCTACCTTGCATCGTTCCTTCTGCTTTTCACCTATTAATTTAAGTCTCGTTCTAAAAAAAATAATTTAGGTCTCTCTCTTTCTCCCTCAATTATGTGGTGAAGTCCACAGACCAAACTAAAAAATAAAGGAAAATATCATAAACGTGAGGAAAAACCAAAAAAAAATATCATTAGAAATTTGGCTTTATATCCAGACAAAAGTAGTCGGTGCAATACATATGTTTTTTACATGTTAGCCTACTTTTTGGTTCTTTATAACTTTATCATTACATATACTCATTTTGAGCTCATGTAGGAGACTATCCACCAATAGCACAATTACAACCATTTGGACACAAATTTGGCCGCTTAATCAACTAATTCGTGGATCATAATGTGCCTATCGAAATACTAGTTTAATTTGAAAATATGCCACCACGTACAGCACCAGGCAATAGTGGAAGAGGCGGGCATGTCGCGTCCGTGCAGTACAGATTCGTGGCGCGTGCGCAGAGCTGTGGTAACGTTACCTCTGCCCACCAACCCATCCATCTCAGGCATATGCGGCTCATGCTGCCATGCATGCATCTGTTCCAGGCAATTAAAGCCAAAGCTGATCAAGATTCTGCAGGTGGCTGTTTCCAAGCAATGCAACAGCTACACAGAGAGAGCACCCACCCGTACCATCCGTATTTTTGGGGTGATCGGTTGCTCGTGCGGAGTTGTCGCTGCTATGAATCGGCTGACCGAAAGAAGTTTAAACGGATATATATTTGTTGAAAAAAAATATATTTTATTATTTATATATATCTGAACAAGATAGGTTAAGTTTTTATTTATTGACTGAATGTAAGTTATATGAGTGGATATAAAAATTAAGATTCTAATTAATTATTTGTATGAAGATGATTTTATAATATTAATAAATAATTATGTCTGTACCAGCGGAGGCAGATAAAGAGAGCACCCATACTTTTAACTCCATGACCGTGCAGCGTGTTGGTCGCACGCGCGCCGGACTAGCGCACTCGTGTGTGTTCTTGACCATGGCCCGGTCTCTTATGCGTGGCTTCGGGCCCACTTGGCATACACACACCAGATACATGTTTCCTCGCCTGGAGTTTGAATCTGAGCCGTACGGTGGCCCCCGGCCTCCTGCATGCAAAAAAATATATGGAACTCAGCATACAACATTAATCCAGTTTAGAGAAAGTCAGAATCGTGTAGGATGTCCTAATTGTGGTGTGCAAGAAAAATATATCAGCCGTGCATTGCAGATCAGATCAGATCGATCGATCGAAGGGTTGTGATCATGCCAATGCACTTTAATTCTGCACCTAGTACAAGATTAGCCGTTTCACTCCTGCTACATGCCGGCGGGTCATTGAGCTCGTCGATCGCCTCGAGGAGTTCAGGCCGCTGTCCGGCGGCGAGATCAAGCTCTGGGCGTTGGTAGTTTTTTTTTCCTTAAACAACTAGGAGAACTACGTATTATTATATTAAAAAAAAAATAGATTAGTTTATAAGAAAAATTGGTCATAGAAAATCTTAACAAGCACCACCATACAACTGTGGAGACCAGCTCACGTGCAAGACAAAGATGGAAAGAAAGAAAGCAAAGAACCCTAGACCCCCTAACGACCAGACGACAAGGCACGACAAAGCAATATACATACAACCCGGCAACCACACAAGCAACATACAGCCCGACACTCCTGAACAACGAAGCGACACCTAAACCAAACGATGCTACCCAGCCAGTAAACGTGCCCAGCTAGCACCTCAACCAGGACATCCCGACAACTCAACAGGCGGAGGCCTTGCTACCACGCCTCATGACCCAACTCGGTCGACAGCCCACATCGAACCGCAAGCAATAGAGGGGATCCTGGGACGACAGAACAAAGCCACCGCCACAAAGCACAGAAGGTGATGAGAAGTTTCGCTAAATAGGAGAACGAAGGGGTTAGAAAGCAGGTAGCAATGGAGGATGGTGCCCTGCAAGGAGTGTCGTCGGTTGCAAGAAAGAACATAGGGATTCTCCGAAAATGACGCCTTCAAGAAGGGAGCAGCAAAGGAACCGCTGTCGCTCGTCCAGGAAACCGGACAGGGTTTTCACCCGAAGAGATCTTAGGGGGGGGGGGGAAGCTTCTTCACGACGCCTCTAGGGAGGTTATGACACCCACAGGCGTCACTGTCGTTGGCAATGGCAAGGAGCCTGCCAGAGCTTTCGCCCCAATTCCCCCCTTCATGACACACTCGAAGAACCCGAAGGCACCATGGGTTGACCAGATCACCTGCAATACACAACCAGCAGCACAGAGCATAAGAACACGAAGGCACACATCCAGCAGCAAGAGGCGACCGGGGGCGGAGCCCTAGCCTACAGCAGCACACGACATGATGCTAGGGTTGTACAAAAACATCATCATCAACGGAGGGCGGAGGGTGAGGTAATGCAACCGATGGCAGCCATGCCCGCACCAGTAATATGAGGTGGACGAGGAGACGACCACAACAACGAGCACCAGGAGAGCAGCACACCTCAGACGAAAGCAGCACGGGGAGCCAGACACACCCCCACATCCGCCCTCCGCAGCTGCACCACCACAGCCGCCCATCACGAGGAGCAAGCCGGCGCAGCACCCCAGCAGAGAGCCCGCAAAGGGTCTGAACTCGACGAAGAGGACCGTGCCAGCAACGGATCTGAGCAGATTCGACCGCCAACGGCCAGATAAGCCAGCAGCAGGATGTCGCGGCACCGCCGGTCCGAGGCCCGATCAGAACAGAAGGCCGGCAACAGCAGGCCTAAACCGGGTAGTCGCAACATGCAACTGCATGGATCCGGCCGGGAAATAGCAGATCCAAAAAGCTCTGGTGCGGATCCGACTAGAGCAAGCACCCACGCGTCGGTCGACCGGAGGAAACGCGACCAACAGGGGGAGGGGAGGGAGGCAGGGAGAGAGGTAGAAGGGGAGAAAAGGAGAGAGAAAGGGGCGATTCCACCAGCCATTGCCAGCCTATGGCGACAACAGCCCAGGCCGGAGTTGGGTGGGGAGGGCTAGGCGGCGGCGGGTGGAATCGCCCCTGAGTCATTAGAGCTAGCGACGTGGGGGGGGGGGGACTCCAAATCTCCTCTCGCCGCTAGTCTGACTGAAATTGAAATGTGGGATCTTTTTTCCTTCTGGGCGTTCATAGTTGCCTGCTTGTCCCAGTGCACGAAAGAGTTGTATCGCTTCTACTGGAAGCAGCAGTGATACAATTTTTGGGTGTGCAAGCTGGGTGATGAGACCACGTTCTTCCACGCCTCGGCATCGGCTCATCTTGGGCACCACCCGATCCAGGTTCTGCATGTCCTACATAGCATAAAAAAGTCTTACTCGTACCTGTTTCATCTATGTATCTGCTCTAAGTACCTAACATGTGGATCAAAATTGTCAGGTATATAAACTAGCAGGCAAATCTTAGAGTCTCCTCTCTTCTCATTCTCTTTAGACTTGAGTTGTCTTGAACAATGTTCATTTATGTTGCACTAAACACTGTCATGCCCGTTTAATTAAGGGACAATTGCAAAGAAACCACTACTCCTGGTGTTATTGCAAGCTTGCCACTAGAAAATTGCAAAAATACTATTAAAACTGTTATTCGAGTGGCATCCTTGCAAAAAATAAAAAATCGGGAGGTATTTGCAATGAACAAATGTTGTATGTGTGAAGTGCACTACGTAAAATGCATGTTGTTCACTACATGTTTACATGCTGGTAGGCATACAGATGTGCCCATGGGTACATAGCGCCCGTAGGTGGCGGGCGTGGATGGTGTTTCTTACCAACGGCGGGTAATAGGTGCGGTCGTGGGTTGAGGAATTACCTAGTAAGCATGAGTTTGTATAGGCTCTAACCGTGGGCATTGGGCTTATTACCATCCCTACTTGGAATACCCCGGTCCTTATTTGTGCCTGGCCCAAATATTAATTTTAATTATTTTTTAATGTAAAAATGGGCAAGCGGGTCGACAAGACCCAGCCCAATTTTGCCCTAAAATTTCATCTCGACAACTTATTTTGGATGCTTAGCTCTAAAATGTAACCACCTCCGGGACCTTCTCATAAATGAAAATCGTTCGTGTGGGCGTCTTCCGCCCCTAATTGGTTCATTGGGGAAAAAAATTCCTGCTACAAGCACGTACTGGCCACCAAGGCAAGTTTGAGTCGCAAGGCCGCGTACTGCTGCTGAGATCGCGTAGCTATAACTCCACATGCTCGGCCGGTCGGGCATGTGCGCAGGAGCAGCTGGTGGCATCTCGTGGTGCAGGCGAGTCAGAAACATGCACAGAGGGGCGCGCAGTTGGAAACACACAAAATTGTTGTCATAAAAAGTACAGTAATACAGAAGTGCACACATATGAAAGTATAGTAAAACTAAGTACATCAAAATCATTTGCAATAACATTGCTGGTCTTCTCCTTTCTACCTCTTCGACCTTACGCTTCACTTGTGCTTGTTGATTTTTGTTGCTTCTTCATTCTAATTCTTCTTACCACTTGATACAATTTAGATTCTTTTCTCAGTGAAGGAGGACGACCTCTTCTTCGAACTGCTATTGGACTGAGCACAATTTTGACGTCATATCTAGATTCTTTGAAGTTTGTTGATGTCTTTGAATTTCTTGTTTTTAAGGGAGAAAAACCTCGGCTTATATTGAAAGCCAAACAGAGTACAATAACCAGAGAACAAAGACGAAAAAGAAAAATAGGCTGGGGTGACTAGCACACCAGACGAGTCCCACAAGCGCAACCAAAGTCCAGAAAAAAGGGGTAGGGCCAAGGGGCATCAAACGATCCTATTACACATGGAGAGAGAAGGGCTCAAAGCTCATAAACATCAGTCGGCAGCCTCTCAATTGGATTGAAGCGGTCCAGCCATTCCCTAGATGAGCCCTTTGTTAACTGCTTTAGCCATAAGAGCATTCAGAATGTCTGCTACAATATGGAAAAGAGCTGGGGACAAGGAATCACCTTGTCTCAGACCTTGGTAGGTCCTAAAATAAGGACCCCTTTGGTCATTTATGTTGATGCACACTCTGCCTCCCTTGATAGCCTGTATCACCCATTAATGACTTCTTCTAAGAAAGACCATTTGACCTTGTCATAAGCCTTTTCAAAGTCAATTTTGACCAACACACCCTTTTGATTGGACCTTTTTAACTCGTGAATGACTTCATGTAAGATCACAACCCCTTCCAAGATATTTCTAACTTTTATAAAGGCTGTTTGACTCGACCCAATCACCTCCTTGGCAACTGTGGTGAGCCTGCTATTGAGAGCTTTAGTAACACCTTTGTAGTCAACATTTAGAAGACATATGGGTCTATACTGTTTAATGATATTGGCCTCCTTAGCTTTAGGGATTAGGGTGATGACCCCATAGTTGAGTCTTTTCAGATCCAGCTTTCCAGCATGGAGATCCTTGAACAACTCAAAAATATCTTATTTCACTTCTTGCCAGAAGGCTTTAAAGAAGGTAGAGTTGAAACCATTGGGTCCAGGGGTAGAGTCTCCCTTCATTTGTTTAAAAGCCATCTCAATCTCTTGATCAGTGAAGGGCTGGGTTAAGGCCTTGCCACTCTCCTCTAATAGCCTACCTTGATCCACCCAAAAGTCATGTGTCAATCTCATTCCCCCCTAGAGCTCTGGCCAAACAACTGTTTGTAGAAGGCATATAATGTTCCTAGGTGTTTATCAAGTTCTTCCTTCTCCTTCCATTGGCTAACAAGTGAAAGAATCTAGTGTTAGAGTCTCCTTCCTTGACCCAAGTGTTCCCACTTCTCTGTTTCCAGTAGATTTCCTCCATGGCCAAGATCTTTTCCAGTGCTCTTTCCATCTGGAAACGATTATCCCACTCCTCAGTACATAGACTCTCAGATTCAGCTTTTGTGTCCATCAGAGAAAGTTTGGCGAGGAGATCATCTATGTTTTCCTTTGTTCTCCCATTTGTTGTCTCTACCATCCTCTCATGAATTGTCTAATGTCACATAGGCTTCCATGCCAATTGTCCATAGAAGAGGTGTAAATAGATCTGGCAACCTTTTTGGCACCCCATCTATCACAGACTAGTCTCTTAAAGTTGTCATACAGCAGCCATTGCTTCTCAAAGGTGAAGTATTTCACCATCTGAGGTCCAGCCTCACCATAATCTAGACAGATGGGGCTGTGGTCAGATCCCACCCTTGTCAAGCTCCATGCATGACAAAGGGGAAGTGAAATTCCCAGTCACTAGTCTTTGAATTTCCTTGCTGCTACTGTGTGCATCAATCTTTATTTGCAACTCATTAATGCCATCCATCACCAAGTTGTACAATATGTCTAACCCTGATCCATTCTCTACCACTTCACTGAAACGCTTGCACAAATTATGAAAGCGTCTCACGATTGGTGTACCAAGCTGATCATCATAGGAGCTTTTAATAAATGTGTGCTTGCACTTGAAATCCTTTCTCCATCGAAGCAGTATATATTTGGAAGGGACCTTTTTTATCTCCATGAAAGGAAGTATAGAAAGGATATGGCTACACAAGATCCCTCTAAATTCAAAGCGCCGACTGAAAGTCCTTGATGTCGACTAGAGGGGGGCGGGGTGAATAGTTGTTTCTGAAAATTAAAACTTAGCTGTGGATTAAACAGGTTCCGGAGACTCCGGGAAGTTCCGGAGACTCCGAGTACCGGAGTATCCGAATTGACTCGGATTATCCGGACTATACAGAACCTTCGAAAACAAAGTAACTTAAGAGATTCTACTAGAGATTATGAGCTATCACAATATCTTTAAGATGGATATTTTCTACTGAACAATAAAGGTACAATTTAAATACTCGCAAGCAATAAAATTGAGGCAAATCATCAAATAGCAATTTGAATGAATAACTTGCAAGAATTTAAATGGAGATAAGATTTAAATCCGAAGTTCGGCCACCTCACAAAGAAGTGCCTACGTCTCCGTTGAGGAGCTCACAAAGAGCCGGGTCTTTTCCAACCCTATCCTCTCCCAAGCGACCACAAAGATCGAGCTAGGGTTCTTACTCAAATTGAGGGTAATACAAACTCCCCGTGACACTCCACAGCGATTGAGTGCTCTACGGGTGACTTCTTATCATCTATAAGCACAAAGCTTCAAGAGAAAAGATTTCAATTCGTAGCTATGCAAGAACTCAAATGCTCAAAGGATTTCTTTTTGCTCTCTTCCTCAAATTTCACTCCCCAAACCAAACTCTCAAAACTTTACAAAGATTGAGCACTAGAGAGTTGGGAAGGCTATTGAATGCACTAGAGAGAGTAAATGAGCTGGTGGTTCAGCAAGCCTTAAATGAGAGGGGGTGAAGAGGTATTTATACTCTTCCCTCAAAACTAGTCGTTACTGTGCAAACCAGGCAGACTCGGAGTCTCCGGGTTCACCCGGAGTCTCCGGGTTCACCCGGAGTCTCCGGGTTGAACAGAAAATCGCGCACCTAACCTGTCAGAACTAGCCGTTACACTGACCCGGAGTATCCGAGTTCACCCGGAGTCTCCGTATAATACTTAGAGAAAAACCGACTAGAACTCAAGTTTGGAGGATGCCCGAAAAATCTGGAAGCATCAGACCTCGGAGACTCCGGACCAACTCGGAGACTCCGGTTAAAAATCTTCGCTAACCGAGAGCCTGTCTCGGAGTCTCACTCGGGGACTCCGAGACTTTAACAGCATCCGGAGTATCCGATCAAACTCGAAGACTACAAGATTTAAAATTAAATCGTAACCAAGAGCTCTTCACGGAGACTCACTCGGAGTATCTGAAACAATTGTATTGTGCAGAGTATCTGGGCCATCCCGGAGACTCCGGGCATAGAAATAAATCCTAACTGAGAGCTCTTCTCGGAGTCTCACTCGAAGACTCCGGAACACCTATAGAGTCCGGAGTTTCCGGACCAACCCGGAGACTCCGGAACCAGACAAAACTACCCTTTGATCTCGGTGTTCGTAAGTGATGGTGTCTCTCAAAAATTGGTTTTCATAAAGCACTTTGAGCACTGAGACACTACCAAAACTAAAAAAAACATCCCTCTTAATAGTACGATATTCCTAAGACTCAAAATTCAAATTTAAAAACAGTTGAAATCTAAGAGTCTCTTCATGTCACTTCTTCTTTCTTTTTGAGGGGCATGGACATCTTTTATCCTTTTTCAACGGGACTAACACATGTTCATACACTTGATAAAACCATTATTCCCTTTAATCGTTTATCAGCAATTATCCAGAACCCACAAGGGGCCTAGATGCACTTTCAATCTCCCCATGTTTGGTGATTGATGACAACTCGATTAAAGCTTATAAAAGATAATAGAATTTAAAGTTTTGAATTTTAAGATATTTGGTAAGCTCCCTCTAAATGTGTGCATTGTCTTGAATTTAGAAATTAAGAGCAAATGCACATATTTAAAGAAGATTTGCGAGAGCTCCCCTTATATCTTAGAATTCATGGGGTGCAAAGTGTGTGAGCATTTATATACGTGATGCATATGATATAGTATATCAAAAAATCTAAGAAAGAGAGAAACAAACAATACATCATCCAAATCATTTCATCACACTAGCACCAAATATGATCTTATGAATTTAAAAGGTCTATTACAAGCACACCACATAGTGCATTACAAATATAGCATATGTCTCAGATAATCCAAGGAAACGATGAAGGGATTAAAAGGAAGATAGACATGACACAATCGGATTTCTCTCCCCCTTTGGCATCAAGCACCAAAAAGAAAGACAAGCATAAAGAAAAACTAGCCACTGTCTTCTTCATAGTCATCATTAGCTCCATCATCGGATCCATCTTCATGTCCATCTTCCGAACAACTTGCTTCAGCTTCTTCTGCTTCCTCATCATCATCATCGCTCTCCTCATCATTTTGAGCATGAGAGGTACCCGTAGCAGCTCTTTAGGCTTCATCATACCAAGCCTAGGGGTTTTCAAACTCTGGCTCACTCTCTTCTGCTTCATGAATGACTGGTGAGCAAGGCGGCTGAATGCCAAGGTGGGTATGTATCTCCTTCTGTCTTGCTTCCATCTTCTTCATCCTCATCTTGGTTTTTCGAATCTGAGTTGCATTATGAGTGCAGACACGAAAAATTTCCTTGAGTGCACTTTTGAGAAAAGACTGAGAACCTCTAGAGGATGGAACACGCTGAGGGGCCATGCGTTGTGCACTTGGAGCTGCAGGTGGAGGAGAGGCCGGAGGAGGTGATCGAGAGCTCATCTCACTCTATAGGGCTCGTGCTTCACCTCCTTGAAGAAATTTTTCGTTGTCACCCTCTCAATCATGTACATGATATAGGGTGCATAAGCACAGCTCTTGTTGGCAGTGTAAGAGGTTGCATGAATTTCTTCCCAAACAAAGTCAATCACGCTAAAGGGTTCACCTCCATTAGACATCCGTGCAAGAAGGTTTCTAGATATTCCTTGCACATTGGTTGCATCACCTCCTTTTGAATTCAAGGTGAGACGAAAGAGACTGTTCAGACATTTGTAGAAAGGCTTCATTCCTGCAGTTGTGCCATACATCACTCTTCCTCGATCCAAGTACATGAAATCAATATCATCCGGTGACAATTGATTCTCATTGTGAATCTTTGAATAGTGCAAATCACGAACATCAAAATCAAATAGGTGAGCAAATGATTGATATGAAATTTTGTATTTTTCTCCTTCGATCATCCAAAACATTGACTGATGTTCCTCATGATCATAAGAAATAGTGGCATAAAACTGGGCAATCACCTCAACGCTCCAATCACATTTTAGACCCATGAACTTCTTAATCTTCTTCTCTTCACAAGCAGTGATGACAACATTGAATGTCTGATCGTTTTTCTGTTCCATATACTCCCAATCAATCCACTGCATCGGGGTAATATGATTTTTCTTGGTGAGAATCACGCTTTCATAAAAGTCATCGTGAAACTCATTCCAAAAGCGAGGGTCGGCCACGCTCTTCTCATATTCATACGGGTCTTCATCTCTTTCTTTCTTGCATTTTGCAGCTCTCTTCATGTAATCAATTATCCTCCTTGGGATTTCATGGGATTGATGAGCTCTATAAGGTCGGTGAAGTTTTAGTGGAGCTAGCACAATGTTCTCCTCTTCTATTTCATCATCCTCCCCGTGGATGCTAGAACTAGTATCCACTGCTTTTTCTTTACCACGACCAGCTGTCACAGGAGTTGTTCCTCTTGACCTAAAAGAGCCTCTGCCTCTCATGACTTGTAACTTAGATGATGCCCGAGGCACATTTCCGGATTGTGCCGGCTCCTCAATTCAAATTCCTCTTGTTTCATCTCTCTAAGGAGGGGCATCAGTTTGACCTTGAGCATGAGAGTCACTTTTTTGTTTCTTCCTCCTATCATACCCATAACCTTTGTTTCAACCCATATCAAATGACCTGAGATATACATCAAAGACGTATAAGATAATGCACAAATGTTGATTGAGGCAGACTGTTGAAAAGAAGAAAGGCTGGATACTCCGGGTGACATAACTCCGGGGCACGTAGGGTTTTCTTGATTCCTTTTCCACATTGCAAACCCTCCTAGGGATTGATTCTAGGGACCATAAGGGACGTATTCACCGAAGGAATTTGATTTTGAACCAAGATATTTGGAGATCGGGTGAAAAAGTACCTTTTGGTCTAAAAGAGGCACCGAGGTTCAATCCGGAGGAAAGGTCGGAGATTAAGAGCTTGAAAACAAGAAGAATCCAAGATCCTCGTGAAAAATCCTTAGTTGAAGCTTGAAATCACCAGAGCCCTCTCTTTGTGGAGAAGGGAAGGAAATAGATGCAAAAGGATGGAAGAGAGAGGAGAAACTGAAGGGATTGCTGTATAAACTGGGTTACTCGGAGACTCCGGGCTGGCCCGGAGACTCCGAGTGGAGTCAGACGCAAAAACCAAGAGCCCGTCCCGGAGGGTGACCCGGACCCTCTGGGTGAGTAACAGAATCCGGATACTCCGGGTGGTCCCGGAGACTCCGGGTTCTGTTAACTCAACAGAACCATAGGCTCATGAAACAGTGTCAGATTCCGGATACTCCGGGATAGTCTGAACATTCCAGGATCTGTAGAATTTCCAGAATGAGATAGGGGCTGAGAGAAGATTGATGGATAATTTGAGACATATATATTTACCATTTGTGATCAGCCAACAAATATCATTACATAACTATGATCACAAGTAGCAAAATATGATCCGAAGATCAAAGATCCAAATTTTCAAATATTGCACACAAGATTTTTGAAAAACCTATCTATAAAATTACAAATCTACAACAGTCAATTGTATGCAATATGTCAAGCCACGTTGCGAGAATCTAGGATATTGAGCTCACATCTCAACTCGCAAAATCTCCGCTCATCTAATGGCTTTGTGAGGATATCGACTAGTTGTTTTTCGGTTCTCACATGGCGAATATCGATATCCCCTTTTGTAGAGTGGTCTCTCAAGAAGTGGTGACGTATATCGATGTGTTTAGTTCTTAAGTGTTGTACGAGATTATTGGCTATCTTGATGGCACTCTCATTGTCACACAAAAGTGAAACTTTGGTCATGTTATAGCCGTAATCTCTCAATGTTTGTCTCATCCAAAATAGTTGAGCACAACAAGCTCCTGCTGCAACATACTCGGCTTCGGCGGTGGATAGAGTTACAGAATTTTGTTTCTTGGATGACCAAGACACCAAGGACCTACTCAAGAATTGGCAAGTCTCGGATGTACTCTTCTTATCCACCTTGCAACCGACATAGTCGGAGTTCGAATAGCTGATAAGTTCGAAGGATGAACCTTTGGGATACCACAAGCCAAGATATGGAGTATGAACTAAATATCTAAGAATTCTCTTAATGGCCATTAAATAGCACTCCTTAGGAGCGGCTTGAAATCTTGCACACATGCACACACTAAGCATAATATTGGACCTAGATGCATAAAGGTAAAGTAAAGAACCGATCATAGAACGATGTACCTTTTGATCCACGGCCTTACCTTGTTCATTTAGGTCGAGATGCCCATTTGATTGCATTGGAGTCTTGATGAGCTTTGCATTCTCCATATCAAACTTCTTAAGCATATCCTTGATATACTTCGTTTGACAAATGAAGGTTCCTTCCTTAAGTTGTTTGATTTGAAATCCTAGGAAGAACTTTAATTTACCCATCATTGACATCTCGAATCTCTTGGTCATGATCCTACTAAACTCTTCACAAAATATTTTGTTAGTAGAATCAAATATAATGTCATCGATATATATTTGGCAAACAAATAAATCATTATCAACATTCTTAGTAAAAAGAGTAGAATCGGCTTGGCCTATTTCAAAGCCTTTCTTAATGAGAAAATCCCTAAGGCATTCATACTATGCTCTAAGAGCTTGCTTAAGCCCATAGAGCACCTTATGGAGTTTATATACATGACGAAGGCATTTGGGATCTTCAAATCCGGGAGGTTGCTTTACGTACACCAATTCAGAGATTGGTTCATTTAGGAAAGCGCTCTTCACGTCCATTTGATATAGCTTGAAAACATGGTGAGTAGCATAGGCAAGTAATATACGAATTGACTCAAGCCTAGCTACAAGAGCATAACTCTCACCAAAATTCAAACCTCTTATTTACGTGAAGCCTTGAGCAGCCAACCTTGCTTTGTTTCTTGTAACGATCTCATTCTCATCTTGTTTGTTACGGATAACCATGGAACCGTCCGAGGGATATTTTTTCAACCCTTTGTGACATCAACTGTAGACTAATGATGGTCACTTTCCATTTATTGTTTACAGGAACTTGTGCCCTCGTACTGGGCACTCCCTGAAGGGCCTCCCCCCTGGTAGATAAAAGGGGGGCAGCACCATGTAATAGAGATCCGAAGGATCAGATCGAAAGAGATCCAGAGAAAGAGAGAGATCCGAAGAGCATTGATAACATACAGAACACACAGGAGTAGGGTATTACGCCTCCGTGCGCTCTGAACCTGTCAAAATCCTTGGTGCATTCATTTCTACTAGCTGACGACGATCCATCCTGCCTAAGTCCCACACGCATTAACCCCACATACGAGGTAGTTCCAGGACCAGCCTCCCGGCCGAATCTCGAAGGGGATCCCTCAGGATCCCTACTCGCAGTGTTCATACACCAATAGGTGAGCGTGTCTGTGCTCGAGCCAACCAGGCCAGGGGTCTTTCCCCTGCACATACCAATCACGTAAGTTATCACTTGCTATTTAAATTCATCACATCAGTATGAATCGTTAATATACGCCTATATTACTCTTGTTCCGAGTGTTCCTCTGGAACCCATGTGTTAATCTGCTTGGTGAGATGCTCGACTCGTGCGCGAAAAATACGCTCTCTCTCATTTTCCCGCTGACAAAAACGGATGCTAGTCGGTATGCGGCACAGGTGGCGATCGCTGACCTAAATCCGTTGTGGTAGGCTGTGGTGCCCGGCTGTTGTGGCAATACCCCGAGCACTACCGAGCCTCTGGGGTTCTCGGGTGGTTCTACCGCTCGAGCATGAGTGGTCGGGACCACCTAGTCCCTTGGGGCGGGCTGTCGATGCTCGGCCTGGTTAGTCCCAGCCCGAACACCACCAAACCATGGGACCTCTTGGTCGTATCTCTATCTGTGCACTTCGCAGGTCTGGGCATTCGAGAGGTCGCGGGTCAGAAACGAGAGCAAGCTATAATAAATACCGCACCGACAGAGCACACCAAGCAAAGAAACCTTGCCTATTTAATCTTACAGAGAAATGCTCGAGAACCAAGCGACCCGAGCACAAGGGCATCAGTACCCAGGGCGCTGCCGAGCCTCTGGGGTCCTCAGGTAATCCTACTGCTCGGGCATCAGTGGTCGGGACCACCTAGTCCCCGGGAAGGGCTCAGGTGCTAAAAGGATGACCTGGGGGCTGACACCAACTCGGTAAGTCACTACTTGGCGTATCTTCATAAAAAAGTCGTGTGAATTTCCGTTCATACATACGTAATAACTATTGTTCCCGAGTTATTCTCGGGACCCTCTTATGCTAATCTGCTCGGCGAGGTGATCTCCTCACGCGCAAAACCCCACCCTCGTATTCGCTTTTCAGGAACGACAAAGACAAACGATAGTCGGTGTAACGCACAGGCGGCAATCGCTGACCTAAGTCCTTATGGTAGGCTGTGGTGCCCGGCTGGCATGGCAGTACCCCGAGCACTACCGAGACTCTGGGGTTCTCAGATAGTCCTACTGCTCGAGCATGAGTGGTTGGGACCATCTGGTCCCCGGGGTCTGGCTGTCGGTGCTCGGCCTGGTCAGTCCTACCCCGGACACCACCAGACCATGGGGACTCTTGGTTGCATTTCCGCCTGTGCGCATCTCCGGTCTATTTGTTTGAGAGGTCACGAGGCAGAAATCGTTCACGAGTCGCAATGGGTACCGTGCTAGGTGGACTCACTTCCCGAGCAAAAGAGTTTGTGTCTATCTGTGTCTATTTGACTCAGCAGCCGTGTACTCGCAAGCGCCCGGGGGCTGCACGCCCCGAGCACGGGATCCTACTCACGGGCTCAGGGGCTGGATGCTCGGGAGCCGAGTACCCCGAGCACTACTGAAACCTGAGGGTCTCGGGTGGTCCTGCTGCTCGAGCGTGAGTGGCCGGGGCAACCTTGTTCTCGGGGGTAAAATGCCGGTGCTCTGCCTAGTCAGTGCCTCCCGAGACATCGGTACAAACAAAATCAAGGAATAAGAAGTACAAAACGGAGTACGATTCCAAGGACAGCTTCTAATATACTGAAGGGAGCCAATCAACAGGGAATCACTTCCAGAATTACAACTTTCAAAAAGAAGAGAAAACCTCTAACTTATTATAGGCTACGGAGGAGGTCACGCGTCATCGCCGCTATCACTGCCCAGGCCCGGCTCCCGCACAAAAAATTCCGCCACTTCGGTGGCAACATCACGTATGGCTGCCCGAGCGGCGGCTTCCTCCGCCTCAACCACGCCCTGTCGGGCAGGCTCCAGTGGGAAGGCGGGGTTTCAGCTACGATAGCAAGCGAGAACGAGCTCGGCCACACCTTGGGCTAGCGCACGCCCCTCCTGGGTCGCCAGTTCCTAGACCGCGACGGGGAGAGCCTCCAGGCGTCGGGCGATCTCCGAGAACCCAAGGGCAAGATGGCCTAGCGTATCCAGCCCTTGGGAACCCACCATCATGGACCCGAGCCCGGCCGCCTCCACGGAGCCCCGGGCCTGCCGAAGGACGTCCTGCATCATCGCCTTAACATGCGTCCGCTCTTCACAGACGGCATTAAGATCCTCCTCGGCTTTTTTCAGCCAAGCTTCAAGACCTTTGTTGCAGGCAATGCTGGCGGGAACGTCCTTCGCGGCTCGTGCCTCCTGGAGTTGGGCAGCCACCTTGGTGCGGGCCCGCTCTAGTTGCTCTGCCCGGGCCTCGATGGCCTGCTCTCGGGTAGTTACGCCTGCCTCCTGGTTGGCGAGGTTCTCCTCCCGGGCGGTAAGCGCTGACGACGCCAAGTCAGCATCCATCTCGCGCAGCGCAACCTGCTCCTCCCGGCGGAGAACGTTGGTGCGGCCGCGTTCGAGATCTTGGGCTTGGCGGCGGAAGTCCGTCTCAGCGAATCACAAGGTTTCCTCCCTCTTGCCGACTGCCTCCTCCCGTGAGGCAACCACCTCCTCGCGCAAGGCAAGCTGCTCCTCATGAGTGGCCAGCTCACCGGTGCGCTCCTTTGACGCTTGGTCGCTCAGCGCCGTGAGCTACCCCTAGCGTTCGGCCTCTTTCTGTGCGGCGACGGCCTCCTCGCGCACTTCTTCCAGGGCCTCCCGCTCCGTGGCTAGCTCCTGCAGGGACCTCTTGTAGGCTGTGCGGGCCGTGGCCACGCGGGTCTCCAGAAGCTTGCGGGCCTCCTCCAGCCGGCATCTTTCGTCAACAAGGGCGGCACGCTCCTCTTCGAGCTCAACCCTCTCCACCGCAATGGCCGCCTCGAGTCGCCCGATGACCTCCCGAGTGCTCCCCAGCACCTCGGGGAGGGGTTCCGGGGCCTGGCCAGGGGATGGCTGAGAGCTGGATCCCATCCGCGCCTTTTCAGCAGAGGCGCTCGGGGACCCCGACGGCGGCTGCGCCAGCACCACCCTTGTCACGACGGCCTCCCCTGAAGCCAGTTGCTCCTCCCCAGTCGGAGGGCTCGGGGCAGAGCCAGCCTGGGCTCTCAACTCAGGGCCAGAGGAAGGCCTTGGTTACTCGGGAGACGCTCGGTCTCCTGAAGAGCCCTTGGGCAGCCTGGAATGGAAAGAGATCAACCCCCAACCAAAACACGGGCAAAACGAGATCGAAGAAAAAAAGGGGCTTACGTGGTTTTGGCCCGTGGTACCGCCATCGGGACTGCGGGATTTGGAATTCTGGGGCCTTTGGCTTGGGCTCCGGCCTTCTACTCTTTGGGGGTGGGCTCTGGCCCCTGGGCCGTTGTGAACTGGTCCCAGCATCCACCCCGGGACCTACTCCCGAGGGCTGGCCAGTCCAGCTGTCGGCCGAGGGTCTCGGTGCGGGGATGGCGGAGGTGATAGCGATGAAGAGGATGAAGATGGTAGGGCGATGGGCGACTGGGGACGCTTCCCCTTGTCGCCCTGGCTCGGTGATCTACCATCGTCTGCGGCAGCGCCCCGCCCTCTGTTGTCGTCTGCCCCGGGAATATGCAGTGTCCCGGGGTCTCGGCGCCCCGTGCAATCCGTCGGCCCCTGGGCGTCAAAGATCGGCATCGACTCCTGCAGAGCCGTCTGGCCCGGGTCTGAGCAAAGTGCCAGGTCTTCACGTGGCAGGACCGCCCAGGTGAGGTCTTCAATGCCGATTACCACCTTGAGCAGCGCCACCAGGGCCCCCTCATCAAGGTTCCCGCCGTCACCTATACACGTCCTCGTCACATCACGAGACCCGGTGTACATCCAGGCAGGACGGACGCGTTCCCTCAAGGGGGTCAGCCGGCAGCACAGGAAGTCGGCGACCACCATTAGCGAGGTAAGGCCCACCCAGCGCAGGTTTTCGATGCGGTTCAGCACTGGGCGCAGGTGTGGGGGCTGACGTCGACGTAGACCCAGTCCCGGCGCCAGTCATCCCACTTGCAGCGTAGCACCTGCTGGATGTAGGCGTCGCCGACACCCTCCCACAGGTGAAAGTTGCAGCAGCCCATGACCTCCACATCATCCGACCCCTTCTTCTTCCCGACCGCTCGGAGGATGAAGAAGTGCCGGAAGAGCGCCACAGACGGCGGCACCCCTACGAACATCTCGCAGAGGTTGGCGAAGACCGCCAGGATCACCACCGAATTCGGGCTTAGGTGGGCCAACTGGACGCCGTAAGTGTCCAGCACCTGCATGAAGAATGCTGAAAATGGCGGCACTAGACCGGCGGCCACGAAGGAGACAAAGATGATGATCTGCCCAGGCCCACGTGGGGCGGGCGGATGGGTGGCCGGTGTCACCACCGATGCTCCCCGC
This sequence comes from Phragmites australis, assembly GCF_958298935.1. Classification (NCBI taxonomy): domain Eukaryota; kingdom Viridiplantae; phylum Streptophyta; class Magnoliopsida; order Poales; family Poaceae; genus Phragmites; species Phragmites australis. Next base: position 28,800,262 of record NC_084936.1, read on the forward strand.
TGGCCAGCAAGGACCATAAGCTTCCGCGCCCTCCTCATTCAGGAGGCGGGATTTCGGCAAAATGGCACCGACGTTCGACGCTTCCCGATGGCCGCCTCCTGCCCTTGGCATTTTTAGTGGTGGGAAGTGCGCTGGAGGTGGCTGGAGTCAAGGTGCACTGAAGGCTGAAGAGAAGGCTCCCAGTGCTCAAGAATGGCAAAGGCAAGAATGGCGATTAAGGAAGGCAACGGTCCGTTGCCTCTCCCCTTTTTTTATCGCTGGGAGTTCAAACGTCTTATTCCTCAGCGTAATAAGTGAGGCACGTCTTCCTCGGTTCGCGCGGAAGCCTGGGCGTCTCCCGCCTCATCATTGCCTTCCTCGAAAGTTGAAAGGGTGCGCGCCCTTTTGGCTCCTCCTGGGGTTATACCAAGAGCTTGGGCCTAAAAATTGCAAGGCTCACAAAGATTTTGGCACCGGGCGACAGAAAACCACGTGGCACCAATGCTGTGATCGGCCTCGAAGAAATAGGGTCCCACCCTCAGAATCTAGACCATCGCCTACCAATGGGCCTGGGGGCTGCTGTCGGTGATACGGGATCTGGGGGTTCCCGAGTCCCGAGGCCAGAACAACGCAGTGCCACATGGCGCCTTCCCTTAGGGACCACCTCTCCGAGGGCCCGAGAGAAGCAAGGTCCGGGAGTGGGTGCTCGGGGCCAAGAACAGTTGGTCCCTGAGTACCCGAGGGAAGCAAGGTCCAGAAGTGGGTGCTTGGGGCCAAGAACAGTTGGTCCCCGAGTACCCAGAGAGCCTCGAGGATCCGAGGGAAGTAAGGTTCGGGAGTGGGTGCTCGGGGCCAAGAACAGTTGGTCCCCGAGTACCCAGAGAGCCCCGAGGACCCGAGGGAAGCAAGGTCCGGGAGTTGGTGCTCGGTGCCAAGAACAGTTGGTCCCCGAGTACCCAGAGAGCTCTGAGGACCCGAGGGAAGCAAGGTCAGGGAGTGGGTGCTCGGGACCAAGAACAGTTGGTCCTCAAGTACCTAGAGAGCCACGAGCACCCGTCAAGCCCCATGCCGGTGGACCCCGCAAGGACTCCACGATGAGGTGTCAGTCAGTGGGAGGCCCGATACCGCATTTAATGGGGAGCGTGGACGGTCACATCCAGCCATTTTCCCCCACGCCTGCCATACTGAATACGCCAGTCCCTGCTGCCGCTTAGCAGGAAGGCGTGGGCACAATTAATGCGGCAGGTCCCATCGCATGTCCCCTCGCGGGGCCCATGAAGAAAGACAGTTTGAAGATATCTTTGATGGGCACGAGGCTTATCGCCCTGTCACATCAGACCGCGTCAGACCTACTCTGCCCAAACGGGCATGAGAGAGTACTCAGAGGCTGGCCACTGGGCGCCCCTGCGCCTACTAAAGCAGGAACGCGAAGACCAATAGAACCGTCCGAGGGATATTTTTTCAACCCTCTGTAACATCAACTGTAGACTAATGATGGTCACTTTCCATTTATTGTTTACGGGAACTTATGCCCTCGTACTGGGCACTCCCTGAAGGGCCTCCCCCCTGGTAGATAAAAGGGGGGAGCACCTTGTAATAGAGATCCGAAGGATCATATCGAAAGAGATCCGAAGGATCAGATCAAAAGAGATCCAGAGAAAGAGAGAGATCCGAAGAGCATTGATAACATACAGAACACACATGAGTAGGGTATTACACCTCCGTGCGGCCTGAACCTGTCAAAATCCTTGGTGCATTCATTTCTACTAATTGACGATGATCCATCCTGCCTAAGTCCCACACGCATTAACCCCACGTACGAGGTAGTTCCAGGACCAGCCCCCCGACCGAATCTCGAAGGGGATCCCTGCTCGCGGTGTTCATCTACCAACAATACTCTTCTCTCAGGTCATATGATTTGTGCATCCACTATCAATCACCCAACTTGATCCACTGGAGGAGTATGCCTACAAAACAAAAGTTAAGCCTTTGCTTTAGATACCCAAATTTGTTTGGATCCTTTCATGTTAGTCACAAGAATTTTTGGTACCCACACACTCTTTTTCACAATTCTATCCTTTGTGCGGGTACCAACATATAGAGCAACCACTTTACCACGGTGATTCCTCTTGAGCATGTAAGAACCATAAAAAGAGGATTGAGGCACATAAGCTTTATGTTGCTTCACTTCAGAGGTATGATCGGCTTGCTCGCTTCCTTTGATGAATTTTATGCACTCTTTGCCCTTGATCACAATACGCTAATTTGATTTGCTTGTATGCATGTAAATACCGAGATCTCTCTTTAGCTTGTTGTCTTTGGCCTCAATGATTTTGTATAGTGCATCCTTTGATTTATAGGTTTCAATGCAACCATACATGATCAAGGCATTTAGCCTTTTATTCTCCTTTTGTAAAGCTTGCAAGGATTCAATGTTAGTAGCACAAGCATTTATATCTATGTTATAGCACCGAGAATAACTATTACTTGTGGAAACATTAGAGACTAAGGTTGCATCATTAGATTGGGATGAGCTATTTTTGAGAATGTTAATTTGTGATTCAAGAGTTTTATGATTTTCATTTAAACTTGACAATTTTTCTTGAAGTATAGAATTATCATTCTCAACACTAGTAATTGAGCTATTGTTCAAATTTAGTTCTTTGGTCAATTTCTCAACTTTCTCCCTTTCTTTAGCAAGAAGTTCATCGAGTTCAAGATTTCTCTCATTTTCAAGGAAGAGCAAGTCTTCTTGCTTCTCGAGGATCTCCTCTTGACCCTCTATTGTTTCCATAAGTTCTTTCAATTTAAGCATGGCATTTTTATTAAGACCTTTAAACATACTTTCATCACAACTATCACTATCACTATCACTATCACTAACTAAAGGCTTAGGATGTGATTTTACCTTTCGCCCTTTTGCCATGAAGCATGTGGGAGTGTCATCGTCGCTCATTTCCTCAAATAATAATTTTGTTGGTGTAGGGGCTCGAATGGCGATGGTGGCGACTCCTTCATCATCGGAGTCGGAGTCGGAGTTTGAATCTCACTCCTCGCCAATATGAGCATGACCGGAATATTTCTTCTTGTATGCCTTACTCTTGTTCTTTTTAAATGGCTTGCCCTTCTTTTCTTCTTTGTCTTTGCTCTTCTTCTTGTTAGGGCAATCCGCTATGAAATGGCCAACTTCGCCACACTCATAGCATGCCCTCTTGGAAGTTCTTCTCTTGGGCATATCTCTTTTATACTTGCTATATCCTCCCTTCCTCATGAATTTCGTGAACTTTCTTACAAATAAAGCAACTTCTTCATCATCGGAGCTTTCGTCTTCACTTGAGCAAGATTCTTCAACTTGTTTGCTCTTGTTTGCCTTGAAAGCTATATCTTTGTTCTTGGAGGAGGAGCTTTGCTTGGACAAGTTCTTCACTTTATTTGCTTCTACTTCCATTAGCTCATGAGCAAGTATTCTCCCAAGAACATCAATTGGGGTGAGCCTCCTTTCCCGGATGAGGGTGATCAAGGTTGGATTTCTTGGAGCAAAGGCTCTAAGTAACCTTCTCACAACCTTGTGATCATCGAGTTCTTCACTCCTAAGTCATCTTATCTTGTTCACAAGCACCATCATCCAATCATACATTGCTTGTGGAGTCTCATCATCCTCCATGACATATCTTCCCAACTTGCCTTCAAGTAATTCAATCTTGGATTCCCTCATACTAGTTGTACCTTCGTGTGACACTTGAAGTGTGTCCCAAATTGATTTAGCCTCCTCAAACCCATCCACCTTGTTGAACTCTTCGGGGCTTAAGGCGCTAAGTAGGACACTTGTTGCTTGGGCATTTCTATGTATGGCTTCTTCTTGTTCGGGAGTGAGCTCCATGTCTTCGGTCGGAAAATCAATACCTACACACACGATTCTCCAAATGCTCGGATGGAGCAATATTAAATGCATCTTCATCTTGTGCCTCCAAGCGGCGTAATGAATACCATCAAAAAATGGTGCATGCCCGAACGGCACGTGTCGGTGACACAGGAACCGGGGATCCCTGAGTCCCGAGGCCAGCACAGCAGAGTGCCACGTGGCGCCCTCCCTCGGGGGTTATCTCCCCGAGGTCCGAGAAGACCAAGTTCCGGGAGAGGGTGCTCGGGGCCACGAACGGTGGTCCCCGAGTGCCCGGGTTCCCCGATGACCCGAGAAGATCAAGTGCCGGGAAGAGGGTGCTCGAGGCTGCGAACAGTGGCCCCCGAGCACCCAAGTTCCCCGATGATAAGAAAAGCCAAGTTCCGAGAGAGAGTGCTCGGGGCCGTGAACAGTGGCCCCCAAACACTCGGTTCCCCGAGGACTAAGAAAGGGTGTATCCGGGAGAGAGTGCTCAGGGCTGCGAACAGTGGCCCCCGAGCACTCGGTTCCCCGAGGGTCTGAGAAATCCTTCGCCAGTGGTCCCCACAGAGGCCCAGCGGTAAGGTGTCAACTAGTGAGAGGCCCGATGCTGCATTTAAGAGGGTGCGTGGCCTGTCACTTCCAACTGCTCCCCCCACGCTTGCTGTCAGTTCCTGCCACGGTCTGGTAGGGAGACGTGGGGATATTTAATGCACGGGTCTCATCGTGTGTCATCCGGCGCGCCTCGGGATAACGTCGCAGAGCTCGAGGCGCCCTGCCTGCCGCCCTACTGTGTCAGACCTGCTCTGATCGGACAGGCACGTCGGGCTGCTCGGTGGCTGCCCGGTGGGCACTCCCTGCGGCGCCCGTTGAAAAACGGTATGATGACGAATAAGACCGGACGGAAGCGCGTTTTCAACCCTCCCCGTCACCTCACGCAGCAACCCATGATGGTTGCTTTCCATTTATGGTGCCTCGGAACTCGCGCGCATCCTTTCTGGGCACGCTACAGCCCCGGTGGGTATATAGGCGGGGCGGGCTCCCCGGAGAAAGACAAGGTGAGTTCAAGTTCAGTACGAGCTAAGTTAGAGTTCGAGGATTAGTTAGACCGGAGTTGAAGTGGAGATTGACGAACCAGAAGACAAGTCTCGAGGAACAAGGAGCACGAAGCTCTAGACTAGACAAACATTCTTGTAACCCAGCAGATACTCAGAGAGATATTCTCAGAGCATTTATAACATACACACAGGAGTAGGGTGTTACGCTCAGTGCGGCCCGAACCTGTCTAAAAATCCCTGAGCATTTACTACTTCCTGCATCCGATCATACCATTTCACCTGCATCCCATTCACTCCCATTTATTTCACCTACGAAGCGGATTTAGAATCATCCCCCGGCCGAATCTCAAAGGGGGTCTCTCCGGATCCACGCTTGAGGAGTTCACCCTCCGACAACACGGAAATGAAGTTGTTAGAAGAGAAATTTAATTTGCTATAATCGAAATTGATTTCAACTCCCTTTCTTTCTTTGGAACCACCGGCGGTTGACGCATCTCCCAAATCCATTTGTCTTCTAGAACCACCACCCGAGGTTTCACCTTTGGGGCTTTTCGAGCTTTTCTCTCCAGATGCCGACATCTCTAATTCCTCCAAATGATTAAGCCTTATAAGAAGTTAGGCTCTGATATCAATTGAAAGTACTTGATATCAACTAGAGAGAATGAATAGTTATTTTTAAAAATTAAAACCCACCAAACTTTCAAAAATCTTCTTCATGATATGCCACAAACACCATCTATGTCGAGCTTTGGGGAATACTTCTTCAGTAGCATTCTGCATTGCTTTACACTGATCAGTAATTATGGCATTTGGTGCTTTATTTGACATACAAGACAGCCAAGATCTGAACAACCAGACAAAAGTCTCTGTTTCTTCGTTAGATAGCAGACCACATCCTAATAGAATGGATTCCCCGTGATGATTTACACCAACAGAAGGAGCAAATGGCATGTGGTACTTGTTAGTCAAGTATGTAGTGTCACATGTCACAACATCTGAGAAAGATTCATATGTAGCCCTACTTCTTGCATCTACCCATAAAACATTTCTTAGCTGGGAGTCCTCGTCAAAGTCATGACATAAATTTTTTTTGGATCTTTGGACTGCATACGGAGGAAATATGGATAAACTGCATGCGCATCTCCAGCACCAAGCTTCAACTATCTTACATCTTGCAAATAGTTCCTGCACTTCTTCTCACCAAATTCAAGATTTTCATAGCCTCCAGCTTCCATAACGAGAGAACTAAAATTCTTGTTTATACGAATTCCTGCTTGGTCATTCAACTCTAGCCTTCTCTTAGCATGCAAATCAAGTTTCTTGTGACACCTGAGAAGTCTTGCTTTGCCGGGACTCAAAGCATGATTATTGGTCATGCGTGAGAGTACTAACGCGGAACTTTTCACCATAAAGATAGAAGTTACTTTAGCTGGGCACTACGACCTTGTCGAGGGGTTAGGTTTGAATGTGTTCTTCGATGTGTACTGAGCCTTTCCTTGTCTGCTACAAGCGTGAAATATTTCACCTTGCCATCTTCAGTCCTTTTAGAGCCTCTTCTTGTCACACCAAATCCCATATTTTGAGCATAACTTTTGTAGAAACTGGTAGCATGGTCCTGACTGTCAAATAACATTCCACTCTTCAGCTCCAAAAGGACATCTTTCTCTATTTGAATCAGTTCTAATCTCCTCAACAACAAAGTCATCTTCCTCATAATGCATAGTCTTGTTCAGTGGCGGACCGAGAATTTGACGATTGGATATTCAGTATTAAAAAAAAATATTTAATCTAAAATACGAGAAATCTATAGTAGCGTAAATTTTAAAGTATAAATTGTTTATAGTAGAGAAGTTTCAATTAATTAAGAGAAATTACAAAATACTTAAAAGAAAATTATAATTTAACTTTGTGTTCCTTTATGGTTTGGAAACGTTAAATGATGTCACTATCCTTAACTTGCACAAAAAATTCACGCTCAACTGCTGACTGCCGAACTGGACAGTCACAACATGGAGATCATGAACTCTTGATGCTTGTTGCTGTGGTATGAGAAGGTGGGCTCTTTCTAGTTAATAGGCCAAGTGGAGGATAAATAGTAGCTTAGACTCACGATTTGCTGAGTGGTCTGATAGATTAAAGCAGCAAACAAGTAAGTTGGTCTAACTAGAGATATATATATGTAGTATAGCTGCTGTATAATCAATTTTTCGCAAAAAAATTGGGTATTCACTTGAATATCCATGCATCATGGTGGGTCCGCCCATGGTCTTGTTGCACTTCATCTGAAGATAGATTGGTATCCATTACCTAAAACTGATTACAAAAGCATGTCAGATGAGATGTGTAGACTCCCTGATCTTTGGCCCAATCAAATCTGATTTGAGTGGCCCAATCAGATCTTTTGGGGGGGGGGGGGGGGGAGGGGGAGGGGTGGATCAATGGAGTTGTTCCTAAGGACTAGAAATTCAAATATGCAAATAAAGCGTAAGATCAACAAGGGCTTTGGCATACCTTCTGCCACACGATCAAGATGAATACTCCCTCCTAGTTGCTACAGAGTACATCTGATTGAACTTGATTGCAAGTTTAGGGTTGGAAGGCGAAGAAGAATTGTATTGAGGGTTTAGAGGGGAAGACAAAAGTTGGTCTCAGGGATGCGAAGAGACCTTGGCAGGCATGGTATTATTGAGCTCAAGCTTGGACTTGGGCTTTGGAAGAGCAAACGGATTGGAATGACTCGGAGGTGTGCGCACGCACACCGTCACGGCGTCACACATGTGCTCGTTCTGCCGCTGGAGTCGTAACCTAGTCGGACGAGTGGGTCATATGTATGGCATTTTCGTTACCAAAAATAGCCATGGTTCAGGGGGCACTGAACCAAACACCTCCTAATATTTGTAAAATTACACGGCCGTTTAAAAAATTGCATATATATATATATATATATATAGATGTATTTATATATAACTAGCTATAGAATATCTTATTCTATGGCCCGACTCAACTTACACATCCGACTCAATCCAACTGACCCGATCCAATCCATCTGCTCAAATTGTGAGTTTTTTTTTCTATTTTAATCTCCAGCGGGTCCGTAATAGCGTGGATGTTGGCCGTGTCCGCGCCATTGTCAATGGTGTGGACCCGTGCCTCCGATTACGAGCCCTGAGGTCCGCGCCATAGATAATGACGCGGATATTGTAGCGCGAACACGGCCAACACCCGCGTCATTGTCCATGGTGCGGACCCGTTCCATCACCTCCGGTTCCGAGCCTTATGGTCCGCGCTATGAACAATAGCGCGGTTGTAGCGCGAACACGGCCAACACCCGTGCCATTTTCCATGGCGCGGAGGCGCGGATCCGTGCCATCGCCTCCAACTACGAATGCTGGGTCCACGCCATAGACAGTAGCGCGGAACGCTTCCGGTACCTTAGCTACAGAATAATCTATATTATAGCTAGCTACATATTATACTTGTCATATATATATATATATATTTGCAATTTTTCAAACGGTCGTGTAATTTTATAAATATATATAAATAAAAAATTCTCACCAGCCTCAGAGAGAGAAGTTCCATGCCGTGTTATGTTGCTGAGCCGAATTGGGCCGCTCGATAGGCAGGCAGGACTTATGAGAGGCGTCGGATGCAGCGGACGGCCGATACGATGCCGACTGCACACCCGTGACGTCGCTTCCCTTCGTTCCCCATCCCCCCGTGACGGCCGATGATCCTGATCCGCTCCAGACCTAATCCCCTTCGCCGGCGCAACACCAAATCGTCAATCCATCCCATCTCATTCTATGGAGGACGAGGCAGTCGATCCACATCCAAGTGAAGTGCTGCTAGATCGCTCCGTGCTGCGACTCATAGATGAGGTAGCCGAGGAAATCGAAAGAGGAGGAGCACCGCCGCTGTCCGTCACCGTGGCCAAAATTCTTGATGGCATCCCGGCGTGCGGCAGCAGAGAAGAGATGCAAATCGCCAGGCAAAGAGCGATCACAGCAGAGATTTTGCGCTATCGGGCAGAGGTCGAGGCGCCGGCGGCGGCAACCGTTCGCGACCGCAAAGCCTCCCGCCCCAGCGCGGTGGAGAAGGTCGTGGTGGCCTTCAGCGGCAACGACGACGCTGCCTTCTACCGTGAGGTACTGGAAGGCATCGAACCTGTTCTTGAGGTCGCCGACCCCCCAGGAGTGACCTCCCTGGCCCTTCGCCTGTCTTGGGCACCAGGCTTCCCCTTGCGCAGCAGGTACCCCTCCGGCGCCGTCATCTGGAGCTCTCACCACAACATACTCGTCCTCTTCGTCACCACATACGCTTCCGGTCTCTGTTGGCCAGGGTTTTACCTGGTCTACGATTCCTGGGCCAGTTCGGTCGCCGTGATCCCGCCGCTGCCATCCTGGTCCGCCTACATGTTCTCGCACTGCAGCATTGGGACCGGGTCCGCCGTCCTGCGCCACGAGGCGCCCAGCAACTATGTGCTCGCCGACCTTCTCCTCCGTCAAGAACACGGTTGCGCCACAAACAAGGCCGATCTGTTTCTGTGGTGGTCGTCCGGCGACTGCGCCGGCCGGTGGATGCAGAAACAGGTGGAGCTCCCCCTCCCCTCTGAGCCTGAGAAACACACGTCGAAGCGCACCTACAACTTCACCGCCGACGCGGTGTTCGCGGGCGGATGGAGCCGCCTCTGCTGGGTCGATCTTCTCCAGGGTGTCTTGGTCTGCGACGACGTGTTGGCTGCATGTCCTCGGTTCCGCTTCATCGCGTTGCCCGAGGGGTGTTTCATCAAGCATGTCCTCCGGGGGCAACCGGAGGAGTACCGGTCCGCATGCTGCGTCGAGCGTCCTGGTGAAGGGATCCTCAAGCTTGTCACCATGGACGGCCATGGCCAAGACAGCCCCATCAGCGATGTGACCCTCACCACGTGGAGCCTGTCCCTCGACGGCTGCCGACCGGAGTGGGTGAAAGGCCCATCCGTCACCCTCCGCGAGCTCTTGACCGACCCAACCTACAAGGATGTCCTGGGTCTGCAGCCGCTCATACCTGTCCTTAGCATGGTTCAAGATGATGTCGTCTACCTCTCCTTTGCTCCCCGCCGTGAGTCCATCCATGCTGACGACCGTGAGTCCGTCGATGCTGACGACCGTGAGTCCATCGATGCTGATGACCTTGAGTCCGTCGATGCTGATGACATTGTGGATGTTCCAGCCAGAGGTTTCTGTATGGTTAGGCTTAGCCTCGACCTGCAGCGTCGGAGGGTGTTGTCTGCCCACAAGTTACCTCCTGAAAGCAGAGTTATTCCCAACCCTGATATCTTCACGAGTGACTTCAACACCTACTTCAACAAGGTATATTGCCCCTTTTTTTTCTTCCTGAGATTGTCCGGCACCATCTAGTATTTACTATTGCGTCTGACTGACATATATTCTTGTTTCTTCTAGACAAGTCAGTGGTGTGAAGCGCAGCAGAAGCTTGGTGAAGATGCAAGCCATTCGAGTGGTGAGAAGCTTCCCCGTATCAGCGATGCCGCGCTGATGTCCGCCCGACCTTGTTTCAGGCCCAACACTTGGCCTCGCTCGTTAGGTAGCAGCTATAGGATGGGATTGGCTGAGCTTCTGGATGGTGTTTTCTGTGACTGAGGCGCGGGATGGAGGAGGAAGGGCGACGTGGGATGGATCGGACTCTCACTTCTTGAGCAATCTGTCTTTCAGTTTTAGCTCAGTATGTTTATCACTGCCATTGTTATCTTTTGAAACAGATGATCTCAATATAGCTGCCATAATGTGTTAGATCACTGCTTACTCAGGACATAGGAATTAAGACAATGAAAGAGGCAGTACAGCTTCGTAAACTCTTTCCAGCTGCTTAATGAATTGAGCCCTCGAAGGACATGGCCGAGGTTACTGTGCACACATGGCTGCTACCAAATCATTGTACTGTTTATGTTTACTTTTGTGTAACTATCAGTTGAGCTGTGGTTAAACTTTTGATATCTTTGTCAGGTTCGGCCTTCCTTTATGACAAGAATCACGTGCAACCTCTCTCTCCACGAGTACTGTCCTGATCTTATTCCTGTTAGTCTTAGAGGAGCCGAATTCTGAAGTTTTCGAGTTCTGTCATGATCCTGTTCCTATTAGTTTTATAGGAGCTGAATTCTGAAGTTTTGCTTCTGGCATTCCATGAAATGTTGTAGCCTTACAAATACTTTCTTTCTAACAAAGTCGCTCAAAGACATTTGAATATAGAAATCACAGTGACTCACTGAGTAGTTATTTAACACAGTACCTGAGTTCTGAATGCATGCTATTTCTATATTATCATTGAGAAATGATTATTAGGGAAATAGACAACTTTTTGCTGATCTGAATGCATGTTAGAGCAGAGAGCCTCTAATGTCACGAATTGTTGCGGGTTTTCCTCCCCGTCAGTTCTGTTCGCACGTAGCAATATTCAGGTAAAGCTACTGCTATACTTCCTCAAATTAGCAGATCTAGAGTTTGGTAATTGAACTGTGTTTTTTACTGATTAACTATATACCAATACATCCGAACGTAACATGTAATTTGATGGTTACTGGGTAGCTCATCTGAACATCATTTAGCTTGCTTGCTGGTACCTCTAAACAAATCAGTGCCTGCCTGAATGTATGGCTCCATTTCTTCTTCCCTACGCCTCAGCCACGAGCATTGACTCAAGCTCACAAATCAACAGAGCTGAACATACCTATTCCTGCAAGCTTTAGGCCAAGCAAAGCCCAGAGCTGCATCACACAGCATTGCCTCCACAAAACGGTGCCTAAATTATAGACTCTCCAACAGTCACATAACTGGGCCATGACTTAAGCATAGAAAATAACATTATTTTCACAAGGAATGCTGAAACAATAATCTGTGTGTTGATTCTGTATCCTAAAAAAAATAACATACGTTTCATAACGACTTGTTACATGAATCAAACCCAATATAAACACCACTCGAAAGTCCAGTGGCAGGAGCGCGCTAACGGGCCTAGCTATGTTTCTAGTGTGTTTGATTTTCCGGTCCTCGTAGCAATGCTCCCACAGCCCAACAACGTGCAGTGCAGTTTAGTGGGTTTTACAAGCACCAGAACTACTTATCTTCGTTTCATGTGAATCTACCTCTGATTTCTATAATTTTTTTAATATTATATTTTAATACGGATATTACAGAAATAGTACCAGAAATGAGAAAAATTTAAAAGTAATACCTATTCACCCTACCGTATGGCGAAATATTATTTTCATCGTACCATACAACGAAAATTGCTGACGTGGCGTTGGCGGCAGTACTAGGGTGCATTACTGCAGTTATGAGGTAGTTTTCGCCATACGGTTTGGTGAAAATTAGTTATCGCCAAATCGTACGGCGAAAATAAATATCGCCAAACCGTATGGCGAAAAATAAATATCACCAAACGGGAGGCCGAAAAATCCCGTAGCATGGACCCTCCTTCCTGCGTGGGCCCGTGAGCCCTATCTCCTGCGTCGTAATGGCCAAAAAAATTTGTTCTGTCGACGAAATATTGTGTCGTTTTTTATTTTGCAATTGAAATTATTTCTGAAACGGAATGAAAAGGTGTAAAATAAATTGTAGAATTGCTTGTCTGACAATGAGAGGTAGCTGATAAATATTACATGGTAGACTACAATAGTAGTTTTTTTTGAACGAGAACCGTGGGGCAAAAGAACCCCCCGGCGGCATTTGATTAATAAAAGAGAGGAGGATCCAGTGGATCCAAAAAGCTACAAAGTTAACCAACAGTTAACTAGAAGGAAAAATAATAACAAAAAAATTACAAACTGTCCAGCCATAGTCGAATTGCAGAGTGAAGATTGGGCCTAATTCTGTGAAGATGAAGAATAATCTCTTGCTTGAAACTGATCTTCCAGGAGGAGACACTAGGCATCCTTCTATTGAATATGATTGCATTCCTTTCATTCCATAAGCACCATGCAGCCACCATGAAGATTTCCATGAAAAAAGGGAAAGGAAAAGCATTCCTGGCCAATATGATCTTGTGCTGTATTTGAGCTTCCTCATTCCATACTATGCCAAGGGAGAACCACCGTGCAGCAGCACTAGGGCACTCAAAGAAAAGGTGCTCAAGTGTTTCTTCAGTATTGCATTGACCCATAACAGATGATCTCAATATAGCTGCCATAATGTGTTAGATCACTACTTATCTTCGTTTCTAGTGTGTTTGATTTTCCGGTCCTCGTAGCAATGCTCCCACAGCCCAACAACGTGCAGTGCAGTTTAGTGGGTTTTACAAGCACCAGAACTACTTATCTTCGTTTCATGTGAATCTACCTCTGATTTCTATAATTTTTTTAATATTATATTTTAATACGGATATTACAGAAATAGTACCAGAAATGAGAAAAATTTAAAAGTAATACCTATTCGCCCTACCATATGGCGAAATATTATTTTCATCGTACCATACAACGAAAATAGCTGACGTGGCGTTGGCGGCAGTATTAGGGTGCATTACTGCAGTTACGAGGTAGTTTTCACCGTACGGTTTGGTGAAAATTAGTTATCGCCAAATCGTACGGCGAAAATAAATATCGCCAAACCGTATGGCGAAAAATAAATATCACCAAACGGGAGGCCGAAAAATCCCGTAGCATGGACCCTCCTTCCTGCGTGGGCCCGTGAGCCCTATCTCCTGCGTCGTAATGGCCAAAAAAATTTGTTCTGTCGACGAAATATTGTGTCGTTTTTTATTTTGCAATTGAAATTATTTCTGAAACGGAATGAAAAGGTGTAAAATAAATTGTAGAATTGCTTGTCTGACAATGAGAGGTAGCTGATAAATATTACATGGTAGACTACAATAGTAGTTTTTTTTGAACGAGAACCGTGGGGCAAAAGAACCCCCCGGCGGCATTTGATTAATAAAAGAGAGGAGGATCCAGTGGATCCAAAAAGCTACAAAGTTAACCAACAGTTAACTAGAAGGAAAAATAATAACAAAAAAATTACAAACTGTCCAGCCATAGTCGAATTGCAGAGTGAAGATTGGGCCTAATTCTGTGAAGATGAAGAATAATCTCTTGCTTGAAACTGATCTTCCAGGAGGAGACACTAGGCATCCTTCTATTGAATATGATTGCATTCCTTTCATTCCATAAGCACCATGCAGCCACCATGAAGATTTCCATGAAAAAAGGGAAAGGAAAAGCATTCCTGGCCAATATGATCTTGTGCTGTATTTGAGCTTCCTCATTCCATACTATGCCAAGGGAGAACCACCGTGCAGCAGCACTAGGGCACTCAAAGAAAAGGTGCTCAAGTGTTTCTTCAGTATTGCATTGACCCATAACACAGTTGTAGTTTTCCAGATATTTTTTCCTTCTTCTTAGCATGTTTCTAGTGTTCAATCTATCATTTAGGAGGAGCCAGGAGAAAAACTTTATCCTTGGAATACATTTAGACTTCCAGATCCATAACATGGTGATTGGGGGTCGAATGGATTTGAAGTGATGATGGTAGAACTTACTGACAGAGTAAACATGATGTCCCCAAATGAAGGTCCAAACATCCTTCTCTTCATGACTATCATTGCTTAGCTCCAGAAGATCTTCTGCTAACTGTAGCATCTCATTATGTGCCTGCCTTGTCATAGGAATTCTGAAAAGATTCACTATGTTGCTTTGCTCTTTAACACTTTTCAGAGATATGACTGGGTCCTTGGCAAAAGAATGCAGATTGGGATATTTCTGTGAGAAAATAGTATCCACAATTATATCATCCCAGAAGCTGATTGTATCCCCAACGTTTGGAATACATTTGGCAATGCCTCTATATTGGTGACTGAGCCTGAGGATGTCCTTCCACCAAAAGGATCCTTTTTCTCTTCTGAGATGAGGCACTCCATCAGGATAGTATCTGTTCCATACAAGTGTGACCCACTGGATGTCTTTTTTCTGATAGAACTTATCCAATTGCTTCAGTAAGAGAGCATCATTCTGCAGCTGCAAATTAACAACTCCCAAGCCCCCTTTCTCTTTTGGTTTCATGACCAATTTCCATGCAGCTAGGTTATACCCTTTCCTTCTAAAGTCACTGCCTCTCCAAAGACAGTCTTTTCTGTACTTGTCAATTGCCTCAACTACTGCAACTGGTAACTTCAGAGAGCACATATAGTAGGTGGGGAGGGAGGATAGCACTGAATTTACCAATTGCAGCCTACCAGCATAGGACAGGAATTGAGCACTTGCAGAAAGCCTTCTTTCCACTCTACATATCAGAGGTGCATAATCTTTGACCTGAGGTTTGGTGAGACCTAGAGGGAGACCAAGATATGTGAATGGGAAACTCCCAACTGTACATCCAAATGCATTTGCCAGGCTAGTGGCATTATCATTATCCATGTTAATTGGGACAAGACAAGATTTGTGAAAATTCACCCTCAACCCAGTTGACAAGGTGAAATCTTGTAACAACCCCTTGAGATGTATCAATTGCTGCTCATTTCCTTGCATTACAATAATTGTATCATCTGCATATTGGATGATTGGGAAAGCAGTATCACTGTTTTGAGGAAAGGGAGCAGAGAGAGCACCTTGTGTGTATGCCTTATTGACCACACTTTACAATAGGTCAGCAGCCACTGCAAACAATAAAGGTGAGAGGGGATCACCTTGCCTTACCCCTCTCTTACACTTGAAGTCTTTCCCTGCAACTCCATTGAGCAGCACTGAGGATGTGGCTGAGGACAAGATATCTATAATCCAAAAGATCCACCTCTGTGAGAAGCCTTTAGCCTTTAGCATTTCAATAATGACTGAGTGCTCTACCATATCAAAGGCTTTTTCAAAATCTAATTTCAATATAATGATTTCCCTTCTAGAGTGATGACACTGATGTAGAAATTCAAATGCCCATCCCAAACAGTCCTGTATTGATTTCCCTTTTATGAATCCATATTGATTGGCATGCACCACTCTTGGCATTTCTTTCTGCAGCCTATTTGCCAAAAGTTTGGTGATAATCTTCATAGAGGTGTTTAGCAAAGATATGGGCCTGAAATCATTTACAGTTTCAGGATTATCTTTTTTGGGGACTAAGGTGATATAGGAATAATTGATGCTCTTGAGATCAGCAAGATGATCATAGAAATCAGCACACATCTTGTACAAGTCCTCTTTTATAATGTGCCAGGTCTTCTTCACAAAGAAACCATTAAAACCATCAGGCCCAGGGGCCTTATCATTTGAGAAATCCAACACAATTGCATCTATCTCTTCCATGGAGAAAGGCAGGCAAAGCTCACTCAGATTCTGTACTTCAGG
Organism: Phragmites australis; assembly: GCF_958298935.1. Lineage (NCBI taxonomy): Eukaryota > Viridiplantae > Streptophyta > Magnoliopsida > Poales > Poaceae > Phragmites > Phragmites australis. The sequence goes on from NC_084936.1 coordinate 28,816,502, forward strand.
AATTAGGCTACTAAGGTCAAACTGCATCTCTGTTGCCACAGTTATCCCAAGCCTATTTTTAAACTCTTCCCAGAAAAGTAGGCTTTTATCCTGATGGCTGGTTATCATTCTTCCATCATTGCCAATGATTTGACTGATGCTATTCCTTCTGTATCTTTCAGTAGCCATGGCATGAAAGAACCTAGTGTTTTCATCTCCAAGTTGTACAAACCTTTGTGTAAACCTTTGTCTCCAATAGGTTTGTTGCATTCTGAGCAGCATCTGAAGTTGCCTCTTAATTATATCTCTGAATTTTGACTCATGTGAGTGTAGCACTCTAAGTTCTTCCAACATATCAAAGAAAGCAATAGTGAGATTGCAATTTGCAATGAGTTTTGATAGGTTGGAGATGTTCCTTGCCCAGTTCTTAAGAATTTTCCTTAGGAGCTTAAATTTAGTACTAACAATATGGGTACTATTGGATTGACGAGCAGGTATGACCCAGGAATTACTGATGGTCTGCATACAAGAGGGATGGCTGAACCAATAATTTTCAAACCTGAAAATATTGGCTTTGGGAATGGCAGTACTGATTTGTACTTTGCATGGCAGATGGTCAGAAATGATCCTAGCAAGAGGGAGGACCATGGTAGAAGGATACTTGGTTATCCAAGAGGCAGAAGTGAAAAACCAGTCAATCTGCTCAAGAAGAGGAATGTTCTGCATGTTGCTCCAGGTAAAACTGCGACCTTTGATGGGAAGCTCAATGAGGCCCAAGTGACTGATAATGCTGCTGAAGACTAGGATGTCATTGTAATTCCCTCCTGGTCTATTTCTATTCTCAATGGATCTGTAGAAATTGAAATCCCCTAGAATTAACCAAAGATCATCGTCTCCAATTTCAAGACTGTATAACCAATTCACAAAAGAATCTCTAAGAGGCTGCCTGCATGGGCCATACACAACAACCAGAGTCCAACTCTCCATGTTATGAACAGAAGTGACAAGGAGTTTGATTGCAAATGGGTGCTTCTCAAGTGTAGTGACAGAAAAAGAGGAACCAGCCCAGCACACTAAAATTCCCCCAGAAGCACCATTTGAAGGGCAAAAATCAAAATGATCAAATCTTTTGGGGGCAAAATTCTTTATATATCGTAGGTCAAAATTCTCTCTCTTTGTTTCTTGAAGACAGAAAATGTAGGCTTCACTCTCATCAATTTTGTTTCGCACTGAGTTCCATTTTTCACTATCATTAATTCCACAAACATTCCAGCAAAGAATGTTCCAAGCACGATTTATGTCATTCATTTGATAAAAAAGTAGCAGAATATATCAGAGCACATGGCAATACAATCACCATGATAAGTTTCACCACCATACATATGAGTTTGGACCCAAGTACTAATAATAAGCAACATATAGGTATAGATAGAAGAGAGACACAAGACAAAAGAGTCTCTCTCAGAAGGTCTTCTCCTGTTGAATTTAATCATTGTCTTCCTCATGCAGATCAGCTACTGTGAGCTCCCCAGGAGGCACACCACAGAAATCTGTCCCCAGTTCCACTAGCAAACTTGGGTCAATTGGCTCCACTTCAACAGCTTCCATGGACTGACTTGTAGCAATTGGCTCTACTTCCTCAGCTTCAGTGGGCAGACAAATTTGTCCACTAGTGATACTCCTTTTCAGATCTTGAACAGTAGAGATCTTGACAGTCTTCTTGGATTCTCCCTTCCTCCTTCTTGGTTCATTGTCCAGCTGTATAAAGTCCTCAGAAAATTCTTTCCTCAGCCTTGCACTCCTTCTAACCTCATCATCCACAATAGGTGTACTAGCTTTTGCTGTTCTTCTTTTCTTTTTGGGTGTGATGATGCTAAGTGAAGCAACTGAAAGTTCTTCTTGGGCATCTTCATCTATCACCATTTCAGTTGTATTTTCAACTCCAGCATCATTAGTTTCCATGGCCAGATGGAATCCAAAACCTGGATGCAGGTTTTCCATGATCTGCTTCACTACAAAGTTTTCATCATATGGAACTAACGCCCCTTCATTTTCAGACCTAACAACAGCAGGCACAGCACTATGAGTATGATCAGCTGACCCTGAGATGTTGCCAACAGTATCAGTAGCATGAGACTCAGCAACAGGCATAAGCTGCAGAGTTGGCATAGCTTCTGATCTCTTATCCATGGGAGATAGATATGAGCAGGAGGCCTCAGCATTGTTACCCCAGGCTGGATTGTCAGTACACATTTCCCAAGTATCATTATTTACTGGTATCATCATCTGAAGAGGCATCATAGCAGGACCTTTCATTGGCAAAACCATATGCATGCGAAGACCCATTTTCGTAATATCAGCAAGGAGCATTTCTACTGAAGGGACAGGCCCAAAGCTTTGATGCAGACCCAGCATATTTGCAAGCTCTCTAACCTGTGAGTCACTCTGAAAACTGTGCTGACTTTGATCCGCGAGAACAATTGATCTTTCAGCTGTTGGCAGTGGGAGGTCAAGAGTTATTGGTGGTCCTTCAGAGGCTGTGGGAATGCCATCGTCCTCCAGGTTGGAGAGAATTCTCTCTGTGAGAGGGGGATTAGTACTGCTAGCTGGCGTCTCTTTGTTTCCTGGGCTCTGAGTTAATTTGGGTCGCCAATAAATCTTGGGCTTTCCCCTTGTGATACACCATTTGTACTTGTGCCCATAATTAAAACAAGCAGCGCAACGGACTGCCGAAGTGCAGTTAATAGCTTTGTGATTAATGCTAAAACAGCGAAAACAAAGCCCAAGGTGTCGAGCATCATCAATGGCACTGTTACCCACAAAGCTTTTCTGATGAACTGAATTCAAAATCAACTTTGAAACCTGAGTACCTGACCTTTCGAACTGATGCTCATGAACGTTTTCCACCACCATGACACGGTGGATTTGAAGTCCCTTTTGCTTGGACAAACGATTTTCAAAAGAAGCATCCAAATTACTATGGCTAGCTGAGCAATCAGGAGAAGAAGATTTTAAGAGAATCCCTGGCCTCGACTTATTCTGAATGAGACCCATCTGAGCAAGATTAATCTCAAAAGATCCAACAACAAGAATGGATTGTTCTTCCTGAGGGCGACTCTTAGCTTTGGGTGATGACTGAATAATCTTCTTTGCAAAACTGACACTCTTCTTTGCTTTAGCTTTTTCAGTCTTCTTCTGAGATTTTGATAGGACTTTTGTCCATGATTTGAACTCTTCTTCCTCCCATAGTCTCTTCTCCCTCTCCCAATGCGGAACACCATTGTTCCAGAGGTGGAAGTAGACATCAAAAGACTTGCCAATAAATCTTCGCAGTTCATAAACAGCAAAACCCACTGGTTTGCAAGAGACAGTGAAGCTGAAATGATTCTGACTTAGATATTTAACCTGAAAATCTTCAGCCCGTCCACCAAGGCAGGATTGCAAAGCCAAAGAAACTGAGTCTTCTGTCAGCCGAAACAGGTATCTTCTGAAAGTAGCAAGAAGGATGAAAGAACTGCCGTTGATTCTTTTGCCAAAACGATTAAACATCGCTTCCTCAAAATCCAATCCATGACCAAAATCCATGCGAGAGGCAAGTTCGGCAGAGCAAACAATGGTGCGGGGAAAACCAACAGGAACCACACGAGAGACAAACAGAGCACAGCGGAGAAAAGAGAGAGCTGGGGAAAAGGAAGACTTCACCAGAGAGGCACAACCTGGAGGGAAGCTTCACCGGAGAAGCACAGCATTGGTGAAGGGGCGCGCCGTTTGCGTCTTCATGTCTCCTCTCAGTTTAGCGTTGACTACAATAGTAGTTGTAAAGCATAAGTTGTATAGAACCCGGTTCAGAGGTTACATAAGCTGATTAACATTACATGTGACATAGGGTTTTTCGTTGTAGCGCGAATAGTCCCTAACCATAAAGATGTGCCGACAATAAATATTGGCATGTACGGTATGCCTAAAGAGTAACTTAATAGCGTGCTGCTGCTAAACCAAATATATCTTAGGGAATGAAAATAGGCCAGGGTACCATAGATACTCTCTACTGAGTGCACCTAGGATATTTGCCCTTTCTTTGGGCATCGAGTCCCGCTGCCTTAGCACGACGGATCCTCTCTCGCTTCCTTTCCCTCTCTGCTTCGCTTGTTTGAGCCGTGGCGCGCTCCTTCGTGGTGTTCCTGATGCGCTCCTCCTCCTGCCACTTCATCCGTAGTTCATCCTGATGCCGTTCGTACTCTCGGCGCTGATAAGCTTCCCTTCTCCACCGCATCTCCATTAAAGATGGCAATGGGTACATAATACCCGTGTACCCGTAGGCAAAAAATCCGATGGGCAAGGATACAGGTTTCAATTTGCACCCATGGCACGGGTGCGGGTTTGCATCTAAACCCGTCGGGTTTCAAGAACCGGGAATGAAAAACCCTTGCCCGTGCCCGTTTCGCCCGTAAATCCACTCCAACAGCTTAGAGTTTCTCCATTTCTCTCCTCTCTCCAGTGGCTGACACCCGCAGACCCACCCACTCAGGGAGACAGGGACTCAAAACTCTCAGCCTCAAGCTGTCTCAACCTCTCACGCTCTCGGTCGCCACCAGCCAGAGTTTTGGACCAGAATCCAGATCTCGTATTCTCGTCCGCGGTCCACAGCTCCCACCCCGCCCAGCTCCGAGCTCGCTTCCCAAACCGCCGGCAGCACGCAGCCCCACAATCCCAGTTCCCACCCCGCCCAGCCCCTCCCCAGCCGTCGGCAGCACACAGCCCCACACTCCCTCCCTCCTCCTTCTCCTCCTCCTCCGTGAGACGGTGACCCGTTGGCAGCCCGCACTCCCTCCCTCCTCTGCCGGCAGCCTGTAGCCCCTCACTCCCTCCCTCCTCCCGGGACCTGACCGGCGGCAACCCGCACCGCAGCACCACAGGAGCTCGCGCCGGCGCGGGAGCTCCACTGTTCCAGCAATCCAGCGTGTGGGAGCTCATCTCTCTGGGTCGCCAACTCGCCATAGCGCTTCCCCGGTGTCCGGTGCGAAGACTGTGGACTCGTGCGAACATTGCCGGTGCTTGGCTTCCTCTGAAAGTCCGAATCCTCTCGAGGTACTGTGAAGTCTGAACTTTAGTCCGACTCCAAATGTGTAGTTTTCAATTGTGTCTTGTGAGTTGATGTAAGTTAGCATAAAGGCCATACAATGATTATTCAATAGGATGTGCAGACCATAAGCTAATTTCTTCCATTTTGTTAGTTAATCTACTCCTTCTATTTAGATCTGGTTGTTGTGAGTAGTCCAGGCCATAAGCTAATTTCCTCTATTTTGTGACTTTCAGTTGATAATTGAGATGGCAGATAGTAGTTCCCTGCAGCATGCGAATGCTTCACATGCAACTGGTCCTCGTTTTCCCGCAATTGGTACTGATGAAGATATAAATGTAGTGGAAGTGGACGTATCGGAGGATGCAGGAACTGGTATTGCTGCGGGATCGAAGAGGAAGCTCACCTCAGCAGTCTGAACGACTTCAAAAAAGTGTGCGTGGATGGAGTTTGGAGGGCTAAGTGCAACCACTGCAAGAAGAAACTTTCAGCCACATCAAGAAATGGTACGACCCATTTGAAAACTCATTTGAAAACTTGTATATACAACAACACGAAGCCATGAGTGAAAATACAAGCTAATTTGAGGTTTGGAACTATTGAAAAGGGGTCAGTGGCTGTAGAAAATTATGTGTTTGATCAAGATGTAGCTAGAAGAGCTCTTTTTTCCATGATTATATTGCATGAGTACCCGCTATCCATTGTTGATCACCATGGCTCGTGCGTTGCAACCTTTGTTTCAAATGGGAACTAGAAATATTATTAGAAGGGACATACTTAGCTTCTATGAAGGGGAGAAAAGGAAAGCTAGAATATTTTTGCAAAGGACAAATTGCCGTGTTGCTATTACAACTGATCTATGGACAGCTGATAATAAAAAAAGGGACTATATGGCAGTCACTGGACATTTTATTGATGACTCTTGGACACTTAAAAGTTGTATATTGAGGTAATTTTCTAATTTTGCTTGCTGAAATGTTATCTGTTATGTCAATTATGAACTGTCCAACTGAATTATTGCACTCTGTAGTATAGATTTTCTAATTTTGCTTGCTGAAATATAGTATCATTTGCATGTTTATGTCAATTATGAATTGTCCGGCTGAAAGAATTATTGCATTCTTTTGTGTAGGTTTATATATGTGCCATGCCCCTATACTGGAGAAGTTATATGTGATGCATTGCACAAATGTCTCCAGAGTTGGGATCTTGATCGCAGGGTGTCCACTGTGACCCTTGACAATTGCAGCTTCAATGATAGCATGATTGGCTTAATGGAGACAAGGCTTGGGGCATCTAATATACTATTGAAAGGAAAGTGGCTGCATATGCGGTATTGTGCACATATCCTCAACCTCATTGTCAAAGATGGCATGTAAGTTATTGGAACTGCTGTTGCACACATCCGAGAGAGTGTTGCATATTGGATTGCTACACCAAAGAGGTATGAGAAATTTGAGAAAACAACTCTTGATGAATGTGTTGAGTTGGATAAGAAGTTGCACTTAGATTGCAAAACTAGATGGAACTCAACCTATATCATGCTTAGTATTGCTATACCTTATAGGAAGGTTTTTGAACGGTTGGGTGAACTTGATAGGAACTTTGTTTGCCCACCAGAAAATGATTGGTTATTTGCTACTACCGTTTGTGACAAATTAGAATTATTCTATGAGCTCACTGAGCTGTTTTCTAGAACCAAGTATGTGACAGCTAACCTTTTCTTCCCTAAAGTATGTGAGATTAAACTCAAAATCATGTCTTGGGGTCATGATGAAGATGAAATTATTAGGAAAATATCTGCTACCATGATAGCAAAGTATGATAAGTATTGGGCTGACATCCATGGTCTTATGGCTGTTGCTGTTATTCTTGATCCACGTCTTAAGATGACAATGTTGCATGCTTGCTACATTGCCCTTTTTGGTGAAGAAGCAGCTGGAAAATATGTTGCAGACGCCCATGAATTGCTAACTGATTTGATGAAAAATTACCAAGTGAAAGACCACAAGTTTATGGTCACATCATCTAGTGGTGCTTCTTCTTCAGTTAGTGCAGCTGTTGTTTTGTTAATTTTTAAAACTCTTGCTGCAAATAAGAAGACTACTACCTTTGTTAAAAGTAAGAATGAGCTAGAGCGCTATTTGGATGAAGAAACTCTTCCTCATGATGAGAATGATTATTTTGGTGTCCTTGGTTGGTGGAAAGTGGCCGGAACTAGTTATCCCACTTTGAGGCTAATTGCTCGTGATATTTTGGCTATTCCAATCACCACAGTAGCTTCTGAATCAGCTTTTAGCATTAGTGGAAGGATTTTAAGTGAGCATCGCAGCCGTCTTACTACTAGAATGTTGGAAGCTTTGATGTGCAGCTAAAGTCGGCTTCGTCACAATCTCAAAGGTTAACAAATGTGTATTTGCAATATGGTCTATTTCTAATATATGATCTGCTACTAATGTACATAAAATTTATTTGTAGATGAAGGTGATGGAAGGCTTAATAGCTTCTGGTCATGCCTTGAAGACATTGAAGAAGATATGCAAAAAGAATCATGCATCACTAATGTTGAATCTAATTGATAAACTTATTCATTGTTCTATTTATTTGTATGGAAGTATGGATAGACTGTTGTGTAATTGTGTTGTTGAACAATCCTATATGTGTGGGAATGTGTGATGCACTAAGTATTTAAGATTATTTATTTTCCTGTATGTTTAAATTTGATGAAATTGTTGGTATGTACTTGTATTGCTATAAAAAACTCCCTGTATAAAAAAACTGAAACTCCCTATATAAACTCCTTGTTGGCTAACGGGGACGCGGGCGTGCCCGCGGGCACATGATGCCCACGGATTGAGGGCACGGGCACAGTTTAATGCCCGTCGCGGGTGACGGGCACGGGCACGGGTACAAGATTTTCCTTGCGGGCGCGGGTCTATGTAGCCTCTATCAGAGGGTATTTTGCCCGTTGCCATCTATAATTAAAATGTTCACCCACCGCTTTTGATCTTTATTTTGCTTCATGTCTAGCGATTGCCTGAAGTCGTAGAGAGGTGGAGACTGGAAAAAAAAACAAGATGAGGGATTAGTAAGGGATTGTATGAAATTGTATGGAAATGCTCACATGTGTGATCTATGTCACTGTACCGGTGAATACTCGTATGATCTATATTAAAATTTATCATACTCGTAATTGACACACATAAAGAAGCGTAAGATATAGATAATATAGCTTCGTAAAACTCTTTCGAGCTGCTTAATGAATTGAGCCCTCGAAGGACATGGCTGAGGTTACTGTGCACACATTGCTGCTACCAAATCATTGTACTGTTTATGTTTACTTTTATGTAATTATCAGTTGCGCTGTGGTTAAACTTTTGATATATTTGTCAGGTTCGGCCTTCCTTAATGACAAGAATCACGTGCAACCTCTCTCTCCACGAGTACTGTCCTGATCTTATTCCTGTTAGTCTTAGAGGAGCCGAATTCTGAAGTTTTCGAGTTCTGTCATGATCCTGTTCCTATTAGTTTTATAGGAGCTGAATTCTGAAGTTTTGCTTCTGGCTTTCCATGAAATGTTGTAGCCTTACAAATATTTTCTTGCTAACAAAGTCACTCAAAGACATTTGAGTATAGAAATCACAGTGACTCACTGAGTAGTTAACACTGTACTTGAGTTCTGAATGCATGCTATTTCTATATTATCATTGAGAAATGATTATTAGGGAAATAGACAATTTTTTGCTGATCTGAATGCATGTTGGAGCAGAGAGCCTCTGATGTCACGAATTGTTGTGGGTTTTCCTCCCCGTCAGTTCTGTTCGCACGTAGCAATATTCAGGTAAAGCTACTGCTATACTTCCTCAAATTAGCAGATCTAGAGTTTGGTAATTGAACTGTGTTTTTTACTGATTAATTATATACCAATACATCCGAACGTAACATGTAATTTGATGGTTACTGGGTTGCTCATCTGAACATCATTTAGCTTGCTTGCTGGTACCTTAAAAAAAAGGAGATGAAGCGTGGGAGGATTCGTCGCGCGAGGGAAGCTAGTCTGGATGCTCTGTGGAAGAAAATATCCCGTTGCACTCAGTAATGCCTACCTTCTATCCCGGCAATTTACATTCCCTAAAGAAATGGAGAGCCTCGGAGTGTGCAATGAAACGACCAAACCGCGCCGAACAATAGCTAAGTGAGTATTAGTCGTAGCAGCTGCAAAAACTAATTTCTATCAGTCTGGTCCAAAGTCAGTTGTTCGTACCATCACCAGCCGATTTATTTATTTATATATATATATATATATTTCAAATATTTGCAATTTTTTCAAACAGCCGTGTAATTTTGTACCGTAGATATTAAAAAATTATATATAAAAATAAAAAAATCTCACCAGCCTCAGATAGAGGAGCTCCATGCCGTGTTGTGTTGCTGGGCCGAACTGGGCCGCTCGGTAGACAGGCAGGACATATGGGAGGCGTCGGATGCAGCGGACGGCCGATACGATGCCGATCCCCTTCGTTCTCGGTCCCCCCCGTTACGATCCCGATCCGCTACAGACCTAATCCCCTTCGTTCCACCCCTCTCTCCACCCACGCAACACCAAATCGTCAATCCAGCCCAGCCCATCCCATGGAGGACGAGGCAGTCGATCCACATCCAAGTGAAGTGCTGCTAGATCCCTCCGTGGTGCGACTCATAGATGAGGTAGCTGAGGAAATCGAAAGAGGAGGAGCGCCGCCGCTGTCCGTCACCGTGGCCAAAATTCTCGATGGCATCCCGGCGTGCGGCAGCACAGAAGAGTGGGAGGTCGCCAGGCAAAGAGCGTTCACAGCAGAGATTTTGCGCTATCGGGCAGAGGTCGAGGCGCCGGCGGCGGCAACCGTTCGCGACCGCAAAGCCTCCCGCCCCAGCGCAGTGGAGAAGGTCGTGGTGGCCTTCAGCGGCAACGACGACGCTGCCTTCTACCGTGAGGTACTGGAAGGCATCGAACCTGTTCTTGAGGTCGCCGACCCCCCAGGAGTGACCTCCCTGGCCCTTCGCCTGTCTTGGGCACCAGGCTTCCCCTTGCGCAGCAGGTACCCCTCCGGCGCCGTTATCTGGAGCTCTCACCACAACATACTCGTCCTCTTCGTCACCACATACGCTTCCGGTCTCTGTTGGCCAGGGTTTTACCTGGTCTACGATTCCTGGGCCAGTTCGGTCGCCGTGATCCCGCCGCTGCCATCCTGGTCCGCCTACATGTTCTCGCACTGCAGCATTGGGACCGGGTCCGCCGTCCTGCGCCACGAGGCGCCCAGCAACTATGTGCTCGCCGACCTTCTCCTCCGTCAAGAACACGGTTGCGCCACAAACAAGGCCGATCTGTTTCTGTGGTGGTCGTCCGGCGACTGCGCCGGCCGGTGGATGCAGAAACAGGTGGAGCTCCCCCTCCCCTCTGAGCCTGAGAAACACACGTCGAAGCGCACCTACAACTTCACCGCCGACGCGGTGTTCGCGGGCGGATGGAGTCGCCTCTGCTGGGTCGATCTTCTCCAGGGTGTCCTGGTCTGCGACGACGTGTTGGCTGCGTGTCCTCGGTTCCGCTTCATCGCGTTGCCCGAGGGGTGTTTCATCAAGCATGTCCTCCGGGGGCAACCGCGGGAGTACCGGTCCGCGTGCTGCGTCGAGCGTCCTGGTGAAAGGGTCCTCAAGTTTGTCACCATGGACGGCCATGGCCAAGACAGCCCCATCAGCGATGTGACCCTCACCACGTGGAGCCTGTCCCTCGACGGCTGCCGACCGGAGTGGGTGAAAGGCTCATCGGTCAGCCTCGGTGAGCTCTTGACCGACCCAACCTACAAGGATGTCCTGGGTCTGCAGCCGCTCATACCTGTCCTTAGCATGGTTCAAGATGATGTTGTCTACCTCTCCTTTGCTCCCCGCCGTGAGTCCATCCATGCTGACGACCGTGAGTCCGTCGATGCTGACGACCGTGAGTCCATCGATGCTGATGACCTTGAGTCCGTCGATGCTGATGACATTGTGGATGTTCCAGCCAGAGGTTTCTGTATGGTTAGGCTTAGCCTCGACCTGCAGCGTCGGAGGGTGTTGTCTGCCCACAAGTTACCTCCTGAAAGCAGAGTTATTCCCAACCCTGATATCTTCACGAGTGACTTCAACACCTACTTCAACAAGGTATATTGCCCCTTTTTTTTCTTCCTGAGATTGTCCGGCACCATCTAGTATTTACTATTGCGTCTGACTGACATATATTCTTGTTTCTTCTAGACAAGTCAGTGGTGTGAAGCGCAGCAGAAGCTTGGTGAAGATGCAAGCCATTCGAGTGGTGAGAAGCTTCCCCGTATCAGCGATGCCGCGCTGATGTCCGCCCGACCTTGTTTCAGCCCCAACACTTGGCCTCGCTCGTTAGGTAGCAGCTATAGGATGGGATTGTCTGAGCTTCTGGATGGTGTTTTCTGTGACTGAGGCGCGGGATGGAGGAGGAAGGGCGACGTGGGATGGATCGGACTCTCACCTCTTGAGCAATCTGTCTTTCAGTTTTAGTTCAGTATGTTTATCACTGCCATTGTTATCTTTTGAAACAGATGATCTCAATATAGCTGCCATAATGTGTTAGATCACTACTTATCTTCGTTTCTAGTGTGTTTGATTTTCCGGTCCTCGTAGCAATGCTCCCACAGCCCAACAACGTGCAGTGCAGTTTAGTGGGTTTTACAAGCACCAGAACTACTTATCTTCGTTTCATGTGAATCTACCTCTGATTTCTATAATTTTTTTAATATTATATTTTAATACGGATATTACAGAAATAGTACCAGAAATGAGAAAAATTTAAAAGTAATACCTATTCGCCCTACCATATGGCGAAATATTATTTTCATCGTACCATACAACGAAAATAGCTGACGTGGCGTTGGCGGCAGTATTAGGGTGCATTACTGCAGTTACGAGGTAGTTTTCACCGTACGGTTTGGTGAAAATTAGTTATCGCCAAATCGTACGGCGAAAATAAATATCGCCAAACCGTACGGCGAAAAATAAATATCACCAAACGGGAGGCCGAAAAATCCCGTAGCATGGACCCTCCCTCCTGCGTGGGCCCGTGAGCCCTATCTCCTACGTCGTAATGGCCAAAAAAATTTGTTCTGTCGACGAAATATTGTGTCGTTTTTTTATTTTTTGATTGAAATTATTTCTGAAACGGAATGAAAAGGTGTAAAATAAATTGTAGAATTGCTTGTCCGACAATGAGAGGTAGCTGATAGATATTACATGGTAGACTACAATAGTAATTGTAAAGCATAAGTTGCATAGAACCTAGTTCAGATGTTACATAAGCTGATTAACATTACATGTGACATAGGGTTTTTCGTTGTAGCGCGAATAGTCCATAACCATAAAGATTTGCCGACAATAAATATTGGCATGTACGGTACGCCTAAAGAGTAACTTAATAGCGTGCTGCTGCTAAACCAAATATATCTTAGGGAATGAAAATAGGCCAGGGTACCATAGGTACTCTCTACTGAGTGCACCTAGGATATTTGTCCTTTCTTTGGGCATCGAGTCCCGCTGCCTTAGCGCGACGGATCCTCTCTCGCTTCCTTTCCCTCTCTGCTTCGCTTGTTTGAGCCGTGGCGCGCTCCTTCGCGGTGTTCCTGATGCGCTCCTCCTCCTGCCGCTTCATCCGTAGTTCATCCTGATGCCGTTCGTACTCTCGGCGCTGGTAAGCTTCCCTCCTCCACCGCATCTCCATTAAAGATGGCAATGGGTACATAATACCCGCGTACCCGTAGGCAAAAAATCCAATGGGCAAGGATACATGTTTCAATTTGCACCCATGGGCACGGGTGCGGGTTTGCATGTAAACCCGTCGGGTTTCAAGAACCAGGAATGAAAAACCCTTGCCCGTGCTCGTTTCGCCCATAAATCCACTCCAACAGCTTAGAGTTTCTCCATTTCTCTCCTCTCTCCAGTGGCTGACACCCGCAGACCCACCCACTCAGGGTGACAGGGACTCAAAACTCTCAGCCTCAAGCTGTCTCAACCTCTCACGCTCTCGGTCGCCACTAGCCAGAGTTTTGGACCAGAATCCAGATCTCGTATTCTCGTCCGCGGTCCGCAGCTCCCACCCCGCCCAGCTCCGAGCTCGCTTCCCAGACCGCCGGCAGCACGCAGCCCCATAATCCCAGTTCCCACCCCGCCCAGCCCCTCCCCGGCCCCAGCCGCCGGCAGCACATAGCCCCACACTCCCTCCCTCCTCCTCCTCCTCCGTGAGACGGTGACCTGTTGGCAGCCCGCACTCCCTCCCTCCCTCCTCCTCCTCCTCCGTGAGACGGCGACCTGTTGGCAGCCCGCACTCCCTCCCTCCCTCCTCTGCCAGCAGCCCGTAGCCCCTCACTCCCTCCCTCCTCCCGGGACCTGACCGGCGGCAACCCGCACCGCAGCCCCACAGGAGCTCGCGCCGGCTCGGGAGCTCCACTGTTCCAGCAATCCAGCGTGTGGGAGCTCATCTCTCTGGGTCGCCAACTCGCCATAGCGCTTCCCCGGTGTCCGGTGCGAAGACTGTGGACTCGTGCGAAGATTGCCGGTGCTTGGCTTCCTCTGAAAGTCCGAATCCTCTCGAGGTACTGTGAAGTCTGAACTTTAGTCCGACTCCAAATGTGTAGTTTTCAATTGTGTCTTGTGAGTTGATGTAAGTTAGCATAAAGGCCATACAATGATTATTCAATAGGATGTGCAGACCATAAGCTAATTTCTTCCATTTTGTTAGTTAATGTACTCCTTCTGTTTAGATCTGGTTGTTGTGAGTAGTCCAGGCCATAAGCTAATTTCCTCTATTTTGTGACTTACAGTTGATAATTGAGATGGCATATAGTAGTTCCCTGCAGCATGCGAATGCTTCACATGCAACTGGTCCTCGTTTTCCCGCAATTGGTACTGATGAAGATATAAATGTAGTGGAAGTGGACGTATCAGAGGATGCAGGAGAAGTTATATGTGATGCATTGCACAAATATCTCCAGAGTTGGGATCTTGATCGCAGGGTGTCCATTGTGACCCTTGACAATTGCAGCTTCAATGATAGCATGATTGGCTTAATGGAGACAAGGCTTGGGGCATCTAATATACTATTGAAAGGAAAGTGGCTGCATATGCGGTGTTGTGCACATATCTTCAACCTCATTGTCAAAGATGGCATGGAAGTCATTGGAACTGCTGTTGCACACATCCGAGAGAGTGTTGCATATTGGATTGCTACACCAAAGAGGTATGAGAAATTTGAGAAAACAACTCTTGATGAATGTGTTGAGTTGGATAAGAAGTTGCACTTAGATTGCAATACTAGATGGAACTCAACCTATATCATGCTTAGTATTGCTATACCTTATAGAAAGGTTTTTGAACGGTTGGGTGAACTTGATAGGAACTTTGTTTGCCCACCAGAAAATGATTGGCTATTTGCTACTACCGTTTGTGACAAATTAGAATTATTCTATAAGCTCACTGAGCTGTTTTCTAGAACCAAGTATGTGACAGCTAACCTTTTCTTCCCTAAAGTATGTGAGATTAAACTCAAAATCATGTCTTGGGGTCATGATGAAGATGAAATTATTAGAAAAATATCTGCTACCATGATAGCAAAGTATGATAAGTATTGGGCTGACATCCATGGTCATATGGCTATTGCTGTTATTCTTAATCCACATCTTAAGATGACAATGTTGCATGCTTGCTACATTGCCCTTTTTGGTGAAGAAGCAGCTGGAAAATATGTTGCAGACGCCCATGAATTGCTAACTGATTTGATGAAAAATTACCAAGTGAAAGACCACAAGTTTATGGGCACATCATCTAGTGGTGCTTCTTCTTCAGTTAGTGCAGCTGTTGTTTTATTAATTTTTAAAACTCTTGCTGCAAATAAGAAGACTACTACCTTTGTTAAAAGTAAGAATGAGCTAGAGCGCTATTTGGATGAAGAAACTCTTCCTCATGATGAGAATGATTATTTTGGTGTCCTTGGTTGGTGGAAAGTGGCCGGAACTAGTTATCCCACTTTGAGGCTAATTGCTCGTGACATTTTGGCTATTCCAATCACCACAGTAGCTTCTGAATTAGCTTTTAGCACTAGTGGAAGGATTTTAAGTGAGCATCGCAGCCGTCTTACTACTATAATGTTGGAAGCTTTGATGTGCAGCTAAAGTTGGCTTCGTCACAATCTCAAAGGTAAACAAATGTGTATTTGCAATATGTTCTATTTCTAATATATGATCTGCTACTAATGTACATAAAATTTGTTTGTAGATGAAGGTGATGGAAGGCTTAATAGCTTCTGGTCATGCCTTGAAGACATTGAAGAAGATATGCAAAAAGAATCATGCATCACTAATGTTGAATCTAATTGATAAACTTATTCATTGTTCTATTTATTTGTATGGAAGTATGGATAGACTGTTGTGTAATTGTGTTGTTGAACAATCCTATATGTGTGAGAATGTGTGATGCACTAAGTATTTAAGATTATTTATTTTCTTGTATGTTTAAATTTGATGAAATTGTTGGTATGTACTTGTATTGCTATAAAAAGCTCCCTGTATAAAAAACTGAAACTCCCTATATAAACTACTTGTTGGCTGACGGGGACGTGGGCATGCCCGTGGGCACATGATGCCCACGGATTGAGGGCACGGGCACAGTTTAATGCCCGTCGCGGGTGACGGGCACGGGCACAGGTACAAGATTTTCCTTGCGGGCGTGGGTCTATGTAGCCTCTATCCGAGGGTATTTTGCCTGTTGCCATCTATAATCTCCATGTTCACCCACCGCTTTTGATCCTTATTTTGCTTCATGTCTAGCGATTGCCTGAAGTCGTAGAGAGGTGGAGACTGAAAAAAAAAAATAAGATGAGGAATTAGTAAGAGATTGTATGAAATCGTATGGAAATGCTCACATGTGTGATCTATGTCACTGTACCGGTGAATATTCGTATGGGCTATATTAAAACTTGTCATACTCGTAATTGACACACATAAAGAAGCGTAGGATATAGATAATATAGCTTCGTAAAACTCTTTCGAGCTGCTTAATGAATTGAGCCCTCGAAGGACATGGCTGAGGTTACTGTGCACACATGGCTGCTACCAAATCATTGTACTGTTTATGTTTACTTTTATGTAATTACCAGTTGAGCTGTGGTTATACTTTTGATATCTTTGTCAGGTTCGGCCTTCCTTAATGACAAGAATCATGTGCAACCTCTCTCTCTCTCGACGAGTACTGTCCTGATCTTATTCCTGTTAGTCTTAGAGGAGCCGAATTCTGAAGTTTTCCAGTTCTGTCATGATCCTGTTCCTATTAGTTTTATAGGAGCTGAATTCTGAAGTTTTGCTTCTGGCTTTCCATGAAATGTTGTAGCCTTACAAATATTATCTTGCTAACAAAGTCACTCAAAGACATTTGAATATAGAAATCACAGTGACTCACTGAGTAGTTAACACAGCACTTGAGTTCTGAATGCATGCTATTTCTATATTATCATTGAGAAATGATTATTAGGGAAATAGACAATTTTTTGCTGATCTGAATGCATGTTGGAGCAGAGAGCCTCTGATGTCACGAATTGTTGTGTGTTTTCCTCCCCGTCAGTTCTGTTCGCACGTAGCAATATTCAGGTAAAGCTACTGCATCCGAACTGTGTTTTTTACTGATTAATTATATACCAATACATCCGAACGTAACATGTAATTTGATGGTTACTGGGTTGCTCACCTGAACATCATTTAGCTTGCTTGCTGGTACCTTAAAAAAAAGGGAGATGAAGCGTGGGAGGATTCGTCGCGCGAGGGAAGCTAGTCTGATGCTCTGTGGAAGGAAAAATATCCTGTTGCACTTAGTAATGCCTACCTTCTATCCCGGCAATTTACATTCCCTAAAGAAATGGAGAGCCTCGGAGTGTGCAATGAAACGACCAAACCGCGCCGAACAATAGCTAAGTGAGTATTAGTCGTAGCAGCTGCAAAAACTAATTTCTATCAGTCTGATCCAAAGTCAGTTGTTCGTACCATCACCAGCCGATTTATTTATATATATATATATATATATTTCAAATATTTGCAATTTTTTCAAACAGCCGTGTAGTTTTGTACCGTAGATATTAAAAAATTATATATATAAATAAAAAAATCTCCCCAGCCTCAGATAAAGGAGCTCCATGCCGTGTTGTGTTGCTGGGCCGAACTGAGGCCGCTCGGTAGGCAGGCAGGACTTATGGGAGGCGTCGGATGCAGCGGACGGCCGATACGATGCCGACTGCACACCCGTGACGTCGCTCCCCTTCGTTCTCGATCCCCCCGTTACGATCCCGATCCGCTCCAGACCTAATCCCCTTCGTTCCACCCCTCTCTCCACCCACGCAACACCAAATCGTCAATCCATCCCAGCCCATCCCATGGAGGACGAGGCAGTCGATCCACATCCAAGTGAAGTGCTGCTAGATCCCTCCGTGGTGCGACTCATAGATGAGGTAGCTGAGGAAATCGAAAGAGGAGGAGCGCCGCCGCTGTCCGTCACCGTGGCCAAAATTCTCGATGGCATCCCGGCGTGCGGCAGCACAGAAGAGTGGGAGGTCGCCAGGCTAAGAGCGTTCACAGCAGAGATTTTGCGCTATCGGGCAGAGGTCGAGGCGCCGGCGGCGGCAACCGTTCGCGACCGCAAAGCCTCCCGCCCCAGCGCAGTGGAGAAGGTCGTGGTGGCCTTCAGCGGCAACGACGACGCTGCCTTCTACCGTGAGGTACTGGAAGGCATCGAACCTGTTCTTGAGGTCGCCGACCCCCCAGGAGTGACCTCCCTAGCCCTTCGCCTGTCTTGGGTACCAGGCTTCCCCTTGCGCAGCAGTTACCCCTCCTGCGCCGTCATCTGGAGCTCACACCACAACATACTCGTTCTCTTCGTCGCCACATACGATTCCTGTCTCTGCTATCCAGGGTTTTACCTGGTCTACGATTCCTGGGCCAGCTCGGTCGCCGTGATCCCGCCGCTGCCATCCCGGTCCGCCTACATGTTCTCGCACTGCAGCATTGGGACCGGGTCCGCCGTCCTGCGCCACGAGGCGCCCAGCAACTATGTGCTCGCCGACCTTCTCCTCCGTCAAGAACACGGTTGCGCCACAAACAAGGCCGATCTGTTTCTGTGGTGGTCGTCCGGCGACTGCGCCGGCCGGTGGATGCAGAAACAGGTGGAGCTCCCCCTCCCCTCTGAGCCTGAGAAACACACGTCGAAGCGCACCTACAACTTCACCGCCGACGCGGTGTTCGCGGGCGGATGGAGTCGCCTCTGCTGGGTCGATCTTCTCCAGGGTGTCCTGGTCTGCGACGACGTGTTGGCTGCGTGTCCTCGGTTCCGCTTCATCGCGTTGCCCGAGGGGTGTTTCATCAAGCATGTCCTCCGGGGGCAACCGCGGGAGTACCGGTCCGCGTGCTGCGTCGAGCGTCCTGGTGAAAGGGTCCTCAAGTTTGTCACCATGGACGGCCATGGCCAAGACAGCCCCATCAGCGATGTGACCCTCACCACGTGGAGCCTGTCCCTCGACGGCTGCCGACCGGAGTGGGTGAAAGGCTCATCGGTCAGCCTCGGTGAGCTCTTGACCGACCCAACCTACAAGGATGTCCTGGGTCTGCAGCCGCTCATACCTGTCCTTAGCATGGTTCAAGATGATGTTGTCTACCTCTCCTTTGCTCCCCGCCGTGAGTCCATCCATGCTGACGACCGTGAGTCCGTCGATGCTGACGATCTTGAGTCGATCGATGCTGACGACCTTGAGTCCGTCGATGCTGATGACATTGTGGATGTTCCAGCCAGAGGTTTTTGTATGGTTAGGCTTAGCCTCGACCTGCAGCGTCGGAGGGTGTTGTCTGCCCACAAGTTACCTCCTGGAAGCAGAGTTATTCCCGACCCTGATATCTTCACGAGTGACTTCAACACCTACTTCAACAAGGTATATTGTCCCCTTTTCCTTTTCTTTCTGAGATTGTCCGGCACCATATTTACTATTGCGTCTGACTGACATATATTCTTGTTTCTTCTAGACAAGTCAGTGGTGTGAAGCGCAGCAGAAGCTTGGTGAAGATGCAAGCCATTCAAGTGGTGAGAAGCTTCCCCGTATCAGCGATGCCGCGCTGATGTCCGCCCGACCTTGTTTCAGGCCCAACACTTGGCCTCGCTCATTAGGTAGCAGCTATAGGATGGGATTGGCTGAGCTTTTGGATGGTGTTTTCTGTGACTGAGGCGCGGGATGGAGGAGGAAGGGCGACGTGGGATGGATCGGACTCTCACCTCTTGAGCAATCTGTCTTTCAGTTTTAGTTCAGTATGTTTACCACTGCCATTGTTATCTTTTGAAACAGATGATTTCAATATAGCTGCCATAATGTGTTAGATCAGTGCCATAATGCTTGAGATAATGTGTTTGATCACTGCCATTATTATCATCTCAATATTTGATGACATAGACATCTGAGATTATTTGATAAGTAGAATCCACCAGAACATAGTTTTCGGTGCAGTAAGTAGTAAAAGAATAGAGTCACAAACAACCAATTTATATATGAAATAAATGCCGACGCAGATCGAAATTGATCGACAAGGAAGCTTAGCATGGATACTGCTGACTCAGCACATAGGAATTAAGACAATGAAAGAGGCAGTACAGCTTCCTAAAACTCTTTCCAGCTGCTTAATGAATTGAGCCCTCGAAGGACATGGCTGAGGCTACTGTGCACACATAGCCTGCTACCAAATCATTGTACTGTTTATGTTTACTTTTGTGTAACTATCAGTTGAGCTGTGGTTAAACTTTTGATATCTTTGTCAGGTTCGGCCTTCCTTTATGACAAGAATCACGTGCAACCTCTCTCTCCACGAGTACTGTCCTGATCTTATTCCTGTTAGTCTTAGAGGAGCCGAATTCTGAAGTTTTCGAGTTCTGTCATGATCCTGTTCCTATTAGTTTTATAGGAGCTGAATTCTGAAGTTTTGCTTCTGGCTTTCCATGAAATGTTGTAGCCTTACAAATACTTTCTTTCTAACAAAGTCACTCAAAGACATTTGAATATAGAAATCACAGTGACTCACTGAGTAGTTAACACGGTACCTGAGGTCTGAATGCATGCTATTTCTATATTATCATTGAGAAATGATTATTAGGGAAATAGACAATTTTTTGCTGATCTGAATGCATGTTGGAGCAGAGAGCCTCTGATGTCACGAATTGTTGTGGGTTTTCCTCCCCGTCAGTTTTGTTCGCGCGTAGCAATATTCAGGTAAAGCAACTGCTATACTTCCTCAAATTAGCAGATCTAGAGTTTGGTAATTGAGCTGTGTTTTTTACTGATTAATTATATACCAATACATCCGAATGGAACATTTAATTTGATGGTTACTGGGTTGCTCATCTGAACATCATTTAGCTTGCTTGCTGGTACCTCTAAAAAAATCAGTGCCTGCCTGAATGTATGGCTCCATTTCTTCTTCCCTACGCCTCAGCCACGAGCATTGACTCAAGCTCAATCAAGCTCACAAATCAACAGAGCTGAACATACCTATTCCTCCAAGCTTTAGGCCAAGCAAAGCCCAGAGCTGCATCACACAGCATTGCCTCCATAAAACGGTGCCTAAATTATAGACTCTCCAACAGTCACATAACTGGGCCATGACTTAAGCATAGAAAATAACATTATTTTCACAAGGAATGCTGGAACAATAATCTGTGTGTTGATTCTGTATCCTAAACAAAATAACATACGTTTCAAAACGATTTGCTACATGAATCAAACCCAATATAGACACCACTTGGCCGTCCAGTGGCTGGAGCGCGCCAACGGGTCTCGCTATGTTTCTAGTGTGTTTGATGCTTCTGCAGAACTTCAGCATTGCAGAAACTAGGAATCTTTAACTTCAGCACTGCAAGAGCTAAAAGAACGTGACGCCGGGCGCGCCTCGTGCTCGATGGCTCACACAACTGCGGCGCTCGCTCTCGCTCCTCCCAAGCACAAGCGCCGCCGTCTCCTTGATTGGGTGAGCTATGCACAGCTCGCCGCCGCCCTCCGCTGCACACGACTACAAATAGCGCTGCACTTCGCAGCATCGTCCATGTTGTACAGCAGCAGGAGCAGCAGCAGTACAAGAAGCCACAAGCCCAGCACGTCTGAATCTGAGAGTGCGTTCGGCAGGCAGCAATGGCGCCAAACGCTGGCCGTCCCCCGCGCGTGAAACCATTCATGATCTGATGGTTGGTCACTATAGATACACTTGACATGTGCAACTTTCTTTCTATTTTGTGCTCCTTTGATCTATGCGATTATGCCAATGTAATGGCAACCAAGCAGCTGGTCCTTCCATCACAGCAGCTTCCAGTAACCACAGTGCCCAGAGTAAACGCAGTCCACTTCTCAGCAAGCAGAGTATTCTTACGTCAAAATACAAGCCAGGCAGTCAGAGTGAGTGTCACACAAAACTATGTCTTAAAATTAAAGGATTAAGGTAATTTTGAAGGTAGGGGATTGCATATACATTCTGACTGCACGTTCAAAGGGGGTATCAGAGTGCGTGTCACACAAAACTCAGTAAAATACTATCGTTCCACAGCACAAAAGATGGCTAGACATCAGTTCTCATGCGAGCATTTGTAATATTTTCATGAACATACGCCAGGCATATTTTAAGAACTGTAACCACTCTCGGATGCTATACTTAACCATAAGTAAAGCCTTTCCTCTATCCTGAAATTTGTTCTAGGAACAGAGCTTCTTGCTTGCCAGTGAGGCCGAGATCACTTAAAGACATTTGACTCTCACCGTCGGTGAATGCACGCCTGGGATAAGACCTCACCTACACATTACATAGTTTTAAAAAAAGGAATGATTATAAGATTTAATCAGAAACCGCCGATAAATTATATAGAAGAGTAAGTAGAGAAATTTTCTGATGCATTTGTCCTCAGGAGAAGGATCAGTGACACAACTCAATATCGGAATAACAATAACGGAACAGCTAAAATGAATTGGCGATGAACTGCAGTATTCAAATATGCCCACACTAAAAGCTAAAATGGCTGGTGCTGCAGTTTCCCTTAATAGTTTTTAGTCATACACATCACCATGTTACGAGTGTATCATAACCTATCTCAAACCTCCCGAGTAACCTGACTGCTTGACAGCCACTAGGGCAGTTGACGCAAAACATTTAACAAGTACTGACAATAAACAAGACTTGATGAGACTATGCACTGAAGCCACATAGATCATTCAAAATGGATTGATATAAGAATTAAAATTTCAAGAAACAAAAAGAAACTGTTCAAAAGTGGTGTTCCCATGAAAATAGCAAAGTAAAGTTCCTAAAAGAAAAAAGACACTGCAAAAGCATGCAGAAACAGTATATTTTCTCTGTTAGTGCTAATGCAAATAACCAGCTGGTGCTGGCATAATCCAGTATACAAAGTTATGGTTGGTAGCTGCATTAATCTTTATCAATAGAATTTCTTTTTCGAATATACAGTGCTATCAAAAGAAGAGGCTGAGCATTACCAGTCTATAAGTTCTTGGTTTGAACGTCCTGCTGATGTCTATGAAATCAAAAAGAGACTGCAAAAATTCCAAGGTTAGAAGAAGGTATAATTAATTGTTTCAGTAAGGATTCTGGCAACTGAAAGAAGTTACCTGGAGCTTGTCAGATTTGAGAAAGCGCCGCCCCTGGCGTCTACCATCAGGCATGCGAACTACCACTGTGACGGCCCCATCATCATTTGGTAATGGCTCCTTAGGTAGTGATGCTTGTTTGGCTGCGAGCTCAGACTCTAACTCCTATTCACAATATACATCATGAAAAATAAAATTCATATAATGCTGTGGTAAATTAACACAAACCATGGAGAATACAGATATAACAAGCTTTAGCATGAATTTGCAGAAGGAAATCAAACTGCTGCATTATCATTTGTTTGCAATAAGGTCACTAGATTAACATTTCAGGCTCATGCTTCCCAGGACAGCTCTTGAACTAGACATGTTCTAATTAAGCCCAAGTAATAGTCTGAGGAGAATGTCCTGACAAGAAGTGAGTAAAGCACTTCTAAACCAACCCATCCCAAGTCCCAACAGAAATTTAGTCAACCGTATGCTCCGGAGCCAATATAGTCATCCAAGTGCAATAAATGCATGAGAATATCTCGATCTTAATTGTATCAACTTTCAATTTGATAGTACTAACTGAAGTACCTCTTCCTCAAGCTGTTTTCTTAGCTTCTCCCCCTCTTCTTCCTTTTGACGTGCAAGAGCAGCTTCTCTTGCAGCAGCTTCTTCTAGTCTGCGGAGCTCAGCCTCCTGCACAGCCTTCAACTCTTTTTCTTGATCAGCTTGGAGCGCTGCAAGATACTCATCATCCTGCAATTGAAAAATTGGGTGTCGCATACAGTAGTTCTAATATTCTCCGTAAGTTAAATAATGCTCTGTACCTGCTGCTCCCTTAACAACCGCTGTGCAGTTAATGTTGGTGATGGAGGATGTGCTACTCGGGGATAGTGAGTTGAGCTTCCATGAGTTGGGAAGGAAAATGGATATGCTGCTCCTTCAGGAATCCCACCGAACATTGCAGCCTCAAGCATAACAGCTTCGTCATGCTCTTCAGAAGAAATGCCACCCCACTTTTCAAGGAAATGATTACGGCACTGTAAGTTGTGAAACAACTACAATTTGCACAAACTATAGCTCACTAGAGGCATGGGAATATAATACCTCTTCTGAAGGGAAACCTCCATTATTCTGGCGATCAGTTTGAGCGTTATGAGGCTGAGGACTTGGGGGAGGACTGTCAGACCTTTCCACTTCTTCCGCCGGCTCAGTATTTACGTATCGAAGACGCCTAGAACGATGCCTAACTAAAGGTTGCTCCTCAGCATCTTCAATATCCTCTTGGAAGTTATCTTCATCTACTGTTCGCTCAGAAGTTCCAACTTTCCCTGTGGTTGATCCTTGCCTCCAATAAGAAAGGACGTGCATGAGAAGACAGAAGTCGATCAGATATAGGTTATATTGCTAATGGCTAGCTAGTAAAAATCACTTGAAAATAACACACAACCAAAAAAAAAATGGTAGCCTGAAAGGCTGCATAACTTCATGCAAATGAAACCATAAAAAAACTCAAGACTGACAGGAAAATGGAAACTAATCAATTAATTGATTATCAATATCTGAACATACTAATCTTCACATACAACCACTGTTCTAGAGATTAAAAAACATGATTTAGGGCTACCACTGTTCTACAGATTAAAAAAAATGATTCAAGAAAGATGGCTAACAATTTTGAATATTCACCTTTCAACCGATCCACTTGCTCCTTCAATGTCTTCCTTATCAGATAAATCAGGAGAATGATCCGGTACAAGCATCCCGTCATGGCGCAGAGCACTCTCTCGCTCCGTTGTCTGATAGTCACATTAAAAATTGTATTGGGACAGAGGTATATGAACAAAAATAGAGAGCTATATCTTACAAAACTACCTCCAAGGACAAAGAAACTGCCCAAGCAAGCTCATCGTTGCCTCTGCCACGCGATGCATTTTCACCTTCACCACTATTAAGACCCTACATACAATGGGTTCATTCAGAAGGATGTTTAAACTGTTGAAAAAATGATAAATCCAATAAGCATAAGCATACATTTGTCATTCCTTCAGCCTCTCTTTTTGAAGCTTCAATTGCTGCACGGATCATCTCCTCTTCTATATCACTGTTGTAGTCATTAACATCAACCAATGGAGGAGCACTTGGCACAGAAAGGTTCGGGCGTGAAGCGTTGCTTGGGATATTAGGATCATGAGCAGATGGGGCTGATGGCAAGTCTTCATCATCTTCATCAACTATAACAGTCCCATGGACCTCTGGACCATACAAAGATTCATGTCCAGTAACATCCTCAATAAAAGGACCCTGACCAGAACTGCCTGTTTGAGTATTGTTATCCTTAACTTCAATAGGTATCTGCCTCACCTCCCTAGGATGTGTGACCTGAGGTCCCAGTCCAAATATACCAGCAGCAGCTCTGTTGGCAAAATTTGGATCCAAAAGTGCAAAAGGGTTGCCCAAACTTCTAGGGAATAAAGGTCTGTCAAACATGGGATCAAGTGGTTCATCCAGCTCCATCGTATCATCGTGACTGGCAGGTACAGGATTCTGATTTATTCTGGTGAAATTGTGCAATTCAGTTATATTCAAATGGAACGACATGGGTACCAGGACGACAAATGCATAAAAGTAAGGAAACAGATAGGAGAACAAAACACATACGTGGTCCTATCTCCCTCATTAAAATAAGCATTGACAGCTTCATTTAGGTCACCACCATGTTCCTGTGTAAAAAGAATTGGTCAGCCATTATAGCCAGTATATGAGTCTAAAATGCATAATGACATTTCTATTTAAATTTTAACAATAACCATGTCTAATAGCTGCACTCTAGATCTTCAATGACACTTGATTGATAAAAACTTTTTATCTTTTATTCGAGTTAAAATTACTGAAGGTTAGATGCAGCACACTAGATGACATGGAGAATAGCTGATAGAGCTAAGCAAAAAATGAACTGAGAAATATCTGTTTGTGTGAAGTCCTATATTTTTAAAGAGATACTAGATAGACAAATACGTGAACTAGAGCTCATCTTCATCAAGGTGCCACAAATAATTCATTCAGGTTGTAGATCAAAAGTTGTACTGCACCATCAGATCAAATACAAACCAGCTGGACGGTCCGTACTGAAATTATGCTCAATGCAACCAACAGGAACAAAGAGTAAACACTAGCGGCGATAAGCCATGAACATTGAATTATCAATCAAGGTGGTTCAGTTCTAGATTTCACGAATTAAAATGCAAGAAACTATTTACAAGAAACACAGCATGAAAAATCTGTTCTCCTTGGATAAAGTTTCACATCACCTTTTTTTGTTTAAACTTTTTATTACCAAATTAGCTTAGGTGCCTGCTAAGTCCACAGATTAAGATTCCACAATAACTAGGACGCACAAATCCCATTAAGCTTCCATCTCAACCAACAGGATACCAATGTTTTTTGAAAAGGCAAATCAAGCGATAGGCCTAAAACAGACAGTAGCCCTGCACTTCGTTGTTTCGAAAAAGGGAAATGATGGTAGGTACACTTCCAAATGATTTCTTTGCAGCCTTATTTGGATGAGAGAAGAAAACTTTGATTTCGTGTGCATCAAAATCTCTATAGCTCTTAAGTGAAAGGCACTGCATTTGTAGTGCGGGCACTAATCATGAAAAACATTACTTTCAATTTACCAACTTTCCTAGAGCCCATAAAAGACACCTCACCCAACTACGACATTTGAAATACTGCAGTGTTTCAGTCGACACTCCAACCCTGCATTCCAAACAGGGCCAATGAATCCTAAGGATTATTGGGACATCTGAAGGGATTCTGGTCCGCGAAGGGATTCCCTTGGGGATGGTCTAACTTGTTCACACTTTCCATGGATAATGGATGCTCATTTACTTGCTATACCATCCAAAGTGCCACATAGATAGACCGAGGAACCTATTTCTCTCTTGCTCCACACACACACGAGTCCACAACAACTCAAAAAAATGTTTCTTGCACAGGAACTACTCGTCGACTGCCGGTTTGTCACATCGATTAGTAAAATCAGTAAAAACAGATCACAGACATTCAACCATCAAGTAGACAACGACATTATTTGCCCACATAAATGTAAACTAGAACTAGTGCACGTATCAATCATAGCACAACACTAAAACCTCGCAGGCATTGCACTCTCACAAACTCGAACTACGCTCTTGTTGCCAACTCTAAGCACACCGCAAAGCGACTCCGCGTACCCATGAAACCCTGACTCGAATCGCACATCGTGCCACCGATCCGCCATCGCATTCCGCATCGCCATCTGACTACCTAACCCATCCAACCCCCCGAACCCCACAAAGCAGGGAGAAGCCGAACCCTAACCCGGAGCAAAGAAAATCGAGACATACGAGGCCGCGACACGGAGTCCAATGGGCGACGTGGGGAAGAAGGGGAAGGGAAGGGGCCGACGTGGTCACCTCGAGCACGCGGACGGCGCCGGCCTCGGCGGCGCCGGTGATGCTGACGAAGGTGTCGATCGCCTCCTGCGGAGGCCGCACCATGGCGGGAGGCGCCGCCGGCCTGGGGCTCCGCGGCGACGGCGAGGAGGTGGAGCTGCAAAAGGAGGAGCCGTGCGTGTGAATTCAAGTGCTGTCGATGTGCTGCTTCCTTATGGCCCCACCGCTTCGCTCCCTCCTGGGCCGCGCCGAGCCCAATAAGCGCAGAAAATGACGCTCCTGCCCTCCGTGAACACTAGCTAGGGAGATGCATATATGATGAGTAGAAGATGAATACACTGAAGTTTTCTTTGAGTCTGAGTGCATCTTCACCCCTCCGTGCTATTTAGCTTCGCCCATGGTTGTTCATACATATAGACTTGCACTCGTAACCTTGTGATCACGAAACATCGTATTTGCATGAAGTGTATATTTATTTTTCTTTTTTCACGATCTTTTACTTGTAGTAAAATTATCATAGTAGGGGTTTTCCCTACTGTACAGTTTTAAAAAAACTTTTCCTTTTTAAAAAGTAAAGTAAACAAGATATGGGAATTTTAGTGTCACGAAATATGCAGGGATCCGGCCCAAATCACGTGATAGGGACTGGAAATTAGATTAAATTTCAGGCCCATCCACTTGGATTGGGCCAAACAAGCCTTATTTGTTCACTGTGCAGTCTGTAGAAAATTTTAAATAAACACTGGTCATGCATGTCTTTGCACGATCAAGTACCATGGCCACAGGCGTCTTCTGCTAATCTT
Organism: Phragmites australis; assembly: GCF_958298935.1. Lineage (NCBI taxonomy): Eukaryota > Viridiplantae > Streptophyta > Magnoliopsida > Poales > Poaceae > Phragmites > Phragmites australis. The sequence goes on from NC_084936.1 coordinate 28,844,483, forward strand.
TGTAGAAGGAAATGCTAATCTGAAGCGGTCATGTACAGAAACATAAATAGTGATTAATACCAAGAGATAGAACTAAATAAAATTTGGTGAGGTATATGGCACTTAAAAATTTAGGTGACACAAAACAGGTATTAATTGATGTTAGCAACACGCCACATTTGTTCATACGTACTAATCAGCTTTCCTTATTTTATATGCAAACATAATAGTCGGCAATTTTCAGCATATATAGCTGCAGAAAGTGTAAGGTACAAGGCAGAGACCTACCGAAGCCTAAAGTATTCCATCAACTCTAGGACAAAACCAGATTGGGGAAGAACTCTCTCGTGAAAACCGACGCGGAAATTGTCCAACACCAGCCCTAGTCCTGGGCATTCCGTACATGATCATGCCCATGTTAGCACTGGAGAAAGAAGTTCGGTCTTCCCATTATCCAACACCACGGATAATTCAAACCTGGTATCGTCCAAGTAGTAGATGCTACCCTCCCGGAGCCCGTCGAACCTAGAAGCTTCAATGGTGGCAAAACCACCCATCCAAACCAGCTTAGGTTTTTTTATTTGCTACATCCGAATCTATATAGACGAAAAACTTATAACCACTTATGTATTCTTGTAAAAAATCTATTTGATTGCTTGCATGATAAATACAACTAGTCTATATGAGTCATTCTAGCTATGTGATATGCTCAAATCGAATTCCACTCATATCTAGGCTGAACGGATGTAAGTTACATGAACTACAATATCAGTAGAACTCACTCGTCAGACTCAGATCACACAGTCATTACATCCGCTCATACAGTCAACCAAACATCTTCATATGTTTACTGTATCCGTTCATACAGCTAATCAAACACTCTTCTTAAGAATATACGACTCCTCCAACTTACTTCTACTCAACCAAGCTATACGATGTAATCTCTCTTTTGCAATGAAACACACTCTTGATAGGTAAAGTAACCCGGTATCGAAACTTAAGGGGTTAAATAGAAGAAGAAAAACTTACTTCAGGTAATAAAATGGGCTTTTTTTTTTTACTCCGACAGCCGGAAGATGCATACACCTGTTTACAAGAACAAAAGAGTAGTGAAAAACAAAACAAGGGAACGAAGTGTGGCATCCGCCGGTGTCAGCATGGGTCGCTATCGGCATCCCAATCATACCCGACTTAGCTTGGAAGGAAGTGGCTCTCGTACGACCTTCTAGCAGGCGCCATGTTTGTTTACAAGATGCTCTCTCTATTTATTTTTACACGTTACTCTGTTTTTCCGGTAACAAATTTGATCATACGTTTTTTAAAAAACAGATTTATAAATACTTAAAAATATATAATACTAGTAAAGTTTGTTTAATGATAAATCTAATAATACAAAAGTTTAAAGTATCTATAAATACTTTTAAAATACGCACAATCAGTTCTGCTACAGTAAAGGACAGTGATAATTTAAAATAAACATAGAGAGTATCTTATTTCTGACAAGTGACCGGCTGACTACCCACCTGGATTCTAAGTTCTAGACACTACACTAGAGTAGTCATCGATCATTTTCCCATATTGTTGACGTACCAAATTTTGGTGTCAAACCTAACAGAACGATGGAATTAATGAACAGTTCGGACAAGCTGCCAAGGATTCCAGCAAATTCAAGCACAAGAACGTGTGGGATCAGTGGCTTCTGTCGTTTCTAGCACAAGTGAAGGTGCAGTGGAGGAGCTATCGGCCCAGTAGGTTTATATTTGTTTGAGTTTTTGCTTTTGAGTTTTTCTGAAAAATTGTTTTTTTATTTGTTTGAAAAGTTATTTTTGAAAATAGGTTATTGGTTTCTATAATAAATTTTTAGTTTCTCGGAAAAACGTCTCTCAATGAGCTTATCAACTTTAGTTTATTTTAATTAGAAACAGACTTCTGGTTTTTTTAGAAGTCATTTTTCTAAAATCCTATTTATTCTGACTTCTAACTTCTGACTTCTGAAAGCAGCAAAAACAGAATCAGAAACAGAAAACAAACGGAACATAAGACCACAGAAAACAAACGGAACATAAGACCACTTTGGACCTATAAAACTAACGGACTGGAGTATAAGATACCAGTCCATAATAATATAAGATGAGTCGAAGAATATAAAAGTATATATTCGAAAATTGAGCTACGACTGGAGTCACAGCTCCAGTTGTCCCAGCCCGAAATCCTATCCCAGTCTGAAATCCACCCGTGCTGTAGTAGATGAATGAGACTAAAATTTAATTCTGATTCGTTGATTCATGTTATATTTATACAAGATAAGAGGTACTCAACCGAAGATATCCTCCCAACGGACACCGATCACAACCGCCACTGTCAGTTTTGGTGGGATGAAGACCAATCACAACAGTACAAAAAAGAAAAGAAAACGTTATCTAAATATGTCGAGCTCTAGCTTTTATGTTTTGCTATACACAAAGGATGATACGCGAGAAAAACTAACCAAAAAAATGCTACAAAGCCACTGGAGTTTTACACGGGCGGTAAATCTGCAGTTAATTAGGTCTCCCTCTTTCTAGTAATTACATTACTTCGTAGCAACAGTAATTAGCTGATGTAATTAGCTTCTATGTCAACGGGACGAGCCAAGTCGAGATTTTTTATTTTTTAAATAAAAAATTACAAATATATGCACCGTTTTTAAAGACAGATGCATATATTTGTAATTTTTTAAAAAAAATATATAAAAAAGTTCGGGCCTAGTCATCTGGAGTTGGACCCGTCATGGTCGCCGCCGGTGCGGTCCGACCCGTTGCAGGCCCGGAGAGGGTGGTAGACGGGCCTGGGCCGGTAAATGGGCCACACCTGCGACTCCGTCGTTTGATCCTTGTGGTGGTCGGGCTGCGCGTCCACCGGCTCCGGCTTCACCTCCGCCGCTCTGCTCACGTTGTGCTCGCCGCCGCCGGCATCGCCGTCGTCTTCTCGCATTCGCTTCCGCCCGATGGAGACGCCGAATAGCCGCGCGCACGTCTTCTCATACTCGTTCTCTGCTCCCGGCTCGGGCCCGACGGCCGCTGGGGCGCCCGGGCACGACGGCATGAGCTCGAGGACCGAAGGCGGTGGAGGCGGAGCGGCCTCCGCAGACTCGTCGGAGCGGTTCCCGGCCTCCGCTTTGAAGGCCTCGATCTGTTGGGTGGCGGCGTCTAGATGCTGGGTGGAGGCGTACTTGGACATGAGGAGGAGGATGTTGTCGCAGAGCTTCTTCATCCGGCCGAGCTCGCGCGCTAGCCGCGCGTTCTCACGCCGCAGCCGCGCGTTCTCCTCGCCGACGTCGCCGGAGGCCAGTGAGGCCACTACGCCGGGGCCCGAGCCGGATGGCGCCTGCGGCTGCAGCGACGTGGGGTCAGGTGACGAGCTCGACGACAGCACCTGCTCGTCGCCGGAGTAAACTGGCGATCCCACCGGCAGCGCCATCGGGATCCCCGTCGCCGCCGCCACCGTGACCATCCCCGTCGCCTCCGCAGCCGGAGTCACCTTCCGGCGGTGTATGTCGCGGAGCAGCCGCTTCTCCCCTCGCCGGAAGCAGTCGTTGGCGAACTCCCACCTGTCCGGCACAATCTTCCTGAACCCCTGCACCCGCAGATCACCATGAAACACGAACGCATCGATCGATCAGCACCACGCCAAGACATGAAAAAATAATCGAGATCTGATGAGCCGAAACGACTCACGTAGGTGTTGAGCTGGCGCACGAAGCTGGAGAAGTTGTTGTGCTTGAAGTACTTGGGCAGGAGGTCGCGCGCGAACTCCGCCGGGCGCCACACGACGAAGGCGGATCCGTCGTCGTTCCACGAGATGACGTCGTCCACCGCGGGGTCGTCCACCAGCTGGTACGTCTTTCTCAGGAACGGGGTGGGCATCGACCTCTGCCCCGCCGCTGCCCCCTCCGCGGGCGTGGGCGGCACGGGAGGCGGCTCACCCCCCGTGGCGGCCTGCTCGGCGGCCATGGCGCCACCGCCCACGCAGATCTGGCCGGGGGACACCGTGACTTCCAGGCACTGAAAGACGGTCGCTTCTACAAGCCGAGGCGAAGGCGCGGAGGAGTAGGGAACGGGAGGAGGAGAAGGAAGAGGGAAGCGGTCGCCGAGGGGGGGCGCTCGCTATAAGCCGAGGGAGGGAGGCCCGCCCCGCCACTCGTGCCGAGTCGGATTTGGGTCCTCCGGTGATCGGACGGTGGTTGTGGATGGCGGCGTGCGGGCAAGGAAAGTGCGAGAAGGTTCGTTTGTTTTTTTGCCGGGTTGGTTATTCTGGAAGGTTCAACGCGGGGCGGAGGGACCTGGGACAAACACGTTTCGGGCAGGGATGGGGTGGGGTGGGTGGGGCCCGCTCCGCTACGAGGCTGGAAGCTGGACACGTCAGAAATCAAGGTGTCCTCATTCCAGTATCTACGTCACATTTGGATGCGAGAAACGTATCGGAATCTCTGTCAAAGGGTGATTTTTAGTAAGTGATTTTGATGATTTTAGCAAGTGATTTGAATATGAAACAGGAGAAACTTTTCTTTTTTTATACTGCAAGAGAGAAACAAGCAAAAAATGGTTTTTTCTCATTTTTGAATGAGTTCATTCTTATTTACAACTATCATCCTCTATCAAGAATTAAAATATATTCAATCCAACTAGTAATTACACAAAATAATTCTAATTCATCAGAAAAAACATTTCTGAGGAAAAAACAAAAGTTTATGAGAGAATTCAGAACCACAGGCCCTTATAAACTGACCTGGAGTACTATGGATGACTTAGACTGCGCGGTTCAAATTGTTTGGGCTCTTTTTCAAATAGATTTGCGTTTATTTATGCATTTTGAATTAAATGTAGTAGGAGTAAATTTATTTACACATCTACAGGCAGCTACAAAGGATATAGCATGGACCAAGCATTTGGCTTGGACCTCACTTGGTTGTGAACACAGATAGGAGTATGATCCAGTCGCTTCCGTAGATTAGTTGATTGGAGCGTGACAGTTTTTTGCATGCGTGTCTTTGAGCAGATATTTTGCTAGACCCGATCGACTTAATTAAGATTTCCTTTCATCGCGTAGCTTTTCTGTTGCTGGGATCTTCCTGATCAGTGATCACGCTCTATCCTTGTGACACGGACATGACAGGTACTCCATTATACAACCTATCCTTAATACCACTGGAGAATCACGGTTCGTCTGTTCCGTTCCGTCTCTGAAGGTTCCATGGATTGCAAACGTGTCAACTATGCAAGTTAACACGTTTCACCTTGAGTCAATTGTAATATTTCCAAGTTCTGGCGAAACTGCTTAACAACTTAAGGATATATATACACACGTAACGCGGGAGGGCGCAGGAGCGTATTGCGGGATGCGGGAGCGAGGGCGCGGGAGACACAGGACAGAACAACGAAAAATACATAGGCAAATCATAAGAGGTGCGAAAAAGAAGCACTACTGTTTTTTAAATATTCCTTCTATTTTTTAATATTTCTCACTTTTAACCAAACACGTATACCAATGCATATTAAAGACAGTATAAATTTTAAATATAAAATGATAAAAATACCTTTTAAAACTAGCTAAAATCCTATATAATCTACCATAAATAAATGAATAAGAGATATTTTGTAGAGATAAAATTAAAAACTACATCTAAAAACGTGAAATGACAAGTATTTAAAAATAAATAAAATAGTTAAAAATGATATATATATATATATATATATATATATAGGAAAACTAGTATGTACTCCTGGGTGTATGTACTCCCACCTCTCATATACCACTTTTACACATGAGTTATACTTCTTTATCACTTTAAATATACTTCATTAGTAATTATAAGATACTACAATACAAATCCCACGAAATTTTTTATGAAATTCCATGATTTTTATCTTAATTTGCGTATATACTTCTTTTATGTATAAAAAAGAGTATATAGCAAAAATAAAAGGCTAACATTGAATTTTTTTTCATACAACTCATATTGGAGTATCTTAGAATTAGTATTAGAGTATACTAAAAATGATAAAAGAGTATAAAGTGTTTGTTTAGGTGGTATATTGCATGTGGGAGTACATACTCCTAGGAGTATAGAATAGGTGTCCTATATAGGAAAACTAGTATGTACTCCTGGGTGTATGTATATATATATATATATATATATATATATATATATATACACACACACACTTGGGGATGGGCGAGGGCGCGAGGCTGGTCTTGGTCGCACTAGCAGCAGGGGCAGACCGGCAGAGGGGTCAGGCGTCTGGCAAAGCAACAGGGCAGACTACGGGGGTCAGAGGTGACGGACGTATTTGAAGCTTTCTTTGAATGGCGTCTGCTGCCGCTGATTCTGATCGAGAGAAAAACGGAACGAGCGATCTGCTGCTTTCTGCAGGAAAGAAAGCATCGTATGATCGTACTAGCTACGTCTTTTTCTTTCTCTCTGCTGGATGACTTGACTTTGACTGAGAAATGGGGAATGCTCGTTTCTGGCATCTACCAGATTGCCACAGGCGCCTTCACGGTACTGCTGTTGGCATGGCATTTCTCCTATTCTTTAATGTATCTTGCGTTTGAATCCATGGCCACGAGTCTCACCTTCTCTACCAACTGCTTTTCTTCTTCTTCTTCTCTCTCTTGAGAGAGATAATTCTTGTCTTTACTTGGTACAGATCCAGGGCCGTCAGGCGGGCACAACAGAGCCAGAAAGGTGCCGGAAAGATCCAACAAGACCCAGCCCAGCCTCGTCATCTACGGGAAATTCCAAACAGAAGCCCGCTCGTCAGGCTCCATCGTTACAGCCCAAGCGGTCCTTAATTCGCAGGGCCTCCTCGCGTTTGGGCTGTTGGCTGGGTCTATGCTCTCACGCGACACAGAGAACGCGCCTGAGATACGGCCCACTTGTCGTTTCTGCTTTCTCTTTTTTCCCTAAAAGCAAATAAAAGGGTGATGCTTATTGTTCATATGCCTGAAAACGTGTGACTTTTCAGTCGATGCCCACAAGTACACGATTTGTATTGGACGGATCGTGTTCTTTATTCATCCTCTAGCGTTTCTTCTTCCTTACGACCGCCTCGTGTCCATCCACCATCACTAGCCTCACTTCTCCACCTTTCGCTCTCCTCTGGTCGTCTCCGATGATGTGCTCGTTGCCAAATCCGTCACCTTCACCCCTGTCACGCAAAACTGGCTGCACCGATGCGTTTCTCTCACCCCCATCCTCTCCCTGCCCATCCGACGGTCCACCCTCACGCCTACCATCACCGTTGGCTAGCCATGCTACCCAAAGGCTCTCTAAGGTAGGAAGCCATAAAAGCCCAAGTCCTGAAACCCTAAAGCTCACAAAGAACGCTAAAATCATGACAAACCAAGTGAACTCATGTGTTCACATGATCCGACTTAATAGTTTGTGTAGGAACGAGAATGGCGACTAGAGGGGGAATGAATAGGCATCTCAACAATTTCTTTCGAAATAGATTGTCTTTTCTTATTTCTCACCCAACGCACCTCAAAACGCTCAAGCGGAAGTAAAAGAATGAGAGAGACAAAGTAATAAGACTAGTTCTATAGCAATATAACTCCATAGATGGAATATGAACCATAAGTTCTATTCAAGACCATTCCATATACTTTTGTGCACAAAAACTCGCAACTTTCAAAAAAACTAGAAAAGATGGACATCGGACAAGGTTATCCTCCAAGATGATAGTCTAGTGGTAAGAGAACTCAAGACCCGTTCAAATACATGAGTATGTGAGTGTTTAAGCCACTAGCATCAAGAAAAACAACCCTGCAAAGGTGAAAAAAACTGCAGCTCAAAGAAAATATCTCCAGGAAAGGAACCTCTCCAAATTGATGATCTAGAGGCAAGGGTACTCAAGACCCATGAGCATACACTCGTATGTGAGTTTTTATGTCTCTAACAACAAAAAGAATGATCTCACAATGTGCTGAAATTTCAGCCCAAAAATCAAAACCAAAACCGAAAAACTTGCAAACTTGCGAGGGAAACAATAGAGGAAAATTAGAATGAGGGGAATTCAAGCATATGCAAAAATATAAACTTAATTACTCAAAGATGCCATCCCTATTTTATACGGATTACAAAGATTTATCTCTCAAAACTCTCACCTATTACATAGGCTAAGTATTTATCATTCTCTCCTCTAAAATCATAACTCTAAGGCTCTCAAATGGGTGGCATAAGGGGGCTCAAGTGGCTACTTCAAAGCTTTCTCTAGCTCTACCCCACTATTTATAGGCTTAGGAAACTTGGTCCTTAAGTTTCCTAGTTTTTTTTCCGAAATACTCCTCTTTTGTAGTGTATTCCTACCTACCACCAAGGGTATTTTGGTCTATTTTCTTCTCTATTCATCAGACGGCCGTGGAGCCTTCACGACTTAGCTTCATCTCGATGCAAGCTTCGTGATGGTACCATATACTCCTCCAGTTCTCCCACAGTTTGAGGCCAAACTGCGAAACCGCTTGCACGTTTCTCAAAGCGTGGCTCACCGCCTTGCTTACACCTTAAGCAAGCACTTTGATGTCAACGCGTGTACTCCATCATGCAATCCTAACCGCCGTCAAGTCTCTTCCACTCCCGATCCATTGGACCGTCTTATCACTTGCAACGGCATCCCATTCGCTTAACTTTGTCAGCACGCCGTCTTCATCTGCCTTCAATGTTTTGTTTGACCTCCACGTGTTCAGTTAGGATAACCTTGACTCCTCCCGATCTCTTTGATCGTTTGGCACCAAGCACTCCGATTGACCCCGATCATTCCGCCGTCGACCGTCAAGTTGCATCCATCACCTGCACACCATGAGACAAGCAAACATATATTTCTAACTCCAATTCCAATTAATACATAATCAATATGCTCAAATGGAATCTCAAATCAATTCAAATCACATCAAAGCTCATGCAAAACCGAAGATCATCAAACCAAATAAATGACAGTATCAATCACTCATCACAAGAAAATCAAAACACGTTTCAACTTGATTTCTCACTTTGAAGATTTCATGGACCTGAAATATAGGAAATGTGCAAATAAAAACGAATCGCATTTTCTCCATTGTCAGAAGCATCCATGCTCCTTGGATTGGATTCCTACTCCCTAGTCCCCTACAAGGAGGCTCTTCGAGATCTGTTAGCACGCAGAGGCAGCACATTGCTAGCTGACCATGATCGTTTCTCAAACAACTCCGTCCTGGTAGGGCCATCACGATTGCTTCAAGTTGCTAGCTTTACAGAGTTTTCTCTGCACCTACTCATGCCATCTTCCAAATGGAAACTGCCTGGAGAGAACATTTCTGGTTTCTGCTTGCCTAACCAGACACTGTAACAATGGTCCTGATCTAGTGCTTTTTTGGCTGCCTCAAGCTCAACCAAACCCCAGATCTCAATCTACAGCGTGGCCCTGGCCAGCCTTTCCAGTGAAGGATAAGAAAATAATTGTGATGTCGAAGTATACGGGGTCAATGATTAAAGGCAGAAGAGAGCACAAGGGGCAGAAGGCTAAAGAAAAGGGGTCATTTCAGAAGAAACAACCAACAACTTTACCATGCATGTTCTTCCTTCCCCCTTCATCGTTCAGAATCCAGATCTCCTTTCACATGGGTAAAGGTGCTACCTGAAGTTTCGTCTGCGACTTCACTGTGATTCTGATCTGTCCAGCTTGTCATTTTACAATCATGCATTTGGTCGAATGATCTACTACCGAGTACTGACAAGGTATACTGAAAGTAGACAATACTTCATTCAATCCGAAATAAATATTGTTTTAGACTTCGATAAAATTATCAAAATACAACTTTAACTACTACTTTTTTAATATATTAATAAAATATAATAAAAATATATTATTATAGAATTACTTTTCAAGACAAATCTATCTGTATTATTTTTAAGTGTTTAAAAATTTATGATCAAAGTTAAAACAGTTAATCTTATTTTGGAGACTGTGAGGGAGGAACAGACAAGACCAGCATGTTGCTCTGACATGTCTAGAATAATTCAGAGAAGCGGGCCAATAGGGACCAATTTTATTGTGGACAAGTACTACTTCGGAAAAGCACGGGAGACACAGCTCAGCTCGGTGAAGAAGGATGTTGCCAATCAGATAAATTGTAGATGCTCATTGCTGTTAGCTGAAGAGATTGGGTGAACATGGCAGACCATTTACTGAACACGTACTTGAGTAATATCAGATACAGAGAACCAAGAAAAGAACAAATCAAATTGGCTAGTACAAAGTATAATATAATCGTCCAACTATCATATCCAATTTCCTTGCCACATCCAACTCGTGAAAAAATATCGATCACACAAAGTGAATGCTTAACTAAACCAAAGCACACTTAAAGACGCTATCTACATCGGAGGATTTGTTGCAGGATTTGTTGCTATGAAGCTATCCACAGAAACCAAACGCAAGTAGCTGCAGAGACCCTCCTACTTCATCAGGGCTCAGGCAATCGTCACCTCTCACGTTTTCTCTTGAGAGGAAGCAGACGCTTCGCCTTCTCAGGCAGTTTCTTCGCCGATTCTTCAGCCGTGGCGCGGCGAAAACCGAGATGCTCCGACAGGTTCTCCACTTCCACCTTCACCACGTCCTTCCGCACTCCAATGTCGGTGATGTACCTGCCGGCGCAGTACATCCCGGCCGTGACAGCGGCCATGCCGAGCGGGCCAGCGGCCAGCAGCTTGAACGGCGTGGAGAAGAGCGCCGCCAGCGGCACCCCGACGGCGGAGGCCGCCTGCCCGCTCCTCCCGATGCCTCCCGGGCCCGGCTCGTCGTCGCCGGCGGGGAGGAGGCCGGTCTTGCAGTAGAGCGCGAAGTCCTCGCAGTTGTTCTCGAACACGTCGTAGTCCCCGAACCCGTTCTGGAGCAGGTGCATCGCGCGGTGCACCGCGTCGCCCGGCGGGTCGGGGCGCGCGGTGGTGCAGGTGCCCCCGCGGAGCTTGGCGAGGAACACCGCCGCGGGGGCGCCGTACTCGAAGCGGTGGAGGGCGCCGCCGCGGAGGAAGCAGTCGAGGCAGGTGAGGATGACGCCGCTGTCGGGGAGCTGGAAGCCACAGTCCGGGAAGGTCGGGCACTCATCTGAGCCCCGCGAGAGGAGACTGGACGCGGCGATGGCCGAGTCCAGACCGGCGGTTCCTGCCTCTTTCTTCCGCGTGAAATGCACCACCTTGCTCCCGCCAACGTAAATTCCTGGATGATCCATGCAAAAATGCACGTCTTGCGTAAGAACATGACCCCGACTGGAGATCCAGTTCATGAGTAACACATGAACAAACCTTGCACCAGTGAATTCATTTTATGGACCATGGCCATCATCACGGTTTAATCAGGCTACTGATTACTGAATCACGAGTACACACATACGCCAATGATCGAACGTTCGTGGCAGCAAAGAAACAACGCCTGCCAACCCAAGGCGAAAATGTCGGTCCCGTGCCGTCCCTATGGCAGCACACACATCACGACTAGATGCAGATCAGAGTTCTTTACGCTTCCAATTGCAGATCAATGGTCGGTGAGGAGATGCAAAGTAAAAGAGCATGGTAACTCTCAGCTAGAGGACACATGCATGTAGGGTATTGTAGGCAGCAAAGTGAAAAAGTCGGTGACTTTGATCGCAGCTAATAAAGTTACTAAATGGTTGTTGACAAGGATCCTTTGGTGAAAAATGAGTTCGTTCCTGATAGCTGAAACCGTCACTGGACTGGAATACCTCACTAGCAGTTCGTTAGTTACTGAGCTAGTGGTCCTGGAAAAAAAAAGAAAAAAAAGAAAGAGAAATGTGTGTGTGTGTGTTTGCGACGTGAGAAAAATTAAAGGAGTAATGAGCTGGTGACCGGCCGTGTTTTTGTACAGATGCTGCATGGCCATAGCATGCGGTCAAGGCCGTTTGGATTGACAGGTTTCTGTTCGTGCGTCGCGTACCTCCAGGCTCTAGTCGCTACATTATTCGCCAATCAGCCCATGCTACGAGTTACAGAAGAAGTAAGATTCAGCAGGTTACAGAAAATGGCCGGGAGGGAGGTTCAGCAGTTACAGCGTACTAGCAGTACTTACAGCTGCCTTGAGGACTCAGCCAATTTAGCCTTGGTCCTTGGATGATACTTGATATGGCTGCGCGCTACCTATCGAGCAATGGCCGCTACAGGAGCAAGAAGCTTCGTTTCGAAAATACAGGAGCAAGAAGCTAACGCAACTTAACATCAGGCGAGTCGAGCATGAGAATTGCAGTCTGCTTGAGAGCACGCACGGTAATTCACAGCAATGGAGTGCGTCCAGAACTAAGCATCGGCAAATCCCCCATCAGAAGCCAGAGAGAGTAGGGGCAAGAAGACGGAACAAAATCCATTCTGCAACAGCATGCGCCTATTCGCCGGACAACAATTGCGGCGCTCTCCCGGGAACGCAACTGTGGCCGCAGCCAAAACGAGCGCAATTCCCGCGGACGTGGAGGCGAAAATTAAGGAGACGAAGTCGGGCGAGTGGCACCGGCAATGCAGGAGGAAGAGGAGGAGCGGCGCACCGTGGTGGGAGTAGGCGTAGCTGGCGCGCCAGGTGTAGATGTGGTCGCCGGGCTTGATCTCCGACCGCTCCACCCGGTGAGACAGCAGCCCCATCGATCAGGCGCGCCAAACCCTGCAGCTTTTTCTTCTTCTTCTACACGTCCGGCGGCCAGGAGCTAGCGCTGTAGTTTCATCCGGAGATGGAGAAGGTGAGCTCGTGCTCTGCTCTTGCGTTCAAAGAAAAAAAGTTCGTGCTCTGCTCTGGTTCTGGTGGCTGGACTTGACTGAACTCGGGCCAAGTGAAGTGAAGTGAAGGAGGAAGCGTGGGATTAGTTATCTTCAGGACCGAGGTGTCGGCATGTGCAGCTGTGTGATCGGCGATGCAGTCCTCGGGATTCGCGCGTGATCTCGGAAGGTGATGTATACCCTCTTTTTATTATTTTTAACTCCACTGGATGCGATTCTCTATTTCGTTGATTGATTCATCTTTGTGGTAATTAAGCATCTCTGCCTGAGCGGTTGCATTTCCTTTGGATCTGAGTCACACATTTGTTTGTGCTTCACTTAATCGGCACCCGGATGTCTCACCGGGGCAGGCCCTCAAATAATTTCGCTATCTCATCATGCATTGGGTACCAACTTCCTGGATTATCTCTCCAAAGCAGACATGTGGGTGTGAGTATAGGATGTAGGTCTTAGAGCATACATAAGGGGGTTTGGATGAGTGTATACGTGTGATGTGAGTATGTGTGTGAATTCAGATACTACTATTTGTACTTTGAAGATGAGATTAAAAAAAAAAGTAACAACCAATAATGCTAACTGCTAAGTCAGGTAGAACAAAGCTCTCGTGCACCAAAAGAAAAGCTACCAACACAGGTGCGGGGTACAGATCAATCACTGAATGTAAGATGAATAACTAGGGGCTGATCTCATTCTTCGTCTCTAGCCTTCTCCCTTTTTTTTTCTTCCTCTATCTCATCTTCTCCCTCATATCTCTCCTTCTCCGTAGAGCACCCTGCATCCCCTTGAAGATCCACCCCTGGTCACCAACTCATATCGATCTTGCACCTGACATTTCACTTGTGTAAGCTGCAAAGTACCACAGAGAATAAACACTTGCTAAACCAAGCACAAAGAACCCACGTCGATGTCGATACCCAGAAAAACAAGGCCCATGTTAAGGACGATCTAGTGTGGTAGAGAATCGGAAAGGGATAGTTGAAGTAGGAGGATCAACAAGCAGAATTATTCGGTGGGACGAAGAACAAAAGAGGCGGGAGGAGGAAGACAGGTGGATTACGTTTTCAAAGTGTGTCTCTGTTCAGGCATACCCTCTCCTCTCCATCTCTCTTTCCTATATAATATGTTCTATTACATGGCCTTTGGCCCGATCCACTCACTGGATCCACTCGTCATCAATGCCCCTCTTGTTGGGCTTCTTCTGTCGCTATGTACGCCGTGGTCTTGTAGCTATGTTGCCCATTGTCGGATGCACTGTAACATCTCCTCCTCCTTTGGAACCTAATTGACCCCAAGTAGGTGCGTGTGGAAACTCTTACCGCGGGGCCTTGGTGTCCTCCCAGGTAGCGAGTTCCTTCGGTGCTGACGACCATTTCACCAGTACTTGAGTGGTCGAAGAATAGTCATGTGTGATCAATCTACGCTGTAAGATACGCTCTGGTATCTGAAATGTCAGGTTAGCTGAAGGTAATGGAGGTAAGATCTGAGGGTTACTACCAACACCTGGTTTTAATCGTGAAATGTGAAATACTGGATGAATAGAACTCATAGGTGAAAGTTCCAACTTGTATGCAACTGGACCGATCTTATCCACAATGCAAAATGGAGCAAAGAATTTGAATGATAGTTTGTGGTTAGCGCAGACTACAACCGACAATTGAATGTACAGATATAATTTCAAGAAGACCTAATCACCAATTTCAAATTGTCATTTCGATCGCTGCTTGTCAGCTTGTACCTTCATCAGTTGCTAGGTGCGGAGTAGATGCTGATGCAAGAGACGGTCCATTAACAGACGCTCATTGAGCAATGATGCCAGATCAGTTACCTGACAACTGTGACCATCCTCAATGCCTAGATGTCGCGGAGTAGTGTCATAAAAAACCTCAAAAGGCAACTTATTGAGTGTGGAATGGAAGCTGGTATTGTACTAATACTTGGCTTGTGATATCCACTGGCTCCATTTTGTTGGACAGGAAATGACGAAACAACGCAAATAGGTCTCAACACATTAATTTAAACGCTCAGTCTGTCCATCAGTCTGGGGATGGTACGCGGAACTCATGCGAAGTTTAGTGCTCGCTACCTTGAAGAGTTCTTGCCAAAGGTGACTCATAAAAATGTGATCAGGATCAGATATAATCGATAATGGTAAACCATGAAGCTTATAAACCGAATCCAAGAATATGCGAGCAATCTGTTTGTGCTGAAAAGGGGTGATTCAGTGGGACGAAATGTGCGTACCAAGAAAATTTGTCGATCACCACCAATAGCACATTGAATCGACTAGAGCGCATAGTCCTTCAACAAAAATCCATTGAGATGACTTGCCAAGATTGAGTGGGTACTAGTAAAGGTTGCAATAGCCCGTGATACTTGGAGTGATTCGGTTTTGCCTGCTGGCAGAAAAGACAACTCTGCACATGTTGCTGAACTTGAGATTGCATTCCCTTCTAATCAAATAACTGCTTAATGCGTCGATAGGTCACCGGGAACCCCGAATGGCCGCAGAGAGCACCGTTATGAAGCGCTATGATAATCTGTAGTTGTATTGCCGGATCATTGCCTATCCAAATGTGTTGCTTGTACTGAATGAACCACTGATAAAAATATAAGGACCTTCAGTAGATGGTTTAGTGGCCAATGTCACCAGTTCTTGTTGTGCCTCATGATCATTCTTGTAACTTGCAATGATAGTGAGTAACCAACTTGGCTGACAAGAAGATATCATTGAGTTCGAGATTCTCTTGGGGTCTGCGGGAAAGGACATCAGCCACTCTATTGTCGGTTCCTTTCCTGTATATGATCCGGTACTATGATCTTAAAAGCTTTGTGAATACTTTTTGTTGCCATGTTGTGTGCAATCATTGTTCATTTAGGTGGGATAGACTGCAGTGGTCAATGTATATCACAAATTCACCATATTGTAGATAAGAATGCCATTGCTCAATAGCTAACAAGATTGCAAAACATTCTTTTTCATATGTCGACAAATCTTGGTTGCGAGCTCCCAATGCTTTACTGACAGAAGCGATGGGATGACCATTTTGCATGAGAACTGCACCCACTCCAACTTCACTGGCGTCAGTCTCCACCTGAAATGGTTTGTGAAAATCTAGAAGGGCCAAAACCGGGGCTTCAATTAGAACTTGTTGTAGGGACCTTGAAAGTAGTGTCAGTTGTGGAAGTCCAGATAAAAGTGGCATTCTTGCACAAAATATCAGTTAATGGTCAGCTAATGGAACAAAATTGTCGGAGAAATTTCCTGTTGTAGCCAACAAGGCCCATAAAACTGCGCAACTCCTTCACGTTGTGTGGTGTTGATCAGTCCTTGATTGCAGTTATCTTTATTTCATCAGTCTGAACCCCAGTGCACTGACCACATGGCCGAGGTAAGCAATACTTTGTTGAGCAAAAGCACGCTTAGAGATCTTAACACACCATTGATCAGTCCTTAGGAGATGCGGTACTTGTTGGAGATGCTCCACATGCTCATCCAGAGATTTGCTATACACAAGTATGTCACCAAAGAATACTAAAACACACTTACGGAGCACTGGGGATAGTGTTTTGTTCATGACACCTTGGAAGGTAGCTGGAGCTCCGGAAAGACCAAACGACATTACCAAAAACTCATAGTGCCATGTATGAGTTTGAAAGGTGGTTTTAAACTCTTCTCCCATGGCCATTAGGATTTGATGGTAACCAGCACGTAGGTCCAATTTGAAGAACGAGAAAGAGCCTGCTAACTCATCCAAAAGCTCATCGATGATTGGAATTGGATATTTACTTTTGACAGCCAAAGCATTTAATTGCCAATAATCAACACAAAACTCCAACTCCCATCTTTTTTTCTTTACCAAGAGAACAGGAGATGAGAATGTGTTGGTGCTAGGTTGGATGATACCTTGTTGAAGCATGTCCTGGACTTGCTGTTCCATTTCAGTTTTCAATGCTGGTGAGTATCGATATGGTCTGATATTGACTGGGTGTGCACCAGTAATAAGAGGGATTCTATGGTCACAGGATCTGGCAGGAGGAAGGCCTTGAGGTTCTGCAAAAACATCGTCAAATTGCTGCAAAAGTGTTTGAATGGCTGGTGGTACAAGTTGCTAGTTACTGTTGTCAGTCTCTGAAAATACAACCATCACGCTCACTTCTGGGGCCGATTGATGCATAGGTCGAATACCTTATAAAGCAATCCAAGTTCCAGCATAAGAAATGGTCATACACTAAGATCCCCGATGGACCTTCATTGGGCTGAAAGTTTCTAACAAATCCATCCCAATAGTTGCTCCATAAGAATGTAGAGGTAGAACCTTAAGAGGTTGAAGGTAACACCCTGAATAGACCATTCCACATCCTTAATTTCCTGATGACATTCAAGGATACCACCATTTGCCACTTGCACTCTCAAAGGAGAAACCAACTGTGTAGCACCTTGAAGCTTATTAGAAATAGCAAAACTTATGAAAGTGTGAGAGCTACCTGAGTCAATAAGCATCAACATATGAACTCCTTGGATCTGGCCTGAAACCTTTAGTGTCTTGGGAGACTCTTTACCAATGAATGCTGCATAGGACAAAGCCAGCAGAACCCCTTCTGAAAATTGGTCTAGCTGGTCAAATTCCAATTCGTCTGCAGAGAACAATTCCCAGAGCTCTTGTACTACATGGAGTTGAATCGTGGGATGACATTTGTGCTTTCTTATCCATTTTTCAACACACAGATAACACATGCCTTTAGCTTTTCTGTAAACACGAAGGGCAGCCATTTTGTCTTCAAATTGTTACTAATGAGCTCCTTCCACACCCCTTCTATCATCGGCTGCTGCAGACAAAATTAGCTTCGCTAAGGAGATATATTGCTGGGTGCCCAAGCTTTTTAGTGTTGAACGATGGTTAGACAACCAGTCGAACTTGCGAAATTCACGGTGCTTGGAAGGATCACCCATTTCTTCCTACAAAGCAGCAAGAGTGCAAGCAGTATCGAGATTGACTGAGCACTAAACCATAACTATCGATTTAATATCATCTTTCAACCCATCAATAAAACGCGTTAAATAGTAAACAAGATATGGAATTGAGTCATAAGCGACAAATTGATCAACAAGTTCGACAAACTTATCACTGTATTCTTTCGCATAACCCATTTGTCGAATTTGGAACAATTGGCGCAGTAACAACTCATGTTGATCGCGCCCAAAATGCACATGAACCATTTCACAAAATTCAGGCCAACTTGCTGTGCGCACACACCATTCGACAGATTGCAACCATCGAGCCACCACCTCCATCAAGTCCATGGATGATACCTTAGTCCACATGGATGGGTCTACGACAAACAAATGGAAATTACTTAGGCAATTTGTGTCCTGTGTGGCATGAATTAGACGATGTGCGTGCTGATGACTCAAAAGTGCGAGATCCAGGAGGACAATGTTGCTTTGGGGATGGTGTGGTATCTATGCCCGGAGTTGTGAGAGGGCTGTGATGGACCCAAACACATGCTCTGGTGATTGAAGTGCTCGCGATGCTCATGAGGGCTGATGGCGGTGTCTCCAACAGGTGGGTGCTGGCCAACCATCTCCAGTGACGCCAATAGACCCGTGGAAGTCGCCGATTGGTCGATGACAACCTGGTCAATGTGCTTACGAAGCACGCACATCTTGAGTTGCAGTGCTTCCACCGCTGATGCAATCTGCAACTTCCAGGTGTCGAGGGTGATCATCACTTCTTCGATCGGCTTGAACTTCTCGCTCAAGGTGGACTGAACCCCATAGACGTGCTTCTCGACCACCTCAAACCGATCTCTG
This sequence comes from Phragmites australis, assembly GCF_958298935.1. Taxonomy (NCBI): domain Eukaryota; kingdom Viridiplantae; phylum Streptophyta; class Magnoliopsida; order Poales; family Poaceae; genus Phragmites; species Phragmites australis. The sequence continues at coordinate 28,863,067 of NC_084936.1, forward strand.
AGATTCTTGAACTCGCTGAGGAGGAGCTTCAGTTGGGGATCCATGGCGCCTACTCGCTTTTGGAAGCCCGTGAAGTGGTGATGTGGATCCAGAGCAGTAGCAAGATTGTATGTCTCTAATACCATGTTGTTAGGGACTATGTAGTGTGGTAGAGAATCAGATAGGGATAGTTAAAGTAGGAAGATTAGCTGGCAGAATTAGTTGGTGGGACGAAGAACAACAAATGCGGGAGGAGGAAGACAGATGGATTACGTTTTTAGAGTGTGTTTCCGTTTAGGCATATACTCTTCTCTCCATTTCTATTACATGGCCTTTGGCTCAATCCACTCACTGGGTCCACTTGTCGCCAATCACCCTCTTGTTGGGTTTCTTCTATCGCTCTATCCGTCGTGGTCTCGTAGCTGTGTCGCCAATTGTAGGATGCACTGTAACAGCCCATTACATGGTCAGCTGGGCCTCCTCTCAAAATCTGTCGTGGACCAATCTCTCTTGCGGCCTAAATAATCCGGGCCTCCGGAAGCCACCCGATGAAGCGTTTGCGGCCCAGATCGAGTTGCGGTGGCGAATTTGCACGGCTGCCGTCTGCGCTCCCCACGATTGGATCGTACAGCTACGCTTGGGTCTATGCGAGCCGTCTGATCGGATCCATACGGTCCATATGCAGTGGGCTTTAAGGCCAGCCAAGGCCTGGCCCAAATAGTCAGCCTCACGAGCGATACCACCGCCACGTCTCTTTCTATCTCTCCCCCTCCCCCCCCCCCTTCTCTCTCCACGCCACCACCGCCCCCAGTCGCCCGTGCTTCGAAACCCTAGAAGCACGCATCACTCACCTCCCTCACCTCACCTTACCCGCCGGGGAACGAGCGGAGGCCATGGCCGCGGAGAACTACTGGAGGTACGCCGACGCGCGGCAGCAGCAGCAGGCCATGGTGGCGGCGGCGGCGGCCGCGGCCGGGATGGGCCCCTCGCAGACGGTCAACACGGCCCAAACAGTTGCGGCGGCGGCAGGCATGGCGCAACAGGCAGCAGCCATGGCGCAGCAGGCCGCTGCGCCGTCGCTTAAGCGCGCGCGCCCCGACTTCGGAGGTTTGGCCTCTCGCTGCCAACTCCACGACACCCTTAGATCTGGCCTTGCGTTGTTGTTTATTTGCTGGTTGTTTTGCCCTTTCATCTAGTCGTTGCCTGCGCTTGCATGTCAGCGTGTATGGATTTTTGAAGGAAGATTTTAGATTCATGTTCGGTTACTATCTGTGCAGTTTTAGTTCCGGTGTGTAGATCTGCAGAAGTCTTTTGAGTAGTTTTATCTAGATCTGGGGGACTATGCCCTAGTTTTTTGGTGAACTAAAAATCTGGAACTCAAGCTAACATCGTTGCACTAGATTTAAATTTGAATCCTTGGTTGGCTAGAGGGTTAATTTTCCTAGTGAAAAGCCTGTTGGTATTGTAGATTGGCTAGAGGCTTGCAGATATAAAATGCTGAGGGGATATATGAGGAAAGTATGTGCTGTACTTCTTAAAATTTGCCTATTTCACTTACGGTGTGGTGTCAAGGATGGTAGCCGCATCGTCCACCCTCCTTACTGTACGGGGTTACTACAAGAAACAAAACAAATGTTGATCTTGCATTTTGCATCTATAGACGAATCAGGTCCAAAGTAGCTCTTCCACAATGCTGCTTGTGCTTGATTAAGGGCTTCGTGATTGTCTATTGAACTTCATTTTGTTGTTCCTCCATAGCTGTTAAAAAACATGGAGCTGAGATAGGGAATCGATAATTTTCCTACAGCAAGAGGCTTTTGAATGTTCATGCTGTATCCCTTTTCATTGTACCTCTGTCCATTTGTTATGACTGGTATATAGGATGAAAGATTATGAGCTTGCTGCTGAATTTATTATTAAAATTGATTATATGATATGATTGTTAAGTGAGACTTAAAATGCAATCTTTTGATTTTTATTTTGTTTCCGCAGATGTGTCCACAGGACAAGACATGACAGGATATTACCCTCGTGAGACTGATAGGGCAGGTTACCATTCACTGAGAGAGAACGAAGCAATTGGAGCATCTTATGACCGCTACTTGCGCAATGGGGTACAAACAAAGCTTCCTTAATGTAAAAGTAGCATTTTTTTCGGTAAGCACAGAGTTGGTGACTAACTTTAATCTGTATGATGACCTTATAGATGCCCACTGTTGGGGCCAATGACACTAGTAGGGCAGTTGTTGGCGGGATGGCAGGTGCAATGAGTGGTGGGATGGCAGGCTATCCTGTTGATGATCGTCGAATGATGGGTGTAGTCGGTATGGACAGCAGAGGGATGGGCTATGGTGCCAGACCTGAGCCTCCCCTCCCACCAGATGCATCAAGCACTTTGTACATTGAAGGCTTACCTGCAGACTGCACACGGCGGGAGGTTTCACGTATCCTTACATAAAATCTTAGTATAATTTAATGCTGTTTTTTTTGTAACGTGCCTGTCGAGCTTTGGACATTCCAATACCTGGCTGGCACTCTGTATCTTATGTGGTATCTCTGTTTATTATGTTGAATAGCTCTACATGTATATGCATCTTAGGAGTTGTTATTGGCTTATTGCTGACTAAATAGAAAGAGGGATGTTGGTTAGGTCTGCTGTCCGCCTTTTCTGTTTGTGTGTGAGTGGTGTTCCTTTTCAGATACCAGCTCTATCTGTATCTATTGCATATATCTTGCAGTATAGTCCATCTGTCCAAACAATTGCACTCTTTAATTTGTTTCAATTTTCAACTGCTCCAATAGAAATCAACACACCTTGAAAAGACCAAAATGTATTACAGTTCATATTTTTAAGGAGAGACGTGTGCTGTTTTTATTTTTGGTTTTTTGCACCATTCATTCCCATGAGGTTCCTTTGCTCCTTAACCCCCTTTGCCTCTGCAGATATATTTCGCCCATTTGTAGGTTTCCGTGAAGTGCGGCTTGTTAACAAGGAGTCCAGACACGTATGTTAATTATGCTTTGCGCTAATAAAATATTCTGTTCTGATGATAGTTGATGATATATCCTATCTTTTTTACTTTTCTGCAGCCTGGTGGAGACCCCCATGTCTTGTGTTTCGTTGATTTTGACAACCCTGCCCAAGCTACTATTGGTCTTGAAGCCTTGCAAGGTGAAAATGCTTATATTTGTGGATATGGATTATTTAGCTGTGTGGATATTCTGACTCGTAGCCTTGGTGACATACAAATTTTCATGTATATTTTTGTTGACTTATATTATATGTCTGCATTCCTCTCTATTGTTGTCAAGCTTGTTGGGAAATCGGTAATTACTCTCACGTTTTCTTCTTTATCTGTTGCACTTTATGTTAGTATCCGTTCTTTGGGTAAATTCCGCAGCAAAAATTTCTAAAATCCGGTCAATTATTAGCATTAGAAATCAGCTGATAGTTAACCGGGATTAACAGCGACAAACCCATCTGTTCTTTACTCCAGCCCACATAATACCTCTCAGCATTTCCTAGCATGCTAATAAGCTTGTAAGTGCACTTCCAAGAATTACTAGGAACTTGAAGAAGTCATGACCAACCTTACCCATTCTAAAAAATTAGCTAATTATAGGATGTTCTACAATTTGAACTCCTTTTGTCCTGGTACCCCTGCCAATCTAATCATATAGTTTCAAAATTTTACCATATCTAGTTTCCCTGTCTGATATGCATGCCTATTAGTGAAGGGCGAAAACTCAATTCTTCCTACTCTTGTTAAGGTTAGATCTCTTGTTAAAGCGACGACTTGAGCAATATAAACCATCGCGATTCATTTTGCAGGTTATAAGTTTGACGAACACGAGCGCGACTCAGCCCATTTGCGGCTGCAATTCTCACGCTTTCCTGGTCCGAGGTCAGCTGGCGGGCCTCGTGGTAGGCGTTAAGACGTGCGGGCCTTGTGGCTGCCGAACCTATCGTTTATACGAGCGATCAAACGGCCACGGCGTAACGCTTCTATATTGCGCTGAAATCTCCTTCGTCGGCTTTCTTGTAGGGTTCGTCCACTCATTTTGTGAAAGCGTGAAAATGAGAACACAATAATTCAGTCTCCTTCCATTAGATTGGCGTACCGTATGTTAGAATGGAACTTTAAAGTTATTCGACACATTGTATCTGCTCCCTTAGTTATTATGGTCTACTGTACTTTATTTCGGTTCTGCGTGTCTGAGTCTGAGACAATGACTTTGTTGTCCTGTGAATTGTTATATCTTCTGAAAACCAGATGTTTGTTGTTAGTCGTGTTCAGTAATACTATACCTTTGCTGGTCCTTGTGCATGGGTTGAAATCTGTCTAGTTTAAACTAGAATGATTTATTTCTCTGTTTTCCCTTTGCATATAGAAGTGGTTGCGTAGGAAGTGTCGAGTACCCCAGCATATTAAAAACCAGTGGCGACTCCAATTTTGATGACCAGCATATGAAATGAGTAATCTACTAATCTCTGAGCAGAACATATGATAGTGAACTTTTGAATTTTATATTGGTGTCCCGTGTCTATAAATCTTAGGAAATCTAACTAGATAAGGACAATACAGCGTGTTGCTTCAACACTGGAAGGATTGGGTTTGATTCTTGTTTACTCCTGTTGGTGTGAATTAGATGTATTTATTAATGTCTATCTTGTCATTTCCACCAGCAAGTCCTGTCTGTGCGAAGAACATAATTGGCGTTGTAGTCGTAGTAGAGCTATCTTCCTTGATGCTTTGTCAGAAAGTAATATATGTTTATTGTGTATCTGCTGAATTAGTTCATTATAGTTTTCTCTGATAGTGATTAATTGACAGTAAGTATTAACATGGTGCTGTTCGAGCTTATTTAGCAAAAATTGTATCATATGCCACAAGATAGGTGACTGGATAAAATCGTAACCTTTTGATAGTGAGATAAATATTAACCCTTCACATTTAAAGATATGGTAGGTAAGCAATGATTCAGTGTGTATCCACCTTCCTAAACTTACCTGTTGTGTCATACACTGTGCGCATGGTATATGTTCCATTACGAACCAGTCTCCCATGTGCAGCATTGCCAAATTATCACCTGCCATAAGAGGCGACAAGGTGACCATGTTATCAGTCATGCTTATGCACTCACGTAACAAAATTTTACCTGTCATAAGTGGCGACAAGGTGACCATGTTGTCAGCCATGCATATGCACTCACGGAAGACAGGAATTGGTTGTCTTTAAGCATAGAAAAGGTAGCCTTTATTCCTTGTGACTGTTGGTTTGTTTCAGATCACCTCCATAATTTTTTTTATCTTCATTGTGTTCAACTAGCTGACATACTCTGGTACGCATCAAATTATGACATTGCGCATGCTTATGAACTAATTCTCATGCTCATCAACTTATGGCATTATACTGAACTATTTAATATATGGTTTCCTTGCATACTGTTTTGTGCAGTAATTTCTTGACATGAATTGGTAATTTCGAAATTTGTCATTTCCTTTTGATAATAATATTGAGATTTATCGCATGTGTAACATTAGTTGGTTACCACCTTGGAGGCAGTACTGCAGTAGGTTGCCATGTGCGATCCTAGTCATAAAATCAAGATTAATGGTTGATCTGTGTGAAATCTGTATATCGTAAATAAAACCCTGGCTATTAAAACTGCACTGATCTTTTGTTTTTTTTTAATATGTAGTGTGCCTGCACTTAAGCATCATATCGTGCATATACTTAGTTTGCAATTCATAAGATTCAAAGGCGTGCCTAGGTTTAGGATCAGAAATGGATATAAAAAGCATGCATGGTGGATTACATGACATGTGAAAGATCTCACACACTTCAACGTGTTAGTTGCTTAGAACTATTTCTATTTCTATTTCTCTTCTATACATTGTTTATAAAACATTATTTGGATTCTTGTCAAGTATAATGAATCATTTCTGAATTGAACTATTGTGATATGTGTGGCTTGCGCAAAGGACTGTCTGAGACTCGTGAAAGGTATAGATAGTGCTTGTGCTGAATTACGTCAGAACGGTTGAATTGGTCGGGTTTATGTTTATTCCTTCCCTGACTTTGGTGTAATGTTTGTTCCTTCTTCCAGTGCTGTATAACCTTTGTACTAATTTGCCATCTTGTTGGATGTGCCAACGGTAAATCTTCGGCTGGAGTGATTCTATTGCATCATTACCTGGTGCATATGCCCAGACATGGAGAGTTCTGCATGGCAACAACCACGTTGACATTCAGTTTCGTCAGTATATGTATCCGCATGCTTGATTGATGATTACATCTTCTTATTGATACTTCGACGGTTGCTATTGTCGTCTCGTTTGCAGTTGCTTGTGCCGCTTATTCAATTCGTCCGGACAGCACATGCCTCGTTCATAATTGATTTTGTATTTGTGAGTCAGGTTGTTTGCAGAGGCAGTTGGTAAAGATATTTGTATTTGCTTATTTTCGGATTGTTGTTTTGTTCTTGAAATATACATGTAACACGACTTGCAATATAAAGTCTGTTGTGTGTATACTGTAATCTGGAAAAAGAAATTCTCTCTTCCTGAGGAAATATATGAATCTTTTTTTTTTTGTCTTATGTTGTCTGTTAGTTAGGTGACAGTAAGATGTCGCTTATTCAAAGAGGATATTTTTTAAAAAGCAAAAAACTCTGTATTATATTGTTCTCAAAATTTTAAATACTATTAAAGTAGTTATGATTTTTTTTAAAAAAATGTACGTTCTAAAAGATTTTATGGTTTAGCTCTAAAAATATCATGTCGTGGCGATTGTTGAACGTAAATGAGAACACCATTAAGATCATGCGCCTGGAACCAATCCAACTCATTCAAGTGAGAATCATTTTTTTCTTTAAAAAAATACTACTCACAACCATGTCAAGCGTTGATTCCTAAAAGTGATATTCAGTTTCTAAATGCATCGAAATTGCTAACATTAATCGACTAATGATAACTCGTGAAGCTAGAATTTATCGAGCAACATCAATCACTAATATGATGAAAGTAACATAGCAGGCAAAAGATAGTAATGTATGAAATGGGAAACATACACAACTCAGAAATCAAAAGTAGATGCTATCCATTGAACACAATGTCCATTCCAGAAGAAGAATTGAATCATCAAGTTGCGCGCAGTGAAATCTCCAAGTATTGGTGTCAACAGTTCAACAAGGAAGTAGCTAAGTAAGCAGTCCAACAACATTTGCGATATGCAACAGGTAACTAAGGGCTCATATGTTACCTTTGGACAAGAACTTCTCTTCAGCTCCAAACTTATTTGAGCTCACTAACACCTGCTCGGAAAAACCCAAGTCGGTGCACTAAAACCAGACATCACTATTCCTCCTGGGTAGTCAGGAACAAATTCATCAGAAGACCCATCAACCAAGGAATACTCGCACCAACGACCTTCCTTCTGTGTGAAGTATATGCAGTCCCCTCTGATCCCTGGATGATCAGGACCAAGGCACCCTGCAAAACGATAATGCGCAAAGAACAGCGTGCATCCACCAAGGCTAGTAATCCTCACCCATTTCGCCTCCCCATTGTTCCACCGGAAAGCATGGTACACCCGTTGATGGAGCCCCGCGGCGCTAATGAGTATCAGCTCACCGCGGCACTCTGCAAGGTACAAGTACAACACCGGTGCCTCGTGCGGATGCAGAGCCTGTGGATCCAATTCGCCTCCGAGAAACGCCAATTCCACCGAGCTGTTGCTGTTGTTGTCTGGCAGCTCGACAACGGCGGGACGGTAACCTGGGGCAACCACCGCGTTGAGGGTGCCATTCACAAAGATCGATTCATCAAAGCGGTAGGGTTTGCTGATTGACGCCACGCGCCACTCAGTGGCCCCGAGGCGGCAGTACTGGACGGTGCGCGGCCGAAGTGCATCCAGGTGAGGACGAGGTCGCCGGAGAGGAGGACGCGGCTGAAGTCGTGTGGGGCGGTGGGGAGGCGGGTCTGCTCGCCAGTGAGGAGGTGGACGATGTGGAGCTCGCGGCGGTTGTACAACGCGAGGCGGCAGCCGAGGGAGTGGAAGTGGGTGAGGCGCGCGCGGGGGCGGCGGAAGAGGTGGATACGACCGAGGGTGAGGTGGAAGAGGGCATGGGGTGCGGTAGCCGCCTGGGGGACGAGGAGGAGTGGCGCCTGGGAGGCGAGGTTGGACGGGGTCAGCGGGAGGGCGGCGCGGAGGGAGAAGAAGTCCTGGAGGCTCGTCAGGCGCCTAGTGACCTCGGGGATGAGCTCCGGCGGGAAGTAGGCGTGGATGCGGTAGCTACGGGACCCCGAGACGAGGAGGGGGTGGCCGGAGGGGAGACGCTCCGCCAGCGCCTGGCCGTCGCCATTTTTGCTGGTGACCTAACCGCCGCCGGTGAGCCTCTCTCTCAGAATGACTCCGATCTCTGTGAGGGACTCCGCTGAGTTTTTTTGGAATTTTTCTTAGTGGGCTGTAGTTGGGCTGGACCAGATTAGTGGGCCAATCTTAGTACGCTGACCAAGAAGAAGGAATTTTTATTTATACATCTTCTATTTTCGGAATTTGTAAGTATGTGCGTTTGTTTTAAAAATTTGTAAATCTATACGTCTGTCATCTATTTAATAGATGGTAGGTCAACATAGCATAAGTTGAATCCGATCGAATAACTTTTTAAAGATTAGATCGATAGTAATGCCTAAGTGCCATGTAAACCTAAAAAGTTCGTAGATCTATACGCTTGTCGTTTGTCCAACGGACAGCAAGTTAACATGGCATGCGGTGAACCTAGTCGGGTAGTTTTTTAAAGATAGATTAATAGTAATGATCAGATGCCACATGACCTATCATTTGTTGGATGGGCGTCTAGATCTCTAAATTTTCAAATTTTCAAAAGGAACGCACGTATTCATAAATTCCAGAAATAAAAGAATATATAAATAAAGCACAAGAAGAGGCGATAACATCAGAGAAAGGAAAACGTGTCCAGTGCCCAGGTCGAAAGGGCCAGAACGAGGCAAGCCCGCGCGATCCAGCCGTCAATCGCAATCTGGATGGCTATAAAGTGATCCTTGTTTCCCATCCGACCCCGTCTTTTCACCACCAACCCCGAAACCCCTCTCCATTCCCAGTTTCCACGCCGCCGCCGTCAACATGTCCACCTCGACCGTCGCCGCCTCGACCTCCCTCTCCTCCGTCATCCACCGCCGATCATCGCGGGTGTACAGAGTTCCGGCGTCCCCCCATCGATCTCCTTCCTCCAAACCCTTAACATCTTCGTATTCGTCCTCGCACTCTTCCCTCATGCCGGTCTCCGCCATGGCCTCTCCCACCGCCGCTGGTGAGGCGGCGTCCAGGAAGAAGCTTCTCATCTTCGACGCCGAGGAGGACCTCGCGGCGTCGCTGGCCGAGTACACGGCGGACCTGTCAGCGAAGTTCGCCGCGGAGAGGGGCGCCTTCACCGTCGTGCTCTCCGGCGGCTCCCTCGTCAAGGCCCTCAGGTTCTTGGACCGCCTAAAGATCGCATCTTTCTTGGTCCCCGTTTGGGTTTTGATGTCGTAGGCTTTGGTTTTCACAGGAAGCTGGCGGAGCCGCCGTACCTGGAGGCGGTGGATTGGAGTAAATGGCATCTGTTCTGGGTGGATGAGAGGGTGGTGCCCAAGGACCACGCGGATAGCAACTACAAGCTCGCCTTCGATGGGTTGCTCTCTAAGGTACTCACTTGGTTAATTTAGGTAGTCATATTCAGCATCTGTTTCGATGGTGCAAGCTAGAATTTTGCGGTTTTGGTTATTTAATTACTATGCATAAATGGGATCATGATGGTTTAGGAGTGATGGAGATTGGAAATGTGGAAATTTTGTGCAGATTATATACTTCTTTGCATGTTTTTTTGGACTTATTGCTGTAGTTCTTCTCATGATGTTCTTTATACTGGGAGATTGACTTTGATGAATACTAGAAAAATGTCGATATTCAGCAATAATGAGTTGTCTGTCTGGGATTTAGATAGTCTTTGAGGGAAAAAATAGTAACGTCTGCTTAATCTGTATGTGTAGGTAGTCTGTATTCGTGTTTTCAAATTGAAGTACATTTCCCACATGATGTATGTTTGTGACGAATTCACCTTGGCGTGTATAGTAGAATTGTGTGTAGAAGTTCATATCTACATCCTCATAGTATATTGCCAGCAGAAACCTTTTTACCTTTCTTCTACACTACATCTCAGTTTTCATATTTGTCTTTCTACAACATAGGTGCCTATTCCTGCCAGCCAAGTTTATGCCATAAATGATGTGCTGTCAGCCGAGGAAGCAGCAGAGAACTATGAAAATCGTTTAAAGCAACTTGTTAAGAATGGCGTGATTGAAATGTCACCAGCAGCTGGGTTCCCAAAGTTCGATCTTATGCTCCTGGGGATGGGGCCTGATGGCCATGTTGCCTCACTCTTCCCAGGTCACCCTGTTGTCAATGAAAACCAGAAGTGGGTCACCTTTGTCAAGGATTCTCCAAAACCGCCACCGGAGAGAATCACATTTACTTTCCCTGTGATCAATTCATCGGCATACATCGGACTTGTGGTCACCGGTGCTGGAAAAGCTGGTGCTGTTCACAAAGCACTTTCAGAAGAGCATAGCGCATCAGATTTGCTGCCTGTTGAGATGGTTTCACTTCAGGATGGAGAGCTCACTTGGTTCACTGACAAGCCAGCGGTGTTAATGTTGTCGAGCATTTGAAGCCCATGGTTGTATAAGTTTGAAACTTCATCTTAAGTACTTCATAAAAGATTTGATGAATATCTATTAGGTTCGACAGGAAAATTTGAGCCCTTTTTTTATTATAGTGTGCCGAAGAAATGTGTCTTTGGTTCCAGTATCTGCAAAGTAATTTCCATTTCCTTTCTACTCATCTAAAAGACAGCAGATGAAAATTTGGTAATGTATTTGCACGTCTGTATACTACTGCACATCTGCCTCTTTGCACAAAAAAAATCCAGGATTTTGATGTCTAGCAATTTTATAACTTGAAGTTCATGTATTTCTGTAAAGTCCTTGATATGAAGTGTTTACCATTGGCTTGGTGAAATAACTGGAATGGTGACTTCATGGTAGACTGGCAAGCTATGTATGTGCTGTGAAACAGAGTCATTCTTGGATCGTATGAAATTACTGTCGATGTGACCTCAACGTTCAGGTGAGAAAACAAGGTAAGAAATGGAGCACTTTCATGAGTAAAGCATAACAGTCCTTCCTGTTGAAATTTGTGGAAAGTTTTAATGTTTTATGCTCTTGGGCCGATCCTGGGCTGCCTACTTTGAGCCTTGGTCGGGGTTTTAGCCCAGGCCCACTGTGGGTGAGATATAAGCAGCGTCTAGGGTTGGAAAAGGGAAGGGGTTGGCTGGCTGCGATGTATGCGAGGGCGGAGAGGCCGGCGGCGGCGAGAGCAATCCCCTGCCGAGTTCTCTGGTGGCTCGGCTGGTCTTCAGGAGCGCCGGGGATCTCGGTTTGTTGGGCGGCCGCAAGTATCTCGCCGAGGAGTTATGCTTTGGCCCTTCGCACTGAAGATAAGGCAGCTATATTTTCCCTTCCCCTCTCTGTGTGCAGAAACGAGTCTGAAATTTTCCTTTTCCCCGGTGAACTCTCTCTGGTTTTTGTCTCTGAAGATCAGAACCCGAGCTACTCGGGTGATATCTCTGGTGTGGTATCTGGGAGAGAAAGGGTTGGTGGCCGGAGCTGCAGCGCCGAGGCTCGACCGTACTGCAGTGGCTATACGGTGAAGGGCTTTGTATCTCCGATCTCCTCTCACTGTTGGCGACGGTGGTCGATAGGTTTTCTGGATCAGTGGCTTCCAAGCCGTGCCTAGCCTCCCTTCATTTTGATTTCAATCAATATTTTGCTGTGAGTATTCCTCCACTTCTCTGATAGCATGCTCTGTGATGATGAATGGTTTTAGATTGGGCCATTAGATGAGTACAATAGCTGGAAAACTTGTGATCTGGATACTGATCTGGTGGTTCTGCTATTGCAAACCTTTGGACATGATTCTGTTGTTGCCTGAAATGAACATAGCTGGACACATGTGAATGGACACGGTTGTATACTGAATACATTCTGATGCGCATATATATTTTGCATTTCTGTCATTTGTTCTGTCGGTGCAGTGAGCAACTCTGTTCTGTATAGTCTGGTCCTGTCACCCCCTGTGTGTTTTCATACTTCTGGGTGGCTAAATAGTTCTATTTGGCTAGTGAATCATGTCCATCAATTCAGATCAGTCATTGTCCAGAACCTTTTTAATTTAATTGTCCAAGTTCTTTGGCTAGTTGAGATCTCATTATTAGCCCAATCTATGATAATATTAGAAGAACAATTTGGGAGCAAGACTTCAAAGTCTTAGGGCCAATTGTTGCATAAATCTGAGAGCAATACTATCTATTTCACTTCTATGCAGCAATTACTTGTAGGGTTTCACTCTCATATGCTTTATTTTGGTATCCAGCTTTTACACCAGAGTGAGATGTTTACTGCAATTATTTTTACCTTTATCAGTAGCTTTTCATTGTGTATGAATTGCTATCTTGCTCGGTATCATATGTATATATATGGGATAAGACTTATACTCATCCTTTGGTACTATTCTTTACATCACTTCCTATCGAAAAAGAAAAAAGAGCATCACAATTTTCCAACTGAACCCCAGATATGTATCAGATGCCGGACCTCCTGCATTTCCTCCCTGATTCTCTCTCTCTCTCTCTCTCTCTCTCTGATATGCATCAGGTACCATGTCATCAGCTATGAAACAGTCAGATACTGAGGAGTTACTGATGGGTGCCAAGATACCTGAGACAGCTGCATCTGCCATTTCTGCATGTCAGACCCAGACACCGCAGCCTGCTGCTCAGCGCAGTTGAGAGTTCAGACAATGCAAAACTTCAGCCGCAACACATGACCACGAGTAAATTGCCCCGGTGCAGGCAGCGTCTCTTGATAAAAAAAAAAAGAATCTAGAAATCTATGCGATAACCTTATTAACTCTTGGAGCCCTCATGTGACTCTCGCGAGAGGTCGAGTCACATGAACACGTAGGAGGAGAGGAACATGGCCGGAGCCGGAGCGTCATGCGCGCCAATTCTGTTCTACTATAAAAAAGAACTGCGTCCCGGTCTCCGGCCCGGGGAGCACGGTGTCCCGCGCGTGAGGCCGTCGCCGTCCGCGTCGGGATCTTGGCCTTCCTGCCCGGCCGGCGGCGCTCTGCTTTGTCGTCCCTGCCATTGCCAGAATCGCCGAAGCCTCCGAGGCAAGGATCAACGCAATGCAAAAAATGGAGTGGTGACAAGGACCTCTCGAATCTTTTGACTCTGCTTTATGCTCGAAACAGGCCGTTCTGCCGGGGAGACATGGAGAACAGAAGATCTGACGGGTCGGTCTCAAGGAACAGACCAAATCATGCTGTTGTGCAATGGTCAGAGAATCACACATAGACCGGGATGACATCGTGGCATAATCAGCTCCGCGAGTTTATAATCGCGCGTGACATGCGTTTTATTCATCATCTGCGTAGTAAGCTGAAATTGTTTTTTCATCTAAAAAGGCTGATTTTTTTTTCGTTTGACTTGACCGCGTTGGCTGAGGAATGGAGTGGAATGGAACGGCTCGTTCGGAAGGTTGATCAGTCTTCAGGCTGAGCAACAACCTTTGGCCGTGTCGTCGAAATATCATAATAGCTGATCATTTTTTTTTTCTGCGACGACCAAGTGTGGTTATGTGTTCAGTTGACCACTGATAACTCAGATTTTTTCAGAGAGTACAGGTCGGACACATTTACACATATAGAGACAGATCCAGAGTTAAGAATTAAAGGTGTTCAACTTCTCTTTCCTTCTTCTTAGCATCTATTTTTCTTCTTCCTCCTCTTTCTATTCTTCTCCTCTTCTTCATCCTTCGTACCTAAAAATTGTATGGGTTGGAGGGCTCTCAAGTGTGTCTGAGATACTATCCACCATTGCACATATGTATGTTACACTCATACCTATAAAATTGATGTATTCTAACACACGTCTAAAAAAGATTAGAGACACAACCTTACGTAACACGAGCATATATTTTGACCACTAAACACACCACATATACATGTACTTTATCTCAAGATTTAATAAAAAATATACCTAAGCTAAAACAGACATCTCTAAAAATTACACATATCACATATAAGCGTCACACACACGAAGAAAGATACGACACTATCCTATACTACCACGAAGGACGATAAGATTACGACCTGGCAAGATGAGTAACTCGTAATAACACAAGAAATCGACAGGTACCAAACCAAATCCTCTTCGTTTAAAAGTAGATACCGAACCAAATCTCAATGAAAGCGCAAAAAAGGTAAAAATTAAAGGAAAAGTTTCCTGTCGTAATTGGCTGCAAATCATAATTTCAGGAGAAAAAAAGGACAAAGACTGCTGCAAAAAAACGACAGGTGCTCTCACTCGATCGGATGGTTGGTCTACGTACTCTACGCACTGCGTGTGACTGACGTCTGGGCCCCAGCTGTTGTCCCCACATGGCAGTGTCCGTGGATGACTGTTTATAACCGGCCTACCGCACCCAACTGCTTCAACTCCCTCCTCCCTCTTCCAGCTCCAGGGGAGGAGAATCGAATCACCCGTCGGCGCACAGTGCTCCGCGTCCACCAGTGCCGGCGGCGAGGACGATGGGGAAGCCCGCCGCGCTGATGCGGGAAGCAATCGGGGTGGACTTGGTGCTCGTAGTTTAAAAGGGGTAGGTGGAGGCGGGGCAGGGAGGAAGGCAGGGGCGATGAAGCCCCTGCGGCGATCCAGCACCTCGTCGACGTCGTCGCCGAGGGCGCATTCTTCTTCGTGGATGCACCTCCGGTCTCTTCTCCTCGTTTCCTCATCGTCCTCGTCGGTCTCCTCTCTGGCGGCGTCGGGGAGTTCGGCAGCGGAGAGTTCGGATTCAGCGTCGGCGTCACTGGCGGCAGCCTCCTCCCCGTCATCGCTGGCGCCTTCCTCTCCGAACCTGGACCGGTGAGTTCTCCTGGTCGGATTCTGGTTACTGCAGAAAAGGAGTCGCTTAAAATGGGGAATTTTTGTTGGGTGCCTGTTGACATTTCCTTACTATGATTCGCGCACTGATCGTCAAAATTATGCTCGTTTGGTGGTACAGCGGAAGTGGTAGTTTGTTCGGTATCAGTATCGCTTCAAAATGTGCTTTAGCCTTTAGATAAAAATATTTATTTATTTTTTCTGATCAAGTGCTCAGAACCAGCTACCAGGTGCTTTTTTTATGCTTTGATCTGGTTAAGTCTTACTCTGCAGCTCGCTGTAGTAGGCACAAAGTTGTGCCTCACCTTGCAGTGCTAGTTACGTGAAATGTGGGCTGGAAGTTTGTTCAATTCAGTATAACATCGAAGGGAGCGATTTAGTATACGAATGACTCAATTTCGGATAGTTTGGGCGTCCCCTTTAGGATATTGTTTCTTGGTAGCGATAGAGTTCAAAACCATTTCCTGTGACATGATATGGGTTAGTTAACCTAGCACTAATTGCTGATGTCATGAATCCAATACCTTGAGCATTTGTGTTAGTAGCTCGCGGATATGTTAGATTTTGAGTTGTATATATATATTGGCGGTAACCAATAAAGTAGTACATTTTAGTTCTTAAGGACAGCATTAAATTGGTTGCAATGTTATTTGATATGAGAATGAAAGTCCGTGAATGCTATGGTCAATTGTATTTTTGGCAAGCTAAAATAATGCAGAACATGGAATCATCACTCAACGGCAACTTATTCTTTCTTTCCTATCGCATTTGATTTCTAGAGGTGGAATTAAATCTCCATGGTCTCAAAGAAAAAGAAAACGAGCACTTTCTTGTCAACACTGGAATCGTCTATTTTCGGCAAACGGGAAGCTTCGTGATGGGGGAAGAAAGTTTCTAAAGAAAGTTCGCAGTGGGGTAAGCATTATTGTTATCTGGACCTTCTTTGTATATACACAACCACTGAGGGGTTATTACTTCCTTAGTAGCTCAACATATGTACTCTTTACATGCTTATGCATTCATAGCACAAGACTTTACTACTCAAGCTGCTTTATATACCATCACCTGATGTAGAATCGTTAGCTGTGTACATTTCGGATCCTATTGGACGCTGTGCAACTTTTTCAACTTTAATGTTAAACTAAATTAATTATATCAATGTTTCCAGGGAATTGAACCTGACATCAGGGCTGAAGTTTGGCCATTTCTACTTGTGTAAGATGATCCTCCTATTTTATTTTATGCATTTAGTATGATGCAGCAATCATACTATTAACATAGTTTGAAGTGGTAAATGATTTGAGAGTTCAAGAAGTTAGTCTAATGTGAATGCTCTACTAATCTGTTCTTGTGAAAACGAGAATTGTATGGTGCATATGCACTTGTAATAATTTCAAGCATCCAAAACGGGGTCTCACATGGTAACGTTGCCTGTGAGTAGAAACGAAGTACTCCTATGATTTTATGCCATGGATGACAAAACTTGTACCTGGTTCATGATCTGGATTTCCTTGCACTGCTTTTCGCACCGTTCTTTGCCGAAATTCGTCCTTCCAGCGTATTTCCTCCTGGTAGTATGGTCAAGTCCCTCTATCATTCTCTTGTCTAGTAACATCCTTAATCTCTGTGCCTAGACAAAATATGCCTTATGAAAAGAAATGGAGTGAGTACTGTTAAAAAAATCAAAAGAATTATAAATAATTATTTTATCCAAAATTCCGAAATCCCACCAAATTGAGTTTTAGTTTTAGGTTATGAACACTACTCAGCCTGGATCACCAAAAACATGCCAAAAGCAAAATGCATTCGTCTCTCATAGGTCAAAAGTTGGGTTTGAAAATTCTCAGCATTTGGAATCACCCAGTACCATAGCAAATGTCACTGAGTTGGAAAATACCATCCAGTTTGTCGGTGATATGTGGCCCTAGGTTCCACATGACATCCTCACATTTGATGGCATTTTCTTTTAAATTTATACCTCTTGGCTATGATACTAAGCTAATTTTTCCTTCTATTATTTATGGGCCTGTCTAGTGTCTATTTGTAAAGTAACTGATTTTTCTTAAATAACATTTTTTGGCCAATCGATCAAAATTAGAAGCATTTGTGCATGTATCTCAAATGCAATCCAATAGCCAAGAAAATCATCTTATGCTTAGCAACAAATCACACAACTTACGGTGAGAAAAAAAATGTTTCATTTGGTTGCGCGAGGCTTAGCAAATTACTTTCACACTGTTCTGTTTTATCCTTTTATTATTAAATATCTATCTATCTTATCTGATGTATTGCTGCTCAAGTCAAGAGACTGACCAGATTCTCGTTATATACAGTTATGATTTGAATAGTTCTGAAGAGGACAGGAATACCATCAATATAAAGAAAAGGTATCATTTTCATAACTCCATTCTTTGGCTTAAGTCAACTTTTGCTTTCTAAATTTAGTTGAATTCCCAGTTTGGATTGAGAATGATTGATCTTGAAATTCCGTGAAAGAAGAGTAAATAAGTAGATATAACAGCTGTGTGCACCCTCTGCTTCCGTGACTGATATCAGACATGCTGTGGTACCTGTTATCTGAAGATAATGTGTTCACAATAGTGCTTAGTTTATTGATTACTGAATTGCCACAACTTCTGTTGCAGGAAAGAATATGAAAAGCTGAGGCAACAGTGCCATCGCATATTGAATTGCTACAAGGGAAATGGGCTTAATGTTATAAATGAGTTCATTAATGAGGATTTTTCTGATGGGGCTGAGGGATCAGAGTCACCTTATTCTGAAGGTGTTAGTACGAGGGCTTCTGTGTTGCCCAAAGAATTGAAATCTATAGGCAACAAGGCAGAAGAATCAGAGAGTGATAACTGGGATACTGTGGAATGCATGGATGAAGATACAAGTGAGTTAACATATGTTGATCCATGTATGGCAGAATCAGAATCGTCTGACTCTGAGTCTTCCTACGAAGAGGACCCTGACAGAACACCCGTTTCTACCAATATGGAAGAGAACTGTGATCCCAAACCAAAATTTGTCGGGAGCGCCTCATCTAAGTCGGACCTTTTTCTATCTGACAAAACACCAGAGGATTTTGCCACATGGCAGCGCATTATACGTGTAGATGCTATCCGGGCAAATACAGAATGGGCTCTATTTGCCCGTAACCAGGCTGAAGTCTCTAAGGAAAAAGCACTGCAATCTGCAATATCTGTTGGGTTGAAAGATTATGACCATTTAGAGCCTTACATGATTTATCATGCTGCACGATTAGTTGCATTGCTTGAGGCATATGCACTCTATGATCCAGAGATTGGCTACTGTCAAGGAATGAGTGATCTCTTGTCACCAATAATTGCAGTGATGGAGGAAGATCATGAAGCATTTTGGTGCTTTGTGGGTTTCATGAGGAAAGCGAGGCACAACTTTAGGCTTGATGAGGTTGGAATAAGAAGACAGCTGAAGACTGTCTCGCAGATCATCAAGCGCAAGGACTCGCACCTCTATAGGCACCTGCAGAAACTTCAGATTGAGGACTGCTTCTTTCTGTACAGAATGGTGGTAGTTCTCTTCAGGAGGGAGCTAAGTTTTGAGCAGACTGTGTGTTTGTGGGAGGTCATGTGGGCTGACCAGGCCGCTATTCGAGCTGGGATTGGAAGGTCCACTTGGGCTAGGATAAGGCTTCATGCCCCTCCAACCGACGACTTGTTGCTCTATGCTATTGCGGCCTGCGTCTTGCAGAGGAGGAAACTGATAATTGAGAAGTACAGCAGTACGGATGAGATACTGCGGGAGTGCAATAGCATGGCTGGGCACCTAGATGTCTGGAAGCTTCTAGATGATGCACATCACTTGGTTGTTAACCTTCATGACAAAATCTGATGCAACTGCTTTCCTCAGTTACATTTTGTCGAACAATTCTCTGAGGCATATTTAGTAATCTGTCATCTGCTATTTATCACATGGCATAAAACCCTTTCTAGTAATATATAGAGAACCTTGTAGCTTCAAGTGAGGACGAAGTTGTCTCCACTTCAGCAAAGCTGATATAACTCATTGGATCACCGTGGTTCAGTCATTGCAAGCTATCCATAGCTAAGGGTTTTTTTTTTTTTGCGTCTAATGTCTACTTTTGGCAAAAACAATATTTTCCCTAGAATCTTTTACAGGAGAAGTAAGTTCCTAACTGTTGGATGTAATGCGGAGTAATGTCGTAATTAAGTCTTTACTGTCATTTCGCACTCCATTCTCATTCCTGGTTTATTCGTGTGCTTGAGATCACAGCAAGGCCTTCTCGTTCCTGGTTTATATGTTTGATACCACATGAGAATATACTTAGTGTTTTGTTGGATAACCTCGCAGTGCAGAGCTGGCTGGATCATGCTAAATTGGTAATGGAGGTGCTACCCCAGTGTTACTGTTACACTATTCCATCGAAAGTGAACATCTGACGTCCACTTTCTAGACGTCCTCGTCCGTGGAACATGGAGAGAAATGGCGATCAATCGTACAGCTCAGCGGACACCTGCACCAGCGTCCAAAGCTCTGATGTGATTTTACCTGAAACAATGGTCCGCAACATGAGGCGACAGCCAGAGGTTGCCATGGCCCATGGGGCACAACATGTGTGCAATATTTTTCTCCATTTTGGCTGGTGGCTTTTTTAGCCTTAATATTAACTGTAAGTTATAGCATCTAAAATCACGCCATATTCTATACACATTCTATATGTACTCAGATTTATAATGAAGAGGATTACGAAGTCTTTGACTCTGCTAACGGGCACATCACGATTATTACAGGATCCTAAGATTATCCGGAATAAATCAACTCCCGGGCAGATTTACAGGAGAAGTTCCCAACTGTTGGATGTAATGCGGAGTAATGTCGTAATTAAGTCTTTACTGTCATTTCGCACTCCATTCTCATTCCTGGTTTATTCTTGTGCTTGAGATCACAGCAAGGCCAACATGAATCCTGGTCTGGCCATTTTCCGAGTGCGTGAAACCATCTTATTTTTCAATCACCATTCTAGGACTCGGTGTTCTTCATCCAGTCCCGCCTGAACGTTTCTCGACAGCATTAGCTCACATTCAGCATTCACCACTTTACACAAGCTACATTCCATTTCCATACATAGTCCTTGCCACTTAAGGATAAGCCTAGAGCAATCCATAGATCCATTCTAGTTCAACTTACATAACTAACTTTATAATATTTATAATATAAGATAAAAAATTTATCTAAGTTACTTAATTAAATTGAACTAAAATAAACCCATAAATATCTGCATCCCGTTACAACTCATAAAGAATGAAGGAGAGGACACATAGCTAAATGACAAAGAAGGCTCAACGCTCTACGCACTGGTCCCGGATCCATATGAATCAGACACCCAACCCAAGAGATCGAGGCGACCGACGAGCGCCGGAGGGGACAAAGGCTGGCCACGGCGATCTCTCTGGATTAGTCTCCGGACTCAGGACCGCTGTAGGAGCCAGCCATGCATAGCTTCCTTTGCCTTGGTGGCCTTCGAGATCGATCGATCGATCGATTATGGCCAGGACGACAAGAGCTAGGGTGCCGAGCGCGCGGTGTCACGTCTTTTCCTGACTCGTGCACCTGTGCTCGCTTTCCACATGCATTGCATGGTGCGGAGCACTTCACGCTCTGGAATGTGCAGCTGCAACACTATACACTTCCTAACCTTTGGTTTGTTCCATGCACCAAATATCTGTTGGCTTAAGCACTGTTGCCAAAATATTGGCAATCTATCTAACATAGTATTTATAAAACGAAAAAGATCTGAGAGGAAGATCCGTATCTTTTGGTCAGGTTACAAATCGATCGCTCGGTGTCAGTGATCGGCTCGTCATGCTACATCTTCACCCTCTTACTGGCCGCGGGAACGTAGCTTTCCTGCGGTAAA
Source organism: Phragmites australis (assembly GCF_958298935.1). NCBI lineage: Eukaryota > Viridiplantae > Streptophyta > Magnoliopsida > Poales > Poaceae > Phragmites > Phragmites australis. The sequence continues at coordinate 28,884,038 of NC_084936.1, forward strand.
TTACTCGGGCCTCGTGTTACACGGACGGTGACGCGAAAAGCTGGCCCAATCATGGCGTGCTGGCCAGGCCAGTGGAGTGACCCAGCATTGCAACGGGCTCTCGTTCGGTTGGCTCTGCACTGCAACCATGCATGCCTGGAAAGCGCAGCAGTACTGACTGTACTGGTCAAGTGAATGCTCTCTGAATTCTCAGCCTCCCATGTCCTTCATAGTGGATGCAATGCTTTCTCTCTCTCTCTCTTTTTCAGAGACATCAGTGGGTGCCATGTTCGTGTGGATAAATAAGCTTAAAGATCGTTCGCCCTGAGCAGCTTCATGTCGCAATTTTAATCTCTCTCCGTGCGTGCAGCTTTAACTTGTTTCTCTTTCTGGTTTGGAGTGTGCATATATACTCTAGCAGGGAGTGGCCGGCACTACCCTGCCGCAGTGCTGAATCTTTTACGTGTGTCACGCCGGGAGCAAGCTCCAATGGTCTCCACTGTATTGTCGCTTTAGGTTTGCCGGCTGTTGTGCCCATGGATGCTGCCTCCGCCCTCCTTGGCGATCTTATCTTGAACCGGGTGCACTGGAGAGAACGAAGAAAAGGACGACGACTTGCTGAAGAGAAGAAAAGGCTCAGATGCAGCCAGGCTAGCTGTCTAGTACCTCGATGCAATGCAATGCAATGCATCCAAGGACGACCAAAAGATCGCGCAGAACTACAGAAGAAGTGCGTATCTTTGTAAAGCTGGCGCCGACGTGAGACGGAGTGTTTGTGAACGTGCCAAGACGAGGCTTAGCAAGGTCCCACCTCCACACAACTAGAATTAATATAAACTGCAAAGATCTGCGCACTTGGATAAGCTCACCCGACAGTCGCGCTCACACGTATGCCAATTTTTCTTTGAAGCAAGACACGCGTGCCATTTTGGAGAGGGCACACCACACATGCAGAAGGCCCAGGATATGCTGGGGACGATATTCTTGGCGAATGGCGCCCAGGTAGCCTGCACCATCGCACCGAGCACTACTCTGTTCTGCCTCTATCTCTTCTCTCTTAGAGCTGCGGTGTTTACGTCTACACCATCAAAATTTGAGACTTAGCATGTTGTTGGTACAGAGATAAAAAATTGTGTGTTTCCATTATGTAAAAATCTCTGCTCTTCCTCGTGCTCGTGAAGCCTAAGTTGGCTTGGAAGTGGCACGTCGACAGCAATGGCAACTTGGCATTTGGGACTGGGCTGTTGGTGCGTGCGATAACGATTGGCTTTGCCTTGGCTTGACTCGAAAGTTGCCATCCACTTTGTGCACCCATCAAGCCGAGAAAGCCCCAGGCTACGCGCCAAGCTGCGGATCCGGAGCAGCAATGCACGCCAGGCACGCTGATTTTATTTCGTTTTAATTTGTTTTGACCGGATAATTGCCGCTGCATTAAGACGGTGAAAACAAATATCCATCTACATCGTGCTAGCTTAAAGTGGTATAAGCTTCGCGTGCCTTCTCTCAGCTTTGTTTTTGTTTTTGTTTCGTTTTCGATTTGATTTTGTATGGTTGTTGAAACTTCTTATTAGCTTTCAATAAAAACTGAGAAATCTCCTGTCAAAGAAAAACGCAGGAGAGCAGCAACGAGGGCACAGTCCCCATTCAAATTCTTGTTTTTTCAGTGTACTTCAACTGCTGTTATGTCAGTCTAATTAGTATGTCACTAGATGATTTTGCAGGTTAAGTTTACGACTGATATGTCTCAACCGTGGACATGTGGTCCGGGCTGAATACGGCATTCGTGAATTATGTAGCTACTCAATATTGTATCGTGGAATTTTTTCCCGTGTTCTACCAATCAGGTTGTGTTCACTCTCGCCCGTTGCGTATGCAAGAGCAGAAAACGGGAGCTAGCTAGAGACGTGCTTGTGTTTTTCCCCCCTGATGGATCGATCGATTGACTTGTCAGAGTGCAGCTAACAACCAAGGGATCTTGAGATGGACCCATAGGGAGCAGCATGTAGAGCGCTGCTGTACCATTCGAAGCTGAGCGACGACCAGTGTGCAGACATGGACGGTAACGGGTCCTGTAACCAGTTTAACCTGACACTGAAGATGCACCGATCGATATGATGTGCCTGCAAGGACGATGCATGATTGAGCCCAACTTTACCTTGCGATCTCGCAAACAAAAGGCAAATATGTCGACAAACTACATACGCACACGTACGCTTGTATTAGGACAGACGACAAAGATATGCATCCATCCAACTTTAAAGCAAAAGAAAGCGTGACAGAGCTTAAAAACTCGAGTACACATTTCAATTATAGCTTCGCCGCTAGTCACACTTATCTAGCAATATAAGTAGTACATTACCTCGTGTAATCTATATTACATGCATGCAGGTACATGCCCATATATATATACACATACATATATACATACATACATATACATATATACATATACATATACATATACATATACATATCTAGAGCGGCACATTACATAGGCACGTACATTTCTAGAGCGGCACACTCGACATTTTCGTACAGCTCACCGGCCACGTACGTACTGATACAAGGTAGTACGTAGAAACCAACTCCTCCCCGGGCCACGTGGCTCGGCCACGCCATCACGCAGCACGACGTGGCCTCAGCTTCGCCGCCAGCGGGGCAGCCATCTCACATGACAGCCTTAGCACTTCGGACAGGTCGACTCCGTGCGGGTGCGGGTCGTCGGATGGTGGCAACCACTCCAACTCGTGTAACAGGGTGGCGATCCAGAACCCGACGGTAGCCATTGCGAGTGACTTGCCGGGACAGCTCCGCCTGCCTGAACCGAACGGTGCGAGCCGGAGATCCGAACCCGTTATTGGGAACTCGTCGGCCCGATCCAGTGGGCCCATGAACCTCTCGGGTCTGAACTCTGTTGGATCAGCCCAAACGGTCGGGTCATGGGTGATGGCCCACATGTTCACCATGGCGGTGGTCCCGGCGGGTACAAGGTACCCGCCCACGTGTACATCCGACGTGGCGAGCCGGGCCCACGAAAGCAGTGGGCCCGGAGGGTGCAGGCGCAGCACTTCTTTGATGACCGCCTGGAGGTAGACAAGCGAGGCGGTGTCCGACTCTGTCACGGTCTGGCCCGGCCCGACCACCCGGTCCAGCTCCTCGTGGACCCTGCGCTGCACGTCCTGGTGCAGCACCAGCCGGGCCAGCACCCACTCGATCACAACTGCCACCGTGTCAGTGCCTCGAAAGATCATCTCCTGCAAGTACGTACGAGTCAGAGTGTGCTTTTCAATTTATGAGTGAACAAATAATCAAAGCCATTTGGGGAAAAAAAAAGTTTGTTGTTTCTTTTTTTCTTCGTGATCAGTCAATTTGCAACTCCGATCAGGGCGTGGGATCGAGCAGGATGTGATCAACCATGCACGTACCCAGAGAACGGCGACCATGTCGGAGTCGGAGAGCTTGTCGCTGCCATGGAGGGAGAGCAGGACGTCGGTGAAGTCCATGACGGCGTCGCCTCCGAGGGCGAGCCGGGCACGGTGCTCGTCGATGATCCGGCTCACGAAGCGGTTCACCCGTGGGACGAGGGCCGAGCACCTGGCCCGGGTCTTTTGCAGGTCAAAGCGGGCGAGCCAGGGGAGGTGGTCGGACCAGTTGAGCTGGCCGAGGAGGTCGTAGCCTTCGTCAACCAGGTTCTTCAGCTCCGTGGCCTCCTCGCTCTCCGCCTGCAGCTCGTACCTCCGGCCGAACACCGACCACATCACGTTGTGCAGCGAGGCGCGCTTCAGGAACCTCCGCGCCACGATGGGGCCGGCGGCGGCCCTTTTCATGGCGTCCACCATCTGGCGCGCGATCGCGGCACGCTGCGCGGCGGAGGCCGCGACCTGGCGCGGGGAGAAGAGATGCGCCGACGCGACGCGGCGGAGCGAGCGCCAGTACGCGCCGTGCGGGGCGAACCCGATGGCGCGGTGGAACAGGAGCCCGTACGCGGACTCCTTGATGGGGCGGTTGGCGAAGGCCGCGCTGGCGAGCAGCTCCCTCGCCACATCCGGGTCGGCGGTCACCACGACCCGGGTCTCGCCGAGGGAGAACGCCATCAGCCTGCGCCTGGCATGGCCGCCCGCCGCCGCGAGCTTCCGGTGCGCCAGGCCGGTCATGAGCTCCATGCTGCCGACCACCGGCAGTCCCCGAGGCCCCGGGATGGGGGCGCCAATGCCCAGACCACCCTTCCTCGTCCACCAGTACCTGCCCCACGCGGGGCCGCCCGGGGACGCCCAGTGCAGGAGCGACGTGACGACGCAGGCAACGATGAAAACCGCGGCGAAGCCGAGCAGGCGGTGAGGGTCGTCGCATTTGGCAGCCAGTGAGAGGTACAGCAGCCAGCCGTGGTTGTTGTCAGACGGCGCCATGATGTACGTTAAGCTTGTTTGTTGCAGCAGACACGACTCGCGAGTCTTAGTGGTGTTGGGGAAGACCAGAGGGAGTCATGATGAACTCGGTGCCCCGGCCCCTTTTATAGCTGCGGCGAGAGAGGCGGTGCAAAAAGTGTTTATTAGGGACTAACTAGTAAGCGATTCATGTTAATAGTGTAGTTAGTTTTGTTGTAATATTTTATCACGATAATATCTAATTAATTGTATTTTATATAGACTATTGATTTAGTTATTTGATTTTTATAATAATTTATTTTTTTAAGACTATATTTGATATGAATCATCTTTTTTATTCTAACCTCAATTTTAATTATTATTTATTTTATTTTATTTGGTCTTTATTTAGATATTTTGCTTTCTAAATCGAATGAATATCGAATGGCTAACTTCCTATAATATTTAATTTTGAATTTAACTATTTATTAATTAAATTTGATATGCATTCTCTAACTTAATGTGGACCGTTAGATATATTATAACAATAAATAATCTATATTTTTTCTTTTTTAATTAGTGTTGTATTTCGTGATCTTAAAAGTGAACATGATATCTCCTTTTGAGTGATACTTTAAAGACAATATTAGGGGACGAAATTTTCTGTGCACACTAACATATCAGTGCAAACGCCCTTCCGAGTCTGTCCGATCCGCATCCAACGGCAGATCACCATCCTACATCGCACTGCGCTCATTTCGCGGAAATCCCCCTACGCGAATTAACATTCTCGCAATCGATCTGTCGGAGGCCCTATGAGGGAGTTCGAACAGCGATCAGATGCGGATCGGACAGACTCCGAAGGGCGTTTGCACAGATTTGTCAGTTCGCACAGAAAATTTCGCCACAATGACGGGAGCAAACTGAGCCGGAGAAGTATGAACGGTGTGGGAGACAGCATGTGCTGGGAGCGGGAGCCGCGTGGATCCTGCGTGGCGCGGCGGGCGTCGCCCGCACGTGGCCAGCGGGCAGACGAGGGGACACCTGACGCTGCTGCGGTTGAGAGCTCAACGGGTAGCCGCTCGATCATCTCTCGTTCGAATCACCACGCCAATCGCTGACCAGCTGCTGTCTCTCTCGGTGTGCCTTGACTAATTCAGTTTAGCAAGTGGCAACAACTCGCCTTGAATCGACTCGTTCAGTTTAGCATATGCACTTCACGGAGTACATTTACATTTAAATTTAAGTATAGTCTATGCTTGATTCATATGTTCAGGTCACGTTTATATTATAGCATGCCGGCCAGGTCAGTTTTTCTGGGCTATCTTATATCGTAGCACTGATGATACTCTGACGTAAGTGGAGACGGTAACAACAGTATACATTTTTTCCCCCGAAGGATGGAATTATATTAAAAAGAGAACACAGTACATCCCCAATTTGTAACATAGGCCCTAGCCAGACTGAAAATTACATTGAAGTCCTCAAGGATCATCTCCAAGAAACTTTGTTTCTCCGCATGCGGCCATTGAAGACTACCGCTGTCACCGGAGTATGTTCTACTGCAGCATGGACCAAGAGGTCCAAACCTTGGAAGAAGCTGCATCATCCAACACCCAACACCAGAAGGACACGTGTAGACCATTGAACGAGCATTGTTCACCTCGATGTCGGACACTGTATGGAAAAAATATCTGCACCACCTCTAACCAGCATGTCGGGGAAAGATTCGTTAGCATGAAAACGCACAAACAAGGGAATAGACAAAAACTTCATTAAAATTGCCAAAAGACAGCAAGAAACATACCTCTCTCGGCCACCACCAGCATCACCGGAGTTGGCGAAGAGGAACTAAGCCACCTCCATGACCAAAGATGACGAATCCGGCGACAAGAATGGCAACGGAGAACGTGACAACCATGGCGGTGACACAGCAAAAGCTAGCAGCATCCAAAGAAAACTAGAAATTAACCAGAAGAAAACTAGCTGCAAAACTATGAAAGACTAGGGCCAGCCCCCTCTCTCACGCCGCCGGCAAGAAGCACCGACAAGGGAGAGGGAGAGGCCGGATATGGCTTGTTAACTATGACCACCTGTTTTTCACCTCTCTGAACTGCAGCAGGGGAGCGGATAAGCTCGACAACAACCGTATACATGGGTGTGACGATATATAGTTTGCGGCTAAAATACAAAAATAGACAACATACGTTAACGTATTTACGAAAATAGACAACATATCGACGTATTTATAAATCTAGCACCTGTATTCGACACCTTAAAATCCGAAAACTCAATTTCGATACCTCAAACTCCGAAAATGCGTCGGACCCACTAATTTCGACACCTAAAGTGCCGAATACGGCACTGTTCACCGTATTCAACACTCAAATGCCGAAAATGCTCTGTATTCGGCAACTGAGATGCCGAAAGCCGTATTCGGCACCTCAGTTACCGAATACGGCTCTGCCGTGCGCGCCCTCCAGAGAAGCTAGGAAGCTACAGTAGAAGGAAGAAAATAGTCTAAAAATTCATGTTTTTTATTTAGCTCACGATTTTATTTGGGAGTATAAAAATAGTCTAAAAATTCTAACTATTTTTATGAGCAAAATAGAGGTCACTAGCAATCCGTTTTAATTGGTTTGATCAAAAAAACATGAGCCAATATTTAATTAAAATTCTCTAAATAAGCCAATTTTTATAAATTCTATCAATTTTTAATGCCTCAAATAAATTCTCAAAAATCTAGAAAAAATCACTAATATTCTTCTAATGTGATGTACTAATTTATAAAAATATTTTCAATCCTATGTTATTTGGTGAAAAAATGAGTTACTTTGTAATGATCCATTTATATGCATTTTTATCATTTCATGTCATATTCTCTTTTTAATTCAATTTGAATAAAAATAAACGCATACATTCTCTTTTAATTCATTTCATGTGACATTCTCTTTTTAATTCATTTCATTTCATGTACTAATATTTTATCATTTCAAGCTCACCTAGCACATTTGACGATGAGATGTGCTAATATCCCCTCTGTTTCACATTCTCATTTATATGCATTCTTATCATTTCATGTGATATTCTCTTTTTAATTCAATTTGAATAAAAATAAACGCATACATTCTCTTTTAATTCATTTCATGTGATATTCTCTTTTATCATTTCAAGCTTATCCAACACATTTGACAATGAGATGTGCTAATATTCTTCTCATGAGATTGTTTTTTCATACACCTTTGTTGTCTGCACTAAGGAAGCAAAATGTGCCCAACCAAAACTTGTCACTCCTCCGTAGATCGAAACACCTTCGCAAGTGCGCAACATACTCTTGCCTTATCATGCTTTTCATCTCCTCAGCCGTGTATCTTCACACCACTCCAGCCATGACAACAAGGGCGGTCATCCTCCACAAAAGAGAATATCAGATGAAATGAATTAAAAGAAAATGTATGCGTTTATTTTTATTCAAATTGAATTAAAAAGAGAATATGACATGAAATGATAAAAATGCATATAAATGGATCATTACAAAGGAACTCATTTTTTCACCAAATAACATAGGATTGGAAACATTTTTATAAATTAGTACATCACACTAGAAGAATATTAGTGAATTTTCTAGATTTTTGAGAATTTATTTGAGGCATTAAAAATTGCTAGAATTTATAAAAGTTGGCTTATTTAGAGAATTTTAATTAAATATTGGCTCATGCTTTTTGATCAAACTAATTAAAACGGATTGCTAGTGACCTCTATTTTGCTCATGAAAACGGTTAGAATTTTTAGACTGTTTTTATACTCCAAATAAAATCGTGAGTTAAATAAAAAACATGAATTTTTAGACTACTTTCTTCCTTCTACTGTAGCTTGCTAGCTTCTCTGGAGCGCGCGCACGGCAGAGCCGTATTCGGCAACTGAGGTGCCGAATACGGCTTTCGGCATCTCAGTTGCCGAATACAGAGTATTTTCAGTATTTGAGGTACCAAATACGGTAAACAGTGTCGTATTCGGCATCTCAGATGCCGAAATCAGTGGATCCGACGCATTTTCGGAGTTTGAGATACCGAAATTGAGTTTTTGGATTTTAAGGTGCCGAATACAGGTGCTAGATTTACAAATACACCGATATGTTGTTTATTTTTGCAAATACGTTGACGTATGTTGTCTATTTTTGTATTTTTTCCATAGTTTGCACACTGTAAACCTATGTCATTCGGTTCTGACGATGCTTCATGATCCACTTTTTCAATTGATCAGGCTGCACAATGAAGTAACTAACTCTATCATATCGATTGGACTTGTATTATGCACACTGTTGAATTATAAGTGAATTATTTATTTTTTCTCATTAGTTTAGCTTTTTAGGTGAATTAATTAGTGTATATAGCTCAATATAGTATTAAGACTAGAGATCTCAAAGATTTAGAGTCCTGACAAGTACAATTAAATAAAAAAATACAACCCACTCCTACTTATACGTCTGAGGTTTGAAAGAGCCTCTACGTGAGGAGTGTTAAAATATAAATGAATTATCAATCTTTTACTATTGACTTAAACTTTTAGATAAATTGATTGATGCATACAGACAGCTTAAATGGAACGCTATATGTCGAACATTCTCCACTATCACAGAAATGACATGCTACTGTGTTCTCTTTTTTCAATAGTCTTGTCGACACATTGATGCAAATAAATTTTTTTTTGGAGGAACTACCGAACGCAGTAGAGAGGACATGGCATTCTAGTTCTGAAAAATAAAGAATGATTCGTTTAGTTTTAAAACAGCTCAAGACATTAAAAGGAATTGAACGATTGAGAATAGTAAGTACGGCCCCGCAAACATCGACGGCGCGCTCTTGCTTCGGGCGCATTGCATCTGTGTATATGTCCTTCCAAATGGGCATACAGCCAAGCATGCATCGATGTCGATCGATCGATACAATGAAATTGGTTGAACATGCATGTTTATTAAGATATAATTCCTCATATGTTATTAGCTAAAATTTAAATCTTTGATATGTTATTAGGCTCCATATATCAGTGATTAAGATGGTTTTATGTGTCATAGACACACGATGATATATCATAAATTCGTGAGTTTTATCGATAATATATAAGAAATTGCCTCATTCATTAACTCCCTTGCCTTTAATTTGCAACGATTTAACTAGCTTATCGATCCTTCATTGTTAAGAATAAGTTAAAGTAGCTAGATTGTTAATTGTATGTGAAATAGTCGCCCCAATTAGGGGTCAAAAAAGACCAAGTATCAGAAGCCGATTGATGCTTCAAAAGTTCTCGTGTACAATGTGTTGCGAACCTAGTATTAGTGCATGCACTTAATAGAAACAACCCATATAAGTATGTTTAATTATGTAGACTTCTTTTTTCGACACGGGAAACCTAACCCTTTTCCATTACAGAATAACAGGATCCAGTTCGTACATCTAGACTTGCATCAACTTAACCACGGGACTAAAAAGAAGTTCCAAGAACGAAGCAACAACTACAACCAAGATAACCAAAATAGGCAAAGAGCTCGATTTTTTTTTTTTTTAATTTCACTCTTCACCACTGAATACAGCTGTAGTATCTGAACATGAACGCGCGCACTCACCCCACACACACGAACCCACTCCACACACACCTAACGCACGCACATGCTAGCCCTACAACTATACGCAGCTTGAAGAAAGCATCCATCTGAAGATCACCAGGACCCAACGAGAATCCAGTAGACGACGAGCACGTCGTAATCCCTTCTGTAGCGCCACGCCAGAGAAGCTGGGAAAACCGAAATAAATTGGAACCCCCGTGCGTCACCCAGGCTTCGAGCCCGGGTGGGTTCGGCTCACACCCGAGCCTTACCACCTTGCCGAAGGCACGTTCGCACAAAGAGCTCGATTAACTGAGGCCACCTCCAGCAGCATATCGGCTTTTGCCGATCGGCTTCCTTGTGCAGCTACGGGAGCCGTGTCTCTTGCTGGTTCCGTCGTATAGATGAGTATTCCAGCAGCTCCTCTATCTGGTGCTACAGATATATTGGTGAGAGTAAACCTACACTATATTTAGGTACTCTCTTATCTTTATTATTATTTATAGAAAATGATCGTGAATCTAAAAAAAAGAGAAAAATAAAAAATAAAAAATATGATAGCTGTGGGAGATAAAAGAAATATTATAATAATATTGTAGGGTGTTATAATAATATCATAGGAGACAGAGACTTTCTTAAAAAGCAACAACATAAAACTAACACAGGGACTTTCAGACAGATAGAAACTGGATGTATTATCTTCCACGTCCGAAGGTACTGATTCTTCAACCTCCAGGCTAGAACCCGGAAGAATCCTCAGTAGACTTCTTAGTATTATATTGTTCTCGATCGGCCCCTTGTTGGTGCTGAAGAACTTTCTTTCGATTGTGACTGGTGTGATGAGTAGCTAGAAGAGGTTTCTGACGAGTCAAAACCGCTATTGAAACTGGTATTGTCACCATCGAGTATGTTTCGTGTTATTGTGTCGTCACTGTCATGGCGGCAGCAGCAGCTGCGGCAGCTGTATGGAGGTGGTTAGGTTTGCTGTCATGGCAGCACCGTCATTAGCTAGCTTTTCAAAGAAAAGTTTTATTAACTCTCACCAGTTCGTCTAATATAATAATAAAAGTTAATAAAACTCTATTTTCAAAAAAGTCACTATCAATTTCTATATAACAAAGATGTACATAGACAAAACATAAAAAAAAACTAAGAGAAAAGTTACGAAGAGCCGAATAAGCTAGAAACAGATCTCTACCGGTGTAGTTATTATGGTGAGGAAATGTGTAGCCTAAACAGTCATTCAAACCGGATAAAGAGCTCTCTAATCACTCTCTCTAGATGTTTGCATACCGAAGTAACCAGTTATGGTGCTCTTGTCTATTAGACTACCCTTCAGTTCATGAACGCCTAGCCTACTCGTACTATGTGCTCAACCTTTTGAGCTCACATTAGTTATACATTCACATTAGCCTAGGCCAAGACAGCATCTGTTGTGCTCTCTAGTGCACGCTCTTAGCCCTCGCGCGTCATCGCCTGTCACAAGCCCTGTGTTGGCGGTCCTCGTCTTTCGGCTCTTCTCCATTGGGGCAGCGTCTGCTGTGCTACCCACTGTGTGCCCCCGCACCCTCGCGCGTCGCCGCCCACCATGGCCATGCGTCGGCGACCCTCGTTGTTCGGTGCTCCTTTGTTGGGGTGGCATCCGCCAAGCTCTCCACCGCATGTTGCCACGGCCCCATGCAAGCGTTCCTTATTGTTCGGTGCTCCTCCACCGAGGCGGCATCCACTTTTCTCTCCACTGTACATCACTGCCTGCCATGGCCCCGAGTCTACGTTCCTCATCATCCGATGCTCCTCCACTAGGGTGGCATCCACCGTGCTCTCCACTGCTTCACCCCCACCCCCTCGGGGAGATCAATCCCTATGATCTCTGCCTAGGGATACACATCCCCTAGTGTAGGGTTTGTATCGTTTATCCTCCATATTGGTGCACCTCAGAGTTTTTTGCCTAATCTATAAAATCGATTTTCTCTTGTCAGTTGCTTGTCTGGTGTTTTTCTTTTTGGTTTTCTGATCATAGATCATTTTGCATCTGCTCCAGCCACCATGTGTTGTTATGGCTTTCTCCCTCTTGCCGTTAAGCGCACTGCAACCGCCGTCGAACCCTTCTTTGTTGTTGCTTGTATACCCCTCAGCGTCGCCATCTAATTTTTGCATGCTTGCATGCGTTTTCCTCCTCACCCCAGCTTCATCTGCTCCGGCATCGTGTGCTGTTCTGGCCTTCTCCCTCTCACCGTCGAGTGCATTGCAATCGTCGTTGAGCCCTTCTCTATTGTTGCTTTTATACCCTTCAATGACATTTCTCTCTTGTCGAACCCAGTGCAACACCAGCGCATCAAACACATCGAGATTGATCTCTATTTTGTTCGAGAGCGCGTCGCACTTGGTGATGTCCATGTATTTCATGTTCCAACTTCGTTGCAGTACGCCGGCATCTTCACCAAAATGGTTGTCTACTTCTGTCTTTACCGAGTTCAGACCCAATTTGAACGTCCGTTCCAACGACACTCAAATTGTGGGGACGTGTTAGACTGTCCCTTCGGTTGCCACACGCATAGCCTCCTCGTGCTATGTGCTTTTATATATATATATACACACACTTGTGACTTATAATCAACCAATGAAAATGTACGTGATTATCTCCGCTTACACTGTCGTTGTAGCACAGGCGGGTGTAGAATGCCGAAGTCATTAGCTAGCTAGCTAGCCAGCAGGCCGGCGACTCCTTGTAGATTAAGTTCATTTCCGTTCGAGGACGAGCGCTAGCTCGGGTGGGTGGCTCGCTGCTCCGAGAGTGCATGCGTGTGGCGTGAGTCTGTGTATGAGTTCAGCTTGTACTTCAGAGTTAAGGCCTAAAAAAAGTTCACTTCCATTAACAGGAAACAGTTTTTTACCGCGACTTGTAGCTAGTCATCGTCTAGTTATTTCCGAATCATTGCTCGTACGGAGGATCGAGTGGATAACCAGAGACTGTGTCAGCTCTCACAATTTGATTTGTAGTTCCTTTCAACATCACAAAATCAATTTGCCAAATCTGGCACCTAATTAACAAATTTCAAGAATGACCAGTCACAATCAACTTTGCAAGTCAACCGACGGTACTGATTTCTTCATTACATAGCTATTGGTTCTAGTGTTCTCTCTAGCCAGTCTTAGTTTTTGTTGCAGAGAACGAAGAACATGCACTTAAACCTACCAGCCCTTTTAAAAAAAGAAGCATTAGCCTGACCAAGCTCAAGGGGCCAATTAGTGTACAGAATCGGGGATATGGATGAGAATGATCCGAATCTAAATGTGTGTGGTCACCCAAGATTCTGCAGAGATCTTCCTTGGATCGATATGCTGCTTCCGTGTTCCAGTCCTCCTCCTTTTAAATCTTTTAGTAATATTTAGTTAGCAGCTTCTCATGTACAGTTTTATCCTGTGAGGAATAGAGCCCACGCATCATATATATTTCATGAATAGTTCATAGCTAAGCAACGTAACTCACCTGCCCGATGTAAATTACAAACCACCAGAATTATCAGACGACTCAGGACCTGTCCGATGAAGAATCATGCATGCATGCCTTTTTCTCCTTAATTTATTGGAGATGTATACACTTCCGAAGATCCAAAGGGTCGGGGATTGCATGCACGATAAAGGCCACAGTGGAGCGAGTCCATTCTTGGCTCTTGAGGCCAAGGAGCAAGAGCGGCTAAAGTGATCGATCGATGTCCAAATTCCATGCATGCTCTCGTTTTTGGAGTCCAAGTGAAGTGCATGTACGTATTCGTGCATGGGCACAACATCACACGCGCATGCACCTGTTAGACTTAAAATGAGATTAATTATGACTTACTCATGATTCTAGCTTTATATTAGAAAAAAAAACCGAGATTAATTAGGACTTGATCGTGATTCTAGCCTTATATTAGAACACATAAACCAAAACGAAAACGTGAGACTAACCAGAGCTCGAAGACGCCATTGATGACCGCTGATGTCCCCATGCCTCCTCAGTGCAGGCATGAAGTTGGTGAAGATTCGTGAATGTAGGCTCTGCTTGCATGGGTGCTGAGCTCCTATCAGCACTGACATAGTGGAGGTCGCCACTACAGATGGTTGCCAGAGATGTTGGTCTTCAATTCATTCCCACACCCTTTGGATCGGTAGGGTATTAAGGTTTTGGCCAACTTCAACCGTCAGGTGAGATCACACTCTCACCGAAAGTCGTGGACCCTTTCTTATAGGCATGTGATGAGTTGGAACCAAACCAATTGGAGGAGGCGTAGGCCCACCGATCATGAGCTTCACTCGGTCAACCGTGACTGTTGGAGGGTTAACTCCTATCGCAGGGATCCTGAGGGACCCCTTTTTAGAGATTCAGCCGGGGGGATGATTCTGAATATGTTTGCTGGAGAAATAAATGGATGTAAATGCGATAGCAGGTGGGGTGAAACGATCTAATCTGTTCTTGTAAATGCGATGGGAGATTTTTAGACAGGTTCGGGCCGCACTGCGCGTAACACCCTACTCCTATGTGGATGCTGTAAATGCCCTGAGAATGTCTCTCAGGAATGTGCTAGATAAAAGAATGTATGTCTATCCTAGAGACTGGGGCTCCTTGTTCTTCGGTTTCTATGCTCGTGCGAAGGTGTTTTTCGATCTCTGTTGGACTCAGTTGGCTCTGTGTGCGCTTGTCTGAGCTTGGATTCACCGTAGACTTCCCTTATCTGATCTGCCCCTCTTTCTCTGTCCAAGCTGCTGGCTGCTTTAAATACCCGCCGGCGGTAGCGTGCCCCAAAAGGGAGGGCACGAGTTCCAAGACGCCATAAATGGAAAGGGCGTCATCATGGCCTCTGCGCGAAGTGACGGGGGTTGAAAACGCGCCCCGCGCCCGGTCTTCAATCGTCATGATGGCGCTGGCAACGGGCGCCGTGGAGAGCGCCCACCGGGCAGCCGCAGAGCGGCCCGGCGTGCCCGCCCGATCTTGTTCGCTTGCCACAGCAGCGCGACAGACGGAACGCCTCGGGCCTCGCGATGCTATCCCGAGGCACGCTGGATGGCACGGGATGGGACCCATGCATTAAATATCGCCACGCCCTTCTGCCAGAATATGGCAGGAACTGACACCGAGCGTGGCGGGAGCAGTTGGAGGTGACAGGCCACGCGCGCTCTTAAATGCGGCATCGGGCATTTCACTAGCTGACACATCATCGCTAGATCCCTGTGGGGGCCACTGACGGGGGGCTTCCTGGGTCGTCGGGGAACTGAGTGCTCGGGGGTCACTGTTCACTTCCCCGAGTACTCTCTCCCGAGTACGCCCTTTCTTGGTCCTCGGGGAACTGAGTGCTCGGGGGCCATAGTTTATGGCCTGAGTACTCTCTCCCGGGCTTGACCGTACGGATCCTCGGGGAACCGAGTGCTCGGGGGCCGCTGCTCGTAGCCCCGAGCACTCTCTCCCGGAACTACCTTCCTTGGGTCCTTGGGGTACTCGGGTGCCCGGGGGCCACTGCTCGCAGCCCCGGGCACACCTTTCCCAGCACTCGGTTCTCCTGGTCGTCGGGGGACTTGGGTGCTCGGGGGTCACTATTCACCTCCCCGAGCACTTTCTTCCCGGTCACTTAGTCTTCACAGTTCATCGGGGAACCCGGGTACTCGGGGGCCACTGATTGTGGCCCAGAGCGCCCTCTCCCGGGACTTAGTCTTTTTTACCTCGCGGAGATGACCCCGCGGGAGGGTGTCACGTGGCGGAATGCTAGCCTGGCCTCGGGATTCGGGGACCCCTGGTTCTTGATTCACCGACAATAGCCTTCGGGCCCATTGACAATCGATGGCCCAGAGACTGCGGATGGGCCCTTCGTCGTCATCGAGACTGAACCCAGCACCGATGCCACGCGGCACGCTTTCAGGCACTGGCCTCTCCGGCCTGGGCCTCTGGTACGGCCCAACGGGGAGCCAAGCGGACGCGCGTCCAGCCAACTCCTGAGGCGCGTGATAACGAGGCGGGCGGCGCGCGTGGCAACCGCGCTGATCGAGAAAAGTGCGCTTGGCAACCGCTGACAACCATGCAGCCCGAGGGAGATTCGCCTGGCGGTTGCGCTGGCCGAGGAAATCTTCTCGCCGAGCACGCCACGACAGGAGATGTTTTGAATTTCCCTGGAGTATAAAAGGAGGGGAGCGAACCGCCCCCCTCTTTACGCCATCTTTGTGATCAAATCTTCTTCCTTTGCACTCCTGAGCCCTCGTCCTCCCTTAGGCGATCAGAGCACCTCTCTTCCCCCACCGTTCCAACTCATCCCCCACCCTGACAAGATGCCAAGAGCGGGAGGTAGCAGCCGCGACAAGACACCCGTAAGCGTGCTGCCGGAGTCCCGGTTCTTGAATGAGGAGGCGGCGGATAAAGTGCGGAAGCTGATGGTGCCCGAAGGCCAGCGAGAGGCCACGGTGGTGAGGCCGGCGAGCTTCCCGCCGGTGACGGACCGGTCGGGGCGCATCGTTCTCTTCGCCTCTTTCATGGCGGCCGGGCTGGTGCCGCCGTTTTCGACCTTCTTCCTTCAGATCCTCGACACGTACGGGATCCAACTGGCGCACCTCAGCCCGAACTCGGTTGTCGCCCTGGCGATCTTTGCCCACTTCTGCGAGATGTTCGTGGGGGTGCCGCCGTCGGTGTCGCTCTTCTAACACTTCTTCGTGCTGCGGCCGGCCGGGAAGAAGAGGGGCTTCTCCACCGCTGACGTTGCCGGCTGTTGCAATTTCTGGCTGCGGGACGGCCTGGCGGAGCAGTACATTCCCCAGGTGCTGCGGAGCAAATGGGACGACTGGCGGCGCGACTGGTTCTACGTCGATGTCAGTCCCCATGACCGCCTTACGCTGCCGGAGATGGCGGCGGAGCCCCAGAGGTTAATCTGGGAGGCACCGCCGCAGACGGACAAGCGGACTACCTGCGCCACCGCCTGGCGCCTCTGCGGGAGTGGGTCCGGCCCTGCTGGATGTACACGGGCCCCCAGGACATCACCAGGACCTAGATCGGCGCGGAGTGGGACCTGGACAATGCGGCGCTGAGGGGCCTGCTCTGGGTGGTGACCGGCGTGGAGGACCTGACCCGGGCGGAGCTTCCCTGGGAGTAGCTGGCGCTCTGCGCCGACCCGAACCGGTTGGCGCTGCAAGCGACGCTGCCCGAGTTCGACGCCCAGGGGCTGGTCGACCGGCCAAGGCGCCGGAACCCCAGGACTATACAGATTCCCGGGGTGAATGAGGCGACCGACCGCGCTCCGAGTGCCTCCGGTGGGAGCACCGCCAGCAGCAGGACGCAGACGAGCGGCAAGGGGGCCGCGGGCGGCTCGGCGCAGACCGGTGGTGCGAGGGCCACGGGTAGCAGGCCGCAGGACAGTGGCGCTCGCGCCGCGGGCAGCAGGCCGCAGACCAGCACCGTGGGCCCTGCGGGCGGCAGGCCACAGGCCGGTCGTGTGGCGGCCACAAGCAGCAGTCGCCAGGCCGGTGGAGGAGGCGCCGCCGGCAGTGGGGCAGCGACAGCGCCGGGGGACAAAGGGAAGCACCCCCGGACTTTCGTTCCTACGCCGACGTCCTCATCGTCGCCGTCGCCTTCGCGGCAGCGGCCGCTGGCGGGCGACGCGAAGGAGGGAGGCCGGGGCGGCCAATCGTCCAGCGTGGGGTCCACGACGGAGGCGGCATCTGCGGTTCTAGAACCCGGAGACCAAGGTCGGCACTTGAGCGGGTCTACAGCGAGTGCCCAAGTCGGCCCACCGCCGACGACGGGCATCGGGTGCCGGAGCCCAGAGACCTAGGCCGGCACGGGAGCACGTGTACAGCGAGTGCCCAAGCCGGCCCGCCGCCAGAGACGGACTCCGCGGCGGTCCCGCAGAGCCCCCTGTCGAAGAGGAGGCGGGAAGATTCCGGGCCGAAGCCATCGGGCCTGGAGTACAAGATCCCGGAATCGCGGTGGCAATATCGAAGACCGAAGACTGCATAAGTTCTTCTTTTTCCTGAGCATGCTTCGCCCGGAGTGAGTTCAGAGAGTGACCTTATTTTCTCTTTCAGGCCGCCTAAGGACGCTGCCGGAGACCAAGGATGGCCGGAGGCGTCGAGGCTGGCTCCAGCCCCCGAGCCGAGCGCGCTTGAGCCGAGCGCGCCGGTGGAGCCAGAGCGGCATAGCGCGCCGGCCGAACTAGAGCCGCAGGCGCCGCCCTGCCCCGAGCCGATGGCAGAGGCCACGCTCGAGCAGCCGGCGTTGGCTGAGCCCGCCCCGAGAAAATTGAGTGCGGGGCGGATGGCCTCATCGAGGGCGGTGCCTGCGTGGCAGTATTCGGGGACCCTGAGCCCCTCAGAACCCTTCCCGACCGTCGTCTAGCTGACCTGCAGAACCCTTCCCGGACGTGCTAGGAAGCGCCCGGGAGGTGATCGAACGGCTGGAGGTTGCCGTGGCGGGGGAGAGGACACAACTTGAGGCGGACCGCGCCGCCCTTGTTGAGGAGAGGGAGCGGCTGGCGGAGATCAGTCGCCTTTTGGAGGCCAGCGTCGCCGCGGCGCGCACCGCCCACGAGAAGGAGTGGCGTACGATGGACGCGGAGAGGCAGACCCTGGACGAGATACGCAAGGAGGCCGTCACTGAGTAGGAAGAAGCCACCCGCCAAGGTGAAATATCGCGGCGGCAGGCCGCCGAGGTACTCGCCAGGGAGAGATTGGTGCGGGCTCGGGAGGACGCGATCCTGTCGTGCGAGAGGGCGGTGGAGGCCTCCCAGGTGGACTTAGCCTGCCAAAAAGACGAGGTTGAGCAGAGCCGCGCCGAGCTCCAGTGTCGGGAGGAGGACATCGCTATCCGCGAGACCGACGTCGGCATCACGGCGACGGCTCTGGACACCCGGGAGGAGCTACTGACTCGCCGGGAGGCGGAGGCTACCGAGGCGTCGGCGGCCTTAACTGCTCGGGAGGAGCGGGCCACCCAATGGGAGTCAGAGCTGACTGCGCGGGAGCAGGCCCTCGCCGCCCTCGCCGAGCAGGTGAAGAAGCAAGGCGAAGTTTTGGCGCCCGGCGTTGTCCCGACCAGCACGGCCGAGGGACTGAGCTTGGAGGAGCAGCTGCAGATCCTAAAGGACGAGCTCGAGACCATTAGCGCCGAGCGGACTAATGTGAAGCTGATGATGGGAGACATCCTTCGGCAGGCACGGAGGTCCGTGAGGGTGGCCGGGCTCGGGCGAGTCCACGTGGGCGAGAAGGGGATGGAGCGAGCTACCATCGGCCACATCGCCCTCTGCTTCGAGGAGATTAGCCAGCGACTCAAGGCGCTTCCCCAGGCCGTGCAGGAGCTAGCTGCCCGGGAAGGGCGTGGCCTGGCCCAAGCGGTGGCCAAGCACGTCCTGGCCTGCTACCGGAGCCGGGATCCGAACTTCTCGCTGGAGCCAGCTCGGGAAGGGGTGGTCGAGGCTGAGGAGGAGGCCGCCCGGGAAGCAGTCCGGGGCGTCGCCGCCGAGGTGGCGGCTTGTTTCATGTGGGAGCCGCCGCCGCCACCGAACGCTGGTAGCAGCGGCGACGAGTCCCCGCTACCTTCTGAGCCCGACGACTCAGACTTAGATTAGGCTTTTGTAATTTTCTTTTTCTTTGACTTGATGTAAATATGGGAGTGATCTCTCAGAATAGCTGTCCTTTCTTTTGAATATAACGGAAGCCTTTCTTTGGGGTCACAACTCCAGTGTTCTCTCAAATGCTTGATGAAGTCTCTGTTCTTTTCACTTGATGTCCCGAGGAGTACTCAGTCGGACCGAGCCCGACCTTTCCCTCTCTGAGAACGAAGTCGCCCCGAGCACTCAACGCCCGAGTAGTGAGACTTCTTTGCGCATTTAGCTCCAAGCCCTCTCAAGTCCGTAGCGTCCAAGTCAAGAGACAAAGGCACGAACTTCCTTGCTCGGGAGATAGGTCGATCCAGCACGGAGCACGCCACGACCAGTGAACACTTTCCCATTTTACGACCACTCAAACAGGTAGACTAGAGACACGTGCGAGCGGAAATACGACCAAGAGTCCCCACGGTTTGGTGGTGCCCGGGCTAGAACGGACCGGACCAAGCACCGACAGCCCGCCCCCAGGGTCTAGGCTCCCGAAGGCTCTTTGCTCGAGCGGTGAGATTACCCAAGAACCCTAGAGGCTCGGTAGTGCCTGGGGCCTTTTAAGCGGACTGAACACCACGACCACCATGAAGGACTTCGGTCAGACATTGCCGTTCGTACAGTACACCTTTCTACTGTCCGTTCTGTCGTTCCGGCAAAAGCGGACACGTGGGCAGGGTTTGGTGCGCAAGGAGAACATCTCGCTGAACAGATTAGAATACGAGGGCCTCGAGGATAACTCGGGAACAGTAGATTACTGAATGTAAATTCGTATAACTTTAACCACTCACCGGATAGCTATCAGCTTTCCGGCCGACCGATCCAGGAGAGGCATGCGCTCCGAGCTCGGGGTGTCCGGGAACTTGGTTCCCTCGGCTGGAGCACCCGAGCACTGGGGAGCGCATGGGGAGCCCGGGACCAGGCGATCCCGACCACTCATGCCCGAGCGGTAGGACCACCCGAGGACCCCCAGGCCCGAGCAGCGACCTGGGCACTGAGGCCCTCGCGGTCGAGCTGCTTTTACTCTTGATTGTTGATCTATGATTTGAGAAAAATAGAAAGATTTTTTGCGTGGTGCGCTCTATTAGTGCGGTACTCATTATAGACTGCTCTCATTTTCGACCCGAGACCTCTTGAATACCCGGACCGGCGAACTATACAGGCAGAGGCATAACCCAGAGGTCCTATGCTTCGGTGGCGCCCGGGTATGACAGACCAGACTGAGCACCGACAGCCCGCCCCTGGGGCCTAGGCTTCGGACTACTCTTTGCTCGAGCGATAGAATTACCCGAGAACCCCAGGGACTCGATGATTCACAGGGGACTGCCACGACACCGAACACCACAGCCTACCACGACAGACATAGGTCAGTGGCGACTGCCTGTGCGCATATCGATCGGGATTCTTTTATCAGTGGGGAAAAAGAGAGAGCAAGTTTTTCTCGCACAATCGAGCATCTCACCAGATAGATTAAACATATGGATTCCAGACAAAATAAAATTTGACATAAGAACTGAACATTGATAACATATATATTGTATTGATAATTTTTACAAGACTGGGTGACTTACCCGGTTAGTGGTAGCCCCCAGCCAACTTGGGCCGGGGGGGGGGGGGGGAGCCCCCGGCCTGGTTGGCCTGAGCACGCATACATGCCATCTATGGGAAGAACTTGCGCAGATGCTCGATGTTCCATGCATTGGGGAGCGGCTGCCCGTCCTCTGCAGCCAGCCGAAAGGAGCCTTCTCGCGGGGACACCGATCACGGTAAAGGGGCCTTCCCACATAGGGGACAGTTTATTCCTTCCTTCGCGCGATTGGACGCGTCGGAGAACTAGATCCCCCACCTCGAGAGACCGAGCCCGGATGTGACGCTGATGATAGCGCTGCAGGCTTTGCTGGTAGCGGGCTGCTCGGACGGTGGCTCTTCCAAGTAGTCGACGTCGTCGCGTCTTCGTTGTTCCTGTTCGCCTTCAGAGTAGGCATGCACCCGAGGGGAGCCAAGAGTGAGCTCGGAGGGGAGGACCGCCTCAGAGCCGTACACAAGGAAGAAAGGAGTCTCCCTGGTAGCGCGACTTGGCGTGATCCGATTGGCCCACAACACAGCAGGCAGCTCGTCGATCCACCCTTTCTCGTGCTTTGCGAGCACGTTGTAGGTTCGGGTTTTGAGACCCTTCAGTATCTGAGCATTGGCACGCTCGACCTGCCCATTGCTCCGAGGATGAGCGATAGAGGCGAAGCAGAGCTTGATGCCGAGGTCCTCGCAGTAGTCCCCGAACAGGGCACTTGTGAACTGAGTGCCGTTGTCGGTGATGATTCGGATCGGGACGCCGAAGCGACTGGTGATACCGCGGATGAATTAGAGCGCCGTGTTCTTGGTCACCTTGACGACTGGAACCGCCTCCGGCCACTTGGTAAACTTATCGATGGCGAAGTAGAGGTACTCATAGCCCCCGATTGCTCGGAGAAATGGACCCAGAATGTCTAGCCCCCAGACCGTGAAGAGCCATGACAGGGGGATGGTTTGAAGAGCCTGAGCTGGCTGGTGAATCTGCTTTGCGTGGAACTGGCACGCACTGCAGCGCCGAACCAACTCGGAAGCATCCTGGAGGGCTGTAGGCTAGTAGAAATCTTGCCGGAAGGCCTTCCCGACCAACGTGCGGAACGATGCATGGCCACCGCACTCGCCCTCATGGACCTCAGCGAGAAGCTCGCCGCCTTCTGCCCGGATGATGCATTTCAGGAGGACGCCACCTGCGCCGCGCCGGTAGAGATCCCCACCTACTATGGCATAGCGTTTGGACTGCCGAGCAATTCTTTCAGCAGAGGCATCATCCCCGGGGAGGAACTTTTCTTTCAAGTACCCTCGAATCTCGTCCATCCACGAGGCATCTTGAGAACAGCCAGCAAGCGCAGCGCACTCGCCGGGCGGCGGCACCCTGTCGGGGCTTCCCACTGAGGGCGCCGCCGGGGTCCCCTGAACTGTGCTCAAGGTTTCCCCTTTCGGCAGGCAGGACGGAAGGCCGTGTGAGTCTTTCTTCAAAGACTCCGGCAGGGACGCACGCACAGGAGGAGGCCAGGGGAGAAAGGTCATCGGCCAGAGCATTGTCGCGGCGAGAGATGTACCGCAGCTCCAGGCCGTCGAAGTGTCTCTCCAGCTTCTTGACTTCCGCCACGTACGCCGCCATTTGAGGATCCGTGCACTGTTATTCTTTCGACACCTGGTTGACCACCAGCTGGGAGTCTCCCTTGACCAGGAGGCGACGAATCCCGAGGCCCACCGCAGCCCGGAGGCCAGCGATGAGGCCCTCATATTCCGCCATATTGTTGGTTGCTCGGAACTGCAGCTGCACAATGTACCGGAGTTCTTCACCCGTTGGGGAGGTGAGAACCACTCCGGCCCCTGCGCCTTTCAGCGTGAGGGAACCGTCGAAGTGCATAATCCAGTACCCGGGCGCATCGTGCCTGGGATATACGGAAATCTCTTCTTGGTCGATCTCTGGAACGGGCGTCCACTCTGCCATGAAGTTAGAGAGCGCCTGGCTTTTAATCGCCTGGCGGCTAACAAAGTGCAGGTCAAACTCTGCCAGCTCCACCGCCCACTTGATGACGCGCCCGGTGCCTTCTTGGTTCCGGAGGATGGGACCCAGCAAGTACGTGGTAACCACCGAGACCTTGTGCGCCTGGAAGTAGTGGCGCAGCTTCCGGGAAGCAATGAGCACTGCATAGAGTAGCTTCTGGGCTTGGGGATATCTTGTTTTGGCGTCTCGAAGGACTTCACTAACGAAGTACACCGGTCGCTGTATGCGGTGGGTCTGGACTGCGGCTTCACCCGAGGGCCTGTCATAGCCCCCGAGCTCGGCGACGTGGTCGAGGCTGGCCAGGTGCTCGAGCTCGACTCCCTGGTCGGAAGGAGCCAAGTGCTTGGGCTCGACCCCCTGCTTGAAGGGAGCCGCGAGGACTGGGGAGTGTCCTGGGGCAGCCGGGAGCTGTAACCCAGCACCTTGCCCCGAGCACTCATCGCGCTCCACCACCAGTACCATGCTCACGACCTGAGGAGTGGCCGGGACGTAGAGCAGTAGTGGCTCGCCCTCGGAGGGAGCCACCAGTACGGGCTGCGAGGTGAGATACTTCTTCAGATCGTGGAAGGCCTGCTCGGCCTCCGGCGTCCAGTCGAAGTGACCGGTCTTCTTCAGGAGCTTGAAGAGGGGGAGTCCTCGCTCCCCGAGTTTGGAGATGAAGCGTCCGAGGGCCGCCATGCAGCCGGCGAGACGCTGAATTTCTTTTAGTCGAGCCGGGGGTCGTATCTGCTCGATGGCCCGGATCTTCTCTGGGTTGGCCTCGATCCCTCGGCTGGAGACCAAGAAACCGAGGAGCTTGCCCGCAGGTACCCCGAAGACGCATTTCTCGGGATTGAGCTTCAAGCAGGTAGTGCGGAGACTATTGAAAGTCACGGCAAGATCTTCAAGCAGGGTGGCGCGGTCTCGGGACTTGACCACAAGATCGTCGATGTAGGCTTCAACGTTGCGGCCAACCTGTGAGTCAAGGGTGATGTGGACAACGCGCTGGAAAGAAGACCCAGCATTGCGCAAACTAAAAGGCATCGATACATAGCAATAAGTCCCCACCGGAGTGGTAAAAGAAGTTTTTTCTTCATCCTCTATGGCCATGCGAATTTTGTGATAACCAGAGTTTGCATCTAGAAAACATAAAAGATCACATCCCGCGGTTGCATCTACAATCTGATCTATACGGGGTAAAGGAATGGGATCTTTCGGGCAAGCATTGTTTAGGTCGGTGTAGTCCACGCACATGCGGAGCTTGCCGTTGGCCTTCGGGACGATGACTGGGTTCACTAACCACTCGGGGTGGAGAACTTCTCGGATGAATCCGGCGTCAAGGAGCTTACTGACTTGCTCCCGGATGAACTCCTGGCGCTCGGGCGCCTACTGTCGGACTTTCTGGTTCACCGGCTGTGCGTCCGGGCGCACAGCCAGGTGGTGCTCGATCACCTCCCTAGGGATCCCGGGCATATCAGACGGCTGCCATGCAAACACGTCGACGTTAGCCTGGAGGAAGGCGACCAGCGCGCTTTCCTATTTACCACCGAGGTCACCGCCGATTCGGACGACCTGGGAGGCGTCTTCGCCCACCACGATCTCCTTTGTAGGAACGGAGGCGTCGGCAGCGAGTCGGGGTTTGGATGAAGAGGGTCCCGACCCCCCTGGATGACCTTCGACCTCGGCCCGAGCTAAGACCAAGGCCGAGTATAACTGCTCGACGCAGGAGACAGCGCTGCTGGTCTCTGTGGACACGGAGATGGGGCCCGCTGGGCCCGGCATCTTAACCGTGAGGTACGCGTAGTGGGTGACCACCATGAACCGAGCGAGCGCCGGGCGCCCGAGGATGGCGTTGTAGGGGAGTGGGAGCTCCACGACGTCGAAGATGACGTTTTCCGTCCGGAAGTTGTCCCGGCTCCCGAATGTCACGGGCAGCTCGACCTGCCCAAGGGGCAGGGAGTGCATGGGTGTCACCCCGTAAAAGGGGAGCGACGGCTTTAGGTGCCTGGAGGGCACCTGCAGCTTCTCAAAAGCCTCCCTGGAGTGGAGGTTAAGGCCTGCGCCCCCGTCAATCAGCACTCTGCTGACCTTCACATTGCAGATGGTGTGGGACGCTACCAGGGGTAGTCGCCCCACGCCTGCAGTACTGGCGAGGTGGTCGGCCAAGATGAATGTGATCGGGGCATCCGACCACTTCAGGGGCCTTGCGGCCTCTTCGCTCGGGGTCGTCGAGCACACCTCGCGCCGCATGATCTTGACGCTGCGGCGGGAGGAGGGCGTGTATGCGCCTCCGTCGATGAAGGCGACGGTGTGCTTAGGCTCCTGGAAGCTGAGCTCTTGGTTGTCAGGGGCGACTCTGTTGTCACCGCCCCTGCGGGGCTCCTCGCGGTCCCTCTGGCGCTGCTCGATAAGGCCTTTGACCGTGCGGCACTCCGTGAGGTCATGCCACTTGGTCTGGTGGATCTGGCACCACTTCCCCGGCTCGGGCCTCGCGGGAGCGGGGCCCTTGCCGGAGCGGGAGCCCTTGCGGGAGCCGGAGCCCTAGGTGGGGCTCGGGCCGGAGCCCTCGCGGGTGCAGGCCGTCTGTCGGCGCCCGCCAGGCTTGCTTGCCGGCGGTCGGGTTCCTGAGCCGGCCCATGGGCGGGGCCTTAGGCTGGCTCAACGGGGACAGCCTCGCGCCTCCTTCTCCTTTTCTTTTCCCGCATGTCGAAGCGGCAAGGACCTGGCTTATCGGCAGCAGGATGCTCAGGGCGCGGAACATGCCATGCCCGAGCTTCCGCCGCCTTGGCGCACTTGTCGCTAGCGCAAAAAATTCCGCAGTGGTTTCGACCTCGTGCGTGCCCAGCTTCTCGAGCATCCGCTCATCGCAGACACCCTGCCGGAACGCGACGATAATAGCGTGGTGGGTTATCCACGGGATGGTGTTGCGGACCTGGCTGAAGCGCTGTATGAAGCGCCGCAGCGTCTCCCCCTCCTGCTACTTGACCGCGTGGAGGTCGCACTCCAGGCCGGGGCGCGTGAATGTGCCCTGAAAGTTAGCCACAAACTGGTGACAAAGATCATCCCAGGAACCGATGGACCCGGGGGGTAAGTTCATAAGCCAAGAGCAGGCAGAGCCCCTCAAGGCGACATGAAAGTAGTTGGCCATCACCTTTTCACTACCGCCAGCCGCTTGGACAGCAGTGGTGTATATCTAGAGGAACTCGACGGGGTCGATGGACCCGTCGTACTTCTCCGGCAGCTCTGGGCGGAACTTGGTGGGCCATTTGACCCGGCGGAGCTCGCTGGTGAAGGCACGGTAGCCTGTGCCGTACCCTGCGGCGCGGGCAGCGCCCTTAGGCGGTGAACGCCGGCGAGCCGGGGAGCCCCGGCGGTCATGGGGCGGCAAGGAGGAGGCCTGGTCCTCGGCTTCAGCCTCATGTCGGGTCTCCCGCTGGCGCTCGAGGGTGACGCGTGCATCTTCGACAGCCCTCCGCTCGTTGAGGTGTAAGCGGAGGTCCTGAGCTCCGGTAGTGGCCAGGGGGGCGGCGCTCCGCTTGGAGGCCCCCCGGCCAGTGCGACCGGCACCTGATGATGGGCCGGTCTTGGCTGCGCCGCGGTGTGAGGTAGCGCGGGAACTTTCGGCCAGCACCTGGCGGTGAGCCATGTCGACTAAGGCGGCCACCTCCTGGAGCCAGCGGCCTTTCGGGATTTCCCCCTCCACCTGGACTGGCGTGTGCCTCAGGAGAGCTTGCGCCGCAAGTAGCGCGCTCCTAGGACTGGCCTCGCCGAAGGTGAGCCTACGCCGCAACGGCGCCCGGCGCTGCCCAGACGTGGATCTAGCGGCAGGAGTTTCAGCCACCTGCTGAGGGTTGGACGGTGCACCAGCGACGGCGGCGGCGGCCTTGCTGGGCCCAGCGCCATGGTCCCCCTGAGAGGGGAACGCCGTGCGTGCAGACCGCGGCTGCTGTTGAGAAGCAGCAGCGATTGGGGCCTCCCGAGCGAGGGGCTCCATTTCCTCACTGGAGCTGGAGCTGGCACGCTGGAGATGATGACCTCCTGCCATTTTTTTTCTGCAGGAGAAAACAAACAAATTCAGGGATGCAACCCCCCTACCTGGCGCGCCAGCTGTCGGAGGGTTAACTCCTATCGCAGGGATCCTGAGGGACCCCTTTTTAGAGATTCGGCCGGGGGGATGATTCTGAATATGTTTGCTGGAGAAATAAATGGATGTAAATGCGATGGCAGGTGGGGTGGAACGATCTAATGCAGAAAAGAGTAAATGCGCTGGGGGATTTTTAGACAGGTTCGGTCGCACTGCGCGTAACACCCTACTTCTGTGTGGATGCTGTAAATGCCCTGAGAATGTCTCTCAGGAATGTGCTAGTTACAAGAATGTCTGTCTATCTTAGAGACTGGGGCTCCTTGTTCTTCGGTTTCTATGCTCGTACGAAGGTGTTCTTCGATCTCTGTTGGACTCAGTTGGCTCTGTGTGCGCTTGTCTGAGCTTGGATTCACCGTAGACTTTCCTTGTCTAATCTGCCCCTCTTTCTCTGTCCGTGCTGCCGACTGCTTTAAATACCCACCGGCGGTAGCGTGCCCCGAAAGGGAGGGCACGAGTTCCAAGGCGCCATAAATGGAAAGGGCGTCATCATGGCCTCTGCGCGAAGTGACGGGGGTTGAAAATGCGCCCCGCGCCCGGTCTTCAGTCGTCATGATGGCGCTGGCAACGGGCGCCGTGGAGAGGGCCCACCGGGCAGCTGCAGAGCGGCCCGGCGTGCCCGCCCGGTCTTGTTCGCCTGCCACAGCAGCGCGGTAGACGGAACACCTCGGGCCTTACGATGCTATCCCGAGGCGCGCCGGATGGCACGGGATGGGACCCGTGCATTAATGTCGCCACGCCCTTCTGCCAGAATATGGCAGGAACTGACACCGAGCGTGGCAGGAGCAGTTGGAGGTGACAGACCACGCGCGCTCTTAAATGCGACATCGGGCCTTTCACTGGCTGACACCTCATCGCTGGACCCCTGTGGGGGCCACTGACGGGGGGCTTCCTGGGTCGTCAGGGAACCGAGTGCTCGGGGGTCACTGTTCACCTCCCTGATTACTCTCTCCCGAGAACGCCCTTTCTTGGTCCTCGGGGAACCGAGTGCTCGAGGGCCACTGTTCATGGCCCGAGCACTCTCTCCCGGGCTTGACCGTACGGATCCTCGGGGAACCGAGTGCTCGGGGGGCCGCTGCTCGCAGCCCCGAGTACTCTCTCCCGGAACTACCTTCCTTGGGTCCTCGGGGTACTCGGGTGCCTGGGGGGCCACTGCTCGTAGCCCCGGGCACACCCTTCCCGGCACTCGGTTCTCCTGGTCGTTGGGGGACTTGGGTGCTCGGGGGTTACTATTCACCTCTCCGAGCACTTTCTTCCCGGTCACTTAGTCTTCACAGGTCATCGGGGAACCCAGGTACTCGAGGGCCACTGATTGTGGCCCAGAGCGCCCTCTCCCAGGACTTAGTCTTTTTTACCTCGCGGAGATGACCCCGCGGGAGGGCGTCACGTGGCAGAATGCTGGCCTGGCCTCGGGATTCGGGGACCCCTGGTTCCTGATTCACCGACAGTGACCCTATTCTCATGGGATAGTTAGTCGAGATCACACTTAATATTTTTCCACTTGATCGTATGACTAACATCATAAATTCCATACTCAACAGAATGGTACACCGAGATGCAGTGTTACAGCAGTTGATAGGCATTACTGAACTTCAACATCTATAGTATACTGCTTTATCTCGATTGGATATTCACTTATACTTATTTGGGAGATGACTTATACACTTATGGTCCTTTTGTGTAGTTTATTTTCATTTGTCATTATATGCAATTTAAAAAGGTGAAAACAAAATTTGTAGTTTTTAGAATCAAAGTTTGAGATCTCAATTTGTAGTTTTCAGAATCAAAGTTTGAGATCTCAATTTGTCCCAAAAGTATAGACTGTCAATAAGTCTTATGCTGGCACTAATTTTGAGACAAGCCTTTAGCAAGAAATCATTAGGCTAAACATGATACATAACACTTATATGATGAGTATAATACTTAACTCTTATAGGCTGAAAAACAATAATTTGATTTTGGATTACGTCTTTCACAACGTCATGTGTTTAATAGCACCATTTGACATGTTGTTACTCAAAGCAAAATTGCACTGTTGCATAATAAATTCCGGGGTAAAATTCTAATACAAAAGAAAATTTTCTTATGCTTAAACCACAACATCCTATTATGGGTTTCTTATTATCTAATAGCCTTATAATATGTCACAAGTCAGTTTGCATTATTAATGATACCTTAAAAGATTGGTTAGAGCCATTCCACAATATACTCCTGTTGCAAGGATGAAGATTTGACTTGATGTGGATTTATTAATATCAACACACCTTGCACCATTGGCGTATGAATAACGCACATCTTTATGAGATTTCTTATATGTTAGCATGTAACCTTTAGCACCCTGCGCATAACGCAGAACTATCTTTAGTAGTTTTCCAGTGGTCCGGTCCTGTATTTATATCTGCCAAGTATCCCGGTTATAAACATTAATGAGTGCATATGTAAACTTAAGTATACACAATGTTCATGATAACAGTAGCTTTATCGCCCTCAATAATTAAAGTGAACTCCCTTAATATTGGACCTATCTTGGTGAATCTTAATAATCAAAACATAAGGGGCATCACCAGACAATCTTAATACATAGAAGAGAAAAAAAAATCTTTAGTATTAAACATTAATATCTCTATTACTGATAGTCAAACAAGATATCACCTATATAAACAGCTAAGATATTAAACTTACTCCCACTGGCCTTAAGGTATCTTTATGTGAGACTCATATAATTCATAAACTCTAGAATTAACTGAATGAAATTTTTTGGAGATGAAGGATTGCTAATCTCTCGGACTGTCGATATTGGAACATAAACCCGGTTGTTCTCAAGTATAGTTTTTTCTTGCCTCAGAGCTCCCATTGGCTTAGACAGTAATAATAGCACCTCTTAGTCTGGATGGAAGCTTGTTAATACCATGCACATAACTACCTTAAGCTTAGCATTTTCCTAGAACATAAGATGGTGACACTGATGTGTGGGGATACCGACTAAATGTATGCACAGTTGTCTTTAATATTTCCATCCATAAAACTCATTGGCAAATGAGGGTGTTAACTTACTCCGTAAGGTACGCATAAGTGTGCGAGTTCACCAGAGGTCGAGACAATAATATCATTTTACTTAAAGAAAAATACACTAAATAAATTTAGCCATGCGGAGACATTCCATCCCCCCCCCCCCCCTCAAAATGTGGCATAAGCAGCAACGCCATAATTTCGATGAACTCTTATAAATATTTTTCTTTATTAGGATGGAGGGTTGAAACATAATTTTGTACTGATGAAAAACTTCTAACAGCTTCAATATTAGCCTCCTATCCATTCTCTATGACTTAATTTTAAAACTTTCACATTCCGAAGGTAATATTGGCAGTATAAATGTAGCGTTTTATATTAGTATCTCGCCAACTTTCCTTATGAACACACACATTTATAGATACAATCATAGTTCACTTCTTATTCTTCGTTGTTATCGTAGAAAAGAATGACGTAATGAAGTAAATTAGAAAGACCCCTTTAAGTCTTCATGTACTAGCTCATTAACCCTTGAGCACTCTTATTATTAGTGTACTAGAAAGAACTTTTGAGAAGCCAAACAATCTTATTTTAATTCGAGGATTGCTCCCTTAGATTCTAAATTGTATGATTATAAGAGACATTTGTTTCGATTGCTCTAACTAGTCTTTAGCAAACTAACATTTTATTTATTTTACATTAATGCCTTAATCATTAATGACTTCTCTAATAGGAGATAATCAATATCATTATGTTTGTGTGTATAATCAATATATACATAACCTCAAGAATAATAATCTGCTAATGATAATAGTTACCTTATTTCTTTATTGAGGTAGTAGGAACAACTGAAGAACTTATGGCTGAATTGATAATAAGGACATATCACTGATAATTATTTAATATCCACAAAATCTGTGGATAATTGGCCTCCATGAGATTAACTCTACGTTGGTCATATTAATAACATGGTAATGACAAAACTTAACAATTCCAATTCGCTTCAACGTTGGATAGAAACGAAGAAGAACTTGACATGAGGAAAGAATTAGCAGTCTAACTTTGCATCACCTTTTGGCAGAAAACGATGAATAACTGGATTCATTAATAGAGATAGCAAATAGTTACAAATAACGTTGGTCAGTATGTAATCATGAGCCATAAAATATAATCTTTAAATCAACATAAAATCTCTAACCAAAATTTCTCATTGTTTCCATTTTAATTAGAGAAACTATAAGAATAACACATAACTACAATCAACGTTGGTCAGAATATAATTGTGTGCCACGACATAATCCCTAAACATCATCAAATCCTTAATTAAGACTTCTCGTTGCTTCCATCTTAATCGGAGACAACTTAATTATTACGTAATCATGATCACATAAATGTTTGAGACAAGATGACTTAATAATTTAATTAATTAGGAAATGGCACATGACCATAATGATGTTGGTCCGTATATAGCCATGAGCCATAAGATTACTCATAACCATATTTAAGTCTCAAAGCAAAATATATAAATTAGGGACAAACTTAATCATATGATCAAAAGACATGTGCATTAAACATTACTTAACCAAAGAAGCATAAATATTAAACAATATCATAATTAATGAGCAGAATCAAAGCATAAGAAAATTCTTGATAACATAAAAGTAGTTAATTAAATATCTCAAGAAAATCATAATAATTGATCACATCTTAACTTATTCCCGAAATGCACTTAGACATTATTCGTGGTTCAATTGAGAAATATAAAGCCAGCCTAAAACTTATGCCCAAAATTGGGCCAATTAAACATGCAAATGTTTCAGTAGTGAGTAATAAATCATGAAAATTCATTATTATAAACAACTTTGGTTAGAATACAACCATGAAAAGCCAATATTAAGTATATATTAATGCCCAAAGCTTGGTTATAGTCCCAAATCAAAAAATTTCATTTGTTCCATTTTGATATGAGACAAACTTAATCGTAAGAGGCCATAAAATTTCACTAAAACATTAAATAAATTTGAGCATTCCTCAATTGTCATAAAATAATTGCATTATTTTGGGCACCTAAACTACTCAAAAATTACATAATTCAAAGTATCATTATTTGGGCAATAAACATTAATTAACAGTGCATAATTGATAAGACATAAAAAGCACTGGAAAAATGATCTCATAAATGGAAAAGCCCAAATGACCCCGCGCCGGCCCATCACACTTGGCGGCCCTATGCACGAGCACGGTGAGTCGTCAGATTTCATCCAACGATCGACGTTGCCCTTGCTCGAACAAAAATTGGTGTCAGCCAAAACTAACCCTAACCCTAACCCCATTTCCTTCTCACCCCTCTAATTTCTTCGGGTGACGGCGCAACCCGGCTGAGAGCAACTCCGGCAGGCTGGGTGCAGAGAGTGAGCGAGAGCAAGGCAAGAGAGAGAGAGAGAGAGAGAGAGAGAGAGAGAGAGAGAGAGAGAGAGAGAGAGGCCATGAGGACCGAGAGACGTGATTGCCCTGCAGTAGGACTCCTCGCCGGCGTGCGCTGCGACCTTGATTGCGCGCGGACCCATCGAGTGGTTCCATGCCGATGCCCGTGAAGGTGGCTATGGTGCTTGGCATGAATATTTCGGCGATGTAGCGGCGAAGAACACGGGGGAGAAAGGCCCACAACAATGGCAACGACGACATGCGCATGACACTTGAAGGGTCTGGGCGCATGCAAGCTGATGGGTGGCTCTGAGTGTGAGGAAGCACGCCGACATCAAGAACATGTACCTAATCCGCTCATCAACTCTTTACAGTTCAAAGAAAATTGCTTGATTTGGTTAGGGATGGGAAGAATGGCACGAGATCAGGGAAATTTATTAGGGTTTCTCAATTTGCCCCAAATCTCACCTCCTTCTACATGTTTTCACTAACCTGAGCCTAAAACTGAGCAACATCATGCAAAAGCTTGTGATTTGTGACTATGATTAAGCTAAAGCCAATTAGTCCCTAATCCTAAACAATTAACACTAAATAGTAGTAATTAGGTCGGATCAGGGCACAACAGAACGGAGACAATCATCAAAAACAAAAGATTTAGGGCTAAACTTCATTAACTGAGACTAATTAGGGTTCTAATTAGGCTAGTTTGGCTCTGATACCATGATGTTAGACTTAAAACGAGATTAATTAGTACTTAATCATGTTTCTAGCCTTATATTAGGACACCTAAACCAAAACGGAAGCGTGAGACTAAACAGAGCTCCAAGACGCCATTGATGGCTGCTGATGTCCCCGTGCCCGCTCGGTGCAGGCATGAAGTTGGTGAAGATTCATGAATGCAGGCTTTGCTTGCATGGGTGCCAAGCGCCTCTCCGCACTGACATCGTGGAGGTCGCCAATACAGATGGCCGACGGCGGGGTTGGTCTTCAACTCATTCCCACACCCTCTGGATCGGTAGGCTATTAAGGTTTAGGCCAACTCCAACCATCAGGTGAGATCGCACCCTCATCAAACATTGGGAACTGTCTGTACCCCAACCTCGGGTTCCCTTGTGCATCATGTATCAGTCCTTGGATCAAGTAGCTAATACGCACAGAATTGAACAGAATGAATCAAATACATACTTCAAATAAAATAAAAATAATAATTACGTGAAGGGCACAAAAAATGGTCTGGTGGACAAGGATCCACAGTAGACTAGCCAAGTAGAAGAGCCTACAGTACAGCGGAGCAAAACGAATGATTGCATGAGGTGACTAAGCATGACGGCATAAGATTCGATGCTTATAAGGTCAGGGCAGATATCTTCCATTGGCACTGAGTACCACTCAAGCCCCCAACGTATGAGATAGCCTTCAACTTTCAGATGACTAACCCGTTTGCCCCAGCTAAAATAGTTTTCACCTATTTTACACATCTCCCACCATATCCTACACGATGTAAAGGGTTTCACAACCATCACGGAATTCACAACCATCAAGAATTCATTATATGAGTTAACATTGATAACAGTAACGCTTATCTCCGAGGAGAGATGTTTTAAAAGTGACGTCTCCGAGGAGACGTATTTAATCCTAAACATGCTAACTGTCAAGGCGTTATCCGTCATTAATATATATATAACAACAGGTAATCCTAGGATGGTATGTATTCTGGATGATGACATGTTAAGGCTTGGTAATTGTTTAATAGGATTAACTACTATAAGCAGTTTATAAAAGCGCAATACATATCACATGCGATAATAAGTCAAGTTTTAGTTGATCATGTAGATTATTTGAAAATATAGGTTCAATATGCTCAAAGAAATAGAACTTGCCTTCACGAAGGTTAATTCATGATTGGTCTTGTCGCTCGAGTCTTTCAAGTTCTTCATCATCGGGTCTCGCCTTCAGTTCCTTTCTCGCATCCTTACTTAGACCCTTGACTTCGAGCATACGTAGATTAACGATAAAAAACGCACAACGACTAAACAAATGAACACCAGAACAAAACCAAAGGAAACACGAAAATAAAAGAAGAACGATGAGAAAACGGCGAAGCTAACCTAGCGGAAAGGCGACGAAAACACTAAGCTTAGGGAAACTAAGCTTAGTAAAGCTAGACCTAGTTGTTCATCTAGTTATTTTATCGACTTAAGAGAAAGTCTAAATGAGCGTTTATTAGCCTAATTGTCAGAAAGCGATAGTTAGGGTCTTTATGTGGAAGTAAGTGTACGTGTACAGATATAAACATATGTGTGATACTTATATCTTGGGAGCACATGGGAGGTAGTGCGGGTGGCTGCTTGTGTGTTTATAGGGGCACGAAGAGGAGCAGAGAGCGGCGTCGCTGCTACTGCTGTGTTGTGCATGTGTGCTATGTGTGTATGCATGTGTATGTATGGTGTGCGACGTGGGGAAGCTTGCAGGTGAAGGAAAGGAAGGAGAGCAAATGGTTTTTGCCTGAGAGAGGAAGGCAAAATGGCTTTGGCTGCTCTAGTGAAGATCAGAGAGAGGATAGAGAGATGACAGAGAACAGTGAGATGAGAGAGTGAGATATTTTTTGACAAACCAAAAATATGTATTTGAATTGTAAATGGAATGTGTGATCATTCAAATAAAGGTATTCAAATTTGAATAGATTGTATGATGATTGGATGAATCACTTGAAATTGTTATTGGATTTGGAAAATTGGATGTACTATGATTTGAATTATGAGATTCAAATTTAGAACTTGATTCAAATTGATTCGAATTTAATTTGCGAAGCAATTGAATTGGGAAGGTATTTGAAAATGGAGAATGATTCGAAAAGATTTGGAGTTGGATTCAAAAGAAATGAATTTAGTTGGATCTCCAGATGAAAGAATCTAAGAATTAGATTTGAATTTGAGAGATGTTCTAATTTGAGTCGATCAAAGTTAAATGGAGATAATTCAATTGAATCATTGAGTTATATATTTGAGCTGGATTGGAAGATCAATTTTCACAGATTAATTTGGAAAAGGAAATTACCAAAAGAAACTAAAACAGATTCAAATTTTGAATCACCACACAAGAACCATAAGAACAATTAAAACAAAATACATATGACCAATTTATTGCAATGAGTAATTTAGAAATTAATTTAGTGATCTCTAGAATACTTAGCCAAAATAATATATTTAAATACACACATACAAGTATATACATATTTAAATATATATTTCATCGATTTTATATTGGTTTGATAGTTAGAATTATTATTTTTTAATTTAGAGTGTATTTCACTATTTGCTAAAATACTAAAACTCATTGGGCTACAGAGACCCTTTCTTATAGTCATAGGATGAGTTAGGACCAAGCCAGTAGGAGGAGGTCACACCCACCGATCATAATCAACCGTGATCCTATTCTATTGAGACAGTTAGCCGAGATCACACCTACCAGCACCATGCATCTCAAATCCTCGCATGCGCCGCGCGGGCGGGGAACAACCGACGACCACGATCTTGGAGGAGGAGCCGCCGTGGGCCAAGATGACGACAACTCGATCGAGTCTGTTCCGACGTCAGCGAGCGCAGCACTCCGGCCGGGACAGATGGCCAGCCGTCACCCTGCGAGCTGTACCTCCGTGGCCTGTCCGTCGATCCGTCGCTGAGCTCGATAGCGAGAGCGACGCCTCCCCATCTGCCTTTATACTGCTCTACTACCAACTAATACTGCTACTACTGCCGCCTAGCTAGTAGCCATGGTTATATCCACCGAGGGGCTGAGGGGCTTGAGCCCTCTACCTGAGGAACACTTAAGAGCTCTGAAGCTCCTTAGAAAAATTATTTATAAGTTATTAATTTAGTTGTGTTTCGAAGATTTATTATTATGGTTCATATGTTAGTGACATAAAGTAGTTTTATGTGTCAGTAGGAGGGAGGTGACATTTTATCGAAATCAAGTTTCTCTATAACTTTTGGATATGAAAGATGAAAATATAAGTGGATGAGAAGGAGAGAAGAAAAGGGAAAAAAAGGAGAAGAAGTTGAGCCACTTGTAATTATTCTTTCTCCGCTCTGGACCCGGCAGATGAGCCCAGAAGCTACTACCGACATCCAGAAGCCAAGGCTGGCACCGAGCAGATGAGCCCAGCCTGACCTTTAGATCAGCTTCAGCAGCAGTCCACGTAACTAGCTAATTACCAACGACTCGGATCGGGTGAATATAATGATTGATTCATCAGATGATCACCTGTGTTCTGCTGTGCTCTGCAGTACTCTCTGCGCATGCATGCATGCACTCGATCATGTGACGGAACACAAGTGATTAATCCGCATGGTCAAGCTTGGTAATTATACTGGTGCCGCGGGTTGTGCCGAGGTCAAGATCCTGGTGCACTTCATGTCGCTTCCTGACGCTCCACCTGTGCCTCTACGAGGCTAGCTACCGGCCGCTGCTTTCGATCGTGATCATCACCATTCACCAGAGGTGTGTGCACAAATGGTCCTTGAAAGCTCAGAGAGCAACAGGTTGTGTCTCCGTCCTTTGCATGCTCGCTGTACGTGCAGTGTTTGTCAATGATGAACTCGACAAGCATGAGGTCTCTTTCTCGACGAAACCATGGGCTACTCGCAATCCGTCCGCCGCTGGCGCTGCCGGTACAGGTTGTACAGCTCGTACCGCACGAGCTGGTACTACGTGCTCTCCAGGCAGCAGGAACGGCCAACATGGTGGGCCTCCATTGTGTTGTACCATAGGGCCCATTCGTAAAAGCCCACAAAGGTGTAGGCCTCAGGGCCTATTAGGTAGAGCTCACGTGCTCCAAATTTTGTGAGGAAAATGATTATATATGGAAAATGATTATATGGTTTAAAATATTTTTTTATTGGTTTTTTAAGGTAAAATTTTATAGATGAAGTGATTTTACGGGAAAGTGAATCAAGATAAACTGATTTTTTTCAACTCGTACCATTTAGTTTATTTTAGAAAATCACTCCTATAGAATTACTTTAGAAAATAAAAACTAAAAACTATCTTTTGACAAAGTTTCTACTAATTGCACTCTTGAGATCGGGTGTGAGAGCTCTGCCGGTATAGTAACTTGTTCCGCACATGAAATTGCTATGTTCTGTTCGAACCCTCAACTCTTCAATTTCCGCGTTTCAGATTAGAATTTAGCTTCGGGATGGAGTTGCATGCTCCTGGCTTTTTACTGACAAAAATGTAAACGCGCACATTCCGATGCTTGCAGACAGCACACGGCAATGAATCATGGGATTTGGTTCATTACTCCTAAATTCTGGAACGCATTGATCAAGCCTTCCAAGATTCAAATCGACACACCAAGTTACAAACACCGATACATACAGAGTCAGAACTGTGATGCTTTTGATTCGCTTCTGCGAAAATACACAGGAAAAATCAATCATACACACATGAACAAGCATCGAAACAGGTGAGCACATCAGTTAAATCAATCAATCATGGGGAGCCATGTATTCCTCTCCAATCAAGTCAAACTCCTGCACTACGTGTTCTTCTACCACCTTGTCATTTCCGCCGTACCATCTCTGCCAGAATGTTCATTTCATGGAGTAAGAGCCTACCAGGCTGAAAGATCTCCGATCAGCGCGTGGCGCCAGTGTGAAATTCATTCCAAACATCTCCTTAAGGCCCTGCCCGGGCTCTAGAAGGTCAATCAACTTTGCGACGAGAGCTGCACTCTCTCTGATGTGCTCCATGTCAGTCTGAGTCCAGATGAGACGGGAGAGCTGTAACCTTCGCTGTTTAGTGCTCAAATCGATTCCCCATTTACTGTAAATGCTCTCTTTCTCCCCATTGGAGAGTTTCCTAAGCATCTGCTTATAGAGCATGTCCCTTTCTCGGCGAAAATTCTTCAAGCTGCCAATGGAACGATGCCAGAATTCGATCACATATAGGTTTTAAGGACAATGCAAAAGCCAAGTGTTGAGTTGATAACTGTAACATACAAGAAAGAGTGTACCTTGATGCAATGGCAGAATTAAGTCCGCCTTCTGCTGTGGGTTGGGCACTGAATGAGCTCTTAATGAAGGACAGTCTCCTGTGCTCCACTTCCATGTATATGTTATCTGCTGGATCTCCCTTGAAGAGGAGGAAGAAGTAAGTTCTGTGCACTATGGAGACATTGCATTCATGCCACAACTCGATAATTTGTTGCTGCTTTTTCTTAAAATCAACTGTCGATTGAGGAGGAGATTCAATGGTACTCAGTACTGAATCTACACCAACGTCTTTGACAGTTCTCACGGCTGTAGCATCATCTCCAACGGTCTGCTGCTTCAATAAAATGTATGAAGTCACTAAAAGTCAGCTCGGTAAGCTAAACCAATCGATATGTTAAGTAAAAACAACTACAAATTACAATCTTTGAGCTGGTAGGACAGCCAATTCCGTGTTGTCAAGTTCCCATTGTTAGCATAGTGAAAAAACATAGCAGAGAAGTATACAGCAGGATGCTGATACCTAGTATCAAGTACATTGTCCAGAAGAACTGTGTGTGATCCTGGAGCTATCACGAATGTAAGGAAAATTCATGGGTCAACTCTTACCATGATTACCTGTGCCTGAAATTCCTCAAGTTGATCTTCATGGCGATTATCTGCATTCTCGTTCAACTCCATGACACAACTGATGTCATTGACAAGAGTTTCTTGTTCTTCATCACTGGTGCTCATTTCCTTGGCTACTTCATCACTGGTGCTCATGTACATGGCTACTTCATCAGATGCTACTTCACAGGAAACTGCGGAGCAGTCCAATGAATTGTCATCATTTTCGCAATCATCATTCTCGGCATACAGGCTTCTCCTGACCTTATCAAGCCTTCTGGGAGCATACCTAAAGATTTCATCAGGCGGTGTCCTACTGGTGTTCTCAGAATCATCAAACCAACTATTTGGAATCACCATGAAGCTAGCCCTGCAGCTTTTACTTCTAGCCAATGCACGATCCTTGGAGCTCAGTATGCACCTCTTCAAACTCAAACATTCATGAGGGTAAGGTTTCCCGGTGTCAAAAGAAAGGTTAGAACCACATGTATATAGTTTGACAACATTGTCTGTAACGCCGTTAGATTCACATTGATGCATTTTGATAGAATCTTCCGCTAAGTTTGTTATATTCTCAGCTTGTTGCTCCTCTTTGCTGGGATACGATCTGATACGATCTTCTATTTTCTTTGTTACGCATTCGAGCTCTTGGCGTTCATCAGGTTGCAGGACTGCATCTTTGGAGATCACCTCTACTTCAGGTGTTTGGATATTGGTGTCCTCAGGCAGTAATTGGTTGAATTCGTGGCTTCTGCTTCTTACACGCTCATGTATCTCTATGCATTGGACTTCCCTGCAATGCTCTTCACAGACTTCAGATGTGGTTCTTGAAGCAGCTTCCTCCATATGATATGGCTCTATGGCATCAGAGCTATGGTCGCTGGATGGGTGCCAAGGTGAAATCAACTTTTGATCCCATGTTTGCCGAGGAAGCTCCCTTGTTTCACCGAGGAATGCTGAATCATTATGATCACTACTGAAGACATATGATCCATGAAATGATGCATAATCTTGATCTTGATGAGCAACGCCATAAGCATCAGCAACAGAAAGTGCCTCTTCAGACACATTTCGTGCAAGGGACTCTGACGACCGACTATGGTCATCCTATCAGAAGCAGGTCAATTCATTAGATGTTGCACAATAAAATGATTATAAGGGGACGTAGGTATATGTCAGGAAAGAAAATACCCATCGCTTTGCAGTGCGCTCATCACCATGGTCATAGCCATCACCTTTAAGTAAACAGTTAAGTTGAGACTGAACTGTATCCCTTTCCTCCATCAATTCCTTCAGCTGCTTTTCAAGCTGAAAAAAGGGGTAGACGAGTGCATGCATAAGAGACTGTGGGGTTACGCAAATTAGCAGTACATGTTCCAAGGACTACAAAATCTTAGAAGCGAGGAGAAGTACCTTCTTAATTTGTGCATCTTTCTCTCTCAAAGCCTCAGCATGACTAATGCAAGAAGCAGACTCAGGGAATTTCATCTCATTTTCTAATCTCGCAAGTTCTCTCTGTAGATGCTTCACAAGTGCTTTGTCAGACATCACCACATTGACCTGTGCATTTGTAACAACCTCCTTTGCGCAGGTCGCAAACAGAAGAGTGTTCCTGGATTGTTCGATATGAGTGTGTGCAGGGCTCATTGTGCAGATAATGGCTGTTCTTGCATTGCCTCCCAGCGAGGACTGTAATATACGGGTTAGCTTTGAATCTCTGTAGGGGATATGGCCGTTTCTTCCCTTGCTGCAGCAGGAACGTACAGTTCAGACTATAGTAGATGAAAAAAATTGTTGCCAAAGAGCATGCAAAATGGGAAGAATCAAGTTGTAACACAAAACAAACCTGAGTTGACGGATGATCTTTCCCAGTGTAAGAAGACTTCGGTTAATATGGCTGCCTTCTTTCAACCTCATACCAGCCGAGGCGGTCTGAGATGCACGCTCACTTCCTGCTAGATCAACGAAGTTCTGTCCACAAGAAGAAAATTAAATGCCACATAATTTTCCATACTATAGAATTATAAACATAGAAAGATATCTCGTACCACACAAGCCACAAGGGTGCTCGAGTTGCCTCTTCCTAGATACTGCCTAGCAGAACTTTCAATTGTCTGCCAATTAACAGAATATGTTCAGAAGCTTTTACTGAAAGAATAATGTAAACATACAGTATATGACAGGCACCAACCAATCTGAGTATTTGATGGGACCTAGAACTTGTTTCATTCAAAGCAGTTTCTCCGATCTGCCTTTGAGCTGGAGCACAAAACCAAATGAATCAGATAAGTTGGGAAAATGACACTGCTTTCTTTTCCAGCAAGTTCAGCTCCACACCTTCACATACTGCAAGAAGGTCCCTAAGATGATCATGGTCCCTCAAAGTTTCCTCAGTGAGTTTTTCTACAGTAGTCCCTTTCTATTTGAAATCAAATAACAACATGAATAATATCGAGAATAGAAAATAAGGGGATGAAAAATATAACAAATTATGGTGAGTTCAAGTCAAGGAGAATAGAACACCTCTGGATCATCAAGAAGTCTAAGAGGTGTCGTGTCATGGCTTAGAAGGTCCCTCACAGCTTCATTATATATCTCGATGGCCGAAAATTTCAAAATGAACTCTCTTTCAGGATGCTGCAGCACGGAGAAAGGATTCAAATGCAAAGAAAGACATGCAATGCGACAATAGTGTTTGAAAAAAAGATAGAAGTGAACAATGTTTGTAGTGTGCACACACCTTTTCTATGTAGTCATAGATGTCCAACAAACTATATTCTGTTACTCCAGTCATTGTGTAAGTCTTTCCACTGCTTGTTTGCCCATAAGCGAATATGCTTGCTGTCGAGAACAAATGCATGTGCAAATCTTTATTAGCTCTCGTGTTCATCGAGAACGAAAGAAACGGAAGAAAACAGCTTGATTCCTCCTGTGCATACAGTTAATTCCACTGACAACTGATAGAGCAACTTCTTTCGCTCCTTCCTCGTAGACTTGCCTTGTAGAGCAACTGGGTCCAAACACCCTATCTGATGGAGACGAAAAAGAAGAAAAAAATGAGTGATAGACAGCCAATAAAATGCTTAAAAAACATCAAGAAACTTCTTTGAGCTGCAGCATTGTTGCCCCCAATTCTGCAACAACTGAGCTTTGCTGCTACTACTCACCGTAGGTGTAGGCGGTGGGGAACATGGCGCGCTCGGGGACGGTGCTCCGGAACATGATGGTGGTGGGGCTGATGCACTCCCAGTCGGAGCTGTCCCCAGTTTCCCTGCCGTTGAGCGGCCTCAGGCGCACGGACACCATTATCCTCTCCTCGGCCTCGGCCTTCTCCCAAGCCGCCGCCACCTCCTCGCCCGCCGCCCCCATGGCTCTCTCCTCCTGCACCCTCCACCGAAGAACAGTATCAAAACCTCCGCCTTTCTTTATACCAATTTCGCCAGCAACCAAATCCTCCTTTCTCTCCTTCCGAATCAAAGAGCAATGGCATTGCAACAAAGCGACGCTTCCCCACGGCTTGGAAAACGGCAAATTTCGGACGCGTGCGGTAGGTGCCCGCGGCCGAAAGCAGGGTGCCACCGGGCGCTGGATGGAAATGGACGGCGATCCAGCGAGACACCACACAGGCAACGAGGACAAATTACGCAAGGCGCTCTTACTCGCACATGAACAGCACTACTACTTCTACTACCACCACTACTTTTTGACCAGCTAATTTCTGCTAGAGCATTATATCGGGTCGCCGCCGCCGGCGACTGCGCTGGAGCCTTGCGGTGCTGCCGTGACGGACCATGGTCCCCGCTTCTGGCCTCTTCCTCCGATTTAATTTTTATTATCTACGCGCCTCACATGGGGGAGGGAGACAAGATGGTAACCAAGCCAAAGACTTGATTTGTTTAATGC
The DNA here is from genome assembly GCF_958298935.1 of Phragmites australis. Classification (NCBI taxonomy): domain Eukaryota; kingdom Viridiplantae; phylum Streptophyta; class Magnoliopsida; order Poales; family Poaceae; genus Phragmites; species Phragmites australis. The sequence goes on from NC_084936.1 coordinate 28,927,226, forward strand.
TCACCAACTAATAGCATCTGCGCGTGGTGTGGAGCCAACGAGATCGAGATTAGCAATAGGCAGCATTACCTGCGACGGCGAGAGGCGTAGAGACGTCGAGCGATACGGCCGGCTAATGAACGGCGAGCCTATCGTCTCCTCACTTGTGTTCTTCTCCTCGCTTCATCGTCTTCTCTGCGGCTGTGGTGAGGAAGATGGAAGACCGGAGGGGGGGGTGGGGTGGGATTGGTAATGGCGGTGGCTGTTCTTGCGGGTACGGGGGCCTTTCTACCCGTAACAGACAGGACACGCCATCGGCCAATCGCGGTCAAGGCGCGCACGTGGGCCCGTCGAAAGTTCGTATGGGACCACTTGTCTGTCTGTCATGTGCTGGTGTTCGTCCCCCTTGAACGTACGGCAGCACCGATTTCAGTTTCATTTTAAATCTTTTTTGTCATCGGCGAAAAGATCAAAATTCACAAAAGTTTGCTAAAATCTCTGTCATTTTCATCTTCTGCTACGTGAGTCCTATCTATCTGCCGGTGAAAGAAAATTTTAAAATTAAATATTTTATTCTGTTTCGAAATTTTCGAAATTCCTCTAGTGGTGCTAAACCAGTTCCATCCAGTGGCACTTCCGTTTTTTTACACATCTTGATGTGGCCCAAATGACAAATTTTGAATTGCATCCATTCAAATTTCAAGTGGTAATAAGCCACTCATACAGGTTGCGCCAAAAATACAACCATAGAGATTGCCCGCAATTTTTTTTTTTTTTTTTTTGGCTACCATATAAATTTAGCATTGCATTTCCAGACTGCATGATTATTGTTTAGCAACAGCTCCTTGGACACTGGAGAATAATCTATGTGATACCTAGTTGATTATATTTTCTATTTTACTTGCTTTCTTTATCAAAAGAACAGGCATGATTAGGAAGCGTCCTGCCGTGGAACATGGACTATATATATTCTCTACTTCCTTAAACATTTCCAGATGCAATAATATAATGGATCCTCTTGATCAGTGTCACTTTCCTGGTCGTTACAAGAAAACATTCTGATCACTGTAAGACAATCTGAAAACATCCCAATTCCTTTTTATTTAAGAAAAGAAACATTCCAAAATGTACTATGCCAGTTCCAGATTTCAGAAGAAAAAAAAAACCATCACACATCGCCACAATTCTACTGTTCTACTGCCAACTTGTATTGTCTCCTGAGCCATATGCATTACACAGGCTTGGTACTCTACATATTCAGATATTCAGACTAAGGATTGTTTGGTAGAGTTCTCAGAGTAGTTTTTATGTTAAAATCAGAGGAGCTCTGTCAAACAGCAGCTTTCAGCTTTTAGCTTACTGAGTGAAATTCGTGAGAATGATTCTCTAAAATGAACTAGAAGTTAGAAAGCTGAAAAAAATAGCTTCCTTTAATTCACTTCCCGCACAAAATTATTTCATCCGTATAGTTTATTCTAGAAAATTACTTTCAGCCACAGAATCACTTCCCTTAGAGAATCACTCTCCGCGAAAAATTTGAATCAGTAAGAGCTTTACCAAACAGATCCTAATTAAACTGAATCGAACAAAGTTTTCATTTTCCTTTTTTTATTTTTGTTTTCAGAAGAGATAATGACACTGCAGGTACTGTACTAAGCTTTGCTTAGGCCCTAAACAAGCGACGTTTATCAAATGCAAAATTAAAGCTTCAGATCTGCTTAAAGCTCAAAAGCATCCCGCTCACCATCCCAAGTAATGGTACTCCACTGTTGGTGGCTGGTTTATTTAATCCAGGTCCTTGATCCCAGCTAAAAAAGCTGAGTAAATCTAACATGTCTGCTGACATGAAATGGGAGATCGATCGAGTAGAAAGGTGGCAACACGGAGGCGATGAAGATGTGAGTGAGTGACGAGGAGCCCTGCCTCCACAGCTGGAGTGAACAATCTTTTCTGAAAAAAGTAGGTAGGTGCTGACCCGGTTCTGAATTTTATGATATTTGAACTGAAACTTGGTCAGGGGCATTTTAACTGAACCTCAGTCAGTGATTCAGTCAGTAACATTTTAACTGAACCTTCCGTTTGGTCAGAACTCATAGTATCAGGTATCCTGTCAATAGAACGCCTACTCGTGGGTCAGCTTCTAACAGCACTGTTAAGCATTGTTTGTGAGTATGCTTATAGCAGTGCCCCTCTTGCTAGCTAGATTCCAGGCCATTATGACTCTTGGATGGTACTCCACATGGCATGATCACAAGCCGCCGAATTGCTCTTGACGATGCCATTGCTCATTTGCTCGTACAGCGAACGAGCAGCAGCTCTGCAACTGCAACTGAGCTGAACCATCCACACAATTCATTCCTTGATCTTGTATCTTAGCCGTGGGGTTTGAAACTTGAGAGCAGCAGCTGCTGCCAACTGCTGCTGCTAGCTCCCAAGGACAATCATGCCTCACATTCTATGCTCTTGCCATGCGCAGCTATGCAAGCACCATTTGCTCATTATTCGTTAATGATTCAGAGTTGGGAATACGAGCTATGAAAAATTTTATAACTTCGTGTGCACAATCATTGGAGAAGCTAATACGGATTTGCAGTTTGGAAGAGTGAAAAAAAAAATATTTGGTCAAGAGGAAGGTGGTGCTATGCTTGTGGATGTGGTGTGGCTCCATGCACCGGGGAGCAAGCGTCGGCGAGAGCGGCGACTCTGTTTTTGCCGGCTTTTTAATGGAGCACGGTTGATCTTGTCGTTGCAGCGAGGCAGAGGACTGCCCGGCACGTCAGGGCAGGGATCGGAGGAGGAGACGGCCCTTTCATGATTTGTTGGCTTTGTCTCTTTGACCTTCTTCTCCAATCCCAATCCACGTTTAATCATATCGATCAGACACCGGCACGAGCATCAGATGCAATTGTTTTAAGCCTTTCCTAACAATTATTATGACATCTAATCTAAAGTTGCTTTTAAATTCATGATTAGCACAAAATTTTGATACTATTTTCAAGAGCTTTCATAAAACATGGATAGATGTTTAGTACTAGTAAACCTCTAGAGATGATTTCGGTAAAAATGTACTTCTTGCTGAGGTAACAAATTGATTCGTTCGCTGCTGTGCTGTATTGCTATCCATCGCTGTCAGACATTCAGACAGCAACAGCATAGGAACAATATTATCCATCGCTAGGCAATAGAGTTTGACTAAGAAGGATTAAAAAAATGGGAATTTGGAAAATGGTGAACTTTCTGCAGCAAGCAAAGGAAAAGAAAGGGGAGTTGTAATGTCGGTTTAATTTGACGTTTCTTTGACATTATAGATTGCTACATTTTTTGTCTGAAACTCTAAATGTCCGTCTGCTTCTAATAAAACCCTGTGTCCGTCTGGACCATGGCATCGAATGCCAACTGCCAGGTGAGATTTCTATATGGCGCACTGCTATGCGGGCCACACAAACATCATCATCGCTTAGCCGGTGTCACACCCATTTTGAAAAGAACAAATAGATATATTCTACATATATATTAGAATTAAGTTTCCACATATATGTTAGAATTAAGTGCAATTATGTGACGATAAAGTTTAATACAAAAGGATCCATCTGTCTTAAAGAAAAACATTAAAATAAACCAACGATAGCGAGTCTTTTATCAATCCACAAGCGTTGTCTAGAGGGAGCGTCAGCCTAGAACATCATCTCTAGATTGAAGTCTTACTCCTCTTAAAACTCAGCTCCATCGTCCGAGAAATCCTCAAAATCTTCACCTTGTGAGTAGCAATAAGTGGTTGGCAGAAAGCAAACGTGAGTACATAGAGTACTTTGCAAGTGTGAGAAAATACGATATGAGGGCTTAAGTCAAGAAATACTTAATTCAGGTTTACTGCTTCTATACCTCCTCACCATTCAACTGGACACACTACAGTTTGTGCATCAGGACACCCAATTGGAGCAGATCACCAACAATCATACTTCTCCTAATCTAAACCTCCCACTCACCATCAACCCAACAATCTGAAACTAGTGAATCTGGCTTAGAGCAAAAGCAAAATAGGTTAGGGAACTATATTTTTAGTGGGGTATCACCTAACCAAACATCCTTCCAGAAGAGAGTTTTGTTGCCCCTTTTCACTTTAAAATAGCTCTCTATTAAAAAAGGTGTTTCACCTTATGCCAAGTTCTGCCAAAACTGATAAGTACATCTCTACATAGAGGTGAGGGAACTATCATTTGGCATATACTTGGCTTTGAGGAGTTTTACACCAGGTATCTTCAGATCCAGAGTAGATCTTTTAAATCCACTTGACCAGTAGACACTCAATTATAACTGTAGTGTTTAAAATGCCAAGATCTCTATAGTCTTTCGACCTGCAGATAGCTTCCCATTTAATCAAATGGTATCTATTCACATCCTCAACACCCCTTCAAAAGAACCTAGTTCTAACAATGTCCATTTTCCTGTGAACCCCTCTAGGAAGGAGATAGAACCTAGTCCTAACTGGTTAGGTGGGAGTTTTTCAAAGTTGATTTGCCCCCATAGGTCAGGTTCTTACACTTCCATAGGTCAAGCCTTTTATTTTTGTAAGAACTTCTAAGGAGGCAACAATACCTAAATGGTGATCAGAAATAGGGATACCTAGGTATTTTAGAGGGAGCTGACTCATCTTGCAGTTAAGCATGTTTGCAATCCTTTCCTTCTTAGACTGCTCCATCCCAAAAGCAAAGACCTTGCTCTTGTGGAAGTTGATTTTAAGGCCAGACAATCATTCAAAGCAATAGAGAATAATCTTGAGGTTGAGAATAGAGGTGTCAGAACCATCAATCATCAAAATAATATCATCTACATATTGGACATGTGTGATCCCTCTAGGAATCAAGTGGTCCACAACACCCCCTGAGTAGACCCTTGGTTGATTCTCTATCCATCAGGGCACTCAACACATCTGCGACAATATTAAAGAGCAAGGGGATAAGGGATCCTCCTGCCTGAGGCCCTAGTATGTTTTGAAAAAAGACCTCATTTGACCATTGATATCTATGCAGACTCTGCCCCCCCCCCCCCCGCCGCATTGATGTCATTGAACATGGTATAGATATTTTCCTTGACACAGTCCCAAAACATCTTTAAAAAAGTAGGAGTGAAACCATTAGACCCAAAAATAAAGTCTTCTTTCATCCCTCAGAAGATATTTTTAATTTTTTTATAAGAAAAGAGGTTGACCAAAGAGTTCTTGACCTCATCTCATAGGATCTACTTGTTATCCCAAAAAGACTCCTCAAGATTGAGTCCACCTCTAGAGTCACACCCAAATGGATCTCGACCTGCCTTCCAAAGCAGACTTCTGCCCTGGTCACTTTACTCCACCGCCAGACGGTGAGCCGTCTTTGGCAAACATCTGGAAGTCGGTGTGGAGTCGGATTCATACTAGGTTCTTTTTTTTCCTTCCTTTTGACAGCCATGCGAGCAGCTAGCTGATTAAGAGCCTGCTGATATGTTAACCTCCGTCCAGCAAAGATCTTGTTGCGTTCTGAAGACAAGCTGCATGCCTGCAGAAAACAACAGGAGCTGGAGAGAAAATGAGGAAACAACAACTGGTTTCCCTCATGCTTCGGGCAGCAAACTGGCGTGCGTATATGCAGACGGCTCACCTGCCTCCACCGACTCGCATGTGTCTGAAACTGGGCTGAGCGTTGAGCAGGCGACGATCGAGGCACGCGTCCGCGGCCAGCACCCTCTACCGCCGGTGGAAGGCGGCGGCCCCGTGTGACTAGCGCTCCTTCAGCCACGGGAGATTTTTGTGGGTCATCGGGCCTGCCTCAAGCGTGGGTGGGCTCGTTGAGGCCCATACCAACACAAGCTGCACACCATCCCCCTTGTTTGTTTTTCCTTTCTCCTTCTCCCTATCTATCCATTTCAGCGTCGAATGTCTGTCTGCATTTGCGTGCATACCCACACAACACAATTCCACTTGCACACAAACATCGCCATCTCCTTTTCACTACTTCTTAGAGAGAGAGGGGGGTATATAGAATTGGAGATATTCCGTGCATACCAAATTAACGAGTGGGTAATTATATTACAGCTAGTAGCATAAAATGACGCGCATAGATACCTAGCTACCCCCGTGCACTGAGGACGTACACTTTCTAACCGAAATTCTCAATTCGGTGCATATATCAATTCATCAAAGGCGATATTCTTTCGTAGGTTCCGTATGTAGCTGACAACGTATGGTAGCTACTCATCAGCCTTGTAGTTACTAGGCTTAGGTTATGTTTGCTTGTTTGCATATGGTTCAGTTTGACTTATGGCACTACCATACAAATCACGCTATCACAGATGAGAAACAAAGCCATATGTACAAAAGTGTGTGATAGCGAGCTTGTTACAGATCAGGTAACCATTCATCTGTAATATGACATAGCATAAAAAGTTTTCAATAACCGTATGTGATATTATTTTTAGAATAAAATAATATTTTCAATGTAGGAAAAATATTGTACCCGAACCACCCATGGGATCGCAAATCATGCAATTTTTCGCACGAAATACACGCATGTGCGGTTTGTAGTCATTGAACTCGTGACCTCATGCTTCGCGCGTAGCTTCCTTACCATCTTCTCAGCTTATGTAGCTTCCTTACCTCAAACTTTGATAGTTATTTGGGTATCTAAATAATTTCAAATAAAAAAGTTATAAACTACAAAGTTATAGATTTTATAGTCAAAAACTATAATTTTTATATAAAATTTTTCTTCAATTGACTTCGTATAAATATTTTATAAATTTCCAAATATATATTATAAAACATGTTTGCGTGGATCATCTAGACACAGACAAATATTTATAAAAAACCATCAATATCTAGGAGAGCGAGAACACATAGACATTTTTGCTAAAAGATTATCCGTGTGTAAACGGCTACTTAGATACAAACAATTTTTTTATATATAGAGAGTCGTATGTGTGTTTCAACAACACACATGTGAATTTTTAGAAAAATTTGTCTGTGTCTAGGGGCCATCAACACACTGACAACCTTTTAGTAAAATTTTTTATGTGTTCTCGCTCTCTTAAAAGGCTGAAAATATCATAAATACTTTTTTCTATCAACTGTTTGTGCTTAATATATTAGTGACAGCTTTTAAGTAATTATCTGTGATATCGTGTCTGCTATTGCTGTTTCCGTGGAAGTGTGGGATGCATGCAGCAGGTATTTGGTTTCCTACATGTCATCCTGAGCTTGGCTCTTAGGGTGCACATGTATGCCCTCAGCTGGGCTATGCAGATATGTGGAATTTAGGCTCATTTGGCAAGGCTCTAGATTCTCTCAGAAATCTTTCGGTTTCAGATTCTCTCTGGAAACGTTTCTCTGGTGAATCACCCTCAATTTTCTGAAAACGTTTGGCAAGGATTCTGGATTCGGATTCTTGAAGAAAAATGACCTGAGTGATTCTCGAAATAGGTGAAACACCATTTTGGATGATTCTCCTCATAGTGTTAAAAATGAGAAACGTTTCAGGTGATTCAAGGTGAAACGTTTCACGTTTTAGTGCGTTTGACAGGGATTCTAGAGAATCACCAAAAAATCTGAAACGTTTCTTGCAATTAAACGGGGCCTTAGTATTTATATAGAGCCAGACTCGTTGGATACAGTTTGGTACCTAGCTAATGATATTATTAGTGTGTGCTTAATACATGTTAAGTGATATAAATACATTTTAAAAAATATTAAGATTTAAATAGATAAACTAAGGACTATAATAATACAATAACATAAAATAAATATCACGATAAAATTTGTTTATTTTATCTCATGCAATATATCTTCGTACGAGCAACTATATATAATTTTTCTCTACCAAGCTAAACATATATAAATAACGTAACAAAGTACTGATGCATATACCTAGTCTGTATGAGGTGAGACTAGCTCACGAATATACTAGACTCAAACATGCTATAACCAAGCGCACCCTTACTGCATACGCTGGTCCGGGTCCTTTTTCTGCTCGTTGGTACAATTCCGCTGCAAAAAAGCAGATTGTATCAGGAAAGAAAGCAATGTATATATATTGCAAGGTGCAGTAGTGGAGCTGGCCAGAGCTCATCGGCGCAGAGCAGCTAGTACGGCACACACCAGACCTGGACACCTGGGCACGCCTAGGCCCGGCCCGGCCACGGATGCAGCATGCTGTGCCGTGCAGGGTGGCCAGGCACGGCGACGGTGTGGCGGGGTGGTCGGGCGGCGGAGCAGGGCGGCCAGGGCCGGTCGGCTGAGCGGCGGGGCGAGATGGAGGTGGCCGGGGGCGGTGGCACGACAATACGAGGGCGGCTGGGCAGGGCGTACCCGGGGCAGGCTGTGCCGGCACACCATGCCGAAGCGTCGGCCAGGCTGGGCCTATAGTACTGGGCCGTGTGCCGATCTAGTTGGCCAGCTTTACACGGCACGCGATTGAGCAGCGGCGAAGAGCCGGCACGCGCTACGGCCGGCCGGCGACACGATGATCGAGTGTACTCGTACAACATTCTACTCCCTTCTTTGATCGTCTCCTCTCATCGGTTACTTTATTTAATACCCTGATGAGGATGGATGAGTCGATCAATCTATCTATCTTCTCTATCTATATATAGCAAGTAGGCAGTAGTCAGTACTTCAGTACCGACTACTGTTGCTTTTGTTTAATTTGTATCAAAGCCGTTGGCGCGTACCGGAACGGCACATCCATGCAGCCTCGAGTACATACATAATCCTTGGATTCTTCCGGCAGGGTAGCAGATGGAGCCCAGCCAACGCTGGAAACACGCGGCGTTGCGACAGAAGATGTCTGCATCTGCGTGCACGATTGCATTGCATCCGCCGGAATAACGACGTGCGTCGTGCCCGCGCCCACGCACGCACAGCTGAGACACGCGCGCAAGCAGGCAGGCGTACATGCAGCTCAATGTGCACGCCGCACGCGTGCTTTCTCACATGATGCATGCCGAGTATTTTTATTAAGAGACCATATGCTGGGGATTAGCGAAATTTGCAGCTCTAGATCCCTAAAAATGCAAGCTGCCGCGCGCTGACGCTCCATGCGTGTCTAGGCATCTCGACAATTGGACGAGCTATATATGCAGTACTAGTACGACGAATTATTTAATTTTATCTTTACCTTTTCTTATCAATACAAGTGTTGGACGCGGCCAAACTCACGCGTGCACGTCGCGCTCATACGCACGCCCTTAAACTAGCTAGATAAAAGAGATATATCGTACGGTAATATGATTTGACATTTTGATCACTAAATACACTCATATATGAGCAATGATGGTCCTCATCGCCTATTTTCTTAGTGAGTATGCGAGAAGCTCTCTCGCCAAATTTAAAAAAAGATTTGAGCAATGGGGAACAATGCGGTCTCCACGTATGCATGAATGAATCGACTGAAACATGCGTTAAACTCAATGCAAGTCATGTTATAAAATGAACTGGGGAACAATGCGTACGTGGCTCTGCAAGGGGGTGGGATTCCGTTAGTTTAGAAAATGCAGGTAAAAAGAACGCTGCATGCATGTATGAACTTTCCTGTGCAACCAGCAAGCACATGCATGTTTCATACAAGAAAGTAGTAATAGTTATATAAAGCGACTTAAGCTGATCTGCTTTCTCCTCAACTAAAGAAAACGAGGATCCAAAGATTATATTCCACCCCGAAAGGTGAATTGATGCTGCACTAGCTCTTTTATACACTCCATCTAGTAGAAGAAATTACAGTGCACGATGAACTGATGCTCGCATCTACCACGAGATCGACTACACAAATTAACCACTCTCCGATTCGATCACAAAACCAACTGGGAACCGCTTATAGATACAGTAGTGGAGGCGTGAAGGTACAACTGGGTTCAAATTCTGTGGCCACGGCCACGATTTATATACACCCAACCACAAAATTGACTAACAAATCATTCTGCGCGCGGTACCAGGTTCCAGCAATAAACAGGCCGTGCTTAACTAGCTAACCAGAACTGATCAGAAGATGCATGTGTCTGTCATGTGGAGTTACTGGCCCTCGGTCTGGTTAGTAGCAACGAGATCCAGAGGAGATGGTGACCATGCATGCATTGATCTCGACCCAGCTGATGGACTCGATCGGCTGGCCGGTTGCAGGGGGAGGAGGGGGCACTGAGCTGACCAGGATATCTGCCGATCGATCGGGATCAAGCAGCCGAAGAATGGCGCGAAGGCGAAAGCTCTCCGGCTGTAAGGTGTAATTATCGATCGATGCATGTCACTAAGGGTGTATTTGGTTTGTTGTATGAGATGAATCCATCCAATTAAACAATATCATCTAGGTGTTTGATTCTTAGGATTAGGATAGATAAGGTCATCCACCTCCACCAAATATTTGCTCATATTCGGGATCATCCAATCCCGAAAAAAGCCGGACAACCTCATCTGCTTCGGTCTGTGTCCGTGACTTCTCACCCAGAGCGGATGACAGTGGGGTCGGATGAACAATATCCGTACATTTTCAAATTTTTCTTCACTCTTTCTCTATTTGGACAGAGAGGTTATTGTGGTCCAAAAATGATGAATTTTTTTTAGTTCTATAGTTTATGATGAATACTTTTTAAAAGGATTCATCTCAAATTTCAAAATAAAAATCTCTAAAGAGGGTTACTCTAGAAATTCTAGCAAGATGTGACGTAATAATTTCTAAAATTATTTGCAATTCTAGGTTATTGGTGAAAAAGTGTGTTCTTTTGCAATACTATATTTATATGTATTTTTATTATTTCATGTGATATTCTCTTTATAATTTAATTTAAATTCAAACAAATTCATCCAACACATATGGAATACATATAAATATGAATATACACAAATTAGGGTGTTAAAAAATCATCACAATCAACTCAGGTTATCATTTCTATCCAACGAAACAGAAAACTAATCCATTTAATTCATCCAAACAAACAGAAAATTAATTTACTCTATAAAAAATAAAGTTAGCACTATCGCTTCTGATCTTATTCTGCAATCAAACACACCTAAAATACAGCGCGTATATCCTTGCGTTTGGTAGTGGTTTTGATGTATGATCGACGAGTCACGTGACTCCTCGACGCCAACTAGATAGGCGTACTTTCTGGGACCATGCCGGCCGGGAGGCAACCATGCTGCCGTCCTATAATCCTACCCTTCTCCCCACCCTAGCTAGCTAAGGATTCCCCATGAAGAACCCTACGTGCTCTAGCTGCATGCCAACTATCCTTGCACTCTCTCTCTCTCTCTCGATCTCTCTCGAGAAGAGATACTAAAAGAGGAGAGAGAAGCATACCGGGCGGGGGTATTACTGTAGCTACGGCGTGATAAAGATGAGACGGTACACTGCATGCATGCACGCACGCTTTTGCAGTTTTGCGTCGTCTGCCATCTATATATCATCAATACGTGTACGTGTACTGTTAATCGTTTATCCAGAAGAATACATATGGAGTATATGTGGCGACGTATATAAACACGTACGTACATGCATGCAATGTCGTAGTTATAGTAAGTTCTTTACCAAGTTGCATCCTCTAGTTGTTACTGTTTGCAAGAGCCAAAAGTAAAGGAGGCGAACATATAGTGCTGTCCGTCACATCCTTCCTTACTCATTTCCTCCTTTTATAGCAAAACGAGACGAAACGGCGAAAGGGGGTGGAAAGTGTCACACTCCAGTACATTGCAACACTTCTTTACACACACCTTCTCTTCTGCCTCAATTCTCACACATATTCGTACCGGAATGCATATTCCGTCATGTCTTGTACACACGGTGGCCCACCTTGTGACCTGTGGGGTCAACTGATCCCACATGTTTTTTTAAGAAATTAGTGCTAATTTTTTGAAAATTAATTTGCATGAAAATACTTCACTACTACAGAAACTATTTTTAAAGACAATTTATAACCCGTTTTCACAGTCGTTTAGTACACCCGTTAATCGAAAACTTATGTAAATAGACGATTTCTACAGACGCAAAATAGACCGTCTGTAAAAATTCATTTCCACAATCAGTTCAATTAAATAACCGTATGTAAAAATTGATTTCAATATACGGTTTCTTAAATGAACCGCCTGTAGAAATAGTTTTCACAGACGGTTCTTAAGAAACCAATTTTCACAGGCGGTTCTATTTCCACAGTCGGTTACTTAAGTGAACCAATTGTGATAATCGGTCTCCGAATTAATATTTTTTTATCAAAATACGAAAAAAAACCTTTTTTTACCTGAGGAACCCCCGCCGTCACGCCGTTGCAATAAAAGGTCACACTATATTTTTCACACTGTTTACAATTTTTGTGAAAATAACTATTTCCACAGGTGGTTCTTTATATAAACCATTTGTGAAAATCGTATCATTTTCATAGACGGTTCATATAAGAAACCGTATGTGAAAATAATTTTTACACAGACGGTTTCTTCTATCACCCGTCTCTAAAAATTGCTCAGACGGCACTAGTGTAAAAAAACATTCTTATAAACTAGCCGACCAATCCGTGCAATATATACACACACGTAATGAAATAGATTGAACACGAGTAGGCACTCCATTCTGGGTGTACCTCCTGGTGAACACCTTCAGAAAGAAAGGAAAAAAAATCTAGAAGGGTTGTGCGAATGAGATGCTAAGTACTTAGTTATTAAAGTCCAAATACGGTACCCGGCAAAAAGAAATCCTATTAAACAGTGATTTGCTGCTTTGTAAGATATGTATGGCAGAGTAGAATCGAACAAGATACCCGCCAGTACTATGGATACCATAGCCTCCGTCATGGGTAAGTTGATGTTTGGGCAAGCTGTGCCATACTGTTTAAAGTTTTGTTAGGTAAGGAGCCAAGATCACTTTAGCAATTCTAATTTTTTACAGACGCCCGTCAATTGTACTTTAATCTCCACTAATTCATGGCAACCGTAATCAATCTTTACGAGCAAATTCAGAAGATAAGAATTTCACGAGAACAAGCTCAGTTTGTTTGATGGATCTGGAATTTTTTAGGGCTAGATATATAGCTAAAAATAGTAGTGTTACTTAACTGTTAATCATTGACTTATTAATTTAAATATGTCAATAATGGAGTATTAAATAGAAAAGTAGACCCAATCAGTCCCTGTCAAAGCTTTCAAAAGACCCAAAAGATATAATGTACAAATTCTATTACACAATATAATATCTTCGTAGCTTTGACTTTAGTATGCACCAGCCAGAATCGGAAACGAACGCATGGAATTTCTCTAGCAAAGTTCCAAAGGGGTTGCTGACTGTTTCAGCTAACCTTTCGATTGAAAGGAACAGATCGTAGGCAAGGAGATGAGGCCGAAATCATCATCCATCTTTCCACTCGTTGCGTGACAAATACATTATGTGTAATCCTGATGGCGACTTCTAGCTAGGTAAATATGTAGATAGAAATTAAAACATAGATGAGCAAGTGCTTATGCCTCTAATTAATTCACTGCATGCAGTTTGCTGCACTTTGCACAAAAGAATTTGGAAACAATACCATAGTGCTTAAGGTACAGATTTCCGACTAGCGTACTCTTTTCTTTTTGAGACAGTTACAGAGATAGGCTGGTAGCTTAGCTCCTCTTTCTCAGAGGCAACACACACATGAATATAATCAGCATCCTATTGGTAAACAGGTAAAGCAATTATACAGATAGGCTAACGAACTGTATCAGGTATAATTGGGCAATATTCTCAACCTCGAGTTTTCTTTTCTAGATTTGGTAAAGTTGTCGACATAACAGTAGCCAATGTCCTCATCAACTACAAGACCCATGATATTTCCATATCTGCCTTAGGTCAAATGTCTTGTCCTAAAATATGGTTCCCATTCCCGCAGAATTGTCTATGTTTTTAAATAAATCAGCAAAAAGCAGAATTGGCACTCCATTATTCAACGGAAACACTAGTTCAGCATATTATAGAGGAAAGCACGGGTTAAATAGTTGATGTGTCACACGACAATCAAAATATAACACATCTGTAGGTTCTATATCAATTGCTAAACTGATTAATTGAATTCATGCATATTTTGTATGACTTGGAAATTAAGGAGAACCAATAATATCAAATTTCAAGGCTGAAAGAGTACAACTATTGTATCAAACTATATATTCCAAATAAAAGTGCGAGTGAGATCAAAGCCAATTGCACTTAAAAGGAAATAGATTTTAACGAGCAAACTTGCAATCTTTTGAAAGTTCGTATTATTTTCAGTGAAGCGTAGAAGAATAGGCAAATGATATCTTCATACAATGCCATCATATACCAGATGGGACTAGCACCTTCGCAAATACGTAGCCCAACAATAACACAACAAATACATAGTATCAATTCAGGGGATGGAGGAGCACATAAATAAAAATTTGAGCTTCCAAAGTGCTCTAGTATATATGAAGATAGAAAAAAAAATCTGTCACACAAAATGCAACGCTAATAGTAGCTTGAAATAGGACATCGCTAAATTGTTGATTAACGATAATAAATCCATTTGCATGCAGATCAGGCGATGCATATGGCTGTGCACACAGTACTCTTCCCAAAACGAAAATATGGCACAAGTAAACAAAGCATGTCCACAGATGGTAAAGCATGCTTTTTAAATTAAAACTCTACAAGTCCTTCATTAGTCAAGTGAAAATGTAATTTCTCCTCAATGAAGTATAAAACTTACAACATTTGTAACATTGTACAAGCAAATAGATAGTAATCGTACTGAAATTATCTGATACCAAATGCACGAAATTTGAAGGTTGGCAGTATTATATCATCATCTGGTTGGGTTTCCACAAATGCATGCCATGAGTTACACATAAATGAGGTGCAAGGTAGAGCCTGAGTGACGCAATGACTCATCGTTCATTGTTTGGCAAACAATGTGTAGCGCAAGAAATTTAAATCTTGAGGGCAGAAGGTGGGAAGGTTACTTCTTTTTGTACAACAATATTGCCCAACGGAGGCCATGTATTTTCAATCTTCAGTGGTGGCAAACAAAACGTTTTATTCTGATACACATTTCTAAGTAATTGCACTTAAATCCTTAAATCAGAAGAAAAAAGTGAAAAAGATACAATCCCAGAAGTTAACCCTCCATTATTTGAGAAAAAAAGAATGGTCTACAGCACTTTTTTTTCCTAGGGTCTGATGCAATCTAGATTAAATAATTAGAGCTGTGCAGTAGTATAACAAATGCATATATTTTCAATCATAGGCACTAAAATTTATAGCAAATATAACTGCATTTTCTATCAGTGGCACTTTAGTGAATAAAACTGTATCTTTTTATCAAATGTATAAGAGATGTATGACAAATTTAAATGGTTTTCACTTATACATATAATGTTTATATAGCTAGCTGATACAAAACTCTCACCTGATATTAGGTTAGTCAAAATAAAAGGCAGCTCAAGAGTTAATAAAGGCAATTTTGTGTAAAGTTTGTATTTCCGCAGTCATAAGCGTGTTGATCAGAATTACAGCTTCGATGTGGTGCGTGCATTAGTACCATAGGGAAGAATTGGCAAATAACGAAAAGGTAAGTCCAAAAATAAGTGTCGTCCAAGAGCACGTTCAAGCAAACTATTTTATTTTGACCGATAATATTTTTAACGGATATTTACATCGGACACATGAAAATGATATATGTAAATGTTACTAGAAAATACTTCAATAGTGTGGAAAAAAACATACTTGAAAACCAGTGAATCGAAATTAATTTTAGGGATCACACATGCAAGACATTACTATTAAGATATACACCATTATATATATCTTGCTTAGCCTCTACAGTAAGACACCTTCACACCCTGTGCAGTGAGGTTAGTTTAGACGTTGACGAGTTCGCTATAGATATAACAAAAACACTCCGAGAAAGTACGAGGGCAAAATACTGGAAGCGCTAATCAGGGATGAGACGAGCTGATAACAAGTATTCTCTCCCAAAGTCCCAATCATCTGATCATTTGATTCTTCCTTGAGCATATGATGACTAGAAGAAATCTCTCTCTCTCTCTCTCTCTCTCTCTCTCTCTCTCTCTCTCTCTCTCTAAACGGGCAATCATTCGAACCAAATTTCCAACTAAGTATCAGCAGTAGTAGCTACTAGCTAGGGAACTAGGGCTCAGCTTTTGATCTAGACAAACCTAAAGTAAAGGTGTCACACCTTATGGAAGAGACACAGGAGTAAAAATAGCCAGCTGGTAGTGTATACTTGAGCAGATGCCAAGAAACCTTAACTACCGTACTCTATGCAAGACACCACCAGGAGACAGCATCATCACCACCATTGAACAACAAGAAAGGAAGAAAGAATATATAGCAAGACGAGAGAGTACCAATCAAGATCCATTCTCTCCAGGCACCAAACTAACTGTCAGAAATTTTAATTTTTAATCATGAGCTGCTCCTAGCGAGTCCAAACTTTATACTTCTAGTAGCCTGATGGCTAGCTACTGCAGAGTGTATGATCCTAAAGAAACTGTGATGAACACCATCAGCTCATCAGTTTATGCATGCATCAGTGAGAAGGAAGAGATCAAGGAAGGAATTGAAGCTACTAAGAATTTAGATATCATAATTCTTCTAGTAAAGCAAATTAAGACATGGATTGAAAGATGACACGTCTAAAGGGAATTGAAGGTAGCCAGCCGTCAATCGAGGTGGCTGTTTGATCACCTCGGATGGCCGTGGAAGAAAGGCGCGCCGCCGTACGGACCGGGCGTCGGGTACGGGTCCATCACCACAGCCGATGACGACACGGGCGGCGCGGCCGTGCTCGGGGAGGAACCCTCGGCGGCGTGGCGGAGGCCGCCCGCGACCGAGGGGTCCGGGCCGACGTCGTGCAGGATGCCCTTGAAGACGTGGCCGGCGATGCTGACGGTGGTCTGGTAGGCCACCTCGGCGTCGGCCTCGTCGACCGGGCCCAGCCGCACGCAGCGGAACAGCGCCTCCGAGGTTACCTCCCGCGGGAACCGCTCGCCCACTGCCATCTGCAGCTGCTCCCCTGATCAATCAAACACGCGCGCGCGCGCGCATGGACATGCTTAGTAGCAAGTACTAGATTAATTAGTAAGCTACAGGAGTGGAAAACTAGCTGAGCCCGTGAATTGCTTAGCTAGTGGAGTGCAGTTTGAACCTGAGGAAGTGGTAGTGGCGGTAGTGGAGGAAGGCTGGGCTCCGGCGTCGCGCTGGCGCTTGGAGGGCTCGGACGCGCCGACGGCGAGCTGCTGCTGGCGCTCGCGACGTTTGGCGGCGGGGACCCAGGTGGACTTGACGTGGGTGGGGCAGTCGAAGCCGCGGCTCTTGCAGCAGGTGCGGCAGCGCATGTGGGCGCAGTCCTTCTTGGCCTGGTTGCCGCAGTCCTGGCAGCTGATGGTGCCCACGCCGAGGCCGGAGCCGGAGCCCCTCCCGGCGCGCGACGAGCCCGCGGCGGGGTCATCGGCGAAGCGGATGATGTTGGGCGCGTAGAAGTGGTGCTCCTGGGCCGGGTGGTGTGGCCATAGCTGGAAGCCGCCGCGGGAGGCGGTGGCGGTGGCGGTGGTGTAGAGGTAGGCAGCCGTGGAGTCGGAGCCGGAGGTGGGGTTGACGGGAGGGTGGTCGCCGCGGCTGTGGCTGCTTCCTCCGCCTAGAGGGTAGCCCGCCATGCGCCCAGATCCATAGGCCCCTGCGCGCAGGGGCGGATCGCTCGCCGGGTCGCCCGTGTCCGGCTACTCGACTCCCGTCTCCGCTCTCCGCCGCCGAGTCGGCGCCCACATGGTCACGCCGCGTGCGAGCTCTTGAGGCTCCGCGTCTCGTGGCCTTGGCTCGGCAGCAGCAGCTGCTGCTGCAGTCTGTATCGATCTGAGCTAGGTAGGGTGCGCGTGGAATTGTAGTGGGTTCCCTAGAATTTTGGCGTATCTGCGCGTGAAGGAGGACGGAGGTAGGGGAGAGGGGAGGAGCGAGGCAGCTGAGGTGAGGTTGCTTTAATTTTTGTGTGGTGAGGTGAGTGATGAGGGAGGCGACAGGGACGGCCTGCCACGCCGCCAACGATCCTGCACTCCCCCAAAACGCCCCCATTTAATACTCTCTACTCTACGCCGTACGTACGTACTCGTATTCATCGCTAGCGTACCTAGCTAAGCGCGCTCTCCCTCTCTCTACACGCGACATGCATATCCTTCTTTCTTTGCAAATGCACACCCGAATGAAAAACACACAAGCTGTGAAACGCGGACGTCCGATCCTCCACAGACTGAGCCACAGCCGTTGGATGGATCGAAAACTCGATCGATCATCCCCGCACCTGCCAGCCAGCTGCAACTCTCCAAGTTCTCCCGGAAGCGCTGGCGGGACACGAGCGGGGAAGATCATCGCCGCCACGATTCGCCGTCGGCGATGGCCACCAGGTCGAGCTCGATCGGAAAAGAAAGTTCCTTCCCTGCCTGCCTGCCTGCCTGCTCGATCCTAACGGTTTGTGCATTGTATACTAGACCTGACGCTTGGAGTTGGTGGGACGCGAACCAACAGACGGGCCTGTGCTCTGAACTGAACAGATTGGCAGGCACCGCTGGCACTGCACTGCACTGTTGTCTTTATCTCCTCGCGGCGCTCAGCTCAGCTCATTTGGCCGCCTGCCGATCGACGTCGGATATGATCGTGCTGCTGCATGCTATAGAAAATTGGAAATGCTACTCCGCTTTCTGAGAGCAAATTGGATTAAACAAGCCGATCCTTGACGGGCATGAGGCGATCTAGTGGAGATCTGCGTGACGTCGTACGTGACAGGCCCTTGATTTCCTGGCCTCGTTGCCTGCAAACGGAAGCAGCAAAGTCGTCCGGGCCCGGTTTGTAGGACGAGCAACCAGACCACTATTATTGGACTGGCCGTTGACCCCGGTCAAGTACCCCAAAACTTCAACTCCCTCCTCCCTCCGTACGTAATAACAAAGTCAGGCATGATAAACAATAGATCTCGAGCCCTGTTACTGGTAGTCACTGCAAGCGTTTAGAGAGGAGAAATTAAACTCGTCTTTTTTCAACGCACTGGATAGATAGATCAGCAGGATGTAACTTTTATATTTTTTGAATTATTAGATCCATTTAAAACTTAAAAAATTAAAGATTCACTCTCTACTAGCTAAAAAAATAAACTAAGCAATGATCCAAACCTACCAATTTAGTATCTATTTACATCCCTGTATACTAGTTCTTAGATTGTGGATTGGCACACCGCTATGTGGAGTAATATTTTATTTTTACCAGCTGTGGTTTCTGCCATTTTTTTTATAAAATTCAGGCGCCGTACATAAGCATGGCCTCTATTTAGGTGGTGTAGAGGGAACTCCGTAAATATTATTTTCAGAGTATTGAATAAAGGTACGTTTTGGCTGATGATGTCATAAAGGGTATGACGACCAGCGGGAAATATTTTTTGAACTCTGATCCATCCCACGATCACATAAAAGCTCGCTCGACCAACGTAAGTCTTGTACGAACAATCTTCTTACTAGTCGTGAGATATCTCTAACATGTTTAATCGTATTTATTATTTTCTACCCAAATATTTTCATTCATGAGACATCTTCATTCAGCGAACAAGGTCATAGCTTGCGCAAATAGACAATGTCTCATCCTATAGTATTAAATGCTATAGAGTGGAGTTATAGACCGACTTGGATGAGTTTATAGGCGGGCTCATGAAAGCCTAGGACGAAACGTCTTAGCATATAAGCTTATGGCTCACAGCGAGAAGACATACGTGAATCTAGATAACCCGTGATATTTTTAAATTCTAACAGATACACATCTATTAAGATATTATCACACGTCTATTGACCGATATACTTAGAATCATTAACAGAGATTACCTCTCCGTAATTATATTTTACTACTACCACCCACGTACTGCGACAAACTAACATGCTCCCTAAGATCAAACAAAACTAGTTACCGCGTGTACCTCGATTACCGACGATTCTATAATATTTAGCTGCTTGTATTGTTTAATCTCGCAACGACCCCACGGTGAATTCTGGGAGATGCAGCACTAACCAATAACCACGCACAGGGTAGATTCTTCTACTGCAGATAGCTGAACGGCACTGTACGTGTGGAAAGATTGCTGATTTCTTATGTTGGGGGCTGCCAGTTTCATACTAGTAAAATACCATAATTTTCCAAACACTAGACTGTGGCAGTAATATAGGCAGCAATGTTTGCTCCAGAAGCAGACAAATGTCCGCCGCCGCCGACGCCTTGCCATCGATTCTGACCACCGCCTCCGGCCGCGCGCGGTTCCCTCACCTTCCGCTAGCCGGACGGATTCGGAAAGGGCGGCTCCTCGCTGCTCACCGTTGCTTCCTCCGTGGTTCCTGTGCTCTCGCCGTCTCTTTCCGCTTGGTTGCCGCTGCTCCTCCCGCGCATAGCGTCTGCCACCGTCGCCTAATTTCTCATAAAACACTTTTTACCATGCTTGGAACAAATTTTCCCACTTGAACATTTAAGCTTTGTAGGTTGAACATTGGGTTGTGAGGGTTCGGAGATTGTCGAAGGGGCTCGCCGGCATCTGCTCCGACGATGACGAGAGGGGGGAAGACGGCAGGGGGTATGGCGGCGGTGAGAACTAGAGGTGGCCACTGATGGTGCGGCGGTGAAATCAGGGACGTGTGCGTTTGGCCTCCTATTCACACATGTGGCCTCTAGTCGCTCCGTACAATGCCTCATATCTTTTTACACGAGTTAGCGGCTAATGCTTTAAAAATGTAGAGTCCATAAACTTTATCAGTAGTAAAAAAATATTTAAATTTTTGTTAAAATTTAAACCAATGGACTATGTGTAATCTAAAATGACGTTTATTTTGAGTTGAAAAAAGTAATACCAAATAATATTAGCCTTATTATTTATATTAATATTAATTACTAAAATCACATTGACCAATGCTATGGTTCTTAAGTTCTCGTACATCTACAGTGCATGGAACTTTATTGCCTTGATCTTTCATGCATCTTAAATGTGTACTCAACTTCTTCTTAATGATATACTACATTCATTGAACGTCATCGAAAAAAAAAATTACTAGCATTGGTAGCAGCAAGTTACGCAGGCACGGGCAGGAAGCTGATCTGATTCAGATGCTGCACCACTACTGCTCTGGTCTGATGCAGTCTGAGATGCATCATGCATGGCAGTACGTACGTGCATGCGTATGCTGGTTTGGCGTACGGCAAAAACATGTTCGCGCTAACATGCATGCATGCTGCCACCGGCTGCGCGCTTATATATACATGCTTGTCTGCACAACATTAAACATACGGTCTGATCTGATCAGGCTTGTGCCGCCGTTTAATATGTTTTTTATATTTTCAAACTAAATATTTTAAAAACTATTGATGATTAAAATTTTGATCAAATTTTAGTTAAAACAATAAGTATTTATAATCGAGTAGAGTACTACGGTACAATTTTATAATACGAATTCGTTCTAGGAATCCTTCAAAAGGAGAAATTCGGTCTAGAGGATGGATGGTGTGGACAGGCACGGACCGATGGACGCATATGGGAAGGCGTTAAAGCGATTTAAGGAGGGCACAGAAAAGTCGGGGCCCCAATAATTTGTCCACCCGCCTCGAGCCGTGCGCGCTGTACCACCCGGTTGACCCCTCCTGGAGCCCGAAAGGGAAGGGAGGGTTGGATTCGTCCCCAACCCCGCACGTTACGCACTGTGCGTGCTCCCACGCCTGCGCCGGCCCAATGGGATCCACCATCCACAGCGGCGGCGGCGAGGCGACGAGAGGGAACAGTGGCGGACGAAGGGCAAGGCCATTTGTCTTTTCAAAACCCGGCCGGCGGACGGCGCAGATCCCGACGCCTAACGAACCCGCCGGGCAAAAGAACACAGGTGCCTTGCGCTTTGAGTGCCGGTGCCGAGGAGGAGGAAAACGAAAGAGAGACGAGTGCGTGGTCGAGCTACCAGGTTCTGGGCGAACACGCTTGTAGCGCGTTTTCGTCGGTGGGCGAACCATCGGTCGCAAGTTTGATTCGCGGTCTGGTATAGGGGCTTTCTTCGGACAGTTTCGAGTAGAAACAGGATGTGTTCATCGTTTGTGGAGCTAGAAGTTTCGTAATTCTCTTTAATAGATATATCTATAAGTTATAGATCTAACGTACATCTTAAAATGTGTAGGTGTAAGTATGTAGAATAAAAGTCTATGTATTTAGACGTATGTTTGGATACAATAGTTTTTTTATAGGAGCTTAGTCTCGTATATAGAATTCTTTCGAACAGTTTCGAGTATCTGTATAGGAATGTGATGTGTTTATCATTTGCGGAGTTAAAGGTTTCTTGAATCATTTTAGTAGATATGCTTATAAGCTATAGATCTAATGTATATTTTAGAATATGTGGATGTAAGTGTGTAGGATAGAAGTGTATGTATTTAGACGTATGTTACAAGGCCCTTTGATCATTTCTATGTTACAAGGCCCTTTGATCATTTCTATGGGCCGGGCTTGCAACTACAAGTCTACTACTAGACGACACCAAAAGGCCAAAGCCCACTGGTTCTGTAAAGCCCGCCATGGTTCTCTTTTTCTTTTGCTTCGTTTTCCGCTTCTTTCGATAATCCCTCTCTCTGACCGATCCGCAGGAATTCAGGATTCATCAAGGAAAGCAGCTCCAAGGAATTCGAGGATTCTTTTTTTCATGGTTCCAATTGCTTCGACTGTTAATACGTCGAAAGATTAATACAGGAATGTCAAATTGGACTGGGCAGAAAACAAATTGTGGCCTATTTGTCTGGCTATGCATGCATATGTACAACCAAATTGAAGATCGAAGTGTGTCCGCAAATACTAAACTCGAGATCACGGTAAGATGCGTCCTGCTGATGTGTTTTGTTCTCCTGCTAAAATAGCGTTGGTCTACTTGTTCTGTCTCATTGTCTGTAGCGGTGTCGCCATGTTGACCTAGGTGACCATCATCCGCACTGCATCAGACGATAGAGCCGAAAAGGCAGTCGGTGGTCAACAATAAACAGCCAATAGAGACCGGGAATTCTGAACTGGAGCATAATTTTCTGGGCTAAAGAATGAGAGAGCAGCATTCTTGGCATGAGTATCGATGATGTTTATCACGAGTACAATTATCATGAGTGTCGGTGATGTTTATCGTGAGTATCGATGATGTCTGTCAACACTATAATTTTCAACGAGGGACCATTTATCTTGAAATATGTTTAGTGAATTAACAAAATGTAAAAAAATAATGAAAATTCAGGGTGCAGATTGATGCCTTGTCCTAGAAGCTGTGTGCACTTGCACTCAAACAGAAGTCAGAACCATAAGCACAATAAACTCAACCTTCATTTTTGACAGTCCCCATAGTCTTTGAGCTTTGTTGACAGGTAAGTTCTAGATAATGCCAACAGGGTTAACAAATGCGATCGAGGACCGAAAACCGGACCCTACCCTAGCGCATTCTTCAAAAACAGGATAATTCGGTCAAATTCAATCAAATTTCATCAAATTTTCGAATTTCGAATTTGAATTTGATCGAGAACCGCTCAGTTTCTAAATGTAAACCAGACCGAATCGGTCAAAAACCGCACATTTTGAGCGGTTTTTGTCTCATTCGTTAACGTGAATGCCATATTTAGAGGTAATCAATAGAGAAATGATCACACGATTTCTCCGTAAAAACAAGTAATACGAGGACAATTGCACAAGAACTCACTCGCACCAGAACGGCACCGTACCAAGTCACCAAGATTCAACAGTGCCATCAATTATTGCCCACGGTCACACACACGAATTCAACGGAGCATCAGGTCCACCCGACTAGAGTACGATGCGTCTGCCCGCGTCAAGCGTCGTTGGCGAAGACGAACTCGCGCACCGTGGCGCACAGCTCCTTGGCCTTCTCCGGCACGAAGAGCTCCGCAGCATGGTACCCCGCGAAGTCCGTCTTCGCGACGACCTCGACGCCGCGCTCCTGCAGCCACCCGATGAACTCCCTCTGCCTGTCGATCAGCGGGTCGGCGTCGTTCCCGGTCACCAGGCACCGCGGCAGGCCGCTCACCGCGTCCGGAGGCAACGCCTTCGCGGGGTTGCAGAACTCGTGGTCGCGGTCTGCGCCCACCGGCAGCGCGAGGCTCCAGAGCTTGTCGTTGGCCTCCAGAGGCAGCATGGAGTCGTCTTCCGACTTGGCCTCCGACGGCGTCCGCTCGACGCCGCCGAGGTAAGGCTGGTGCAGCAGGAGCCCCTGCACTGCGGCCGGGCTGAGGTCGAGGCCCTTGGTCCGGACGCCCGCGAAAAATGCCATGTTGCCGCCGGAGCTGCTGCCCATGACGAAGCAGCGGGACAGGTCGCCGTGCGCGGCGACCCAGGGGTCCTCGGGCGCCGCGTCGCGGAGCCACCGCACGGCCGCGGCGGCGTCGTCGTAGGCGGCGGGCAGGCGGTGCACGGGCGCGAGGCGGTACTCGAGGGAGGCGACGATGGCGGGCACGGCGGCGGCCATGGCCTCGCAGTAGCCGTGGTAGAAGACGGTGGCCGCGGACAAGATGACGAAGCCGCCGCCGTGGAAGTAGAGGACGACGGGGAGCTTGGCAGGCGACGGCGGGACGGGGTTGGGGAGGTAGAGGCGGAGGTACGTGCCGCGGGAGGCGTCGAGGGGCACGTCCCTGGAGACGGCCGGGCCGGTGGCGGAGGGCGGGACGAGAGGGATGTCCGGGCGCGTGACCGTGCCGTCCGGGTTGACGACGATGTCCATGAAGAAGCTGGTCGACTTGGTCATCGGCGGGCGCAGGGCGGCTGCTGCGGCATCCGTGCTGGCGTCCATGTCTCTTCTCTTTTTCTCTGAAGGAAAACGAGAGGTATTGATTTGGTTGTAGCTTATGCACCTAATACGGCTATACCCCTTCTCCTTATATTCACAATTAAAGGTCATAAATCTCTAAACTGGTGAGGTGAGATCCATATTAATTGTTTCCAACTATACAATATATGCTATTAATATAATTGATCATATCTATTGAAGAGATTTTCTTAAGAACCCCTCTATCACAACTGACAAAGATTGAGATTGCGACTTTAATATAGATTAATTGTTTTCATCGATATAAGATATGCTATTAATACAATGGATCTATTATACTGTAGAAGATATTCTCTTAATAGCCCCTCAAAATATGCTATTGATACAATTGATCCTGTATACCGTAGAAGATATTCTCTTAAAAACCTCCTCTATCACAACTGATGAAGATTGCGATTATATCTGTGATATAGACTAGTTGTTTACATTTATATAAGATATGCTACAAAAGGAGGACAAAAGTAAAAATATTAGACTAGTTTTGCCAGATTTTGGAGATGCTGGCTATAGAGCTTTTGCCAGGAATAACTGTCATTTTAGTTATAAATTATGTGCCGGATAATATCATGTAACCTCTCTAAAATATTTATCTCTTTTTGTTTCCATGTCAGCAATAAGCTGGGATGATGTAATAATGTAACAAGGGCTACATGCATCCTAGGATGCAAATGGCCATAAATTTATCCTTTTTCTAAAAAATATATATAAGATATGCTATTGATACAATGGATCATATAAAATATAGAAGATATTCTCTTAATAACCCCCTCAATCACAATTGATGAAGATTGAGATTGTGTCTCGGATACAGATTAATTGTTTACAACTATACAAGATATGCTATTAATATAATGTATTCTATATATGGTAAAAAACCTTTCAATCACAACGGATGAATATTGAGTTTGCATCTATCCTCTTGTTTTCATACTAACAGTGGTTTGGTAAAACCATCCGCCATTTGATCTCGAGAAGGAATAAATCGAATGTCGAGGACCTTGCGCGCAACACACTCTCTGACAAAGTGAAAGTCTAACTCAATGTGCTTAGTCCTAGCATGAAAGACATGATTCATAGAGAGATACGTAGCACCAAGATTGTCACACCAAAATTGGAACACGCCAAGCTCACCAAGGACTGATTGCACCCAAACGATCTCTGTTGAAGCATTAGCAAAAGCATTACGCTCGGCCTTAGTGCTTTGATTGAGAAATTGTTGCATGTGTTGCACACACTCCATGATATCAAGTTGGATAAAAAAAAACCCTAGCAAAACTACATGTAGATTTCTGATCATCCAGGCATCCTGCCCAATCAGTGTCTGAGAAGGCACTCACCAAGGTGGAAGGAGACCTACAAATCTTCAAACTAGTCGCTACAGTGTGATTGAGATATCGAAGTATTCTCTTTGATGTCGTCCAATGCATCCAGGCATTCTACCCAATTAGCGTATGAGAAGGCACTCACCAAGGTGAAAGGAGACCCGTAAATCTTCAAACCAGTCACTACAATGTGATTGAGGTATCGAAGTATTCTCTTCGCCGTCGTCCAATGCATGCTGGTAGGAGAATGCAGGAACTAACACACCTTGTTAGCAGAGTAAGCTATGTCGGGTCAAACGAGGACGAGATAATATAGTAAAGAGCACTCACATTGCTTTTGTACTTGGTTGCCTCTTTTGGACCAAGTGGTTCCTGAAGAGAGACTGGGAGCTTCTCGGTATTAGACATAGGAGTAGAAACCCCTTTGCAAGCCATCATGTCAACACGACAAAGAAGATAGACACATACTTGAACTGCGAGAGAAGGATGCCATCAACAAGTTTCATCACCTCAATGCCAAGGAAGAAGTGGATTTCGTCGAGATCCTTGAGGGCAAAGGTATGCTGAAGATCTCGAAGGTGGGTCTACAATGCCGAGGATGAAGAGTTGGTGGAAATAATATCATCAACATAGATGAGTACATACACCATCGTAGCACCGCTGATGTAGATGAATAGTGAGGTGTCGGCTTGAGAGGGTTGAAATCCCAACTCTTGCAGTTATAGCTCAAGAGAGCATACCATGCATGAGGCACATGTTTAAGCCCATAGAGCGTCTTGTGAAGCTGGCATACAAGATGTGGTCTATGAGGATAAACATATCCACAGGGTTGATGCATAAAGATCACCTCTTCCAAAACACTAGGCAAGAACGTGTTCTAAACATCGAGTTCCCGCAATTCCTAGCCATGTGATATGGCTACAGAGAGCACCAACCGAATTGTAGTAGGTTTAACTGCTAGACTAAAGGTTTCTTCATAGTATATGTGAAAGTGCCTAGAGGGGGGTGAATAGGCTTTTCTGAATTTTAAAACTAAAAACAGCGGATTAAACTGCTGGATATTCCGGTGAAGTCCGGATACTCCGGTATGGTCCGGAGTATCCGGTCTAGTCCGGAGTCTCCGGCCTGACAGGAAATTTTTAGAATAAATTTGAACTAAAGATCACAGCTAGATTCTATGAGTTGCACTAGGTCAAGTAGATATTACTAAGCTAGAATAACAATTAAAAATAGCAAGATTGATACTATAGCAATTTAAATGACAAATCATCAAATGCACACGATCAAGTAAATTTCACAAGTAAGAACACGAGAATATATCCCGGAGTTCGGCCACCTCACAAAGAAGTGCCTACGTCTCCGTTGAGGAGCTCACAAAGAGTCGGGTCTTTTCAAACCCTATCCTCTTCTAGCGACCACAAAGATCAAGCTAGAAATTCTTACTCAATATGAAGATGCTTACAAACTTCCCGAGGCACACCACAAGATTTGGGTGCTCTTCGGGCGACTCCTTTCCTTCTAGAAACCCAAAGCTTCAAAGGAGATGATCGCAGTAAATGCTCGATGAAGAAATCAATGCTCAAGTGGCTTGAACCCTCTCCAAACACACACTCTCAAATTTGTGCAAATTTGGCTCTAGAGATGATTGGAGAGGCTTTGAATGCTCTTAAAGTGCTCAAGAGGTCTCAAGGAAACCAGCCACAGCAAGCTCTAAATGATATGGAGAGAGGGGGCATTTATAGCCCTCTCTCACAGACTAGCCGTTACTGTTTTTGTCAGAGCTTACCGGAGTATCCGGTGTACACCGGAATCTCCGGTCCTAATTCCAAAAACAGCGTCAGAACGGTCACGAACGTGTCAGAACTAGCCGTTACAGTTCTGTTTAATTACCGGAGTCTCCGGTGAACACCGGAGTCTCCGGTCCTGACAGATTTTCCAAAACAGACTAAGTCCGGAGACTAGCCGGGTCCTCCGGCATCTCCAGGTACCGGAGTATCCGGTGAACACCGGAGACTCCGGTCTTTACTACTTTTTATCAAAAAGATTAAAAGCTAACCGAGAGCCTCTGCCGGAGTCTACCTCGGAGACTCCGACTGCACACAAAACATTTTACCGGAGTATCCGGTGAACACCGGAGACTCCGGTCTTTTTTTTGAAAAGATTAACCCGTAACCGAGACTCTCTGCCGGAGGCTAGCTCGGAGACTCCGACTGAACGCTGAGTACCGGAGTATCCGGTGAACACCGGAGACTCCGGACTCAGAAGATTTTCAGAAAGAGTTTCGTGTCCGTGAGTGAATGTGTCTCTCAATTGGGTGATTCTAAAGGATCTCTTGAGCATTGAGACACTAATCAAGCAAATGAATTCATCCATCTAAGAAAAAATCTATCCTAGACTCAATTTCAAAAGTAAAAAGAATTTAAGCCCTATCTTATATCCTTCGTTGATTCTTCAATTGTTTCGACGGGCGTCAAACGTCATTTACCTTCACAACTAATACTCATACATGTTCAATACTCACAAAGCATGTTAGTTCTTTAATCGTTTTGTCATCAATAAACCAACACCCACTTAGGGGGCCTAGATGCACTTTCAATATGCCATAGCGAGCCTTGTATTTAACCTTGTACACTCACTTATGGTCAATAATGTTTTGACCGTGAGCGAAAGTGACAATACTCCATGTGCCATTGCGTTGTGGTGTCTGGAACTCTTGATCCATGGCCGCTTTCCAATGAGGATCAATGAGTTCTGAGTTGAGAGAGTCGGCTCATGGGCTACAATGTAGCCATAGCGTATCATGCCATCGGCAGTCTGTCATACATCAGAGTAGATGAGTTGCAACAGGAATGATGAGATCTCATGCGAGGTAGTGTAAGGCAATTGATGGTTTTTGGCTTGTTGGCATGAATCACAACGGACATATTATTGGAATTACCGGAACATGGGAGATTATTGCGACTAAAAAAAAATAGCGGACTCTGGGAAGATGATGGATGACCAAGACAACAATACCATTTTTCATGTTTGACAGCCGAGTAGATGAGCTTGGATGATGATAAGGACGATGAGCTTGGTATGAGGGGATAGAGACCATCCCTACATTCCTCACGAAGAATCGTTCTCTTTGTGTCTTGATCCTTAACAAGAAAATGATCAGAATAATATTTGAGAAAAGCATTGTTGTCAGTAGTTAAGTGATGTACGGAAACATTGTTGTCTCTTGAGAGCTTCACGTTGCTGGCACTGGTGAGAGCGAAGAATGGCGCCACACCAATCGAGGAGTTGGGAATCATCTTCGGACGTTTTGTGGAAGAGTCGGGCTTTGGTACCATGAACAAAAACGAGAGAGATTGATTTGGTTATAGCTTGTGCACCTAATACGGCTGCACCCCTTCTCCTTATATTCACAGTTACAGATAATGAATATCTAAACTGATAGGATATATATTAATTGTTTCCAGCTATACAAGATATGCTATTAATACAGTAGACCATATATACGTTAGAAGATATTCTCCTCCCAACTTGTTATGTTTCTTGGATGCCTAGTCGACTTGCGTCGTGCCCTGTGGTGCCGTGCATGCGCTGATGTGATGCCGTCAAATCACCACGCGCGGTTGAAAAACATGGACGTGCCAACCACTGCAGTACACCGCCACTGCACACATATGTGAGATTGTGAGGCAACAATAGTTATCAGAGCGTGAAACTGACGGCGACGCCCCATATCCTCTAACTACACCGACTGATAAAGTTAGGTGACTTTAAATCGCTGTGGACCGATGAATCGCAGATGGATGGACCGGTGTTATGCTACAGTGTATCATAAACAGTAAAATTAATTTAGTAAACTGGTGAGATTGCAGCAATGCTTTTGCTACAATATTTGAAATAGTTGTATTGTTTGTCCTCCCATATTTTACTATTCCTCTCTCACTTAACGGTACTATTCGGTTTCTCACATTTTACTATTCCTCTCTTATTAAGCCAGACGATTCCGATCCAGCAGGCAGCACCTGATCCCCCCTGCACGCGAGCAGTGCGGGCATGAGAGTGAAGCTGAAGCCTGCCTCCGAATCTGTTCCGAGCTGCACGGCCAGACGACAGGAAAAATGTTCTGAAACCGATGCAATGCAACAACGTACTCCATGGGAATAGGCCCAAGCAAAGCAAAGGTACTGCTTCTGCCTGTCGCCCAGTTGATGGCGCACTCACACCTAACCTAACCCCCTTCGCCTTTGGACCTCCCGGTTCTTTTCCTACCTTCTCCATCATCCATGGAGGCGCTTCAATGCGCGTGTACGTCTGCCGGACAGACAGGCCTCTCCAGTGATGGGTCTGAAAAACAAAGGCTTCTCTACTGATCGCCTGAGGACTATGATTGCCTTTGCCTTTGCTTTCTTGACTCTTTGAGGTTGGCAAAGCCGTGGAGATTAGTGCAATCAGACACAATCAGTGCAAGAAGACTAATAGATGCAGGATTAACATTGTTCAAGCAGATCTCGGCTCCTGCAAGCACAACCTATTAAATGACGCTTGGCATGGACAATCATGTCTTGTTTCAGCAATTCAGCATTTGATTAAAGCTGTGCTCACGAGGTGTTTGATTTGTTTGTTCCAGAGCTTTCCTGTGCATGGTTGGCATAATGGCATTGCTTTGTTGCTTGTAATCTCAAGGCATTGCTAATTGCTTTAGGCTATGTCAGGAACTGGGATAACAGAACAAGTGCTTAGGCTATGTACTTGCATGGATTCCTACAGACATTAGTGAAACAAGTTCACTGCGCAGACTGCAGATTGAGTACATGGAACGAACACTAGTTTGCTCGTTTGTTCCTTTTCAGAAACGAACTGTCTTTTTGAAGAGAATTATGGGAGGGAATCCATCTGGACAAAATGATCAGTGGTGATGATCTGCCTGATGCGCCATGGTCGTCCTCAGACAAGCCACAAACTAGAGCCACGAAGACAAACGGGGTGGTATGAAGCTCGGTGAGATTGCAGAAGTGACCCGAGGATTCAGACTTGCAGAGATAGACATTAAAAGTGCAAGTCAACTCTGGGATTATAAGTTTGTGTGAGTGTATCTTTCTATGACAGAACGCTGTACGGACTACAAAAAATAATCCTCGCTGTCCCGTAAATACTGTCATCATGTAGAATTCAAACAATCAAGGTAGCACCTTTTGATTCCAAAAGCAAATGACAGACGGCAAAAACCCTGTTGGTCATTGGCCAACATGTCAGTTGGGCCATTGGAAAGGAATAGCTTGTCCTCGTTTTCATTAGAAGCATGCATGATCTCAACTGTTTGTAATCTTCTGCATCGAATACTGTTTAAAAACTAGGCAAAAATGAATGGAGAAACCTTCGGCGAATTTGCCACACTGATATGTGCCAGTTTGACGTGCGGCCCTTTTCACAACATTGGGCCAGGTGGTAATCACTAGGCTTCTAATCTGACCCACGCCCAATGATGAAAGGCCCCAGAGGCCGAGACCCATTTTGTGTTTTCAGGGTTTTTGTTTTGAAACGTAACTGTAGGAGAGTTACATGTTATACTAAAAGAAGCATAAAACAGTATTAGGGTAGGGAACTTGTCAGCCCGTGAGGTAACGTTTAAGCCCTTAAGAAAAGAGGGAAAATTATTTTCGTACCAAAAAGCACTGTAAATGGTCAGTTTCCCAGTTCTAAGGGAAATTGCTAAAAAGAAAGGAAGAAAAGAAACTACAAGTCACAAAGAAACTATATGATGGGCCGAGACATTTTCTCCTCCTGTTTCTGCCGATATTGCGTTCAGCGTCACCTCTTCTTTGGAATTAATGCATAATACATTGCGCCCAGAAAATTGTTTATGGAATCCAGAAGTCACAAACAATGAGAGAAAAGGACCCTTTTATTTTTTGCGGAACTGCGAAAAGGACCATTTTGTTGTTACTATATACAACACGTGGATTCAAATAGCCAACAGATGGAACAGACGAAGGATTTTATCTCTGACAAGGAATGATCGAAAAGGACCCATGCGTGCACTCGCCCAACACGATGCAATCAGACAATCCGTGCTAGAAAAGAAATTAATGGCAGCAGGATTAATATTGTTCCAAAAGATCTCGGATCTTGCAAGCCCAATCTGTAAAGAAAGCCTAAATGACGCTTGGCATGAAGAATCATCACTTAATTTAGCATTGATTAAGATAGTATTTAGTTGATTGAATGAAATTAAATGGTATATGGTCGTTCTGTATAGATGAGATGATACCAGATGATATGATATAAATAGATTATTTGTAAGTGTATGAGATGGTACGAGAATGTGTTTTGAAATGTATTGGATGATACGAAAACATGTTTAATTATTTAAAAACCATATATTATATCTATGTATAACTTAATTATTTTATAAAAATAATAATTTTATATTTGTTATTATCAATAAACTATGCTAATTAATACTAATCGTTACTAATTCTAATTAATTATAACTTAAATTGTTAATAATTATCACTAAATACTAACAATAATAATTAGTTATGATTGATAATATCTAACTGTAACTAATGTTTAACTAAAATGGTCCTTAAAGCTGACGACCCTGACCACAAACAAACCCCAAACTAAAATAATAGTCAATAATCATCTCTAACCATAAATAATTAGCGGAGTTAACAAAATCTGTACAAGATCGTTTGGCCAATTTTCCTGAATAGGTAGTACAGGATGTTAAAAGAATATTCTCTGAATCTGTATCACTATGTCCTAAATGAGATGATACGATTTAGACAACTAAATGTAAAGACATGAATATATCTAAAATCATCTTATTCATATATACCGTCTCATTTAATAAATCAAACAAAACCTAAATGTGTGCTCGCGAGACGCTTCCCTGTGCAGGATTGACATGATGGCATTTTCTGGTTGCTTGTAATCTCAAGGCACAGGGATTGCTGCAGGCTAGTGCATGAGGACACGGATCTTTTGTATTAATGACTATTAATGCAGAGAATTACTGTTTTACAGTAATATGAGTCTACTGCTACAGCCCTCGGCATTAATTAATCATTGTTTATTGAAGATTACTGTACCTACACTGTCTGATAACAATGTATCACGGATCTGCACTGTAGTGTTATTGTAGCATCACTGTTTATTGAAAATTACTGTAGCTATACTGTCTGATAACACTGTATCACGGATCTGTACTGTAGTGTTACTGTAGCAGTTAATCCAATCCAACCACCTCCAAATCAATAGCTACGAAGTGCTCCTGTTGCTTTCTGCAGTTGTCAGTGACAACTGCAGAGGATAAGTGTCCGGTGCATGACTGGAACTGTGACTGGAACAACTAACCAAGTGCATCATGGTACTCAAACTCCTGCAGACATGAGTGGAACAAGCTCACAGCAAAGACTGAAGGAGATGAACAATAGTAATTTATACCGTTTCAGTTAATACGAATGGTAGAAGTCAAGCTTTATATTTATTGATTGAAGACTTCTTCAAGAGCTCCGATAGTTTTAGATGAAACGTGCTAATAAAAAAAGAGAAAAACTAGAAAATCGCATGAAAAAGCAAAACATCCGGCTCTCTTTGGTGAGATAAATCCTCGGTAAGATTGAATCCCAAGCAATAGATCCAAATAGACTTTGGCTGACGTTGACGATAGGTAAAGTTAATTGTGCAAATATTTATTTTAAGTATGTATATCTGCTTATCAACTATGTGTATCTAATAGGAAGATGCACGATTTTATACACGTTTAGATATTCCTTAGAATAATAAATCAACTTCATGTTCCAACTTGATTATTCTCAGTTAAAGATAATTATCATGAGGATGTGTTTAAATTTAATTCTAAGTATCTCAACGAGTTCTCTTATATTCTAAATCTTGAAACTTTTATCAGATAAATCTATTCATGACACGACGTAATAGGTTGTATCTACTCCTTCCTGACTAGGCTTGCTCTGTATTAATCCAATTTTGTATTCAATGGCTCTCTCCTGAGATTTGATTCTCTTATTGTTTGAGATCTACCCCTCTTGGATGTATCACTCCTCTTCTTATATAGTCAGGTCGGAGAAAATCACTGAGTATAATTATTTCAGATTGTATTACTTTTGAATATACAGAGGACTCTTCAATCTGAGATCCCTTCTGTGAAGAACACAACAAACTGTCTAGAATATCGGTGCATACCTTATCTACCTCATGGTGGCAATCAGACACAATCGGTGCAAGAAGATTAATAGATGCAGGATTAACATTGTTCAAGCAGATCTCGGCTCCTGCAAGCACAATCTATAAAATGACGCTTGGCATGGACGATCACGTCTTGTTTCAGCAATTTTGCCTCTACGGTTCGTTCGCTCGCCTGCCTTCTGCACCCGTACCTAGGCTACAGCTGCGCCAAGCAGCCCATATATATAGACCGAGCCAACGTCCTACCGAGGCCCACCGAGTCCATGCCCCCACGCGGTCGCACCTCGTAGCCTTGCCACGCACATACAAGACACTACACATGTAGGGTCCCATGACTAGTAGAACTAAAAGAAGCATAAAGCAGTTTTAAGGTAGTGAACTTGCAAGCCTGTAAGGAAACGTTTAAGCCCTTAAGAAAAGAGGAAAAATTATTCTCGTGCCAAAAAGCACTGTAAATGGTTTCAGTTTCCCAGTTCTAAGGGAAATTGCAAAAAAGAAAGGAAGAAAAGAAACTACAAGTCACAAAGAAACTATATGATGGGCCGAGATATTTTTTTCCTCTTGTTTCTGCTGATATTGCGTTCAACATCACCTTTTGTTTGGGATTAATGCATAATACATTTCGCCCAGAAAATGGTTTATGGAACCCAGAAGTCACAAACAATGAGAGAAAAGGACCCTTTTTTTTTTTTTTGCGGAACTGCAAAAAGGACCATTTTGTTGTTATTATATACAACACGTGGATTCTAATAGCCAACAGATGGAACAGACGAAGGATTTTATCTCTGACAAGGAATGATCGAAAAGGACCCATGCGTGCACTCGCCCAAAATGATGCAATCAGACAATCCGTGCTAGAAAACAAATTAATGGCAGCAGGATTAAGCTGACGACCCTGACCACAAACAAGCCACAAACTAAAATAAATGATTAGCGAAGTTAACAGAATATACCATCTCATTTAATAAATCATCTTATTCATATATACCATCTCATTTAATAAATCAAACACAACCTAAATGTGTGCTCACGAGACGCTTCCCTGTGCAGGATTGACATGATGGCATTTCCTGGTTGCTTGTAATCTCAAGGCACAGGGATTGCTGCAGGCTAGTGTATGACTGGAACTGTGACTGGAACAACTAACCAAGTGCATCATGGTACTCAAACTCCTGCAGACATGAGTGGAACAAGCTCACAGCAAAGACTGAAGGAGATGAACAATAGTAATTTATACCGTTTCAATTAATACGAATGGTAGAAGTCAATCTTTATATTTACTGATTGAAGGCTTCTTCTCTGTCCACGATAGTTTTAGATGAAACGTGCTAATAAAAAAAGAGAAAAACTAGAAAATCGCAAAAAAGCAAAACATCCGGCTCTCTTTGGTGAGATAAATCCTCGGTAAGATTGAATCGCAAGCAATAGATCCAAATAGACTTTGGCTGACGTTGACGATAGGTAATGTTAATTGTGCAAATATTTATTTTAAGTATGTATATCTGCTTATCAACTATGTGTATCTAATAGGAGAATGCACGATTTTATACATGTTTAGGTATTCCTTAGAATAATAAATCAACTTCATGTTCCAACTTGATTATTTTCAGAAAAAAAATAATTATGATAAGGATGTGTTTAGATTTAATTCTAAATATCTCGACGAGTTCTCTCATATTCTAAATCTTAAAACTCTTATAAGATAAATCTAATCGTGACACGATGTAATGGGTTGTATCTGCTCCTTCCTGACTAGACTTACTCTGTATTACTTGTCCAATTTGTATTCAATGGCTCTCTCCTAAGATTCGATTATCTTATTCCTTGGGATCTGCCCCTCTTGGATGTATCACTCTCCTTCTTATATAGTCGGGCCGGAGAAAATCACTGCGTATAATTTTTTTAGATTGTATTACTTTTAAATATCTAGAGGACTCTTTAATCTGGGATCGCTTCTGTGAAAAACACGACAAACTGTCTAGAATATCGGTGTATACCTTATCTACCTCACGGTGGTTATAAAACATACCATATCAGATGAAAGACACATGTACGATAGTGATATATCTTCAAAATATATCATATTTTATTGTATCTTCAAAACATGTGCGTTAGTGATAGTTGCTCGTAAAGTGACTTAATCTTATATACGACTAATAGGGATATAGAGAATCAAATCAAGCTTGTCTTCAAGAATCAACTAAAAAGAGGGCCCAATACTGTAGATATCCTACTGGCCTATTTACCGAAGGAAAAGATAATAATTTGAGCTGGCTTAATATTATAGATGACTAGGCCCATTAGGCCAACAACTAACTTAAGAAAGATACAATAAGGATACATAGCCGAATCATGCCTCCTACAAGAATCAACTTAAGAAATGGCTCAACCACTGTAGATAACATAATATGCTTTATTTACCAAAAAAATTTGAGTTAATAAAATAATAAATTAAAAAAGAACAACTTATATTTAATTGGTGCTGCTATATTATACACTCTCGGTAAAAAAAATACTTGACATTTTAGACAAAGTCTGATCAAACAATTGAAAATTTGGCAATCAGTAACTTTTAAAATATTTAATTTGAAAATATGAAAATGGTGCGTGTAGATTTGTCTTAAAATATACCTTCAAAACTCATAAATATATTGGATTTTATAAATATACTATAATAGAAAATAATGATCAAAGGTACACATCAAAGACCATATATCTTTAATTATATACATTTGAATTGTATAATAATTATAGTAACAATTTTAACCATATAAATTAAAATTTATTATCTTAATATTTGAATGGAAAATAGAGTCACAATATTTGCTCTCAAGACCACGAAATTACCACGTTAATCTGAAAAAAAAAGACTCTAGACCACTCATTATTATAAGTATATAACGATCTAGATTAAATCAAAAAGTCTATATCAAATATAATTAATAAATAGCTAAATTCGAAATTAAATAATAAAAAATGATATAGACCACTTATTACTATGAACATCTAGCGGATTAGATTAAACTAAAGAGTCTATATCAAATATGATTAATAAATAGCTAAATTTTAGAATAAAAAATTATAGAAAATTAGCAGCTCGATTGCCATACGGTTTGGAAAGCAAACTATCTAAATAAATAAAGAGTCCAAATAAAATAAAATAAATAATAAAAATATCATATTTTTAATTAAATGTTATCATGACAAAATATTGCATCGAGACTAGCCACACTATTAGCGTGGGCCACCTAGCTAGCTAGTTAGGGCATAAACAATGCTATGTGCTTAAAGAAAGAGAGTGTTAAGCACCTACATAAAAATTGTAATTTTTAATGTAAATAAAGACTATATGTGTTTAAAAATTGTAATTTCCAATACAAACAAAGACTACATATAATTAAATATGATTAATTTTTTATTAGCACTGATATAATATGATTAACTTTTATGTTAGCATTAATATAAGCAGTGGTGCTTGAATAAGCAACTTACCCTCCGTCTAAGCATATGTGCTACTACGGTTAAGAAAAAAAAAACAGTTTTTTTCCATTAACACCTCCTCTAAGCACTCTATTGCTGAAAAGATGATCCAATCAGCTCTAGCCGTGCAACGCAATTGCGCGGGCTAATTAGGCAGTGCAGCGAATCCTAGTGCTGCAACTTGCCCCTTGCTTCCATGTGACAGCCGGAAAGTTTTTTATGGGAAGACAGTCAGATAGTTGCAACGACATATGCATCAATGTCCATATCTTGTAATCATAGAATAATCAAATAACTATAAACAAATGGAGCTTTGATTAAGTATGAGTATTAAACTTTGGAGCGAACACCACCAGCATCACGAGAAGGGCAAATTTGTAGCATACTGAAGTGGTTATAGGCTCGTGCCAACGATATGTTCGGTGGATCGAGCTAGGTGGAGTAGAGTTCAGGCTTGGACAGCCTTGGCGTCGGCACGGCCACCAGCGGTATGGCCTTCTTCATGACGATCGCAAACCGCTCGGTCAGGTCGAGGCGCGCGCCGGGCGGCAGCTCCCAGTCGAACGCGTGAAGCAGCATCGCCAGCGAGTAGGCCGTCATCCTCTCCGCCATGGCGATGCCCGCGCAGATCCTCCTCCCGGATCCGAACGGGATGTAGTCTAGCTCGCTGCCGCTGAAGTCCCACTTGCGCCCGCTGTCGCTGTCGTCGCCGGCCAAGAACCGCTCCGGGATGAACTCCAGCGGGTCCTTCCACACCGCGGGGTCCCTCTGGATCGCCCACACGTTCACGAACACGCGGCAGCCCGCCGGGACGCGGTAGCCGCCGACCGTCGCGTCCGCGTTGGGGCAGTGCGGCACCATCAGCGGCAGCGCCGGGTGCAGCCGGAGCGTCTCCTTGATCACGGCGTGCAGGTAGTGCAGCTGCGGGAGGTGCGACTCCTCCACCACGACG
Organism: Phragmites australis; assembly: GCF_958298935.1. NCBI lineage: Eukaryota > Viridiplantae > Streptophyta > Magnoliopsida > Poales > Poaceae > Phragmites > Phragmites australis. Next base: position 28,966,044 of record NC_084936.1, read on the forward strand.
TCCCTCCCCACCACCGCGTCCAGCTCCTCCCGCACTTTGTTCAGTATCCGCGGCTTCTGCATCATCTCAGCCATGGCCCACTCCACGGTGTTCGACGTCGTCTCTGTCCCCCCGACCACCATGTCCTGTCGTATTATTGGACGCATTAGATGTCAAGTACTAATACTGGTTAATTAGTAGCTAATGGCGAGAAGAGATTACCATGAGCAGGGCCTTGACGTTGGTCATGGTGAAAGGGGTCTTCCCGTCGCCGCCTTCCTTCTCCAGACCGAGCATGTACTCCAAGAAGTCCGGCGCGGCGGCCTCGCCGCCGGCCTGTTCGGCCTTGACTCTCTGCTCTATGATCCTGGCGAACATCTCGTTGAACCGCTCCTTGAGCACGTCTGACTTCCTGCGGATGCCCTGCAGGTCGAACCGCGCCAGAGCCGGGAAGAAGTCGGACAAGTTGGGCGCGCCGAGCATCACGGTGATCTCCGCGACGAGGTGCCGGAACTCCTTTCCGACCGCGGCGCGCTCGCTCTCGCTGCCGATGTTGCCCCCCCACAGCGTGCCCGTGATGACGTTCATCGTGGTGAGGAACATCTGCGCGCCGACGTCGACGGGCGTGCCGGACACGTCGTGCAGGTGTCGGAGCGTGGCCCTGAACTCCCGCCAGCGGAGGCCGTGCACGTTGTCGAGCCCGGCGGGGCTGAGCATCTCGCGGACGCAGACCCGGCGGAGCAGGCGCCACGTGGGGCCCACGGGGTTCCAGACGATGTTCTGCCCGCCGCCGTAGGAGATGGAGCGCGCGGCGTCCGGGGTGTCCCGGTTGGCGAACACCAGGTCCTGCTCGCGCAGCACCTCGCGCGCCAGCGCGGGGGAGGTGACGACGACGCCCAGCTTGGAGCCGAGGCGGATGGAGAAGATGGGCCCGTACCTGGCGGCGAGGCGCGCGAAGTAGACGTGCAGCTCCGGGTCGAGCGACAGCAGGCTGCCCACGAGCGGCAGCCCCGTCGGCCCCGGCGGAAGGCCGCTGCTGCGGGCGCGCCGGACGGCGGCGAGGTAGAGGAACGCCGCCGCGAGGAGCGCCGCGTAGAGAAGAGTCGTGGTGGTGGCAGTATCCATGGTTGCAGTGCCGCAGACACAATTCGATGCCAAGAAGAAGAGCAGCTCGCACGCGTGGGATGTAAACTAACGATTGGACGGCAAATATACCGGCCGGCGCGGCATCTTGACTTCTGGACGGAAGCACAGAGGCACAGAGATGCGACGCTTGTCTCGTTCCGGCAAGCTCGCGTCACCGCGCCCGGCCGCCGTCCCACCGCAAAAACAAAGCCACGTCCCACGCCCGTCGATGCAAACCAAAAGCATGGGCCCCTTGGCTGCAGTGTCTCGCTTGGCTTGGCAGATCTTTCCAGAGAGTCATGGGATTTGGCCAATTCGAGGTGGCATGCTGTGCAAGTGTGCAGGGTCTGGTGTGCACGTTGTTTGGATGTGTGATGCCCAACCGGAGGGATTGGCGCCACCACATACTAACGTGCCCGTCTCGTCGGGAACGGAACATGCCCATGCGTTTTTATTTTCTTTTGTTTTCCAGCCAAGTGGAGGTCCCGTCTCGTTGGCAACGGAAGATGCCATACGATTTTATTTTCTTTTGTTTTTCAGCCATGGGGAGGGTATCTCCGTACAAAACTTAAGGCTTGTTTGTTTCTGGCTGTTTTTATTTTCTGTTTTTTTGTTAGAAGTTTAAAAATCAGAAATATAAATAAATGGGTTTACTGAGAAGTGGTTTTTGCAGAAGACAGAAGTCTGTTTTTAGGAAATGAATTAGAAGCTGAGAAGCTAGCTGACAGTAGCTTTTCTGAGAAATAGTGTGCCGAGAAGTCAAAAAAATATCGTAAAATCTCAAAGCTAAAATCAAAAATTAGCTTTTTAGAAAAGCTAAAATCAAAAGTGTGGAAGGTCCGAACTTTTTTAATCCGCTGTTTTAAGTTCGCAGAATTTTTAGATTTCGCCTATTCACCCTCCTCTAGACGACATTTCAATACTCACAGTCACGGGCATACTTGATATGCACTGTTGACCTAATCCACTATCTAATTGTTGACTCCAGCCCAACCTATTCACCCCACCGGCTCAACCCCCACCTCTAGTCCCTCACCCACCCAGCCGGCCAACACCCATTCCCAATCCCCCACTCTCATCCCCATCCCCGCCCCGATCGAACTGGTCGCCGCCGTTAAGCCATGCCTGTCTGCGCCCCTCCCCAGCCGCTTGTAAGTCGCCCGTGCCCCTTCCCCAGTCGACCACTGCCGCCCGCCCATGGTAGTTATCGTCAGCCACCTACGGTCGTCCCCTAGCCGGCTGCCACCGCTAGCTCACATCTCACTCTGCCGCTCCCACTTGGCAGGCCACCCGCTTGCCCACTCGTGTCTCGCTGTTGTCGCCCGCTCGCACCTTTCCCCTAGCCGCCCATCACCGCTCACTCACGCCCTACCGTCGCCGCCCGCTTCCCTCCCCCAGCCGACCGCCGTCGACGTTCGAGCCCCTAGCTGATCACCGCCGTCGCTGCAAATCTATTCACAATACGAGCACGCCGTAGATCCATCCATCCATCCGCTCGCGTCTCTCCCCCCGAGACAGGCATTGGTACCCACGGGTGACCCGACGAGTTTTGAATATCCGACGGACAAAGACACATGTACAAAAATTTGCCTGTCACTCTTCACGGGTGCGGATAAAGGCAAATGGTTCTGGTGATGGGTCAGGCACGGATCTGCCTCGTCCGGATCCGACCTGACTATTGCTGGGCATTTAGGAAATTTTCTCGACACGTTAGCTTTTAGTACTATTTCTGTAAGTAGTTTAAGTAGACAAAGCATTAAGGGAGGGGACAACGGCCACCGAGCAAACTGCGCAGTCCTGGGGAGATCCACTCCACCGATCGGGATCAGAGGGCTACAGTAAAGTGCATTAGCACCTCTTATCAGCCATCAGATCAAAAATTAACGGATCAGATCGGATGCTACAGTAACAAATGAACAGTAGAAAGCGTCGCTACAGTATAACGGAATATTGTTGCTGCAGTATTTTGTCTGCAGTGTAACTGCAAATTCCTGTTCATGTACTCATGTTTACTGTTCCTTCTGCTACAGTAAAATACATTTTTGTTCTCCACTGCAGAGTATCGCTGTCCCCACTCCACCGCATTAAGATCCACCGTTGCAATAGATATTTTTCCGCCATGGGGAGGTGGGGCTTGACGCAGCACGCGCATGGTTTTGGTGATCTGGTCAGCAGACAGCACTTGATGGGATGCTGATTTGATCTGATCTGATGTGATACATTATATGGATGATAAATATCATAGGTCTAGATATAAAAAATAAATTATAATAGATTAAAAATATTTTTAAAATATATAGAAGAGAAATATTGAATATTTAGATATAAAATATAATTAATATAAAATTAAACATATTTTTAAAAGAAGGGATAAGAATAATCTTTACACGGTGATTGTTTGATAAACTCAGATATATAATAAAAATCTTTTAATCCTACTGTAATTTTTATATTTTATGGAAGTATACATGAACCGCAACGACTTCTTGTTCATGGACCTACGACGGGCAAGGAATTCGGTCGGGGCCGGCCGTCGGGCCTTGTGAAAGCAGCCAGCTGGGCAGCACAACAAGATCATGTTTTTTTTTTTCAAACTCGTAGAAGAGCTGCATGTAATTTAATTAATATCACGAACCGTCTGATTACAAAGGTCATGTTTCCAAACCAGGCTCGTTTGTTCGACCCAGTTTGCCTCAAAACAATTGATCTAAAAAAGAAGTTTGCCTCGAAACAGAGCGACTATCTTTGATTGAGCTCAGCTTCTTGGTCCAAGGCTGCGGCTGAAGTCGGGCCACACGAGAAAATTCAACTGTAGTCAACAAAGACAAACCCAAACGCAGCCTGGGCTGAAAGGCCTAATTCCGCTCACGTCCAACAACAGTTCGGCTCGCGCGAAATGCGAAACTGGGCTGTCATATTCTGTTTCAGCAGGTCCCCGCGGCTGCCTCGCCGTCGCCGCCCGGCTCATACTGGCTTCGCCATCTTGAGCACGGATTGCATCAGGTATCGGCGTTGGACTTTCATCCAATCCAATCCAATCCAAGGAGCCGAGGCACCAGTAAGGCAGTAGCCGGTGCTACACATTTCTGAAGGGCTCGAGATGACTGCCACTTCAATTCATCTAGCCAGGTCAGTCACAGAAAGCAGGAGCAGAGCATTCAGCATTTCAGCGGCCTGCCTCCTGTTTCAGTCCTATCATATCATACTTCATACCCTGTGCTCATCATGTCTTTCTTTACCCTCTACGCGCTGCATAAGAAAACCAAAGCTGAAAGCATCATCACCACACAGCAACTCCACCACCAACTCCAGCGACCCTGTCCATCAATTTAATCACCTGCAGTTGAGTGTCAGGCTTCAGTAATAGGAGTGTACGCCTAAATTCTTGAGCAGGAGCTCCCATCACCATCAATAAACAAGGCTGAGATTAGGATTACCCAACAGAACCACCTTTTCTATGCATACATGAGATCAAGACCTTGTCGCAGAATGCACTGCAGACTCGAGAGTTTGACGGCGATCGAGCTCCAAAGGAAGTTCACTCTGCAAATGAGTTGTCTCTGACGGATCCCGTTTCTTCACCTAACCATAGGTCCCAGGGCGATCTAAAAAAAAACAAAAGGTCCCAGGGCGCCTAAGCTTGTGTCTTGTGATGAGTTGGTGATTCTAGCGTCTCTCTTGTGCCCTGTTTCGTGACTGCCAACGTTTGTCCTACTGATAAGTGTTTCACTGAATCCCTCTTTAGGCTCGCACATCTTTATCAGGGAAATGGACGACACAATGCCCCGTTTGGCCTCTGAATGTTCATCTCATGACCTATCATACAATTGTCACTAGTCCTTCCAGACACTATAATGTATATCACAAGCTTGCGTCTGACTATTGGAACAAGTCGCTAGGAGGATGGCTAGTCTCTAACTTGTTCGAAACTCTGAAGTCGCCATGGATTGCAACGGGGAGATGTATCTCGCCATCGCCCAACTCAAAGCCCCGACTCAACTTGCACATAACAATGAGCTAAGTTAAAAGCAACCTACAAGCATTACCCAGCCACATACATGTTCTGTAACTTTTTTTATATAGAAGCATACATTTGTGTACAAAGGATGTAATGCATGTTTACAGCAGAGGGTTGTAGACTTGTAGTTCTACCACTTGCCATGCTGAGAAACTTAGGGTTCTATGAACACAAAACCCTTGCTTTTAAGGGTAAGCTATCACTATTCTACGGTCTAAATATGCCTCATGCCTATCTCTTACCACAATCTTATTCATGTATGTATCTATTGTCTATACTGGGAGCAGGGCAGTGCACGCACACCCGCAGTTTGTATGTCTCCGATCTTTAGAGGTTTGATCCATTTGAGCTGTGAACCGTTGAATTGTTGATCAAGTTCGAGCTGTCCATGCCAAAATCTTGGTAGTCAAGCAGCCAGTCTGTTGCATCATCCCATGGCAAAGGCGCCGAGACAATGCTGAGCCCATCATCATTGCCGCTTGTAAAATTTAGCCATGGCTCCTCCGCCTCCAACAGCCAATTCACCAGCAGATCCTGGTCTTGGTCACTGGCGTTGGTGCTTGGATCTGGCCCGCTGGATTGCTCCGACGAGTCAGTGGGCATTGCCATGTCCCCAGGGCTGCCTTCCTTCAAGTTCTGCTCGTCTCCGGTGTCGCTGGATTTAGCTGATCCGGTTGTAGCTGCCTTGGTGTTGGCCAGAGGCTGGTGCGTGGCAGGGTCGATGCCCATCTTGACGAGTTTCTTCCTGATGTGAGTGTTCCAGTGGTTCTTAATCTCGTTGTCTGTTCGCCCAGGTAACTTGGCAGCAATCTTGGACCATCTGCACGGATGCAAGTCATCACGAGTGAAGAAAAGGTATTAATATTTTGTTTTTAGAGAAAAAAAACACATGGGTGAAAAGACCAGCCCTTTTGATTCATTTTGCAGCTTGCTGAATGCGAAGCAATGTATTAATTTACACATTTCAATCATTTTCGCAAATGCGTGCTTCATGCTTCTGAAAGTGGAGTTTGTGCTACATGTAAAGAGCTTGAGAATGACCTGATCAACGCTATTACTATCGCCCTTTAATTTTTAAGTGCTTTTCAACTCACATGCAGATACGGAGTCTACATCAGTGTATCATTGACCGCTGATCTGAAATGCAACGATTAAGAAAAAGATATCCATTACATTCGGTGTTTGAGATAACTTGACTTTTGCAAGAACACCGAAAGCCACAAAAGAACCAAGAGGTAACTACTTATTAGAGACGAGAACAAAAATAAGTAAAAGAAGAAAACACTCTCTTTCCAACTATAGGGTCATGCTATGCAAGATCCAATAAGCTCGATAACTGCCAAGCCTCTCACGTTGCTAACGATCATGATCGTGCTTGGGTTCGAGATGTAGCATTCTCTTAATGAAATCCAGGGGGGACGTCCTCCCCCCAGTACTCTTTTGTTTTCAATAAGCTCGATAACCATGAAAAACTCACAATAATACAGTATTATCTTCCAAAAGGTAATACTAAGTGTCCAAAGAACTGAAGTACTATCAATTCCAAACAAAAAATAGCAGTTCTAATTAAGTAGGTAGAGTCGATTAGTTGATCCTGGTATCGAAGGACTTATTTCTTTATCAAGACTATTATTTTTTTCTAGATAAGTTTGTCTTGATGGAAAGCCGTGCACCAAGGGGTTTTGACAAGTGCATGTGACTTTGCAACTCTTAATTGTTGACCGTGAATTCAGTTGCTTTTAAAATTGTGACATCGTTTTACAGTAAGTAACACTGCATGTTTTGTGTAGATTCTTACGACCACAAACTAGCTAGCTAGTCCGACTATACATACTACCGTCAGTCAAGGCGTCAACCAATCTTATTTACTTCCAGGGGGCACCAATAGTAATGCTTAAAATAATCTAAAACAGCGAGATAATGTGCTAGTCCAAGTCTTCTGATGACTAGGAAACACGTACGCATCAAAGAAGCTGTGTATCCACAAAGAAACGCATAAAATACGCAGGAGTACTGCATACAAATTGCTTGTATGATTTCTACAAAGCGGACTATATATGGATTGAATTTAAGCATACAAACACTGCTTATTGCGCTATCACTGCCTCAGGATATGTGCATGCAGTTTATATTTCGAAAGGTATGGAGTTAGCTCAGTATCATGTAAGTTTCACTATGCTATTTGGCTTTTTGGATACTTCAAACTAAACAAGGGAATTCACCACCCATGCCCAGGAATGCATGCAAATAGCTCATTCTAGCAAGGGATTAACATATGCAGTGATGTTTATAGGTTTACGCATGCATGCACACATGGTATGTACTACGAGACATCCATGCAGGCCAGCGTACCTATTACCAAGCTTGGCGTGGAGATCGATGATGAGCTCCTCCTCCGCTGCGGTGAGGAGGCCGCGCTTGAGGTCAGGGCGGAGATAGTTGGTCCACCGCAGCCGGCAGCTCTTGCCGCAGCGCAGCAGCCCCGCCAGCTTTGGCACAGCCCGCCAGCAGCACCGACCGTGCGTCAGGATGAAGCTTATGAGCTTCTTGTCCTCCTCTGCTGTCCAAGGCCCCCGCTTCACCCCCTGCTTGTCACAGCACGGCTTCCTCCCCATCGATGAATTTACTATCAGCTGCAGCTGACACCAGATTAAGATCTGTACAACAAGGCTATCAATAAGCTTCTATTGCATTGTATATATGTTGTGAGCCACCAAACTCCACAGACAAGCATCAGACAAAAGGATCGTGACAGCTCCCTTGCAACTGCAATGGGTGTCTGCCTGCATATATTTATAACTGAGTTCCATCTTTTCTAAAAAATTGTCTTGTGCTTTTCAACCTTTTCTATTTGCTGATGGAGATAGTAATCGCGACTTGGTTAATTTAATGTGATCTGGAAGCAAGAGTCTCAATCCGACCTATAGTAAACTGTGCAATTTTTATGTACTGCAGCATCATGTTGTACTACAAATAGAGTTGTTGATCAGGTTCACTCAGACGTAACTGTGTCAGAATCTGTGACCAAGTTGATTCTTGTGCTTCAATATTCTGATATGGTACAAAGGCTTGATATGATCTTAATTAATTAACTCTGAACTTAAATGAACAATGCCCAATTCTTGCAGGTAGAATATCACAATTTCCTAGTTAAACACGACAATTCGATTGCAAATGCTGTCACAGGAACCAAAGGTGTGATTGTCTCTGAATATAGAAGCTGCAGCTCATCTGGTGTTTCCGAAGCTTTTGCTGCGACCATTTCCCACAGGGGAAAAAGTATATATGTGTGTCGCCTTCATTGCCATCTTACGAAACGATTTCATCAACAACCTCATCATCGGTGGTGCACTATAACAGATCAAACCAGGAGGAACAATCTGACCTGCCTGTGTCCTCTGCAAGTTGCATGTCTAATGTATCTGTTTGGACCAATATAATGGCATTGTGCACACCATGATGTTTCTGTTGCATCCAATTTATCAAAAAAAGCTGAAACATTCAAGCATTCAGCATCCAAGATCATTGAGACTGGTGGTCTTGTGACACTGAGTTTTGCCAAGGTCAGCTACCAGCAGGCAAGAACTCAACAATATGATCTTCTTCTACCATGTGTATACACTTATGTCTGACAGCAAAAGTGAGGATGAGAGCAGACAGGGTCACATATCAACCATACAATACATCACCTTCCTCGAATCTGTAGTTCTCAGGGACTTTACAACCGACTGGAAAAGCTTAGCCTCTCCATTTCAGTAGTACACCAGAGGAGAAAAAACAACAATTAATTGATTAGATTTGGGAAAGCAGTACATCACCTCGTTTTATCCTTCTTAATGCAAAGATGTGCAGCTCTCTTGCCTGTTTGCTAAAAGAACAACCGCATGTCCTACTCATTGTGTAAGTAGACTGGTTATTCCGTAACATGATGCAAAGAAGGGATAAGAACTATAGTTTCTTAATCCACCAAACTCTTCAGAGCCTATTCACCAAAAAAGGGGAAAAGAAATGAGTCATCTTACTTCTACTCAGAAAGGACAGCAAGGGACAGCTTAAGAATCTGCCGACATGAGGAATAGAGGAAGAAATGACTGCACGCTGCAACAAGAAAATAATGTCAATTCAGTGGTACATGCTTTGGAATATTGATATAAGAAGGGGCATCTTCAATCAATCAATCACCAAACTTGTCTATAAATGCTGTTCAGACACAGGTCTGGCAGCAGAAGAATATTTTGGACAACTACAGCCTACAGGAGCTAATTTATGCTGTGTAAGCTGCAAGAAAAATGCTAGCAACTGCTGATGGAATGGCAGTAATCTTCTGGGATACAATGCTAACACATCCATGAGACCAGAACATGCCATTTTTTCTCGAACGTGTAGGAGAGCTGCGTGTCATTATATTAAGAAAATAAATGATCGAATACAAAGCCGTACCTCCTCATTGATCTCCCGCAGCAGAATCCTGACACTCGGCCGAGTGCCCTCAAAGACGCACCAGTTACAAGCCATTGATCTGGTCTTCACTGAATCTGCATTTGCAGGAAAAATCAATCTGCAAAAGGCAGTGTGCTAAAACTTGAGCATCTTATTATTTCTAGATAATTATAGTACAAGGAGACTGAAACTTGAACGGCTTATTGTTTCTAGAGAAATGAGATCCAATCTCACGTATACTGTCATATTAAGAGACAGCCTTTCAATTGAAGAAATAATTATCTCATTTCATCTAGAAATATATACATATTGGATAAAATCAAAGAAAAAATCCAACCAAAGAAAATGGCTGCACCACAACAACTGTATCTGCTAATTTTTTACTCTCAGTGTACTGTTGCTATCCCCAGGAACTTATATGTATTCCTGTTCTGAAAACAGTAAACAGAAGTTTGCTTTTAGATAATATTTTTTTCCTAGGTCGTAGGTCTATTCCATCCTGACTTCCAATGTTTACGCAGAAAGTTATAAGTTGTGAAGTGCATTTCTAGAAGACATCAACTGCAGAACACACGCTAGGTGTTATACTGCTATAATGATAAAACTATTGCTTTGTTATCAAAACATAATATGAGAACTCCCAAAAAAAATTGTAGAGCTAGTAGTCAAGGATCTACCATCATATAAATTTTCAAATTGAAATCCAATTGTCCCAGAGAAAATCTAAAAGGAGAAAATTGCTGTGAATCCTAACTTCTGCACCCCCCCCCCCACTAAGTATTCATTGACTTTAGATGGTGGTTAATTAAATTAAGACACTCTCTTGCTTAACAGCGCTTGATGGAGTTTGTATATATTTCTGACTGTTTCCGGACAGCTCTACATGTAGCTTGACAGCACAGCAAAAAAAGTGTATAGAACAAGTGATATTATCTCACATATGTTTTTATGTGAGCAATTTTTGTACCATATTTGCTCTTCACCAAAGCATTTAAGTTTTCTCTTTCAAGTAATATATCCTACCAGATGAATGGAAGTCCCAACTTGGAGGTGGTAGCCTATCACTTTCGAGTTGGGATGGTGATTCACCAACGGTTGAGGTGGTCAATGATACAGAGAAGACACGCAGAAACAACTAGAAATTCACCTTCTCATCCCTGTTGTGCAGTTACCATCTTACCGACAGACAAAACCACATTATAGTGCAACGCCTTACAGCAAAGAACTTGGACTAACTAAATCTTCGATGGATATGATTACTGCTCATGTACCGAGTGTTTCCATCGCCGCATTCCATCAGTCTAAATTCACTTAATAACAACCTGGATTAGCAACCTTCCAGCTAAGAAACCGTGTAACTGATGTAGATTGACAGCAGACAACACTTGATTAAGGGGAGGGAATCTACATTTTTAGGCCTTGAATCTTGATCTCCTAGGTCCTAGCCACATAATTTTGAATTAAGGCGTCCTCAGTACTACATCCCACTAGCTTTAGCACAAGGACTTTCTGAAAAGGTTGAAAAAATGACCAGGCTTTTAGGAAATAGTTTACCTGTCTCTTCAGAGAGAAATCAATTTTAAAAAGTTTCTAGTTAAAGTATCTTACCTGACCCGCTAAGTCACCCAATATTGGTTACTCTATTTGGCAGATAATTAGCAAGTAGGGCATTCCATTTGAAGAATTCAATGTAGCATGCTGTAATGACATCTGCATGACGAATTGATACCCACAAAAACATCAATTTTCCCTAAAAAACATCCCGTTGCAATATTTGAGTTGGAATGTTCCTCTCATGCATTCATTTGCGTTTTCTGGAATATGACCCGAGACAGGTATTGTAGACCTCGATTCAGTCTCAAGCCAGAATGCTGCACATGCTAAATTATATATATGGGCACACTAGTACTGGTGTTCCAAGAATCAACAGTACCACCAAACGGATCACAGTGTCTAAGTACCTACTTGATCACTCTCTGTCACCAAATGCTACGACTTTGAGCATGTTGTTCCAGACAAACTCGTTCTGCAATTCTTTTGTGGCAGAAAACAATGAAGGATCGTTGTTTTACAACAGCACCAGGAAAAAGAGGGCTCCGCACCATTTAAGTAGGCGTTCTCATATAGTAATTACACATTGCAGCGACATTAAATCAACATGAGCAAAATATTGTATATCTCAAAGTACAAGGAAGATGAAAAAAAAACCCTTTTGCCATGAAAAATAAAAAAGCGAAGTCGAAATGATCGTGCGTTCGTGCAGCTAGACAGGAAATCAGGTCTCGGCCACCAAGATTGCAAGGACGAGAAAAATCTGGGCTAGAAATCGCAACGTGTGGCCGTGAATAAAGCGAGCAAAGAGTAGCAGAATCTGTGGAGGGACTCACGGTGAGTTGGTGAGGACAGGGCGCAGGGCGGGAGGGAACCGTCGAGGCGGCGGCGGCGACGGGGACCTCGTACCATTCATTCCCCACCCTGCACGGCCGGGCACAGGGGAGTGGATGGGGCGGCCCGGCCGGACGACTCTACCGACGCCTCTCCCTGCGATGGCGACAAAAAAAAATTATTATTTTTACCAGTTAAGTGTTGGTATGTTATAACGCTAGCCATAAAAACTTCACTGAAAAAGTATTTAAAAAACAAAAAACTAGGACTCATTATGAGTGTGTTTATTTTAGGGGATGGTTAGATGGAAAGGGGGTGATTCCTATTTTTAGAGGTAGTATGATCATTATTTTTAAGAATATTTTCTCAATATATTAGATAAAACTATCCCTTTAAATTAGTAGGACAAAGCTATCCACATTTGCTAATTATACTTATTAATAAAATGATTAGTGATATTAGTATGTTTGTATTGCTTATTAGTATGTATTACTATAAGATTAGAATTTGTAAGGGTTAATGTGCTAATTAGTGGTAATTAATTAGTTATTAAAGTATGATTATGATTAATTAGCATATTTTTATTGTTAATTAGTAATGACTATGGCAAGACTAATATTAATACACGTCAATGCATATTGATGGGTGTATTATTAATTATTATTATTATTTTAAATTAAAAGATATAATTAGTTGATAATTCTTGTCCTCATCCGTCCTCATCCCTCTAATAAAAAAAGATTCATCTCATCCATCTAATCAAATAAAAAAAAATTATCTTATTCTAAAAACAGGAACGGTCTTATTCCATCCCATTTTACCTCACAGTGTGACTTATCACTAGTGTAGGACTATTTTGCTACTTTTTAAATAGTAGTAGATATTTTGAAAATAAAAAATTATAAAACTAGGTGTTCGTTGGTTGAAAATCTGATAGCAACGAGTGACATCTTTAAAAAAAATAAAGATATCACTCTTTCAATAAATGATATTAAAAAATAAAAAGCAATACATTCTATTGCTTTAAAATTAAAAATATTATTAAAATAGTTATGAAAAAAATTAAAAACAATGTATATTGTAAAGTATATTACGTTCTAGCTCAATAAATTCAGATAAAAATATGATCGGTACAATGAGAAACAATATACAATAAAATTTATCTTTTTTATTTTTATTGTGAAAATAATTGTTTGAGTTGATTTTTAAGATAGATTATAGCATCATCTGTAGCATATTTTCTTTTAGAATTTTTCATGGCTATTTTAATAATATTTAAAATTTTAAAGAAATGAAACATAATGTTTCTTTTATTTCCTAACCTACCGACATTGAAAGACGACATCTTTATTTTTTTTTAAAGCGTCAAAAAGCGACACTCGCCCTTAGCCCCTTACAACGAGCGATGCAATTTATTGTGAAATGTCGGCGCAATTGTAAATCAGAGATGGATACTTGGGCCTTGTGAAATTTCAGCCCATACCGGAAGAGGAGTGGAGGCAAAAGCTGAGCCCGCCCGCAGCACCAGGCCTGGGTTAGCCCATCCACAACCGATGGATCGCATCTAGCCCAATGTGAGACTGGCCCCATTTTTTATTTTTATTTTTATATTACCATTTTTTAATTTTAGAAAAATAGGCATTTGTTTGAAAAAATAGCAAGAATATACTTCTGTCACTCGCTGGAACATGTCGCCCTTTCGACGGGCAACATGTAGACTTGGCGTGCCAGGCTGTTGTTGGATTGACATGGTGTACTTCCAATGGGGGACAAGTTGTTGTTGCCCTTTAATTGGGTGACAAGTTAGTGTGTAGGATTAGGGTTTTGGATGTTGCATAGGTTTGTATCGTCTGTTTTAAAATTTTTAGATAAAAATATGATTTATACAATGATAAAAAAATGTAGACAAAAAATATGATTTGTACAATTAGAAATAAAAAGATAAATTTCTAAAATTTATCCTTTTTTTCTCATTGCACAAGTAATTGTTTAAGTTGAATTTTTTTAGACTAGATGATAGCATCATCTGTCTCACATAATGTATTCAGACTTTTTTATGATAATTTCAATAGTGTTTTGAATTTTAAGACATTGTAACGTAATATTTTTTATTTTTAAACTTGTGCATGTTGTTTCCAACAGACGACAAGACTATATTTGCAAATTTTCAAAATAGATGCGTATATATTGTAATTTTTAAAAGGATATTATGATCTAACTTAAAAGTTTAGACAAAAAGGATATTATGATCTAACTTAAAAGTTTAGACAAAAATATGATCAGTACAATAAAATTGATCTTATTTTTATTTCTCATCGTGAAAGTAATTTTTTGAGTTGAATTTTTTAAGATAGATTATAGTATCCTTTGTAATATATTTTTTCAGATTTTTTCATGGTTATTTTAATAGTATTTTAAATTTAAGAGTAATAAAACACAATGTTTCTTTTATTTTTTAACCTAATGATTATTGAAAATACGACATCTTTATTTTTTTTAAAAATGTCAAAAAAAGCGACACTCGCCCTTACAACGAGCGATGCAATTTTTTGAGAAATGTCGGCGCAATTGTAAATCAGAGATGGATACTTGTGGCTTGTGAAATTTCAGCCCATCCCGGAAGAGGAGTGGAGGCAAAAGCTAAGCCCGCCCGCAGCACCAGGCCTGGGTTAGCCCATCCAAACGATGGATCGCATCTAGCCTAATGTGAGACTGGCCCCATTTTTCATTTTTATATTAACATTTTTTAAATTTTAGAAAAATAGTCATTTGTTTGAAAAAAAATAGCAAGAATATACTTTTGTTGCTCGCTGGAACCTGTCGCCCTTTCGACGGGCAACATGTAAACTTGGCGTGGCAGGCTGTCGTTGGATTGACGTGGCGTGCTTCCAATGGGTGACAAGTTGTCGTTGCCCTTTGATTGGGTGACAAGTTAGTGTGTAGGGTTAGGGTTTTAGATGTTGCATGTGTTTGTGTCGTCTGTTTAAAATTTTTACACAAAAATAAGATTTGTACAATGATAAAAATGCTGACAACAATATGATTTGTACAATTAGAAATAAAAAGATAAATTCCTAAAATCTATCTTTTTGTTTTCTCATTGTACAAGTAATTGTTTAAGTTGAATTTTTTTGACGAGATGATAGCATTATCTGTGCCACATAAATAGTGTTTTGAATTTTAAAACATTGCAACATGATATTTTTATTTTTAAACTTGTGCCTGTTGTTTCCAACAGATGACAAGACTATATTTGCAAATTTTCAAAACATATGCGTATATATTGTAATTTTCTATTTTAAAAATAGAAAAATAAAAAAGTTCACCCGCACCGCACTTATGTTGGTCTCTCCATCGTTTTTTATTTATATATTTTTTAATTAGCAATAATGTGGGTTCATTATTATGAAAAATTACATAATATATAATTTTGCCTATGTCCAACTGGCGACAAGATCCGTAAACCTTCAAAAAGAAAAGAATACATATTTATACAAAATTCGAAAATAAAAATCTTCTCTCCTATAAACGAACACGTACTCACCGATAACACGCAAGGACACGTCTCACCCACCAGTCTAGAGTTCGAACCCTCGGGTTTACATTCCGCCGTGCGCTACGTGCTTTTGGGATGAAACCGCACCGCACGGCGGCGGGAGGGGATTCCACACCGTGCCGTGCGCGGTGCGCCGAGACGGCCGCGTGGACCGTGCCTTTTCCTGCGCCGTGCAAGTCGTCGTCGCCGTCGTCGCCGTTGGAGTGCTCGGGCTCCACGAGGCGCATTAACAATTCGTGTCGGGTCAAACACCGGTGGCCGTTTAGATGCCCTACTCCGGTCCCATCGCCACGCACGCCGCACTGTGATCCGTCTGCCTGCCCCCCCAAACTTTCCACGACGTGTCTGAACAAGAAGAATCGGATCCAGCAACCTCTGTCAGCAGCTGAGCTAATGTCCACCGGTTGGACTAGTCGAAGCAACTATTTTTTTGGTGCACTTTTTTTTAGGGTTTCTGCGATTATTTAGGTGGTGATAATTGGAGTGCCTATTTTTAATTGTGGATCGTAATCTGACACGCACCGAGAAACGGGCACGCACTTTACCCAAAGCCATTTTTTCTAAGAGGAAGTTGATCCATAACATAGTCTTACTCCAAGTCCATTGACCTAATAAAATAAAATACTTGTTTATATTTGAAAAAATAAATAAAAAATTTAGTATATAAATACGAATTAGTTCTCGTGCTATCTTTTTTTCTTATTCCTCTCATATTTAATAAAAAATTTAAAATTTAAATAACTATATTTTTATCATTCATCTTATTTCTCTAGTCTCTTAACAGTTAACCACTAGTGCTAATAAAAATAAATAAAAAATTAATAGATAATTTCATCTTATTTTTCAAATCTTTTATAAAATTAATATATTTATTTAACGACACTCTCGTAACATATTCATATCTCGGTAGTTTTGAATTTGTGATGGTACCGTGTTCAATCATTATGCTTTTTAAGAAAGAGATTACAAAAATGTCCATCCATGCCACGAAACAAAACAGCTGCACCAACTCGACCCGTTCCGTCTTTAACTCCAACCCTCCCTCCCTCTCTCTCTCGCTCGCTCGTCTCCTCCCCCAACTCGACTCACGCCGCGCACGAGCCGGAACCAAGGGCGCGCGCGGAGCCAGAGCTCGCCTTCACCGATCGGCGGCGGGAGCAGGGAGATGAGGGCGTCGCGAAGGCCGATGGGGGCGGTGCTGGCGTGGGTGCGGCGGCAGCCGCCCAAGGTCAAGGCCTTCCTCGCCGTCGTCGCCGGCATGGCCGCGCTCGTCTTCATCCGCTTCATCGTCCACGACCACGACAACCTCTTCGTCGCCTCCGAGGCCGCGCACGCGCTCGGGATCGCCGTGCTCATCTACAAGCTCACCAAGGAGAAGACCTGCGCTGGTTCGCTCCGGTTCCGCCACACCCCCTTCTTACCCCAGTATTGCATCCCGGCGCTGCTATCCGCTCGATCCGTCAGCCTCGCTGCGTTTCGATCCGAATTTTTATAAGTCATGCGGGGGTTTTTTTTCCTTTGCGTTTATGGTAGACCCGTTTCGAGAAGCATTGGGTTGGGTCTTCCGTTTCTAGAAGCTTATTCTCGTACTTGGTGCGAATCGCTTTGCCTGCATGTGGGTGTGAAACGATGGATTTAGTGCGGATTGTCAGCCTGATTCGATCTAGGAGGTAGATAATTTTGTGTTTTTTTTAGGTCAGGATGTATGGACAGACGGTTTGGATTTCACGCGAGTGAGGGATTTGCTACTACTGAATACTGCATGCAACTTGTGCTGTGTTGGACATTGCAATGGAACTGGGATGCTAATGTGTGCATACTGTTTTTGGGGGGTAGTCAAATTGTTCTATGTTGATATCCCTGGGTGAGCCCAAAGGTAGGATAAAAGTTTGCGCCTTTTCAATTTCAATGCCTTTCTTAAAGTTGCTCTCGTTGCATCTCTTTAGAGTTTCAGTTAATTTACACTTTGTTCCGGTTGTAGAAATATGGTAGTATTCCTGGATTTGTATGACCTGACAATTGGTAGTTTAAGTTTTGTTCAATCCCTACTAGAACACCTGTCCCATTAATGGAATTGTTATTTTCAGCATCTTTCCTGATTCACTTTTCAAAAGATTATGTGGCTAAATGCTTTGTTAACGCAAAATCAAGGATTTGTGGAGGGATGTAGATGTCGACATTCTGATAGTAAAAGAATAGGCAATAAAAAATATTAATGACTTGGTTCATACACAGCATCATCATTTTTTTTATTATTTCAATATTATAATTCAAGAAACTTGTGTGTATTATGGTCACCCCACCGTAACAATATGCGGATGGTCAAAAAATCTGTCCTATACGATTTCTGACATTTAACTGTAGACAAATGACTTAATCTGTTATATTAAGAGGCACTAGACTGGCATATCATTGCATGTTGAAAATTATGATTCTAAGACAAGTTTGCCAATTTTTCTTCGTTTTCTATCTTTTTCATGATTCATGATGTTTATTTTTATACCCATGGTCTAATTTGTCCCAACTTTTTTCTCTCTTTCTTAATATTTTCAGGACTGTCACTCAAGTCTCAGGATCTGACAGCATTATTTCTGGCTGTTAGGTTGTACTGCAGCTTTGTTATGGAGTATGACATCCATACAATTCTGGATACAGCTACACTAGCGGCTACTCTTTTTGTTATTTACATGATTCGGTTCAAACTGAGGTCAACGTATATGCTGGACAAAGACAACTTTGCATTGTACTATGTGGTAAGAACAATATTAGCTTCTTGACTGCAAAGCTATGAACATTTAGGCTATTCAACATAAACACGTTATAATGTATTCTTTTTTGTATCACCTCTCTTGTGAATATGAATCTTGAAGCTGTATTTTCAAAATCTCTATGTTTTTTGTTTCACATTGTGCTGCTTGACGCACTTTGGACCACATAGTCACTATCACTACAATGATGACATCACTTGTAGAAAGAATTGGCCTTGGCTAAGGAATTGTACCTATGCTGTTTGCTATTTTTGCTTGTTCATCATTTGTCTTGTTAGCCCACCTCGTATTGCCACACATGCTATCTTACTGGACTTCCTTTCCAGGTGTTGCCTTGTGCCGCTCTAGCGCTACTTGTTCATCCTTCAACATCGCACAACATAGTGAACAGAATCTGCTGGGCCTTCTGTGTTTATTTGGAAGCTGTTTCAGTGCTGCCCCAGTTGCACTTGATGCAAAATACCAAGGTGAATCTTTAAACATACATGGGCCCTTGAATGCATATCCAATTGCTGTATTTATCTGACTTTGGCATTCTATGCCTTTTGCAGATTGTTGAGCCGTTCACAGCTCATTATGTGTTTGCACTGGGTGTTGCAAGGTTTCTTAACTGTGCACACTGGGTCCTTCAGGTTCTTTTCTTTCTTTCTGTCTTTTTTTTTTTTAAAGAAGTACATTGCCAGTTTCTTCCTTTTCTAGAACGAAGAGTCAGCTGGCCATCTGGTCAGTAGAGACAGATGCTTTCCCATCAGTTACAGTATGAAACAATCAGACAAAAGGTCCGGACTCCTAAGATACCCCAGGCTGAAAAAACAAAACACTAGGGAAACAGAACAAGCAGTACATTTCCTTATAGCATTGAGTACAGGGATTAATGCAACAACCAAGGTTTTTTTTAGTTTTGATGCATTTTCCTTGTTATCACCATGATCTGTGCTCATGCTTGATGCAAAATTTGCTGGAAAATACTCTGTTCTACTTATTCCATGGTGTATGTCTCAGTATCTTCATTTTCAGATGAAACCTGTCACCTTTTTCTATTGGTTTTTGGGTCCTTCTTGACTCGTCACATAACCACGTTATGTTTTAAGAACAACCTTGGGTTGACTGTATGCCTTATGAATACATCTGTACAGTATCTCCAGTTTAAGGTTGACTAGGGAACATGTGTGTTCATGTGTAACAGCATGAAAGAAATATCCTCCGTACCCTTGAGGTTTCAAAAGAAAGAAAGTTTGACTTCGTGTTTTGCAAAGTCCAATGTTTTTTTCTGAATTAGTCCATCTGATCAGTAAGTGATGGTTACTCTGTTTGTAGGTTTTGGATACTCGCGGCCGTTTGCTGACTGCTCTGGGCTATGGTCTGTGGCCTTCGATGGTGCTTCTCTCCGAAATAGTTCAGACATTCATCCTTGCAGATTTCTGCTACTACTATGTGAAGAGGTGCATACATATGGTCTAGCATTTCTTATCACTTAGGCAAAAGCCTTGATCATTGACTAACGAGCGATTTCTGGTGGCGCATGCAGTGTTTTTGGTGGGCAACTGGTGCTGCGACTTCCATCCGGGGTGGTGTAAAAATTGCAGCAGGATACAAAGCATAATGTTGGTTTCTTTTCTGCTCGTCATACAATGCAACAGTCATTATGCTTCCAGTGCCCAGCCTTTTGCATTCTCAAGTGGATAGCAGAGCCTTGTTCGCTCTTTTTCTTTTTTTTTCCCCAGTCGTAAACTGTTTATGTTGAAAACTGTACCAAATACCGTGAAACGTAGTTTGTCCATCTGACGATGTACCCAGGCTAGATTTGAAGGGCGTAGCTTCTACAGGTTGAGGTGTCCCATTTCCAGAATAGAGAACAAGCTGGGATTCCCCCATTTCAATGGCTGTTGTATCTGTTAAGCATGTCGTGTTCCCATCTGACGGGGCGCGAAGCTGCATGAGAATCTCAATTTGTTTGGCCCAGAAGATTGTTGGCCGTGCTGTGCTGGTTACCCATGGTCACGGCCCGGCACCACGGCACTGTGCTTTTTGGACCATGCCGACGAGGGCACCTGGTGAGTTTTTTTATTTTTATTGTAAAAATTGGCACCTACCGTCGCGGCTGCCAGTGTTTGAACAGTAACATGCGGTAAACAGTACTTCGAAGTTCAATTTCCCCTTATATCTCTGTTAAAAATAGCGATGTTCTGTTGCTCTAAAAATTCTAAACTTTTTGTTTACGTGCTACCTAATCCATGTG
This sequence comes from Phragmites australis, assembly GCF_958298935.1. Lineage (NCBI taxonomy): Eukaryota > Viridiplantae > Streptophyta > Magnoliopsida > Poales > Poaceae > Phragmites > Phragmites australis. The sequence goes on from NC_084936.1 coordinate 28,986,554, forward strand.
TAACTTATTTTAATTGAATTCACTAAAAATCCTGTATAGCATTTAAACTAAAATTCTCAAAAAAAAAGTTACTTTTATAACATGTAGCAATTGTTAGTAAATCTGGTAAAATTCACTAATATTTTTCTTATGTGATGTGATAATTTTTAAAATTATTTTCAACCCTAGATTATATGGTAAAAAAGTGGATTTCTTTGTAATGCACTATTTATATGTATTTTTATAATTTCATGTGATATTCCTCTTTTAACTTAATTTGAATTCAAACATATATAAACCTAGTGCTAAAATTAATTTTAAAAATTATTACATCACATAAGAAGAATATTAGTGAATTTTAACATTTTTTAGAAATTTATTTGAGACCTAACAATTGCTAGAAGTTATAAAAGTAGTTTTTTTTAAGAATTTTAGTTTAAATTTTACACAGGATTTTTGGATGAATTCAATTAAAATAGGTTGCACATTGATTATGTAACACGTATAAAATTTTTTAGAATTTTTAAGTAACAGAATATCACTGTTTTGAACAGAAAAGGTGGAGGGAAAATTGAACTTCGGATTACTGTTCACGTTACTGTTTAGAGGGTTGTAAAGTGCGGTAAGAGTCGATAGGACTGCTTACCGTTCTCATGGCGGTAAGGTCTCGTCTCATAAGAGGGTGATAACGTCTCATAAGAGGATGATATACGCCTATTTTTACAAAAAAAATTATCTGGAATATATTTAAATAAATTTTTATGTTAAAAAATATAAAAATAAAAAAACTCGGCACCTGGTTGCTTCTTTTCGTAACATACTTTTCATGCGCATCAGGTTCTCTGCATATCATTTGCATTTTGCAGAGGTCAGCAACCCAGCCCCTGGGAACACCTCAAGAATATCCATGGTGCACCCGTGCAAGAAACGAGTTGGCCCATGGAGGCAACGCCGTATTTGCCGTGAGCCCGCGGCCTGCTGTTAACTCGGCCAGCAAGTTACAAGTCGCCGGCCACAAGTTCCAAACTTGTCTTCCGTTCCGTGCGCTATTCCCCAACCTTGGCGAGTTTTATCTTGTCGTGCTAAACACCTTCTCTTGATGACTCTTTGGCCGCACTAATCATCTTGCAATGTAGTAGTAACATTTTTTTCGGACTTCGCCTTCTTACGTGCACAAATCTAAAAGCTGCACAATAGAACTCCAGGAAGTAGTCAAAATATCAAAATGCTACGAAAGTCGTGTGATTTTTGTGCAAAGTCCCTACGGAATTTCTGCTTTGCAAATCAGGTCAACCCTGTGGTTTGGAAAATGCAACTCTGAATGCTTTTACCTGCACCTAGCTAATTTTAATAGTCTATTCCTTTTATCTAATATTCATCAATTCAATAATTCTTTCTCCTATCTCATAATTTTGCAACACGAATCTCAACACAAACGAATACTTTGAAAAATCATGCATCAGCGGGGCGAAAACCATCTGACTTTACTTTACTATGAGCAGTTGAATTGGAAATGGGTGGACCAAATTTAGTAATACAGCAGTGCTACATAAAATTAGCATAGTGTTTGACGCTATGATGTTATAGCATTACTCACAGTTTACTGCATGAAATCAGGAGTTTCGGATCCGCATCCACGTGCCTTGTCGAATTTTCGTGTTCCCTTTAACCATGACCTCCAAAACCAAGCCGATCCCCCTAAAAAAAAAACCAAGCCGATCCCTCGTTTAAATTGGAACCCCATCGGCTACAACGCCCGCACGCCGCCGCCTCCGTTGCTTGTTTGCTCGCCTTCACAACGCCATCCAGCGCACGCCGCCGCCTTCCTCCCTCCCTCCCTCTCCCTTCTCCGCTTCTCTCGAATCCCTCCGTGCTCAAGCTCAACACGATGGACGGCGCCTCCAAAGGGAGCAGCGGCGGCGAGAAGACCAGCGCCGACCAGAACGCTAGCCCCAACCCTCGCGCCGCCGGCGCAGGAGGAGACGACGGCGCCTCGCCCGCGGCGGCGGCGGCGGCGGTGGGGAGGCGGCCGTTCACGAGCCTGGGCCAGGAGGAGGCCGACCTTGCCCTCGCCCGCGTCCTCCAGGAGCAGGCAAGTCCTCGACATCCCGCCGGGCTGCGCTCTGCACCTACGGGGCTTGCGGCTGATTCGTCGTGCGTTTTCTGGGGTTGTGGCGCAGGAGAGGGCGTACATGATGCTGAGCGGACGCGGCGGCGGCGACTACGCGATCTCAGACGCCGGGAGCTATGACTACGACGAGGAGGAGGGGAGCGACTACGAGGACGAGGAGGAGGCGCTCGACGAGGACGAGGAGGGGGCCGAGGCGGACCTGGACCTGGACCCCGCGCGGTACGAGGACGACGAGGCGTACGCGCGCGCCCTGCAGGACGCCGAGGAACGCGAGGTCGCCGGCCGCCTCATGGGGCTCGCCGGGATTGGTGACTGTGAGTGCACAAAACTGATTTCAAAATTCAGTCACCTTTGTGTTTCCTCCCTCTTGGTATGTTGCTTAGTCTGCCGTTGTTTACCAGGGCAAGCGATGGAGCAGGATGATGATGATGAGGAGGAGGAGGAGGAGGAGGAGGAGGAGGAAGATGGGGATCAACAGGTGAATTTCCTTCTATTGACTCCATAATTCGATGGTTATAAGCATGCTCGGACAATTATGAACTGGCTGAATTGGATTATGTACTTTTGGACGGTTTTATAAAGAGAATGATAAGCTTATTGTCAGTAATGCAAAACACAGGCACTAGTTTGTTTCCCCGGTACCCATCGTGGATAATGAAACTTTTCAATCATATCATTTCTCAGTGCTCTAGAATCAATATGGTAATGTTATGTCCTCCTACATCATATTCTTGAGTTGGTAGTCAGAATCTGTGCTGCTTATCGGTAAAAAGTAGAAGTTTACTGCAACACTGGAATTGGCTAAACACAGTAGAGTTGGGAGTCCAATTTCCATGTTCCTCTTGGTGAGTTGGCTGTTGAGAAATAAGCATATAGCTGCTTACATCGGAAATTGCATATACAATGCCATTTCTTCTATTTGGAAACGGTCCTTAGTTTCTTGGAATATTCATTGAAAATCTCCTGGGAATGAAGCTAGTATCTGACATTTTAGATATTCTTGTTACTTCAAACTTTAGGGTGCATGGGAAGATGTTGACCCAGATGAATACTCTTATGAGGTAAGTTATCGTTTTTTTTCTAAAAAAGAATGGGATGTTCTTTGCATATCTCTCCTGTGTGTGGAGCTTCAAGATGCACTGTTAAACATTCATGGTTGTGGTGATCTCAGGAGCTAGTTGCATTGGGTGAAGTTGTTGGTACGGAAAGCAAAGGCCTATCTGCCGATGCTATTGCTTCATTACCTTCAGTAACTTACCAGGCACAAGACAAGCAAGATGGCAACATGGAACAGTATGAACACCATTTTATTTTGCCTTATATCCCAAAAAATGATCTGTATGCAGAGTGATATCCTGATCTATCAAATTAATTTGCAGATGTGTTATTTGTCGTGTGGAGTTTGACGAAGGTGAATCATTGGTTGCACTTCCTTGCAAACATTCATACCATTCTGAGTGCATAAACCAGTGGCTGCAATTAAACAAGGTATAACCACCATCACCACATACCTTCTGAGTCCCCCACCAAATATGATGTTGAGGGGGTGTTTGGTATTTCGTTGCTAAAAATAATCAGAACAGCGTTATTGAGAATACACAATTTAAATATCAAACAAAGATCTGAACTGCATGAAGGTGACATATACCGTTGACTGTGTTGCAGGTATGCCCGATGTGCAGCTCTGAAATTTCCACTGTGAACAAGCAGGCATGACTTTTGAATTGGAAGAAATAGCGGCAGCTTGATATTTATCTTCTATTGGTGAAATGAAAGCAGCGTCAACTGTTGAACTGTGGAGAGAAACAAGGGAAAAGCCCCTGAGTTTGTGTCCCTGTTTTCTTCAGTTCAACTCCAACAGGCTGAGCCCTCCACACCTGCTGGCTTTCATGACCATGCCGCTGGTTATTTATGCATTCGATTAGATGCTCATGATTCGTTATTTGTAGATGTAAAATAACAATCATATTGATAGTCAATAGTCATTCTTTAAATCTTTGTCGCTTTATTCGCGTTGTTGTGGCATTTTTGTTCCATGATGTCATGAGTTGCCATCCATTAACTTTGGCAGTAACTCGTAAGTGGGATCACCGTTGACCTGGTCAGAGATCCATGAGTCAAAAGAACAGTGCTATACTGGTAGTATCTCTTGGATACCATATGCAGCCTGAAAATGCTGGTGCCGGTTTCCGATGGATGCTCAGTGTACTGTATTCTAAGTACTCCAATGGGGCTCATGTTCTGATAGGGCAGCGGCTGGGCATGGATGTGCTCTGTTTGAGTACAAGCCACGGTGAACAGTACCTATGACTTTACAAGATTGATTACTATAGTTCTGATACAGTACCGCAATATAGTACAATTGCTACAGTATTTTCATAGGCGCATTTTCTACAGTAAAATCGCAGCATTAAAGTCACACCTAGAATATCTTTCACCGGTGACTTCCCTTCTTCAAGTCAGATGATCCGATTCCAAACTAGTCTCTGTTTTCAGCGTTACCAGTGGGCTTGGCAACAATTTAGTAATATGTCTTAACTATTTATAGCGTGTTTAATGGAAAAGTATGTGTCTGTATCTAATTGTAGTGTGTAGATGCACACGAGTGGTGGCGTGAGTGGTACATCTCTAAAATGTACTCTAAAGAAAAAAGGCTGAATGAAATGTCGTATTACCCATTGTAATATTTTTTTGGTACTAGATTTTTCTAGAAACGTTTTTCTATTGAATTAGAATTACTTTTGAAAATTGTTTGGCTATCTAGATGGCATCAGTTTTTTCAAAGAGAGGATTATGGTGCAATTGATCAATTTACGCTGGTTCTGATTTGCAGTTTTTTTTCTTTCCGTGAGCATTTTATGGTTACTTAGTAATTTTAATATGTAGAGCATGCCAATACATAATCAATATTGGTTTCATAATGTTTAGAGTTATATTATTTTTACTATATCTTTTAAAGTATTTCAATCGATTTAATGGCGTAACAAAAATCTTATTTCAGCCCGGGCGACCACTGGCAGAGAGAGAGAGGGGAGAGAATAAGGGAGAGGGGGGGGGGCTCGGGTGTGAGAGAGAGGAGGCAGAGAGAAATTAAGTAGAGAGTGGGAGGTGGTCCTGGTGGCGGAGCTCGGGAGGCGGCGACGCGGGCGGGACCGGGGGCATGTTGCGAATTGGTGGCCATTTTTCATGAGAAACGCTTCGCGGGCCATTTCTAACACAACGTTCAGAAGGGAGAAATGTTCTGGGCCGATTCACGGCTCGACGGCCCGTTTGGAACGAACTCTCCTGGATTGGGCGAGAATCGGTGGTTCCAAACGGGCACGTAATCTACACAAACTATCATGCCGTGACGTGCGACGCGAGATGGGTCCGGCTCTGTCTGCCTGTGTGTCGGTGTCGGTGTCGGTGCGGAGCCCCTTTTCACGCTGTTCCTGTGTGCGCACACGCCAGTTCTGCAGCCGCGTGCCTGGACGAAAGCCACTCTCGGCATGCGGTCCAGTGATATTCCCTCCGGTTATGTTTATTTAGCAAATTAGACCATGGCTTGGAAACCAAGGCATCCATTCAGTTCAAATGGAGTGACGAAAATGCTCTTGCTTTAAAAAAAATGCTACAAGTCCAGGATACGACCGTTATAGTTACGGCCACCGTTCACCGGAGCTTCCGTCGCCGGTTTTTTTCCATCAGTTCATCAACTTTCTTGACCTTCCGGTACTGGATAGGTGTTAGCGAAATTTGTCCTTACGCCAAAACGGAAGTCTCTGGCTCTGCTAAAATTCAAAATAGAGCGCAGGATACTTCTCGCCGCACTAAAGTGTTTTCCTATGAGCTTCTACGTGACAAATGCCAATTAGGAATACTCCTACAGTCCTACATGAAGCCAACTCCCTAGCTTAATGGTTGTCCTCAACTTGAATGTTTGTCTAGAAGGATGCTACGGTGAAGCAAGGAGTGAGCAGTGCTTACAAGTTTCTGCTCGTCCAGCTCTCTGACTTGAACCTGTATCCTGAAGAGCTTGGCGGAGAAGAAAGGAGTGAGCACTGCCTAAGTGTTTCTCCTCTGGAAGACTGTGGTCCAAGAGCTTTGCGAGAGTTCGATTTGAATGTCGTCCATCAATAAGAAATGGAGGAAGAAAATTCCATTCAAGGATCGTCGCCTTCAAGCGGTAAGCTCGCATTCCATTTTGTGCCTTCCGTAGATAGTTGAGCAGCCCATTCCGCCGGACGAGGCGCCGACTTGAGGTTGCGGTTACCAGGAAGCCAAAGGGCGGCAGAGCAGCCTGTTAGTTGCAGGATCAAAGCTAAGCCATCGCAGCAGATTTAGCACCATCTATGAGCAGATAGCTTAGTTAATTCATATTTTGTCTGATTAACGCAAGCATGCTTCTCCCAGGCTCCAAATTAAGGATAATTTTGTAGTCAATATAGTATGCCATCTCTAAATTTTCAGGCTTATAGTATATATCTCCATAGTTTTTTTTCTGTCTTAGTGGTCATTCTTGATTATAGTTGCATTGTAGAGTCGTGTAGGAGAACAATTTGTTATCAGCTTACATGCGACATATATGATCTTGTTTCAATCTGTTTTCTTCATTCTTAATTAGAGTTACATTATGTGTTTCCCTTTGTGTTTTTCATTCAGCAGATGCTACTCACTACCCTTGCAAGAAGGAACTTCCAAATGATAAGCAAATGCAAGTGTATGAAGCTATGGTTTGAAGAAATAAAAATACTAATGGAGGATTAACACGAGAGGTTGTAGAAGAGGTTGCATCATTATTCTCTGTTAGTACTCGAACAGTTCGGTGCATATGGAAATGTGCAAGGCATTGTTTTCAACAGGGTGGTGACATTGATATCTAAAAGAAGAGATCAAATTGTGGCCGCAAGAGAGTTCATGTTGATCTAAGTTTGTTGCACGATATTCCTGTGTCAAAAAGGACCACCTTGGATGATTTGTCAAGGCATTTGAAAGTTAGCAAATATATGCTCTGGAAGCTTAAAAGAGAAGGACAGATAAAACGACACTAAAATAGCATAAACCATTGTTGAAGGATCGGAGCATGAAAGAAAGAATGTGGTGGTACATTTCCATGCTTGATCTGACAAGCATTGATGTTGACTCGGTCTTTAGGGACTTCACTGACATTGTTTATATAGATGAAAAGTTGTTTTATCTCACAAGGACCATAGGGAGATTTTATCTTCTTTCAGATGAAGAGGATCCACTTCAGACTTGCAAAAGCAAAAAATTCATCCCGAAGGTAATGTTCCTTCGTGCTCTTACTCGGCCAAGGATGATTGATGAAGGAAATTGTACTTTTGATGATAAAATTGGGTGTTTCACTCTAGTTATCTATGAGCCTGCAAAAAAGATAAGTAAAAATCGGGTTGCAGGGACCTTACAGATGAAGCATATCACTTCAATTACAAAAAGATGTTATGTGTTCCTTTGTTATAGAGAAGGTAATCCCTGCAATTAAAGAAAAATGGTCAAGTGAAGATGCTGGGAAGCCAATATTAATCCAACAAGATAATGCTCACCCTCACATTGACCCTGCTGACCTTTTATTTAAGGAAGCAACACAATAGAGTGGATTCAATATTCAGTTGATTTATCAACCACCGAATTCACCAAACTTGAATATCCTTGATTTGGGTTTCTTTGTAGCTATTCAGTCCATTTAGTTTAAGAACGCTATTAAAACCATACATAAAATTGTTGTTGTCGTGCAGCAGGCCTTCTAAGGGTACTCACATATATTGTCAAACCGTATGTTCTTAACATTACAGCTTGTCATGATAGAGATAATGAAAGTAGGGGGATGCAACAACTATGAGATCCCTCATGTTAACAAAGCTGCATTAGAAAGAGAAGGCAAACTTCTAATGCAAATCAACTATGATGTCAATTTGGTGCAGTAGGTGTGTTGGCAGATTGATAAATGAGCTACTGGGGGTGGTACTCTTCATATCTGCTTGGTATTTTAGACATGATGATCAAAATGTCTTTGAAAAATGACTTTTGGATCATAAGATTACTAGAATATCTATTACTTTTACTTAAAAGTTTGTGTCATCAGGTGTACCTATTATTACTACTGCTAGAACTTTAAGAAACACGAGTTTATCAATTCATGTAAATATGCACTCATCTCTTTATATACAATTCTTTTGGTGTATGTATTAGCGCTACTTGATCAACTAAGAAGTAGTAGGTCCTTGTAAAAATTAATATTGATATATTTTTATCTGTTTTAACCCCTCTTTTTTCTGTTTCTTGATTATTTTAATAAGGATTGCTCAGATTTTTTTTACACCATACAGGCAGATGGGTACTATTATCCAAATTGAATCTGGGTCCACATCAGCGACAATATTAGAAATGATTTATTGGGAAACGTAAATTGATAAATATTTTCAAATAAAAAAGTGGTTAAAGTTGCTAAGTAAACGCAAATAGAGGGAGTACCAAATTGCGTCGGTCTAACAGGCGGGATATTGACCAGGGCGCGGGCAGCGGCAGGAGCTGTCAGTGGCTGGAGAGCGAGACGTTGCATCAGCCAAATGCGTCGCAAGACCAGTCTGAAATCGCAACCGTCCGAGGGCGCAACGGCCAACAGCCCAAGCGGCGGTCGGCAAAAACCGCTCGCGCGAATCAGCGTGCGTGCCTTGCGGCCGCGGGCGCCAGCGGCCAAACCGAGTAGAATCCTCCCATCAATCAGGGGGCCGCCCGACCGGGCAGGCAGGCAGCCTCTCACCGGCACAAGAATCCCGCGGGCGCCCGACAGCGACGCGCCAGCGGGTGCGGCCGTCCGGCGTGGAAGTCCAGCTCGAGTGGCCGACGCTGACGCGCCCCCACCTCCCCTATTCTTATCGCAAACCGCGCCATCTCACCGCCGCTATAAGAGCGCGCGAGCACGGACGCCTCACCCACCTGCCTCATTTTCTTTCCCCAATCTTCTTCTACTCTGTCCCCAGATCTGCCCCTTCTTCGTCCGTCTCATGATCTCGGCGCCTCTTCGAGTCTCGGCGCCCAAGGGTGCAATCGGGACGTTCCGGTTCCGCCGCGTGTCCTCCTCCCCCTCCGAGTCTAATAAGATCCGGTGCGCCGCGGCACCACCGGCGGCGGCGGCGGCGGCGGTGGGGAGGCGCGCCTCCACGCTGTACGAGGAGCTGGGGCTGCGCGTCGGCGCGACGGGGCGGGAGATCAAGGCCGCGTACCGGCGGCTGGCTCGGGAGCGGCACCCCGACGTGGCGGGCGAGCCCGCCGCCGCGGACTTCGTCAGGCTCCACGACGCGTACGCCACGCTCTCCGACCCCGACAGCCGCGCGAGCTACGATCGCGCCGCCGTGATGGCGATGCCAGTCGCGCGCCACTACCCGCGGTGGGGCGCCGGCGGCTCCGGCCGGCCCCGCCGCACGTGGGAGACGGACCAGTGCTGGTAGTAGGAGCCATGAGAGCCATGCGGGCCTTGCTTGCGACTGCATTTATATATCCTTCTTGCCGCCTTGCGGTCATGGCGGCTCACCTTGGATTTTTAGCATTGGTGACCATCCATGTGATGTAATTTTCGTTCTTCTTCCTGTAATTATGTGTAATCTTGAGAAGAGATTACGAAGAAACTGACCTGTGCAATGTATATAGTATGTGCTAGCATGTCGATCCGATGCGAGGTTTCAAGGAAATCGCCCTGCCTCTGCTGATCCATCTAAGCTGTTCTTCTCTTGTCCATTCCAATATGCCGTGCGATTTGACATCTCTGATGAGCCGGCGTCGTCGACGAATGCCGTCTTCTTTCTTGAAACGCAAGAAGCAGCAGGAGGACATTTGGTGGCCTAGAATGAGCGTTACTGCCTGCATTGCTTCAACCTATGCCAGCGTCAACCGACGGGAACATAGGCCACAATTTTTCCTTCCACAACAATATTCAACTTTCCTTCCACAAGAACGTTCCATTCCATGCCACGCCATGGGACTCTCAGCAGGGCCTGGCTGCCGACCTTTCCTCTTGTCCGAAAGTCAAACATGACGACAATCGGCATGCTGTGCTATGCAGCATCCGCTGATTTTTTAAACTAGAAATACTAGTACAACTGTAGACGTATTGAAGAAAAAAAAAACGTGTAGCTCCAAAATTAATGAAGTCATCACACACGTACAGATGAATTTTTTCTTCCCTCGACAAGACACGAGCAAGAAGGCATGTGACATAAGTGCCGTTCTTCTCCCATCCACGGTTAAAAAATCGATGGTAATCGCTCAAAAATTACGATAACCGATCTTTTCACGGTAACTAAATTTAAATTTAAAAATTTAAAAAAATAAAAAATTCAAAAAAATATTAAAAAAACTAGACACAATTATAAGACATTTTGTGAATTTTTTTTTTCAAAAATAATGTTATTTGTATCATATTCTATAGGGAGGAAGATTGAAAAAAATTGAAGCCTGCGGCTCAGTTATTAACTCATATTAAGGAAAAGTTTAACATGCAAACACATATTTTTTGTGTAAAAAGTATTTTAAGAGAATCTTTAAAATTGATTTCACTTTATTTAGAGTTTTATTAATTTCTCTATGATATTTACAAAATTCACAAGCATAAAGTGAATATGTTAAGAAACGACACTGTAATTAAAATTTTCATGTCTACTATTATTTTTCCTACGTAAATCATAGTATAAATAAGCTAATGAAAGTGGTTTTACTAATTTTTTAGGTGTGATGGGTTAGTTATGAATTAATCTAGTCGCACAACATTTACACAATCATGCATGTTACAATAACTAATTCATGAGTTCATGTATTTTTAAAAGATATAGGATCATGTAATAAGACTAACAAAATTAGTTTTCATGATTTTTGGATTAGCAAAGAGTAAACTATGCATTTAACTTGGTTTAACAAATACAATTTCTCACAGAAAATTTTGAACTTTTTTACGAGTATAAATACTTTTATCATGTAGATCATGTTACAAGGAAACCAACAAAATTTGTTTCACTTGATTTGAAGCTCAGATGAATTAGTTATTGATTTTATAAGGTTGAGATAATTTTTGGATTTTTTTGTTGAACTTCACTGAAAATCGAGAAAACCGCTCGATAAATCGAGAAAACCGAACGGTTACCGAGAAAATGGGCGGTTACCGACAATGCAAAAAATTCGAGAAAACCACTCGGTAACCGGTCCAAACCGGTCCAAACCGGTTACCGAACGGCTAAAATCGCCGATTTTTTTTCCAAATTTCAAATTTTGCCAAATAAATTTTGTCCGAATTTTTTAAAATTTTCGACCGGTTACCACGGTAACCGCGAATTTTCGGTTACCGCCGGAGCTCGGTAACCGAGCTTCGGTCGGGAAAGTGAACCTTGCTCCCATCGTACAAAAGGAGTAGCAGGTCGTGTGAAAAAAGAGGGTAGCGGGTCATTTGTTGGGAAACAAGTTGCAATTTTTTGGCCGCCGGAGGAGGATCATCAGCATGTGTTCGTCTTCTCTGAAAATGAACAAAAACGGCAGCCATCATTTTCAGTATTTTGTCGGATCATCCGATTTATTCGATGAATTTTTCCTGTTCTCTTGTCATTTCCACTCCACATTGGATGAGTGATTGAACTGCGGAAAGAACAAAAATGCAGCTTGAGGAGGCATGGATTGGAGGTCCGGATGCCAAAGTTTCAATGTAATGGGGAAATGATTGGATTTGTTAGGTAATGTAGCGAAGCAATTCAGGCAGTAACGCTCACTCTAGGTCACAAAATGTCTGGATGGATAGTTGGGATAAGCTGGTTGCACGTGAAGTGTGCGGAAATGTACTTCCGCGTGCCCATATATGTAGAAGGGTATGTGAAACTTTTGCGCTTCGGTGGTGTGTCGCTTGCAACAGACAACACAACCATGTCTCCATCGACTTATTTCATGGCGGATTTACTACGTTTCAATCGACTAAAATCAGAGCTTTGTTTCATTCGACGTGTTATCCATCCGATCATCTAATCGTACGTCTGTCTTTTAATCTGTACTCAAACATGTATTTTTATCTGATATGCATATAAAATTATATATATTTTTATTATAGAAAAATATTGTTCATTTGTGAATTAATATTTTTATCAGTCATTTGATCTTCATCCGACGATTGCTGTTATCAAATGAAACATACCTTTATTTTCACTCATTCAAAATTAGCAACTCCCATTTCATGGAGGAGAATGCCAATATTCCATACTCCATTTCGGAAAACCCACTCCATCTGAACCGTCGATTTTCAATCCAATGTCCTCTAATAGGACACGGGAAAGGCAAAAAAAAAAAAAAGAAGAAGAAGAGAAACCGGCGTCCCGTCCCCTTCCCGCCCTGGCGCCTCCCTCCTTCCTACCCATGATGGCAAATTGGCAATGGCATGGTCTCACCTCCACCCTTCCTTTCCACTTCCAAATTTAGCTCCACCGCCCTCACCGACTCCCCCTCCCTCCGCCGCCGGACGACGGCCGGCCGGCCGGCCTCGACGCGGAGGGTTCTTCATTCCTCGCTCGCGCCGTTGATCGATTCCGTCGACCGATCCCGGGGGTGGGGATGGACGACCTGAAGGCGAGCCTTGCGCGGCCGATCCAGCTTGCGGAGCAGGTGATCAAGTGTGCGGAGGAGGCGCAGACGTGCCGGCAGGAGTGCCAGGACCTCAAGGCCAAGGTCGAGCGCCTCGCCATCCTGCTCCGCCAGGCCGCGCGCGCCGACCTCTACGAGCGCCCCGCGCGCCGCATCTTCGAGGACACAGACAAGGCGCTCGACAAGGCCGCCGCGCTCCTCGAACGCTGCCGCGGGCACGGCCTCGTCAGCCGCGTCTTCACCATCATCCCCGCGGGCTCGTTCAAGAAAACCTCCTACCAGCTCGACAACTCCCTGGGGGACCTCACCTGGATCCTCCGCATCTCCAACTACGCCGCCGCAGAGGACGACCTCGACGACCATATCGGCCTGCCCCCCATCGCGCAGAACGAGCCCATCCTCTTCCTCATCTGGGAGCAGATTGCCGTGCTCCAGACCGGCGGCCTCGAGGCCCGCGCGGACGCCGCTGCCAGCGTCGTCTCCCTCGCGCGCGACAACGACCGATACGGCAGGCTCATCATCGAGGAGGACGGCATCCCTCCGCTGCTGCGACTCATCAAAGAGGGCCGCGCCGACGCCCAGGAGAGCGCCGCGCTGGCCATAGGACTCCTCGGCCGGGACCCGGAGTGCGTTGACCTCATGATCCTCGCCGGCGTCTGCACTTCCTTCGCCAAGATCCTCAAGGACGCGCCCATGAAGGTGCAGGGCATGGTCGCCTGGGCCGTCTCCGAGCTCGCCGCCAACCATCCCAAATGCCAGGACGCCTTCATGCAGCACAACATCATCCGCCTGCTCGTCTCCCACCTCGCCTTCGAGACGGTTCAGGAGCACTCCAAGTACGCCGTCGCCTCCAGGATGTCCATCCACTCCGTGGTTATGGACAAGAAGAACAACGACAGCTCGCAGCACACGTCGGACGCGGGGGAGACCATGGAGGCCAAGCCCACCGTAGGCGGGGGCGCCAGCAGCTCCAGCGTACTTGGAACTACGATCACCGTAGGCGGGGGCGGGAACGGCGGTGCCAGTTCGAGGGGGACAAGCGCCGGGACCACCGCGGTCAGTGTCGCCGGGACGAAGCAGCACAACGCGTCGCTGTGCGGGACGAGCACGCGGGGGAGGGAGTTGGAGGACCCGGAGATCAAAGCCTACCTGAAAGCCCACGCTGCCAGGGCGCTGTGCACGCTCGCCACGGGCAATCCCGCCATCTGCAAGAACATCACGGAGTCGAGAGCGCTGCTCTGCCTGTCCATCCTCCTCAAGAAAAGCACGGGCGATGTGCAGTACAACTCCGCAATGGCTCTCCTAGAGATCTGCCGTGTCGCCGAGCAGAACGCCGACCTGCGGCGATCAGCGTTCAAGCCGACCTCCCCCGCGGCCCGCGCCGTGGTCGACCAGCTCCTCCGCGTCGTGGAGAAGGCCGACTACGACGACCTCCTCATCCCCAGCATCACGTGCCTCGGCTGCCTGTCAAGAACCTTCCGTGCGACGGAGACCCGGATCATCGGGCCGCTCGTCAGCCTCCTCGACGAGCGGGAAGCCGACGTGAGCCAGGAGGCGGCTGTGGCGCTGACCAAGTTCGCGTGCACGGACAACTTCCTGCACGTGGACCACTCCACGGCGATCATCGACCACGGCGGCGCCAAGCACCTGGTCCAGCTCGTCTACTTCAGCGAGCAGGCGGTCCAGACCGCGGCGCTGATCCTGGTGTGCTACATCGCGCACAACGTCCCCGACAGCGAGGAGCTCGCACAGGCCGAGATCCTGACGGTGCTCGAGTGGGCGTGGAAGCAAGGGTACACGGCGCATGATCCGTTGATCGAGAGCTTGTTGCCCGAGGCCAAGATTAGGATGGAACTCTACCAGTCCAGAGGGGCAAAAGGGTACTACTGACTATTGATGCAACAGTTCTAGTTCTGTTGCAGAAAGGCAAAGGCTTGTTGAGAAGAAAACAGAGTGATGACTTCTTCATACCAGCTCAGTACTGTATATACATTCAGGTAAAAAAAATATATAGTCTGATATGATTAATCTTTTTCTAACCAAACTTAGGTAAGAAAATTCTTTTGTTATCATGTTTTGTTGCGGAAATTCAAAAGGTTTTGTAGGATTATTTTAGTCTTCATCATTCTTTAACCTGTATCTCTTTAATTTGGTGGCGAACAGTGGTATAGCCCTTTTTTGAGGATATTAGAATCTTTTACTCTCACTTGACCCTAATGATCGATGTATATTAAGTTTTAGCCATTAACTGAGAAGAACTTCTTTCACTTGAATCATGCCGTTTTCCTTTTGAGCTTGACCTAATTGTTTGTTGTCCCTGCTAGTTATATGAAATCCATATACTGTCCTGATCCGGGAATTTCTTACTTCTAGAAAATCCATATTCTGAGATTTTTTTCTTGGGACTCCAGTGAACAAAACTGAACCTTCAGAAGTTCATTTCGACAATTATTGTCATTAGGACCTTAACGTTTAATTGTACTATAAGTCTTGCATGGCTAGCATGGGTGCCGTCACTGACCGGCAGGGTTCCTGTTTATTGTCATCCACATTATCAGTTAGGAATTCAGAACAAGTCGCTTCGTCGTCTTCTAAATTCTCATGTTCTAAATGAAAACTTTGGAGAAACCGTGCTTCATAACTTTTTTTTTTTTTTTTTTTTTTTTGGTGTATGCGTGTGTGCGTGTGTGGATGATATGCCCCTTGCTACTGCTGGATGACACTGCACATTTCAGAGTCCAGAAAGGCAGAAGGTTTCAGGTTTCCTTGTTGCAATAGCAAGTCTCTTGGTGAAAGATTTAGCCTTTAGAACAAAGGACCAACTGGTTTTGTTTTTTAATGAAGGAAGCTTTATTCCAATATGTGAAAAAGGAGAAAAAAACATAAGAAGACTGAAAACTCAATATGCACATAGCAATACTGAATGTCAAACTCTGCTGGTTTTGTATGTTATCACTTCTAATCCTCCTCGATTTCTTGGATGATATCAATCCGTCACTTTCATGCTTTGACACAAAAAAAAAAATCTGCACAAGCACGTCCTATTTGGATCCGATTCAGACATGCAATGAACATCTTATCTTCGTATCCTCAACAGATTCGTCCATTCCTTGTAGTACAAAATCGGTCCGACTAATCGATGCATCTGTCATATATGTACTCATACTGAAGTACTCGGATTTACGGTTGATGAAGCCATTCTGCGAAGCTGATGATTACAAATGGTTGGTTCCGAGTAATTGTTTCAGGTCTTGCCAAGAAGAAAAAAGTTTGTGATCCTTGTTTTCAGAAGATTCACATTCACTAGCTTTCTGTAGGCGCAGCAGACGGATCTTATCCCTTGTTGCAACTTGCATCATCCAGGATCTGATCCTGGATCCGAAGGAATCTGTCTGATTGAATCTATCTCTGCAGTAGGAAATCACACAGGATACTGCTAGGGGTCCAGGAGTCATATGACACAGCCAAATGAACGCACATACTTCACTGAAGAATTTGTCAGCTAGACTGAGGGTCTGTTTTTAACTTCTGTTTCTATCAGAAGTTTAGAAGTCAGAAGCTCAAACAAATGTGTTTGCTGAAAAATGGCTTTTGTATTCTCGAGAAGGCTGTTTCTGAGAAAATAAACTAGAAGCTGAGAAACTAGTTGAGAGTAATTTTTCTAAGTAGTGTGTTGAGAAGCTAAAAAATTATTGTAAAATCTATCAGCTAAAATTCAAAAACAGTTTTAAAAAAAATCAAAAACGCAATTTTTCAAAAAATCGAGAAACATAAACCAAAACAAACATACCGGACACCCATATGATATGTATCCTCTCGACAAGAAGGTTAGGATTAGGAGCAGGATCTAGTCGATCGACAGGTTAGTTCTTGGTCTCGATTAGTAAGTAGTACGCAGGAGTAGCTTTCTATCAAGGGTCTGCATAGGCAGAGTGATGCGTAGCCACGAATGACGCGCCCTGATCGGCTTCGTTCAGCCGTCGGCACGGCAATGGTGGTGAAGGATGATGGCATAGCACGAGGTGCATTGCCTTTTCCACTCTCCCTCCTTTTTTCTTCTTTTCAGAAAGGAGCGGCAAGCAGGCCGAGCTTACTGCTCCTGCTATACAAAGATCATCGTCTTGGCTTTCCACGAAAGCCCCATAGCTAGTTGATTTTGAGGTCGTCGACGTGATAGATCGATCGGTTTGCTTACGTGCGAAGAATCAATCGTCCGTTACAACGAGGATCTGACGAGAATCGCACATGGATTTCAGCCTTTCTGCTGTCGCGTGCCTGACCCTTGGATTACTGGTCGAATACAGACGTGAGCTCTTCCTGGCACCAGGGGACACTACACTGTGGGAGCAGCGTGATCCGAAGCGAGTCGGACTGGTTTGTGCCTCGGCTCGCGGACTTTCCATTCGTGTACAAACGCAAATGCATAAGCAAAACGACAAGGCAGAGTCAATCAAACAACATTCCTATAATCTTGTTACTAATCTTGTTTAGACATGTGTTAGGACATATCACTTAAATGTATATGGATATAGGTATGATATACGTACGTGAGTGCCATTTGAATTTGTATAGATGTAAGTTTAGCCTGTAGCTATGTGAGTACGTCTGACATATCCTCTCAGCAAAAAAACAACATGAAGGGAGAAAAAAAAAGCAAACAATAATGTCATGATCAACACTAGCTACACAAGTAAAGTAATGAACCAACCACTGGTCCCGCGCCGGATTCTGTCTCGCCTCGTGCGCCATGAATGAATGAATCCATACATTTTTTGTTCCTTGTGATTTTTTATTCCTATCCTGGTCTCTGGTCTGGAGAGAACCAAAGGGAGGAGGAGCCACTCCAAAATCGTAACCCCTGCAGCCTTAGGCCCTGTTTGGCGAGCTAGAGTTTATAGATTTTTTTTTGAAAAGTTGCTTTTCTGAAAAGCTGTTTATAGCTTCTGAGATAAGCGGTTTGACTTATGGATTTAATTTTTAGTTTTTCAGCATACCAGTTTTTCAGAAAAGTCATCCTTAATCAGCTTTTCAGCTTTTATTTCATTTCAACAGAAACCAGCTTTTGCTTTTCAGAAAAGCTCCTCAGCAATCAGCCTGTTTGGGAGAGCTTATCAGCTTCTCAGCTTTTCTGAGAAGTAGAAGCTGCCAGAAGCTCCCCCAAACAGGGCCTTACCCTAGACATTAGTTGAGATATTGGTTTTGTTTGTTTGGGTTGTGGTTTTTTAAAATCTATTTTTAAAAAGCTTTTATTGAAAGTTGTTTTTGGAAAAAAGTTTTTAAGATGATTTTTTGGTGTGAATGAAATATATAATATATATAACTAGCAAATCACACCGCACTAATAGTGTAGCTAGCCTCACTACAATATTTTATCATAATAGTATTTGATTAAAAATTAGTCTTTTTAGTTTTTTATTAATGTCATTTCGTTACAAAACGTATAAAATTAGAAGAAGAGATAAAAAAAAATTTGTAAAAAAGGAAATTATTTATGCTCCAAACTTGCACTTGAATCGTATATACATACTATTTCAATTCATATATGTTTTGATCAACTATTAAAAGCGTGCATCAAGTGTAGTCGGTCCAACCAAAATCAGAATATGTTTATCTTGCCTGCATGCTATGTCTTGCCCGTTGACTACTTGATGTGACGAATTTGAGCTATACAATGCTTCTTAATCTATTATCTTAGTAAGTTTTTTTTTTAAAAATTATTATTTTTTATTATGAATTTTAGCCGTTGATTAATTGTATTTTACATGAACTTTTTATTTAGGTATTTGATTTTCTATAAAACTATATTTGATATGGATATTTTTTTCTATTCCAACCCTTAATTTTCATTATTATTAAATTTATTTTATGTGATCTTTTTATTTAGATATTTTGCTTCTCAAACTATAAAAAAATGAACTGTTATTTTTTTAATTTTTAATTCCGAGTTTAGGTATTTATTAATCGTATGTGATATTGACTCTTTGGTTTCTAAATATAGCTATTTATTAATTGTATATATGCTCATTGATTTAATCTACATCGTCGTTAGATATTTATAACAATAAGTGGTCTAGAAATTTTTTTTGATTAACGTGGTAATTTTATGGTCTTGAGAGCGAATATAAATACTTTTTTTTCTTAAATAATAATATAATAGATACCTCCTGTAATATTATTTCTCAAAAATCAAAAAACATCTCTAAACTAGCATCTAGCATTTAACAGTGAAGACAAGATTCCTTTCTGGAGAGCCATTTTCAGAAGCTGGTTTCCGGAAGCAAAAGGCAACACACGGCCGCGGTTATAAAACGGGCAACCGCGAGTGGGAAAGGTTTACACGGCCGCGCACGCACCCAACCTCCCCATTCCCGGTCCTCCAAGCGAGCGGAGGAGGGCATGGGCCGTGCCGGTCGCGCCCACTTCCCCCTCCTCCTCCACTCCCACTCCCCAACGGCCGCCGCCTTATTACCCGGCCGCCCCGCCTCCTCCCCCACCCCCCAGCTACTTAGCTAGTCCGCTGCTCTTCCGGTTAAATCGTGCTCCCCAACCACCGGCATCTCCCAAGAGCGCAGCTTCCATGGCTTCTCAGTTGCGTCTGCTCGGCACCCCGACCTCCATCGCCTTCCTCATCCTCTCCTTCTTCCAAGGTACGTGGCGACTGATTCGTTGGTAGTGCTCTCCTAATGTTCTAGGGATTAATCAATCGCCTTGGATTGCTTTGGATTTGGGGCAAAGTTGCGAGCTTTCGGTCCGTGAATCGTCTTGGATTTGGATTTGTGATGGGCAGGGTCGGTGTGCGGCATCACGTTCACGTTCACCAACCGGTGCGGGGACACGGTGTGGCCGGGGTTGCTGTCGGGCTCCGGCACGCCGCCTCTGGAGAGCACCGGCTTCGCGCTCTCGCCGGGGCAATCGCGCTCGCTGTACGCGCCCCAGGGGTGGTCGGGCCGCTTCTGGGGCCGGTCGGGCTGCGACTTCGACTCCTCCGGGAAGGGCTCCTGCTCCACGGGGGACTGCGGCTCCGGCGAGGTGGAGTGCCGCGGCGCGGGGGCGTCCCCGCCCGCCACGCTCGCTGAGTTCACCCTCGACGGCGCCGGCGGGAAGGACTTCTATGACGTCAGCCTCGTCGACGGCTACAACCTGCCCATGCTGGTCCAGGCGGCCGCGCCGGATTGCCCCGACACGGGGTGCCTCAACGACCTCAACGAGCGCTGCCCCGACGAGCTCCGCGCCGACGACGGACGCGCGTGCCGCAGCGCGTGCGAGGCGTTCGGCAGCCCCGAGTACTGCTGCAACGGCGCCTACGGCAACCCCGATACCTGCCACCCCTCCCAGTACTCGCAGCTCTTCAAGTCGGCGTGCCCCAAGTCCTACAGCTATGCCTACGACGACGCCACCTCCACCTTCACCTGCAACCACACCGACTACACCATCACCTTCTGCCCCAAATCCACTCCATTCAGGTCTGCGCCTAGCCTTACTTACCTTGCCCAGATTTTGATCTAGTTTGTTAGAATTCGAGCTGCAGGTATACATTACACTTCTTTGAGATAGATAGATTACTGGGGGGAAATGAGATTTTGATTCGTAATGTGAAAGGGGGGAAAAGAGTTAGACTTGCAGTTAAGAAAAGATTAAAAGAAGCTTTGAGATGCACTCTTCTTGTTAGAGTATATCCGAATCAATTCTAATAAAATCGTATCCTAACATAATAGTCAGATATACTCAACACTTCTCTTGCCATCTTTTCCTTTCTTCTGTCCCCATTTTGTACCTGTGTGTTGGTCTTGGCTAAGTTGCAATTGCAATTGCCTTGTTGGAACGTGGAGCTGCAAAACAGATAAAACAGACCCAACATATCACATTTCTTGCTTGAATTAACTTTAGATGTCGATAGGATTAACCTCTGGCTACATATTGCTTATGAGAGCATCTCCTTGGACATTTTGCAGCGGGAAATCCAACAAGAACTCGTCACGGAGGCCAAGCCACGAGCAGCTGGAAGACGAAGTGTGGCTTGCGTCCTTGAAGGCCAGCGACGCTGGTGCGATGAAAGCAACACCATGGTTGGCATCAGTTGCCCTCCAATTTGCCCTGACAGTTGCAGTGGTGGTCATGCTTGTTGGAGTGGATCATCCTCTCTTTAGCCTGCTATGATTTGGCAAGGTTGTGGCTCCCGATCCATAGGAGCGATTCCAAGTTGTTTTCAGACCGAAAGAGGATTAGAGCAATAGGGAGGAGAAATGGAGAGATAATATTGTGTAGGCCTTTTTGTTTGTGGATAGGGGTTAGAGATTATGAGACGTTTACATGTTGGCAATTGCAGTTCCAGGAATGCATTGCATTGGTTCATTGACTGCCTTTCAGAAACGTTGCTCTTTGAATTATATTCTTCTTTGTGCATAATTTTATTTCTTTGGGGAGTGGATCGATAACGCATGCTGATGAAGTACTGATCTGATACTCTATTGTCATCTGCTCCTTTTATCTAGTTTTGAGCTGCAGAGCTGCAGAGACCAATGTAATGCGGGTTAGAATCCTGCAGATTATGATTGAGCTGTCACTTTGCTTTCTCCTCTGATGTACCCCTCTCCCTGTGCATTTACAAGTTGGATGATGAGTGAGTAACAGATCTCATCCAGATGGAAAAGTTTGAGATTCTATTGGCAGTGTGATAGCCACATATTCTTTCTGATCAAGAGTGAACAGAAATCTGAAAAGAAAAGAAGGAAAGCTGATGAGAGTTTTTCTGAAAAGAAGGAAAAGGTAAAGATAGGGAGGCAATTGGGCAAATACTGATCGAAAGGAGAACAGTGGCTGGCTGGGATAATCTATTAAACAAGTAAGTTGATACCACACTACAAGCAAAGTACCCTGTGTTTGACATAATACTGACAAAGTAGGAGCAGTAGATTACTTCTAGCACTTTACCTTTGTAATATGAGCAGAGAAAACACAGAACACCTAGTAGCCATGGAAGCCAATTTTGAAGCCAAACAGGATTACTCTCAACAAACAAACAAATAAGGATGATGCTATATTTTAGGCGGCTGATTTTTCTTTTTTTCAGGTGATGAATCGGGTCCATCTGATCTCGATCCAACGGGTCTCGCGCTTTCTTCTTCCTCCAGCCAAGGCACACCCTCTCTCTCTTCTCAACCACGCCAGCGCACACACCCCTGCCCCGCTCGCCTCCTCCTATTTCCGGCGGTCCTCCCGCCGACGGATCCGCGCCCACCGCCCTCCGCCGTGCTAACCTGGCTCTGTCGGGACCGTCGACTTGCCTCCCCCGCCGCTGGCACCGACCAATCGGCGGCCCTCCGCCTCCCACGTTCTCCACAACTACCGGGCCGGCCTGCTGCCCTGCGACCTCACTCTAAACCCGGAGATACAAAAAATCCACCGAGAAGAACGTCGTGCGCGTTCACACATGCCACATGAGATGCTTTCGTATTTTCAGGCGTAAGCGTGAACAAATAAATAAACGGAGCTCATTCCCTTTCAACTTTCGATTGTGGTGCTTCAGATGGCCATTTGTGTATGCTATCATTCGATCTCCTTCCCTGATGGTACGCATGATCATTGGTCATATCTGGCCAAGATTACACTAACAAAACCATCTGCATTAATAGAGTGAAGACTAAGTGGCATCCTACATAACAGTGACGCAGCAATGAATTTCATGTGCTGCTAAAATCCTTAAAAAATTCTAGTTCTCAAGTTTTCTTTTTGAGCGAAATTCTAGTTCTCAAGTTGAAAAAGCACGTACCTGACATAACCCCTGGAACGTGGAAGAACAGATTCTCATGTTGCTTTGCATTTCGAACGACAACCTGCGGCCCAACCAACTTTGGCCCATAATGAGCTCCCAGCCCGGTCCACAATCTGTGGGGCCCATGACGACCGGAGCTGATCCCCGAGATCGCGAGACGCCCGACGAGCCTCAAGAGGACTTCTTCGCCCTCAGCGCCCTCCTCCTCGTCCCCCACCGAGCCACCGAATCTCATCCACCTGCCCCTCCGCCGTTTCCTCCGCTTCCGCCTCACCGTCACGCGCCTCGCCGACGACTTCCAGTCCCTCGGCTGCCGCGTCTCCATCTACGAAAGCTTGGGCCTGCCCATCGGCTGCGAGCTCATCATCGTCCACTTACTTTCGGCTGTGCTCGTTTGGTTCGGCCGGAGCCCGTTTCTCCTGAGAATCACCTGAGATACAGGCATCCAAACGGACCCTAAAATTAGAGGCGTGAAATTCTATCCACGGGTGTACCATGTTTCCCGATGGCTTTCTGGGAAGGTGAAGTGGGCGAGCATTACTAGCCTTGGTGGGTGCGCGTTGTTTCTTGCAAATTATGGTTTTGCAGGGTGCCTCGGTCCTGATCATGGGGCCATTCGAGGGGACTCCATATACATAACAGAAGATACCGCTGGGGTTTGGAATGAGTATTCTTTGGTTGATGGATCTTTCAATGAATTTGCTGTCGACTACCCAGGAGGAGCAGTACCATCGAATTTCAGGGCACCAGTTTGGGTCTTTCCGAGCATGTGTTGGTGCACTCATACGAGTTTGGTGCTGCAGATTTCCTGTCCAGAGGTACATTTTGCCCTTTAGTCACTTGTCATTACTGCTTAGTCTTGTGTTTGTATGAGCATGTTTTTTGGACTTGTATATGAATGGGCAGCCTGCCTAGTTGTTGAAGTTTTGATATCACTAATTTCTATGTTCTGGAGATTATTCTTAAGCATGTTTTGCATCTTCCTATGTGAAACTGCTTCACATGTGGTGCAGCTACTACTAGTACTCACATGCACATATAATTGTGACCTGGCTACCTGAATGGATGTTTCTTGGAGGAGAAAATGCATAAAGGAAAATATCGATATGACAGCTGCCGATTGCTAAATGTACCTCTTCTCTTCCATTCAATTGTAAAGAGGTTTTTTTTACGGTCCTTGGAAAGTTACCAAACGTTACCACTAGTTATAACTTGGGAGGTACTAAAAATTACTAGTACCCCAGTACCAAATTCTGGTACCTTTTCAAGGATGACAAAAAAGGCTCACGATAACCTATCCAGAACTTGTTCACCGAATATCATTATTGGCACTTTGGCAGTACCTTGATGTTTTGCCAATATGATCGCTTCTTCGTGTGAACCTTCATTGATATACATGGCCTTGCCCTCGAGACGATTGGTATTCGTAGCTCTAATTGAACACAACTTTTGAATAAAATACATTAGTTATGGGCCTTAACTTCATTGGGCCTGGATGCTTTCAAATTCTGACTAAAACTCTGCAGCCACCAGATTGCATTGATACGGCTCAATATGAAGAATAGTAGAATACTTGCAGTTTTCCTTGCAACAACTCGATGGTGTCAGGTAGGTCACATCTATTTGTAGCCAACTCAATGACAGATCTCACAAGAGCAGTAGCTTCAAAGTTTTCTGACACACAGTGCCACATCTTCAATTCAAAGTGCTTCTGAACCCTTCGGTCGTTGCACACCATCTTCGCTAGCGTGGTCTTCCCATTCCAATGACGAGAAACACCTGCACATTTTGCTGATCTTCCTGGTCGATCAACAGCTTCAGCACCACCTGCTTGTCGCCGTCTCTGCCAAATATCTCCATGGACTCGTCCAGTGCCAAGTGCTTCTGCCGAGGAAAAACTTGCGTCCGAGCCTCCGCGCGCACCACAAGGTCGAACGTTTTCATCTCCGTCACCAGCTCGAGAATCTTCTCGAGCAAGTTTAAAAATTACAAAAATAAGTGTTTGTCGTCACTTTTCACCCATTTAGTAGACGACTTATACTTATTTCTAATGTATTGGGCGATTTATTTAAAAATCACAAAAATCACGTTCCGATACCTCTCAAACCTTCGAAACACTATCTTCACAAATTTTTAGACAAAAACATGGCATGTAAGATGAGAAATAAAAAAGACAATTTTTTTTTATTGTATAAGTAATTGTTTGAGTTCAAATTTTGTAAGCACTATGATAGCATCATCTACGTCACAAATGTGTTTTTTAATTTTTCATCATTATTTAGACAGTATTTTGAAGGTTTGAGAGCGTTGAAACACAATATTTTAAAGATTTTTAAATAAATCATCCAGTGCACGAGTGATAATAGCAACTCTTTTATATTGTGACGCACCTTTTTATTGGCAAATAGTACTACACTTAAATTATGCTTGCACATACAGTTTTTACTGTAGACTAGTCGTGGAGCCCATGCTTTACATGTAACGTGGGAGACATGGGAGCGCTGAAACACGTGATAGCGTGCGGGAAGCGGGACACGGACCCACACGGGAGGGCACAGGAGCGCGCGAGAGTGAGGGCGCGGGGGTGTGCGAGAGGCACGGGATGCGAGCCCACAAGGAGCGGAGCTGAATGTAGGAGGTTGATGGAAAATTCTGGAAGGTAGACTATAGCAGATGTGGGAAGAAAGTACTACGTGTTTTTTAAGTACTACTTTTGTTCTTAAATATATATTATTTTAGAAATTTGATTTTATTTTTAAATAGATGTCGTTATAGGTTTTTAAGGTGTTGGTTTACGAGACTGTTTATATTAAAAGATATTGTAAAGTGGAGTTTCAATTCAATGAACATGTTAGATTGGTAGCTTATGTGCTATTGATTGAATATTGTAGAAATTAAATAGAGTAAATATATTATGTATAAAAGAATTTATTGTAATTTTATTCTGTATGCTAAAGGTTAAAATAATATTATAAGAGAACAGGGATAATAGTTGGGATAGAGATTGAAAAATAGAAGTTTCGTCCGAAAAAGATATTGGGATTTTTATTCGCTCGTTTTGCTTGCGATATAAACCGTCAACTTTTCGTTGGCTCGTTTCTTCTTCTCTCGCAAGAAAGGAGGACACTGAAACGAATTAGACTTCGCAGTTCACAAGCGCAACGAAACCCCCATCCACCGGAGAAAGCGAGCTCTCGCCGGCTGCGGCATCAGGAATTCAGGATGGCCCGCTACGACCGCGCGATCACCGTCTTCTCCCCCGACGGCCACCTCTTCCAGGTCGAGTACGCCCTCGAGGCCGTCCGCAAGGGCAACGCCGCCGTCGGCGTCCGCGGCACCGACACCGTCGTCCTCGGCGTCGAGAAGAAGTCCACCCCCAAGCTCCAGGACTCCAGGTTGGTAACCCGGCCCCCCTCCCCCCTCCAGATCTCGCCATCCCCGCCTCGAACTCAAATCC